>NC_134397.1:168158743-168864993 GCF_050003625.1 Haematobia irritans | reverse complement strand
ATATGAAAAACTTCTTTTGCCCATATCTCCTAAACTAAGCGTCCTAGAGCGAAATGGACTTCAATTCGTGACCACCCCCAAAAAGTTGAAAAATCCACCTAAAACCTAAAAAAATTGAAATTTTTATATGAAAAACTTCTTTTGCCCATATCTCCTAAACTAAGCGTCCTAGAGCGAAATGGACTTCAATTCGTGACCACCCCCAAAAAGTTGAAAAATCCACCCAAAACCTAAAAAAATTGAAATTTTTATATGAAAAACTTCTTTTGCCCATATCTCCTAAACTAAGCGTCCTAGAGCGAAAAGGACGATAATTCGTGACCACACCCAAAAAGTAGAAAAATCCACCCAAAACCTAAAAAAATTGAAATTTTTATAGTAAAAACTTCTTTTGCCCATATCTCCTAAACTAAGCGTCCTAGAGCGAAAAGGACGATAATTCGTGACCACCCTCAAAAAGTTGAAAAATCCACCCAAAACCTTAAAAAATTGAAATTTTTATATGAAAAACTTCTTTTGCCCATATCTCCTAAACTAAGCGTCCTAGAGCGAAAAGGACGATAATTCGTGACCACCCCCAAAAAGTTGAAAAATCCACCCAAAACCTTAAAAAATTGAAATTTTTATATGAAAAACTTCTTTTGCCCATATCTCCTAAACTAAGCGTCCAGAGCGAAAAGGACGATAATTCGTGACCACCCTCACAATGTTGAAAAATCAACCCAAAACCTAAAAAATTGAAATTTTTATATGAAAAACTTATTTTGCCCATATCTCCTAAACTAAGCGTCCTAGAGCGAAATGGACTTCAATTCGTGACCACCCCCAAAAAGTTGAAAAACCCACCCAAAACCTTAAAAAATTGAAATTTTTATATGAAAAACTTCTTTTGCCCATATCTCCTAAACTAAGCGTCCTAGAGCGAAAAGGACGATAATTCGTGACCACCCCCAAAATGTTGAAAAATCAACCCAAAACCTAAAAAATTGAAAATTTTATATGAAAAACTTATTTTGCCCATATCTCCTAAACTAAGCGTCCTAGAGCGAAATGGACTTCAATTCGTGATCACCCCCAAAAAAGTTGAAAAATCCATCCAAAACCTAAAAAAATTGAAATGTTTATATGAAAAACTTATTTTGCCCATATCTCCTAAACTAAGCGTCCTAGAGCGAAAAGGACGATAATTCGTGACCACCCTCAAAAAGTTGAAAAATCCACCCAAAACCTTAAAAAATTGAAATTTTTATATGAAAAACTTATTTTGCCCATATCTCCTAAACTAAGCGTCCTAGAGCGAAAAGGACGATAATTCTTGACCACCCCCAAAAAGTTAAAAAATCCACCCAAAACCTAAAAAAATTGAAATTTTTATATGAAAAACTCCTTTAGCCCATATCTCTTAAACTAAGCGTCCCAGAGCGAAAAGGACGATAATTCGTGACCACCCCCAAAAAGTTGAAAAATCAACCCAAAACCTAAAAAATTGAAATTTTTATATGAAAAACTTCTTTTGCCCATATCTCCTAAACTAAGCGTCCTAGAGCGAAAAGGACGATAATTCGTGACCACCCCCAAAATGTTGAAAAATCAACCCAAAACCTAAAAAATTGAAATTTTTATATGAAAAACTTCTTTTGCCATATCTCCTAAACTAAGCGTCCTAGAGCGAAAAGGACGATAATTCGTGACCACACCCAAAAAGTAGACAAATCCACCCAAAACCTAAAATAATTGAAATTTTTATATGAAAAACTCCTTTTGCCCATATCTCCTAAACTAAGCGTCCTAGAGCGAAAAGGACGATAATTCGTGACCACACCCAAAAAGTAGACAAATCCACCCAAAACCTAAAATAATTGAAATTTTTATATGAAAAACTCCTTTTGCCCATATCTCCTAAACTAAGCGTCCTAGAGCGGAAAGGACGATAATTCGTGACCACCCCCAAAAAGTTGAAAAATCCACCCAAAACCTTAAAAAATTGAAATTTTTATATGAAAAACTTCTTTTGCCCATATCTCCTAAACTAAGCGTCCTAGAGCGAAAAGGACGATAATTCGTGACCACCCCCAAAAAGTTGAAAAATCCACCCAAAACCTTAAAAAATTGAAATTTTTATATGAAAAACTTCTTTTGCCCATATCTCCTAAACTAAGCGTCCTAGAGCGAAAAGAGCGAAAACTTCTTTTGCCCATATCTCCTAAACTAAGCGTCCTAGAGCGAAAAGGACGATAATTCGTGACCACCTCCAAAAAGTTGAAAAATCCACCCAAAACCTAAAAAATTGAAATTTTTTTATGAAAAACTTCTTTTGCCCATATCTCCTAAACTAAGCGTCCTAGAGCGAAAAGGACGATAATTCGTGACCACCCCCAAAATGTTGAAAAATCAATCCAAAACCTAAAAAATTGAAATTTTTATATGAAAACTTATTTTGCCCATATCTCCTAAACTAAGCGTCCTAGAGCGAAATGGACTTCAATTCGTGACCACCCCCAAAAAGTTGAAAAATCCACCCAAAACCTAAAAAAATTGAAATGTTTATATGAAAAACTTATTTTGCCCATATCTCCTAAACTAAGCGTCCTAGAGCGAAAAGGACGATAATTCGTGACAACCCTCAAAAAGTTGAAAAATCCACCCAAAACCTTAAAAAATTAAAATTTTTATATGAAAAACTTCTTTTGCCCATATCTCCTAAACTAAGCCTCCTAGAGCGAAAGGGACTTCAATTCGTGACCACCCCCAAAAAGTTGAAAAATCCACCCAAAACCTAAAAAAATTGAAATTTTTGTGTGAAAAACTTCTTTTGCCCATATCTCCTAAACTAAGCGTCCTAGAGCGAAAAGGACGATAATTCGTGACCACCCCCAAAAAGTTGAAAAATCAACCCAAAACCTAAAAAATTGAAATTTTTATATGAAAAACTTCTTTTGCCCATATCTCCTAAACTAAGCGTTCTAGAGCGAAAAGGACGATAATTCGTGACCACCCCCAAAATGTTGGAAAATCAACCCAAAACCTAAAAAATTGAAATTTTTATATGAAAAACTTCTTTTGCCCATATCTCCTAAACTAAGCGTCCTAGAGCGAAATGGACTTCAATTCGTGACCACCCCCAAAAAGTTGAAAAATCCACCCAAAACCTAAAAAAATTGAAATTTTTATATGAAAAACTTCTTTTGCCCATATCTCCTAAACTAAGCGTCCTAGAGCGAAATGGACTTCAATTCGTGACCACCCCCAAAAAGTTGAAAAATCCACCCAAAACCTAAAAAAATTGAAATTTTTATATGAAAAACTTCTTTTGCCCATATCTCCTAAACTAAGCGTCCTAGAGCGAAAAGGACGATAATTCGTGACCACACCCAAAAAGTAGAAAAATCCACCCAAAACCTAAAAAAATTGAAATTTTTATAGTAAAAACTTCTTTTGCCCATATCTCCTAAACTAAGCGTCCTAGAGCGAAAAGGACGATAATTCGTGACCACCCCAAAATGTTGAAAACTCCACCCAAAACCTTAAAAAATTGAAATTTTTATATGAAAAACTTCTTTTGCCCATATCTCCTAAACTAAGCGTCCTAGAGCGAAAAGGACGATAATTCGTGACCACCCCCAAAAAGTTGAAAAATCCACCCAAAACCTTAAAAAATTGAAATTTTTATATGAAAAACTTCTTTTGCCCATATCTCCTAAACTAAGCGTCCTAGAGCGAAAAGGACGATAATTCGTGACCACCCTCACAATGTTGAAAAATCAACCCAAAACCTAAAAAATTGAAATTTTTATATGAAAAACTTATTTTGCCCATATCTCCTAAACTAAGCGTCCTAGAGCGAAATGGACTTCAATTCGTGACCACCCCCAAAAAGTTGAAAAATCCACCCAAAACCTAAAAAAATTGAAATGTTTATATGAACAACTTATTTTGCCCATATCTCCTAAACTAAGCGTCCTAGAGCGAAAAGGACGATAATTCGTGACAACCCTCAAAAAGTTGAAAAATCCACCCAAAACCTTAAAAAATTAAAATTTTTATATGAAAAACTTCTTTTGCCCATATCTCCTAAACTAAGCGTCCTAGAGCGAAAGGGACTTCAATTCGTGACCACCCCCAAAAAGTTGAAAAATCCACCCAAAACCTAAAAAAATTGAAATTTTTGTATGAAAAACTTCTTTTGCCCATATCTCCTAAACTAAGCGTCCTAGAGCGAAAAGGACGATAATTCGTGACCACCCCCAAAAAGTTGAAAAATCAACCCAAAACCTAAAAAATTGAAATTTTTATATGAAAAACTTCTTTTGCCCATATCTCCTAAACTAAGCGTTCTAGAGCGAAAAGGACGATAATTCGTGACCACCCCCAAAATGTTGAAAAATCAACCCAAAACCTAAAAAATTTAAATTTTTATATGAAAAACTTCTTTTGCCCATATCTCCTAATCTAAGCGTCCTAGAGCGAAATGGACTTCAATTCGTGACCACCCCCAAAAAGTTGAAAAATCCACCTAAAACCTAAAAAAATTGAAATTTTTATATGAAAAACTTCTTTTGCCCATATCTCCTAAACTAAGCGTCCTAGAGCGAAATGGACTTCAATTCGTGACCACCCCCAAAAAGTTGAAAAATCCACCCAAAACCTAAAAAAATTGAAATTTTTATATGAAAAACTTCTTTTGCCCATATCTCCTAAACTAAGCGTCCTAGAGCGAAAAGGACGATAATTCGTGACCACACCCAAAAAGTAGAAAAATCCACCCAAAACCTAAAAAAATTGAAATTTTTATAGTAAAAACTTCTTTTGCCCATATCTCCTAAACTAAGCGTCCTAGAGCGAAAAGGACGATAATTCGTGACCACCCTCACAAAGTTGAAAAATCCACCCAAAACCTTAAAAAATTGAAATTTTTATATGAAAAACTTCTTTTGCCCATATCTCCTAAACTAAGCGTCCTAGAGCGAAAAGGACGATAATTCGTGACCACCCCCAAAAAGTTGAAAAATCCACCCAAAACTTTAAAAAATTGAAATTTTTATAGTAAAAACTTCTTTTGCCCATATCTCCTAAACTATGCGTCCTAGAGCGAAAAGGACGATAATTCGTGACCACCCTCACAAAGTTGAAAAATCCACCCAAAACCTTAAAAAATTGAAATTTTTATATGAAAAACTTCTTTTGCCCATATCTCCTAAACTAAGCGTCCTAGAGCGAAAAGGACGATAATTCGTGACCACCCCCAAAAAGTTGAAAAATCCACCCAAAACCTTAAAAAATTGAAATTTTTATATGAAAAACTTCTTTTGCCCATATCTCCTAAACTAAGCGTCCTAGAGCGAAAAGGACGATAATTCGTGACCACCCCCAAAAAGTTGAAAAATCCACCCAAAACCTTAAAAAATTGAAATTTTTATATGAAAAACTTCTTTTGCCCATATCTCCTAAACTAAGCGTCCTAGAGCGAAAAGGACGATAATTCGTGACCACCCCCAAAAAGTTGAAAAATCCACCCAAAACCTAAAAAAATTGAAATTTTTATATGAAAAACTTCTTTTGCCCATATCTCCTAAACTAAGCGTCCTAGAGCGAAAAGGACGATAATTCGTGACCACCCTCAAAAAGTTGAAAAATCCACCCAAAACCTTACAAAATTGACATTTTTATATGAAAAACTTCTTTTGCCCATATCTCCTAAACTAAGCGTCCTAGAGCGAAAAGGACGATAATTCGTGACCACCCCCAAAAAGTTGAAAAATCCACCCAAAACCAAAAAAATTGAAATTTTTATATGAAAAACTTCTTTTGCCCATATCTCCTAAACTAAGCGTCCTAGAGCGAAAAGGACGATAATTCGTGACCACCCCCAAAAAGTTGAAAAATAACTAAGCGTCCTAGAGCGAAAAGGACGATAATTCGTGACCACACCCAAAAAGTAGAAAAATCCACCCAAAACCTAAAAAAATTGAAATTTTTATATGAAAAACTTCTTTTGCCCATATCTCCTAAACTAAGCGTCCTAGAGCGAAAAGGACGATAATTCGTGACCACACCCAAAAAGTAGAAAAATCCACCCAAAACCTAAAAAAATTGAAATTTTTATATGAAAAACTTCTTTTGCCCATATCTCCTAAACTAAGCGTCCTAGAGCGAAATGGACTTCAATTCGTGACCACCCCCAAAAAGTTGAAAAATCCACCCAAAACCTTAAAAAATTGAAATTTTTATATGAAAAACTTCTTTTGCCCATATCTCCTAAACTAAGCGTCCTAGAGAGAAAAGGACGATAATTCGTGACCACCCCCAAAAAGTTGAAAAATCCACCCAAAACCTTAAAAAATTTAAATTTTTATATGAAAAACTTCTTTTGCCCATATCTCCTAAACTAAGCGTCCTAGAGCGAAAAGGACGATAATTCGTGACCACCCCCAAAAAGTTGAAAAATCCACCCAAAACCTAAAAAAATTGAAATTTTTATATGAAAAACTTCTTTTGCCCATATCTCCTAAACTAAGCGTCCTAGAGCGAAAAGGACGATAATTCGTGACCACCCCCAAAAAGTTGGAAAATCCATCCAAAACCTTAAAAAATTGAAATTTTTATATGAAAAACTTCTTTTGCCCATATCTCCTAAACTAAGCGTCCTAGAGCGAAAAGGACGATAATTCGGGACCACACCCAAAAAGTAGAAAAATCCACCCAAAACCTTAAAAAATTGAAATTTTTATATGAAAAACTTATTTTGCCCATATCTCCTAAACTAAGCGTCCTAGAGCGAAATGGACTTCAATTCGTGACCACCCCCAAAATGTTGAAAAATCCACCCAAAACCTTAAAAAATTGAAATTTTTATATGAAAAACTTCTTTTGCCCATATCTCCTAAACTAAGCGTCCTAGAGCGAAAAGGACGATAATTCGTGACCACCCGCAAAAAGTTGAAAAATCCACCCAAAACCTTAAAAAATTGAAATTTTTATATGAAAAACTTCTTTTGCCCATATCTCCTAAACTAAGCGTCCTAGAGCGAAAAGGACGATTATTCGTGACCACACCCAAAAAGTAGAAAAATCCACCCAAAACCTAAAAAAATTTTAATTTTTATATGAAAAACTTCTTTTGCCCATATCTCCTAAACTAAGCGTCCTAGAGCGAAAAGGACGATAATTCGTGACCACACCCAAAAAGTAGCAAAATCCACCCAAAACCTAAAAAAATTGAAATTTTTATATGAAAAACTTCTTTTGCCCATATCTCCTAAACTAAGCGTCCTAGAGCGAAAAGGACGATAATTCGTGACCACACCCAAAAAGTAGAAAAATCCACCCAAAACCTAAAAAAATTGAAATTTTTATATGAAAAACTTCTTTTGCCCATATCTCCTAAACTAAGCGTCCTAGAGCGAAATGGACTTCAATTCGTGACCACCCCCAAAAAGTTGAAAAATCCACCCAAAACCTTAAAAAATTGAAATTTTTATATGAAAAACTTCTTTTGCCCATATCTCCTAAACTAAGCGTCCTAGAGAGAAAAGGACGATAATTCGTGACCACCCCCAAAAAGTTGAAAAATCCACCCAAAACCTTAAAAAATTTAAATTTTTATATGAAAAACTTCTTTTGCCCATATCTCCTAAACTAAGCGTCCTAGAGCGAAAAGGACGATAATTCGTGACCACCCCCAAAAAGTTGAAAAATCCACCCAAAACCTAAAAAAATTGAAATTTTTATATGAAAAACTTCTTTTGCCCATATCTCCTAAACTAAGCGTCCTAGAGCGAAAAGGACGATAATTCGTGACCACCCCCAAAAAGTTGGAAAATCCATCTAAAACCTTAAAAAATTGAAATTTTTATATGAAAAACTTCTTTTGCCCATATCTCCTAAACTAAGCGTCCTAGAGCGAAAAGGACGATAATTCGGGACCACACCCAAAAAGTAGAAAAATCCACCCAAAACCTTAAAAAATTGAAATTTTTATATGAAAAACTTATTTTGCCCATATCTCCTAAACTAAGCGTCCTAGAGCGAAATGGACTTCAATTCGTGACCACCCCCAAAAAGTTGAAAAATCCACCCAAAACCTTAAAAAATTGAAATTTTTATATGAAAAACTTCTTTTGCCCATATCTCCTAAACTAAGCGTCCTAGAGCGAAAAGGACAATAATTCGTGACCACCCGCAAAAAGTTGAAAAATCCACCCAAAACCTTAAAAAATTGAAATTTTTATATGAAAAACTTCTTTTGCCCATATCTCCTAAACTAAGCGTCCTAGAGCGAAAAGGACGATTATTCGTGACCACACCCAAAAAGTAGAAAAATCCACCCAAAATCTAAAAAAATTTTAATTTTTATATGAAAAACTTCTTTTGCCCATATCTCCTAAACTAAGCGTCCTAGAGCGAAAAGGACGATAATTCGTGACCACCCCCAAAAAGTTGAAAAATCCACCCAAAACCTTAAAAAATTGAAATTTTTATATGAAAAACTTCTTTTGCCCATATCTCCTAAACTAAGCGTCCTAGAGCGAAAAGGACGATAATTCGGGACCACACCCAAAAAGTACAAAAATCCACCCAAAACCTTAAAAAATTGAAATTTTTATATGAAAAACTTCTTTTGCCCACATCTCCTAAACTAAGCGTCCTAGAGCGAAAAGGACGATAATTCGTGACCACACCCAAAAAGTAGAAAAATCCACCCAAAACCTAAAAAAATTGAAATTTTTATATGAAAAACTTCTTTTGCCCATATCTCCTAAACTAAGCGTCCTAGAGCGAAAAGGACGATAATTCGTGACCACACCCAAAAAGTAGAAAAATCCACCCAAAACCTAAAAAAATTGAAATTTTTATATGAAAAACTTCTTTTGCCCATATCTCCTAAACTAAGCGTCCTAGAGCGAAATGGACTTCAATTCGTGACCACCCCCAAAAAGTTGAAAAATCCAAAAAAAAACCTAAAAAAATTGAAATTTTTATATGAAAAACTTCTTTTGCCCATATCTCCTAAACTAAGCGTCCTCGAGCGAAAAGGACGATAATTCGTGACCACCCTCAAAAAGTTGAAAAATCCACCCAAAACCTTAAAAAATTGAAATTTTTATATGAAAAACTTCTTTTGCCCATATCTCCTAAACTAAGCGTCCTAGAGAGAAAAGGACGATAATTCGTGACCACCCCCAAAAAGTTGAAAAATCCACCCAAAACCTTAAAAAATTTAAATTTTTATATGAAAAACTTCTTTTGCCCATATCTCCTAAACTAAGCGTCCTAGAGCGAAAAGGACGATAATTCGTGACCACACCCAAAAAGTAGAAAAATCCACCCAAAACCTAAAAAAATTGAAATTTTTATATGAAAAACTTCTTTTGCCCATATCTCCTAAACTAAGCGTCTTAGAGCGAAAAGGACAATAATTCGTGACCACACCCAAAAAGTAGAAAAATCCACCCAAAACCTAAAAAAATTGAAATTTCTATATGAAAAACTTCTTTTGCCCATATCTCCTAAACTAAGCGTCCTAGAGCGAAAAGGACGATAATTCGTGACCACCCCCAAAAAGTTGAAAAATCCACCCAAAACCTTAAAAAATTTTAATTTTTATATGAAAAACTTCTTTTGCCCATATCTCCTAAACTAAGCGTCCTAGAGCGAAAAGGACGATAATTCGTGACCACCCCCAAAAAGTTGGAAAATCCACCCAAAACCTTAAAAAATTGAAATTTTTATATGAAAAACTTCTTTTGCCCATATCTCCTAAACTAAGCGTCCTAGAGCGAAAAGGACGATAATTCGGGACCACACCCAAAAAGTTGAAAAATCCACCCAAAACCTTAAAAAATTGAAATTTTTATATGAAAAACTTCTTTTGCCCATATCTCCTAAACTAAGCGTCCTAGAGCGAAAAGGACGATTATTCGTGACCACACCCAAAAAGTAGAAAAATCCACCCAAAACCTAAAAAAATTTTAATTTTTATATGAAAAACTTCTTTTGCCCATATCTCCTAAACTAAGCGTCCTAGAGCGAAAAGGACGATAATTCGTGACCACCCCCAAAAAGTTGAAAAATCCACCCAAAACCTTAAAAAATTGAAATTTTTATATGAAAAACTTCTTTTGCCCATATCTCCTAAACTAAGCGTCCTAGAGCGAAAAGGACGATAATTCGGGACCACACCCAAAAAGTACAAAAATCCACCCAAAACCTTAAAAAATTGAAATTTTTATATGAAAAACTTCTTTTGCCCACATCTCCTAAACTAAGCGTCCTAGAGCGAAAAGGACGATAATTCGTGACCACACCCAAAAAGTAGAAAAATCCACCCAAAACCTTAAAAAATTGAAATTTTTATATGAAAAACTTCTTTTGTCCATATCTCCTAAACTAAGCGTCCTAGAGCGAAAAGAACGATAATTCGTGACCACACCCAAAAAGTAGAAAAATCCACCCAAAACCTAAAAAAAATTTAAATTTTTATATGAAAAACTTCTTTTGCCCATATCTCCTAAACTAAGCGTCCTAGAGCGAAATGGACTTCAATTCGTGACCACCCCCAAAAAGTTGAAAAATCCACCTAAAACCAAAAAAAAAATGAAATTTTTATATGAAAAACTTCTTTTGCCCATATCTCCTAAACTAAGCGTCCTAGAGCGAAAAGGACGATAATTCGTGACCACCCTCAAAAAGTTGAAAAATCCACCCAAAACCTTAAAAAATTTAAATTTTTATATGAAAAACTTCTTTTGCCCATATCTCCTAAACTAAGCGTCCTAGAGCGAAAAGGACGATAATTCGTGACCACCCCCAAAAAGTTGAAAAATCCACCCAAAACCTTAAAAAATTGAAATTTTTATATGAAAAACTTCTTTTGCCCATATCTCCTAAACTAAGCGTCCTAGAGCGAAAAGGACGATAATTCGTGACCACCCCCAAAAAGTTGAAAAATCCACCCAAAACCTTAAAAAATTGAAATTTTTATATGAAAAACTTATTTTGCCCATATCTCCTAAACTAAGCGTCCTAGAGCGAAAAGGACGATAATTCGTGACCACCCCCAAAAAGTTGAAAAATCCACCCAAAACCTTAAAAAATTGAAATTTTTATATGAAAAACTTCTTTTGCCCATATCTCCTAAACTAAGCGTCCTAGAGCGAAAAGGACGATAATTCGTGACCACACCCAAAAAGTATAAAAATCCACCCAAAACCTAAAAAAATTTAAATTTTTATATGAAAAACTTCTTTTGCCCATATCTCCTAAACTAAGCGTCCTAGAGCGAAAAGGACGATAATTCGTGACCACCCCAAAATGTTGAAAAATCAACCCAAAACCAAAAAAATTGAAATTTTTATATGAAAAACTTCTTTTGCCCATATCTCCTAAACTAAGCGTCCTAGAGCGAAAAGGACGATAATTCGTGACCACCCCCAAAAAGTTGAAAAATCCACCCAAAACCTTAAAAAATTGAAATTTTTATATGAAAAACTTCTTTTGCCCATATCTCCTAAACTAAGCGTCCTAGAGCGAAAAGGACGATAATTCGTGACCACCCTCAAAAAGTTGAAAAATCCACCCAAAACCTTAAAAAATCGAAATTTTTATATGAAAAACTTCTTTTGTCCATATCTCCTAAACTAAGCGTCCTAGAGCGAAAAGGACGATAATTCGTGACCACACCCAAAAAGTAGAAAAATCCACCCAAAACCTAAAAAAATTGAAATTTTTATATGAAAAACTTCTTTTGCCCATATCTCCTAAACTAAGCGTCCTAGAGCGAAAAGGACGATAATTCGTGACCACCCCCACAATGTTGAAAAAACAACCCAAAACCTAAAAAAATTGAAATTTTTATATGAAAAACTTCTTTTGCCCATATCTCCTAAACTAAGCGTCCTAGAGCGAAAAGGACGATAATTCGTGACCACCCTCAAAAAGTTTAAAAATCCACCCAAAACCTTAAAAAATTGAAATTTTTATATGAAAAACTTCTTTTGTCCATATCTCCTAAACTAAGCGTCCTAGAGCGAAAAGGACGATAATTCGTGACCACACCCAAAAAGTAGAAAAATCCACCCAAAACCTAAAAAAATTGAAATTTTTATATGAAAAACTTATTTTGCCCATATCTCCTAAACTAAGCGTCCTAGAGCGAAATGGACTTCAATTCGTGACCACCCCCAAAAAGTTGAAAAATCCACCCAAAACCTAAAAAAAATTAAATTTTTATATGAAAAACTTCTTTTGCCCATATCTCCTAAACTAAGCGTCCTAGAGCGAAAAGGACGATAATTCGTGACCACCCTCAAAAAGTTTAAAAATCCACCCAAAACCTTAAAAAATTGAAATTTTTATATGAAAAACTTCTTTTGCCCATATCTCCTAAACTAAGCGTCCTAGAGCGAAAAGGACGATAATTCGTGACCACCCCCAAAAAGTTGAAAAATCCACCCAAAACCTTAAAAAATTGAAATTTTTATATGAAAAACTTCTTTTGCCCATATCTCCTAAACTAAGCGTCCTAGAGCGAAAAGGACGATAATTCGTGACCACCCCCAAAAAGTTGAAAAATCCACCCAAAACCTAAAAAAATTGAAATTTTTATATGAAAAACTTATTTTGCCCATATCTCCTAAACTAAGCGTCCTAGAGCGAAAAGGACGATAATTCGTGACCACCCCAAAATGTTGAAAAATCAACCCAAAACCAAAAAAATTGAAATTTTTATATGAAAAACTTCTTTTCCCCATATCTCCTAAACTAAGCGTCCTAGAGCGAAAAGGACTTCAATTCGTGACCACCCCCAAAAAGTAGAAAAATCCACCCAAAACCTAAAAAAAATTGAAATTTTTATATGAAAAACTTCTTTTGCCCATATCTCCTAAACTAAGCGTCCTAGAGCGAAAAGGACGATAATTCGTGACCACCCTCAAAAAGTTTAAAAATCCACCCAAAACCTTAAAAAATTGAAATTTTTATATGAAAAACTTCTTTTGCCCATATCTCCTAAACTAAGCGTCCTAGAGCGAAAAGGACGATAATTCGTGACCACCCCCAAAAAGTTGAAAAATCCACCCAAAACCTTAAAAAATTGAAATTTTTATATGAAAAACTTCTTTTGCCCATATCTCCTAAACTAAGCGTCCTAGAGCGAAAAGGACGATAATTCGTGACCACCCCCAAAAAGTTGAAAAATCCACCCAAAACCTAAAAAAATTGAAATTTTTATATGAAAAACTTATTTTGCCCATATCTCCTAAACTAAGCGTCCTAGAGCGAAAAGGACGATAATTCGTGACCACCCCAAAATGTTGAAAAATCAACCCAAAACCAAAAAAATTGAAATTTTTATATGAAAAACTTCTTTTCCCCATATCTCCTAAACTAAGCGTCCTAGAGCGAAAAGGACTTCAATTCGTGACCACCCCCAAAAAGTAGAAAAATCCACCCAAAACCTAAAAAAAATTGAAATTTTTATATGAAAAACTTCTTTTGCCCATAACTAAGCGTCCTAGAGCGAAAAGGACGATAATTCGTGACCACACCCAAAAAGTAGAAAAATCCACCCAAAACCTAAAAAAATTGAAATTTTTATATGAAAAACTTCTTTTGCCCATATCTCCTAAACTAAGCGTCCTAGAGCGAAATGGACTTCAATTCGTGACCACCCCCAAAAAGTTGAAAAATCAAAAAAAAAAAAACCTAAAAAAATTGAAATTTTTATATGAAAAACTTCTTTTGCCCATATCTCCTAAACTAAGCGTCCTCGAGCGAAAAGGACGATAATTCGTGACCACCCTCAAAAAGTTGAAAAATCCACCCAAAACCTTAAAAAATTGAAATTTTTATATGAAAAACTTATTTTGCCCATATCTCCTAAACTAAGCGTCCTAGAGCGAAATGGACTTCAATTCGTGACCACCCCCAAAAAGTTGAAAAATCCACCCAAAACCTAAAAAAATTGAAATTTTTATATGAAAAACTTCTTTTGCCCATATCTCCTAAACTAAGCGTCCTAGAGAGAAAAGGACGATAACTTCTTTTGCCCATATCTCCTAAACTAAGCGTCCTAGAGAGAAAAGGACGATAATTCGTGACCACCCCCAAAAAGTTGAAAAATCCACCCAAAACCTTAAAAAATTAAAATTTTTATATGAAAAACTTCTTTTGCCCATATCTCCTAAACTAAGCGTCCTAGAGCGAAAATGACGATAATTCGTGACCACACCCAAAAAGTAGAAAAATCCACCCAAAACCTAAAACAATTGAAATTTTTATATGAAAAACTTCTTTTGCCCATATCTCCTAAACTAAGCGTCTTAGAGCGAAAAGGACAATAATTCGTGACCACACCCAAAAAGTAGAAAAATCCACCCAAAACCTAAAAAAATTGAAATTTCTATATGAAAAACTTCTTTTGCCCATATCTCCTAAACTAAGCGTCCTAGAGCGAAAAGGACGATAATTCGTGACCACCCCCAAAAAGTTGAAAAATCCACCCAAAACCTAAAAAAATTGAAATTTTTATATGAAAAACTTCTTTTGCCCATATCTCCTAAACTAAGCGTCCTAGAGCGAAAAGGACGATAATTCGTGACCACCCCCAAAAAGTTGGAAAATCCACCCAAAACCTTAAAAAATTGCAATTTTTATATGAAAAACTTCTTTTGCCCATATCTCCTAAAAGTTGAAAAATCCACCCAAAACCTTAAAAAATTGAAATTTTTATATGAAAAACTTCTTTTGCCCATATCTCCTAAACTAAGCGTCCTAGAGCGAAAAGGACGATAATTCGTGACCACCCCCAAAAAGTAGAAAAATCCACCCAAAACCTAAAAAAATTGAAATTTTTATATGAAAAACTTATTTTGCCCATATCTCCTAAACTAAGCGTCCTAGAGCGAAAAGGACGATAATTCGTGACCACCCCAAAATGTTGAAAAATCAACCCAAAACCAAAAAAATTGAAATTTTTATATGAAAAACTTCTTTTCCCCATATCTCCTAAACTAAGCGTCCTAGAGCGAAAAGGACTTCAATTCGTGACCACCCCCAAAAAGTAGAAAAATCCACCCAAAACCTAAAAAAAATTGAAATTTTTATATGAAAAACTTCTTTTGCCCATAACTAAGCGTCCTAGAGCGAAAAGGACGATAATTCGTGACCACACCCAAAAAGTAGAAAAATCCACCCAAAACCTAAAAAAATTGAAATTTTTATATGAAAAACTTCTTTTGCCCATATCTCCTAAACTAAGCGTCCTAGAGCGAAATGGACTTCAATTCGTGACCACCCCCAAAAAGTTGAAAAATCAAAAAAAAAAAAACCTAAAAAAATTGAAATTTTTATATGAAAAACTTCTTTTGCCCATATCTCCTAAACTAAGCGTCCTCGAGCGAAAAGGACGATAATTCGTGACCACCCTCAAAAAGTTGAAAAATCCACCCAAAACCTTAAAAAATTGAAATTTTTATATGAAAAACTTATTTTGCCCATATCTCCTAAACTAAGCGTCCTAGAGCGAAATGGACTTCAATTCGTGACCACCCCCAAAAAGTTGAAAAATCCACCCAAAACCTAAAAAAATTGAAATTTTTATATGAAAAACTTCTTTTGCCCATATCTCCTAAACTAAGCGTCCTAGAGAGAAAAGGACGATAACTTCTTTTGCCCATATCTCCTAAACTAAGCGTCCTAGAGAGAAAAGGACGATAATTCGTGACCACCCCCAAAAAGTTGAAAAATCCACCCAAAACCTTAAAAAATTAAAATTTTTATATGAAAAACTTCTTTTGCCCATATCTCCTAAACTAAGCGTCCTAGAGCGAAAATGACGATAATTCGTGACCACACCCAAAAAGTAGAAAAATCCACCCAAAACCTAAAACAATTGAAATTTTTATATGAAAAACTTCTTTTGCCCATATCTCCTAAACTAAGCGTCTTAGAGCGAAAAGGACAATAATTCGTGACCACACCCAAAAAGTAGAAAAATCCACCCAAAACCTAAAAAAATTGAAATTTCTATATGAAAAACTTCTTTTGCCCATATCTCCTAAACTAAGCGTCCTAGAGCGAAAAGGACGATAATTCGTGACCACCCCCAAAAAGTTGAAAAATCCACCCAAAACCTAAAAAAATTGAAATTTTTATATGAAAAACTTCTTTTGCCCATATCTCCTAAACTAAGCGTCCTAGAGCGAAAAGGACGATAATTCGTGACCACCCCCAAAAAGTTGGAAAATCCACCCAAAACCTTAAAAAATTGCAATTTTTATATGAAAAACTTCTTTTGCCCATATCTCCTAAACTAAGCGTCCTAGAGCGAAAAGGACGATAATTCGGGACCACACCCAAAAAGTAGAAAAATCCACCCAAAACCTTAAAAAATTGAAATTTTTATATGAAAAACTTATTTTGCCCATATCTCCTAAACTAAGCGTCCTAGAGCGAAATGGACTTCAATTCGTGACCACCCCCAAAAAGTTGAAAAATCCACCCAAAACCTTAAAAAATTGAAATTTTTATATGAAAAACTTCTTTTGCCCATATCTCCTAAACTAAGCGTCCTAGAGCGAAAAGGACGATAATTCGTGACCACACCCAAAAAGTAGAAAAATCCACCCAAAACCTAAAAAAATTTTAATTTTTATATGAAAAACTTCTTTTGCCCATATCTCCTAAACTAAGCGTCCTAGAGCGAAAAGGACGATAATTCGTGACCACCCCCAAAAAGTTGAAAAATCCACCCAAAACCTTAAAAAATTGAAATTTTTATATGAAAAACTTCTTTTGCCCATATCTCCTAAACTAAGCGTCCTAGAGCGAAAAGGACGATAATTCGGGACCACACCCAAAAAGTACAAAAATCCACCCAAAACCTTAAAAAATTGAAATTTTTATATGAAAAACTTCTTTTGCCCACATCTCCTAAACTAAGCGTCCTAGAGCGAAAAGGACGATAATTCGTGACCACACCCAAAAAGTAGAAAAATCCACCCAAAACCTTAAAAAATTGAAATTTTTATATGAAAAACTTTTTTTGCCCATATCTCCTAAACTAAGCGTCCTAGAGCGAAAAGGACTATAATTCGTGACCACACCCAAAAAGTAGAAAAATCCACCCAAAACCTTAAAAAATTTAAATTTTTATATGAAAAACTTCTTTTGCCCATATCTCCTAAACTAAGCGTCCTAGAGCGAAAAGGACGATAATTCGTGACCACCCCCAAAAAGTTGAAAAATCCACCCAAAACCTTAAAAAATTGAAATTTTTATATGAAAAACTTCTTTTGCCCATATCTCCTAAACTAAGCGTCCTAGAGCGAAAA
The DNA here is from genome assembly GCF_050003625.1 of Haematobia irritans. NCBI lineage: Eukaryota > Metazoa > Arthropoda > Insecta > Diptera > Muscidae > Haematobia > Haematobia irritans. The sequence goes on along the minus strand of NC_134397.1, from coordinate 168,847,663 downwards.
GGACGATAATTCGTAACCACCCGCAAAAAGTTGAAATTTTTATATGAAAAACTTCTTTTGCCCATATCTCCTAAACTAAGCGTCCTAGAGCGAAAAGGACGATAATTCGGGACCACACCCAAAAAGTACAAAAATCCACCCAAAACCTTAAAAAATTGAAATTTTTATATGAAAAACTTCTTTTGCCCATATCTCCCAAAACCTTAAAAAATTGAAATTTTTATATGAAAAACTTCTTTTGCCCATATCTCCTAAACTAAGCGTCCTAGAGCGAAAAGGACGATAATTCGTGACCACACCCAAAAAGTAGAAAAATCCACCCAAAACCTAAAAAAATTGAAATTTTTATATGAAAAACTTCTTTTGCCCATATCTCCTAAACTAAGCGTCCTAGAGCGAAAAGGACGATAATTCGTGACCACCCCAAAATGTTGAAAAATCAACCCAAAACCAAAAAAATTGAATTTTTTATATGAAAAACTTCTTTTGCCCATATCTCCTAAACTAAGCGTCCTAGAGCGAAAAGGACGATAATTCGTGACCACCCCCAAAAAGTTGAAAAATCCACCCAAAACCTTAAAAAATTGAAATTTTTATATGAAAAACTTCTTTTGCCCATATCTCCTAAACTAAGCGTCCTAGAGCGAAAAGGACGATAATTCGTGACCACCCTCAAAAAGTTGAAAAATCCACCCAAAACCTTAAAAAATTGAAATTTTTATATGAAAAACTTCTTTTGCCCATATCTCCTAAACTAAGCGTCCTAGAGCGAAAAGGACGATAATTCGTGACCACACCCAAAAAGTACAAAAATCCACCCAAAACCTAAAAAAAATTTAAATTTTTATATGAAAAACTTCTTTTGCCCATATCTCCTAAACTAAGCGTCCTAGAGCGAAAAGGACGATAATTCGTGACCACCCCCAAAATGTTAAAAAATCAACCCAAAACCTAAAAAATTGAAATTTTTATATGAAAAACTTCTTTTGCCCATATCTCCTAAACTAAGCGTCCTAGAGCGAAAAGGACGATAATTCGTGACCACCCCCAAAAATTGAAAAATCCACCCAAAACCTAAAAAAAATGAAATTTTTATATGAAAAACTTCTTTTGCCCATATCTCCTAAACTAAGCGTCCTAGAGCGAAAAGGACGATAATTCGTGACCACCCGCACAAAGTTGACAAATCCACCCAAAACCTTAAAAAATTGAAATTTTTATATGAAAAACTTCTTTTGCCCATATCTCCTAAACTAAGCGTCCCAGAGCGAAAAGGACGATAATTCGTGACCACCCTCAAAAAGTTGAAAAATCCACCCAAAACCTTAAAAAATTTTAATTTTTATATGAAAAACTTCTTTTGCCCATATCTCCTAATCTAAGCGTCCTAGAGCGAAAAGGACGATAATTCGTGACCACCCCCAAAAAGTTGAAAAATCCACCCAAAACCTAAAAAAATTGAAATTTTTATATGAAAAACTTCTTTTGCCCATATCTCCTAAACTAAGCGTCCTAGAGGGAAAAGGACGATAATTCGTGACCACCCTCAAAAAGTTGAAAAATCCACCCAAAACCTTAAAAAATTGAAATTTTTATATGAAAAACTTCTTTTGCCCATATCTCCTAAACTAAGCGTCCTAGAGCGAAAAGGACGATAATTCGTAACCACCCGCAAAAAGTTGAAATTTTTATATGAAAAACTTCTTTTGCCCATATCTCCTAAACTAAGCGTCCCAGAGCGAAAAGGACGATAATTCGTGACCACCCTCAAAAAGTTGAAAAATCCACCCAAAACCTTAAAAAAATTTAATTTTTATATGAAAAACTTCTTTTGCCCATATCTCCTAATCTAAACGTCCTAGAACGAAAAGGACGATAATTCGTGACCACCCCCAAAAAGTTGAAAAATCCACCCAAAACCTAAAAAAATTGAAATTTTTATATGAAAAACTTCTTTTGCCCATATCTCCTAAACTAAGCGTCCTAGAGCGAGAAGGACGATAATTCGTGACCACCCTCAAAAAGTTGAAAAATCCACCCAAAACCTTAAAAAATTGAAATTTTTATATGAAAAACTTCTTTTGCCCATATCTCCTAAACTAAGCGTCCTAGAGCGAAAAGGACGATAATTCGTGACCACCCCCAAAAAGTTGAAAAATCCACCCAAAACCTTAAAAAATTGAAATTTTTATATGAAAAACTTATTTTGCCCATATCTCCTAAACTAAGCGTCCTAGAGCGAAAAGGACGATAATTCGTGACCACCCCCAAAAAGTTGAAAAATCCACCCAAAACCTTAAAAAATTGAAATTTTTATATGAAAAACTTCTTTTGCCCATGTCTCCTAAACTAAGCGTCCTAGAGCGAAAAGGACGATAATTCGTGACCACACCCAAAAAGTAGAAAAATCCACCCAAAACCTAAAAAAATTGAAATTTTTATATGAAAAGCTTCTTTTGCCCATATCTCCTAAACTAAGCGTCCTAGAGCGAAAAGGACGATACTTCGTGACCACCCCCAAAAAGTTGAAAAATCCACCCAAAACCTTAAAAAATTGAAATTTTTATATGAAAAACTTCTTTTGTCCATATCTCCTAAACTAAGCGTCCTAGAGCGAAAAGGACGATAATTCGTGACCACCCTCAAAAAGTTGAAAAATCCACCCAAAACCTTAAAAAATTGAAATTTTTATATGAAAAACTTCTTTTGCCCATATCTTCTAAACTAAGCGTCCTAGAGCGAAAAGGACGATAATTCGTGACCACACCCAAAAAGTAGAAAAATCCACCCAAAACCTAAAAAAATTGAAATTTTTATATGAAAAACTTCTTTTGCCCATATCTCCTAAACTAAGCGTCCTAGAGCGAAAAGGACGATAATTCGTGATCACCCCCAAAAAGTTGAAAAATCAACCCAAAACCTAAAAAATTGAAATTTTTTTATGAAAAACTTATTTTGCCCATATCTCCTAAACTAAGCGTCCTAGAGCGAAATGGATTTCAATTCCTAGAAAAATCCACCCAAAACCTAAAAAAATTGAAATTTTTATATGAAAAACTTCTTTTGCCCATATCTCCTAAACTAAGCGTCCTAGAGCGAAAAGGACGATAATTCGTGATCACCCCCAAAAAGTTGAAAAATCAACCCAAAACCTAAAAAATTGAAATTTTTTTATGAAAAACTTCTTTTGCCCATATCTCCTAAACTAAGCGTCCTAGAGCGAAAAGGACGATAATTCGTGACCACCCCCACAATGTTGAAAAATCAACCCAAAACCTAAAAAATTGAAATTTTTATATGAAAAACTTATTTTGCCCATATCTCCTAAACTAAGCGTCCTAGAGCGCAATGGACTTCAATTCGTGACCACCCCCAAAAAGTTGAAAAATCCACCCAAAACCTAAAAAATTGAAATTTTTATATGAAAAACTTCTTTTGCCCATATCTTCTAAACTAAGCGTCCTAGAGCGAAAAGGACGATAATTCGTGACCACCCTCAAAAAGTTGAAAAATCCACCCAAAACCTTAAAAAATTGAAATTTTTATATGAAAAACTTCTTTTGCCCATATCTCCTAAACTAAGCGTCCTAGAGCGAAAAGGACGATAATTCGTGACCACCACCAAAAAGTTGAAAAATCCACCCAAAACCTTAAAAAATTGAAATTTTTATATGAAAAACTTCTTTTGCCCATATCTCCTAAACTAAGCGTCCTAGAGCGAAAAGGACGATAATTCGTGACCACACCCAAAAAGTAGAAAAATCCACCCAAAACCTAAAAAAATTGAAATTTTTATATGAAAAACTTCTTTTGCCCATATCTCCTAAACTAAGCGTCCTAGAGCGAAAAGGACGATAATTCGTGACCACCCCAAAATGTTGAAAAATCATCCCAAAACCAAAAAAATTGAAATTTTTATATGAAAAACTTCTTTTGCCCATATCTCCTAAACTAAGCGTCCTAGAGCGAAAAGGACGATAATTCGTGACCACCCCCAAAAAGTTGAAAAATCCACCCAAAACCTTAAAAAATTGAAATTTTTATATGAAAAACTTCTTTTGCCCATATCTCCTAAACTAAGCGTCCTAGAGCGAAAAGGACGATAATTCGTGACCACCCTCAAAAAGTTGAAAAATCCACCCAAAACCTTAAAAAATAAAAAAATTTTTATATGAAAAACTTCTTTTGTGCATATCTCCTAAACTAAGCGTCCTAGAGCGAAAAGAACGATAATTCGTGACCACACCCAAAAAGTAGAAAAATCCACCCAAAACCTTAAAAAATTTAAATTTTTATATGAAAAACTTCTTTTGCCCATATCTCCTAAACTAAGCATCCTAGAGCGAAAAGGACGATAATTCGTGACCACACCCAAAAAGTAGAAAAATCCACCCAAAACCTAAAAAAATTGAAATTTTTATATGAAAAACTTCTTTTGCCCATATCTCCTAAACTAAGCGTCCTAGAGCGAAAAGGACCCAAAACCTTAAAAAATTGAAATTTTTATATGAAAAACTTCTTTTGCCCATATCTCCTAAACTAAGCGTCCTAGAGCGAAAAGGACCATAATTCGTGACCACCCCCAAAAAGTTGAAAAATCCACCCAAAACCTTAAAAAATTGAAATTTTTATATGAAAAACTTCTTTTGCCCATATCTCCTAAACTAAGCGTCCTAGAGCGAAAAGGACGATAATTCGTGACCACACCCAAAAAGTAGAAAAATCCACCCAAAACCTAAAAAAATTGAAATTTTTATATGAAAAACTTCTTTTGCCCATATCTCCTAAACTAAGCGTCCTAGAGCGAAAAGGACGATAATTCGTGACCACCCCAAAATGTTGAAAAATCAACCCAAAACCAAAAAAATTGAATTTTTTATATGAAAAACTTCTTTTGCCCATATCTCCTAAACTAAGCGTCCTAGAGCGAAAAGGACGATAATTCGTGACCACACCCAAAAAGTAGAAAAATCCACCCAAAACCTAAAAAAATTGAAATTTTTATATGAAAAACTTATTTTGCCCATATCTCCTAAACTAAGCGTCCTAGAGCGCAATGGACTTCAATTCGTGACCACCCCCAAAAAGTTGAAAAATCCACCCAAAACCTAAAAAATTGAAATTTTTATATGAAAAACTTCTTTTGCCCATATCTTCTAAACTAAGCGTCCTAGAGCGAAAAGGACGATAATTCGTGACCACCCTCAAAAAGTTGAAAAATCCACCCAAAACCTTAAAAAATTGAAATTTTTATATGAAAAACTTCTTTTGCCCATATCTCCTAAACTAAGCGTCCTAGAGCGAAAAGGACGATAATTCGTGACCACCACCAAAAAGTTGAAAAATCCACCCAAAACCTTAAAAAATTGAAATTTTTATATGAAAAACTTCTTTTGCCCATATCTCCTAAACTAAGCGTCCTAGAGCGAAAAGGACGATAATTCGTGACCACACCCAAAAAGTAGAAAAATCCACCCAAAACCTAAAAAAATTGAAATTTTTATATGAAAAACTTCTTTTGCCCATATCTCCTAAACTAAGCGTCCTAGAGCGAAAAGGACGATAATTCGTGACCACCCCAAAATGTTGAAAAATCATCCCAAAACCAAAAAAATTGAAATTTTTATATGAAAAACTTCTTTTGCCCATATCTCCTAAACTAAGCGTCCTAGAGCGAAAAGGACGATAATTCGTGACCACCCCCAAAAAGTTGAAAAATCCACCCAAAACCTTAAAAAATTGAAATTTTTATATGAAAAACTTCTTTTGCCCATATCTCCTAAACTAAGCGTCCTAGAGCGAAAAGGACGATAATTCGTGACCACCCTCAAAAAGTTGAAAAATCCACCCAAAACCTTAAAAAATAAAAAAATTTTTATATGAAAAACTTCTTTTGTGCATATCTCCTAAACTAAGCGTCCTAGAGCGAAAAGAACGATAATTCGTGACCACACCCAAAAAGTAGAAAAATCCACCCAAAACCTTAAAAAATTTAAATTTTTATATGAAAAACTTCTTTTGCCCATATCTCCTAAACTAAGCATCCTAGAGCGAAAAGGACGATAATTCGTGACCACACCCAAAAAGTAGAAAAATCCACCCAAAACCTAAAAAAATTGAAATTTTTATATGAAAAACTTCTTTTGCCCATATCTCCTAAACTAAGCGTCCTAGAGCGAAAAGGACCCAAAACCTTAAAAAATTGAAATTTTTATATGAAAAACTTCTTTTGCCCATATCTCCTAAACTAAGCGTCCTAGAGCGAAAAGGACCATAATTCGTGACCACCCCCAAAAAGTTGAAAAATCCACCCAAAACCTTAAAAAATTGAAATTTTTATATGAAAAACTTCTTTTGCCCATATCTCCTAAACTAAGCGTCCTAGAGCGAAAAGGACGATAATTCGTGACCACACCCAAAAAGTAGAAAAATCCACCCAAAACCTAAAAAAATTGAAATTTTTATATGAAAAACTTCTTTTGCCCATATCTCCTAAACTAAGCGTCCTAGAGCGAAAAGGACGATAATTCGTGACCACCCCAAAATGTTGAAAAATCAACCCAAAACCAAAAAAATTGAATTTTTTATATGAAAAACTTCTTTTGCCCATATCTCCTAAACTAAGCGTCCTAGAGCGAAAAGGACGATAATTCGTGACCACACCCAAAAAGTAGAAAAATCCACCCAAAACCTAAAAAAATTGAAATTTTTATATGAAAAACTTCTTTTGCCCATATCTCCTAAACTAAGCGTCCTAGAGCGAAATGGACTTCAATTCGTGACCACCCCCAAAAAGTTGAAAAATCCACCCAAAACCTAAAAAAATTGAAATTTTTATATGAAAAACTTCTTTTGCCAATATCTCCTAAACTAAGCGTCCTAGAGCGAAAAGGACGATAATTCGTGACCACCCTCAAAAAGTTGAAAAATCCACCCAAAACCTTAAAAAATTGAAATTTTTATATGAAAAACTTCTTTTGCCCACATCTCCTAAACTAAGCGTCCTAGAGCGAAAAGGACGATAATTCGTGACCACCCCCAAAAAGTTGAAAAATCCACCCAAAACCTTAAAAAATTGAAATTTTTATATGAAAAACTTCTTTTGCCCATATCTCCTAAACTAAGCGTCCTAGAGCGAAAAGGACGATAATTCGTGACCACCCGCAAAAAGTTGAAAAATCCACCCAAAACCTTAAAAAATTGAAATTTTTATATGAAAAACTTTTGTTGCCCATATCTCCTAAACTAAGCGTCCTAGAGCGAAAAGGACTATAATTCGTGACCACACCCAAAAAGTAAAAAATCCACCCAAAACCTAAAAAAATTTTAATTTTTATATGAAAAACTTCTTTTGCCCATATCTCCTAAACTAAGCGTCCTAGAGCGAAAAGGACGATAATTCGTGACCACCCCCAAAAAGTTGAAAAATCCACCCAAAACCTTAAAAAATTGAAATTTTTATATGAAAAACTTCTTTTGCCCATATCTCCTAAACTAAGCGTCCCAGAGCGAAAAGGACGATAATTCGTGACCACCCTCAAAAAGTTGAAAAATCCACCCAAAACCTTAAAAAATTTTAATTTTTATATGAAAAACTTCTTTTGCCCATATCTCCTAATCTAAGCGTCCTAGAGCGAAAAGGACGATAATTCGTGACCACCCCCAAAAAGTTGAAAAATCCACCCAAAACCTAAAAAAATTGAAATTTTTATATGAAAAACTTCTTTTGCCCATATCTCCTAAACTAAGCGTCCTAGAGCGAAAAGGACGATAATTCGTGACCACCCCCAAAAAGTTGACAAATCCACCCAAAACCTTAAAAAATTGAAATTTTTATATGAAAAACTTCTATTGCCCATATCTCCTAAACTAAGCGTCCTAGAGCGAAAAGGACGATAATTCGTGACCACCCGCAAAAAGTTGAAAAATCCACCCAAAACCTTAAAAAATTTAAATTTTTATATGAAAAACTTCTTTTGCCCATATCTCCTAAACTATGCGTCCTAGAGCGAAAAGGACGATAATTCGTGACCACCCGCACAAAGTTGACAAATCCACCCAAAACCTTAAAAAATTGAAATTTTTATATGAAAAACTTCTTTTGCCCATATCTCCTAAACTAAGCGTCCCAGAGCGAAAAGGACGATAATTCGTGACCACCCTCAAAAAGTTGAAAAATCCACCCAAAACCTTAAAAAATTTTAATTTTTATATGAAAAACTTCTTTTGCCCATATCTCCTAATCTAAGCGTCCTAGAGCGAAAAGGACGATAATTCGTGACCACCCCCAAAAAGTTGAAAAATCCACCCAAAACCTAAAAAAATTGAAATTTTTATATGAAAAACTTCTTTTGCCCATATCTCCTAAACTAAGCGTCCTAGAGCGAAAAGGACGATAATTCGTGACCACCCTCAAAAAGTTGAAAAATCCACCCAAAACCTTAAAAAATTGAAATTTTTATATGAAAAACTTCTTTTGCCCATATCTCCTAAACTAAGCGTCCTAGAGCGAAAAGGACGATAATTCGTAACCACCCGCAAAAAGTTGAAATTTTTATATGAAAAACTTCTTTTGCCCATATCTCCTAAACTAAGCGTCCCAGAGCGAAAAGGACGATAATTCGTGACCACCCTCAAAAAGTTGAAAAATCCACCCAAAACCTTAAAAAATTTTAATTTTTATATGAAAAACTTCTTTTGCCCATATCTCCTAATCTAAACGTCCTAGATCGAAAAGGACGATAATTCGTGACCACCCCCAAAAAGTTGAAAAATCCACCCAAAACCTAAAAAAATTGAAATTTTTATATGAAAAACTTCTTTTGCCCATATCTCCTAAACTAAGCGTCCTAGAGCGAGAAGGACGATAATTCGTGACCACCCTCAAAAAGTTGAAAAATCCACCCAAAACCTTAAAAAATTGAAATTTTTATATGAAAAACTTCTTTTGCCCATGTCTCCTAAACTAAGCGTCCTAGAGCGAAAAGGACGATAATTCGTGACCACACCCAAAAAGTAGAAAAATCCACCCAAAACCTAAAAAAATTGAAATTTTTATATGAAAAGCTTCTTTTGCCCATATCTCCTAAACTAAGCGTCCTAGAGCGAAAAGGACGATACTTCGTGACCACCCCCAAAAAGTTGAAAAATCCACCCAAAACCTTAAAAAATTGAAATTTTTATATGAAAAACTTCTTTTGTCCATATCTCCTAAACTAAGCGTCCTAGAGCGAAAAGGACGATAATTCGTGACCACCCTCAAAAAGTTGAAAAATCCACCCAAAACCTTAAAAAATTGAAATTTTTATATGAAAAACTTCTTTTGCCCATATCTTCTAAACTAAGCGTCCTAGAGCGAAAAGGACGATAATTCGTGACCACACCCAAAAAGTAGAAAAATCCACCCAAAACCTAAAAAAATTGAAATTTTTATATGAAAAACTTCTTTTGCCCATATCTCCTAAACTAAGCGTCCTAGAGCGAAAAGGACGATAATTCGTGATCACCCCCAAAAAGTTGAAAAATCAACCCAAAACCTAAAAAATTGAAATTTTTTTATGAAAAACTTATTTTGCCCATATCTCCTAAACTAAGCGTCCTAGAGCGAAATGGATTTCAATTCCTAGAAAAATCCACCCAAAACCTAAAAAAATTGAAATTTTTATATGAAAAACTTCTTTTGCCCATATCTCCTAAACTAAGCGTCCTAGAGCGAAAAGGACGATAATTCGTGATCACCCCCAAAAAGTTGAAAAATCAACCCAAAACCTAAAAAATTGAAATTTTTTTATGAAAAACTTCTTTTGCCCATATCTCCTAAACTAAGCGTCCTAGAGCGAAAAGGACGATAATTCGTGACCACCCCCACAATGTTGAAAAATCAACCCAAAACCTAAAAAATTGAAATTTTTATATGAAAAACTTCTTTTGCCCATATCTTCTAAACTAAGCGTCCTAGAGCGAAAAGGACGATAATTCGTGACCACCCTCAAAAAGTTGAAAAATCCACCCAAAACCTTAAAAAATTGAAATTTTTATATGAAAAACTTCTTTTGCCCATATCTCCTAAACTAAGCGTCCTAGAGCGAAAAGGACGATAATTCGTGACCACCACCAAAAAGTTGAAAAATCCACCCAAAACCTTAAAAAATTGAAATTTTTATATGAAAAACTTCTTTTGCCCATATCTCCTAAACTAAGCGTCCTAGAGCGAAAAGGACGATAATTCGTGACCACACCCAAAAAGTAGAAAAATCCACCCAAAACCTAAAAAAATTGAAATTTTTATATGAAAAACTTCTTTTGCCCATATCTCCTAAACTAAGCGTCCTAGAGCGAAAAGGACGATAATTCGTGACCACCCCAAAATGTTGAAAAATCATCCCAAAACCAAAAAAATTGAAATTTTTATATGAAAAACTTCCTTTGCCCATATCTCCTAAACTAAGCGTCCTAGAGCGAAAAGGACGATAATTCGTGACCACCCCCAAAAAGTTGAAAAATCCACCCAAAACCTTAAAAAATTGAAATTTTTATATGAAAAACTTCTTTTGCCCATATCTCCTAAACTAAGCGTCCTAGAGCGAAAAGGACGATAATTCGTGACCACCCTCAAAAAGTTGAAAAATCCACCCAAAACCTTAAAAAATAAAAAAATTTTTATATGAAAAACTTCTTTTGTCCATATCTCCTAAACTAAGCGTCCTAGAGCGAAAAGAACGATAATTCGTGACCACACCCAAAAAGTAGAAAAATCCACCCAAAACCTTAAAAAATTTAAATTTTTATATGAAAAACTTCTTTTGCCCATATCTCCTAAACTAAGCATCCTAGAGCGAAAAGGACGATAATTCGTGACCACACCCAAAAAGTAGAAAAATCCACCCAAAACCTAAAAAAATTGAAATTTTTATATGAAAAACTTCTTTTGCCCATATCTCCTAAACTAAGCGTCCTAGAGCGAAAAGGACCCAAAACCTTAAAAAATTGAAATTTTTATATGAAAAACTTCTTTTGCCCATATCTCCTAAACTAAGCGTCCTAGAGCGAAAAGGACCATAATTCGTGACCACCCCCAAAAAGTTGAAAAATCCACCCAAAACCTTAAAAAATTGAAATTTTTATATGAAAAACTTCTTTTGCCCATATCTCCTAAACTAAGCGTCCTAGAGCGAAAAGGACGATAATTCGTGACCACACCCAAAAAGTAGAAAAATCCACCCAAAACCTAAAAAAATTGAAATTTTTATATGAAAAACTTCTTTTGCCCATATCTCCTAAACTAAGCGTCCTAGAGCGAAAAGGACGATAATTCGTGACCACCCCAAAATGTTGAAAAATCAACCCAAAACCAAAAAAATTGAATTTTTTATATGAAAAACTTCTTTTGCCCATATCTCCTAAACTAAGCGTCCTAGAGCGAAAAGGACGATAATTCGTGACCACCCCCAAAAAGTTGAAAAATCCACCCATAACCTTAAAAAATTGAAATTTTTATATGAAAAACTTCTTTTGCCCATATCTCCTAAACTAAGCGTCCTAGAGCGAAAAGGACGATAATTCGTGACCACCCTCAAAAAGTTGAAAAATCCACCCAAAACCTTAAAAAATTGAAATTTTTATATGAAAAACTTCTTTTGTCCATATCTCCTAAACTAAGCGTCCTAGAGCGAAAAGGACGATAATTCGTGACCACACCCAAAAAGTAGAAAAATCCACCCAAAACCTAAAAAAATTGAAATTTTTATATGAAAAACTTCTTTTGCCCATATCTCCTAAACTAAGCGTCCTAGAGCGAAATGGACTTCAATTCGTGACCACCCCCAAAAAGTTGAAAAATCCACCCAAAACCTAAAAAAATTGAAATTTTTATATGAAAAACTTCTTTTGCCAATATCTCCTAAACTAAGCGTCCTAGAGCGAAAAGGACGATAATTCGTGACCACCCTCAAAAAGTTGAAAAATCCACCCAAAACCTTAAAAAATTGAAATTTTTATATGAAAAACTTCTTTTGCCCACATCTCCTAAACTAAGCGTCCTAGAGCGAAAAGGACGATAATTCGTGACCACCCCCAAAAAGTTGAAAAATCCACCCAAAACCTTAAAAAATTGAAATTTTTATATGAAAAACTTCTTTTGCCCATATCTCCTAAACTAAGCGTCCTAGAGCGAAAAGGACGATAATTCGTGACCACCCGCAAAAAGTTGAAAAATCCACCCAAAACCTTAAAAAATTGAAATTTTTATATGAAAAACTTTTTTTGCCCATATCTCCTAAACTAAGCGTCCTAGAGCGAAAAGGACTATAATTCGTGACCACACCCAAAAAGTAAAAAATCCACCCAAAACCTAAAAAAATTTTAATTTTTATATGAAAAACTTCTTTTGCCCATATCTCCTAAACTAAGCGTCCTAGAGCGAAAAGGACGATAATTCGTGACCACCCCCAAAAAGTTGAAAAATCCACCCAAAACCTTAAAAAATTGAAATTTTTATATGAAAAACTTCTTTTGCCCATATCTCCTAAACTAAGCGTCCCAGAGCGAAAAGGACGATAATTCGTGACCACCCTCAAAAAGTTGAAAAATCCACCCAAAACCTTAAAAAATTTTAATTTTTATATGAAAAACTTCTTTTGCCCATATCTCCTAATCTAAGCGTCCTAGAGCGAAAAGGACGATAATTCGTGACCACCCCCAAAAAGTTGAAAAATCCACCCAAAACCTAAAAAAATTGAAATTTTTATATGAAAAACTTCTTTTGCCCATATCTCCTAAACTAAGCGTCCTAGAGCGAAAAGGACGATAATTCGTGACCACCCTCAAAAAGTTGAAAAATCCACCCAAAACCTTAAAAAATTGAAATTTTTATATGAAAAACTTCTTTTGCCCATATCTCCTAAACTAAGCGTCCTAGAGCGAAAAGGACGATAATTCGTGACCACCCTCAAAAAGTTGAAAAATCCACCCAAAACCTTAAAAAATTGAAATTTTTATATGAAAAACTTCTTTTGCCCATATCTCCTAAACTAAGCGTCCTAGAGCGAAAAGGACGATAATTCGTGACCACCCTCAAAAAGTTGAAAAATCCACCCAAAACCTTAAAAAATTGAAATTTTTATATGAAAAACTTCTTTTGCCCATATCTCCCAAAACCTTAAAAAATTGAAATTTTTATATGAAAAACTTCTTTTGCCCATATCTCCTAAACTAAGCGTCCTAGAGCGAAAAGGACGATAATTCGTGACCACACCCAAAAAGTAGAAAAATCCACCCAAAACCTAAAAAAATTGAAATTTTTATATGAAAAACTTCTTTTGCCCATATCTCCTAAACTAAGCGTCCTAGAGCGAAAAGGACGATAATTCGTGACCACCCCAAAATGTTGAAAAATCAACCCAAAACCAAAAAAATTGAATTTTTTATATGAAAAACTTCTTTTGCCCATATCTCCTAAACTAAGCGTCCTAGAGCGAAAAGGACGATAATTCGTGACCACCCCCAAAAAGTTGAAAAATCCACCCAAAACCTTAAAAAATTGAAATTTTTATATGAAAAACTTCTTTTGCCCATATCTCCTAAACTAAGCGTCCTAGAGCGAAAAGGACGATAATTCGTGACCACCCTCAAAAAGTTGAAAATTCCACCCAAAACCTTAAAAAATTGAAATTTTTATATGAAAAACTTCTTTTGTCCATATCTCCTAAACTAAGCGTCCTAGAGCGAAAAGGACGATAATTCGTGACCACACCCAAAAAGTAGAAAAATCCACCCAAAACCTAAAAAAATTGAAATTTTTATATGAAAAACTTCTTTTGCCCATATCTCCTAAACTAAGCGTCCTAGAGCGAAATGGACTTCAATTCGTGACCACCCCCAAAAAGTTGAAAAATCCACCCAAAACCTAAAAAAATTGAAATTTTTATATGAAAAACTTCTTTTGCCCATATCTCCTAAACTAAGCGTCCTAGAGCGAAAAGGACGATAATTCGTGACCACCCTCAAAAAGTTGAAAAATCCACCCAAAACCTTAAAAAATTGAAATTTTTATATGAAAAACTTCTTTTGCCCACATCTCCTAAACTAAGCGTCCTAGAGCGAAAAGGACGATAATTCGTGACCACCCGCAAAAAGTTGAAAAATCCACCCAAAACCTTAAAAAATTGAAATTTTTATATGAAAAACTTCTTTTGCCCATATCTCCTAAACTAAGCGTCCTAGAGCGAAAAGGACTATAATTCGTGACCACACCCAAAAAGTAAAAAATCCACCCAAAACCTAAAAAAATTTTAATTTTTATATGAAAAACTTCTTTTGCCCATATCTCCTAAACTAAGCGTCCTAGAGCGAAAAGGACGATAATTCGTGACCACCCCCAAAAAGTTGAAAAATCCACCCAAAACCTTAAAAAATTGAAATTTTTATATGAAAAACTTCTTTTGCCCATATCTCCTAAACTAAGCGTCCCAGAGCGAAAAGGACGATAATTCGTGACCACCCTCAAAAAGTTGAAAAATCCACCCAAAACCTTAAAAAATTGAAATTTTTATATGAAAAACTTCTTTTGCCCATATCTCCTAAACTAAGCGTCCTAGAGCGAAAAGGACGATAATTCGTGACCACCCTCAAAAAGTTGAAAAATCCACCCAAAACCTTAAAAAATTGAAATTTTTATATGAAAAACTTCTTTTGCCCATATCTCCTAAACTAAGCGTCCTAGAGCGAAAAGGACGATAATTCGTGACCACCCTCAAAAAGTTGAAAAATCCACCCAAAACCTTAAAAAATTGAAATTTTTATATGAAAAACTTCTTTTGCCCATATCTCCTAAACTAAGCGTCCTAGAGCGAAAAGGACGATAATTCGTCCTTAAAAAATTGAAATTTTTATATGAAAAACTTCTTTTGCCCATATCTCCTAAACTAAGCGTCCTAGAGCGAAAAGGACGATAATTCGTGACCACCCTCAAAAAGTTGAAAAATCCACCCAAAATCTTAAAAAATTTTAATTTTTATATGAAAAACTTCTTTTGCCCATATCTCCTAATCTAAGCGTCCTAGAGCGAAAAGGACGATAATTCGTGACCACCCCCAAAAAGTTGAAAAATCCACCCAAAACCTAAAAAAATTGAAATTTTTATATGAAAAACTTCTTTTGCCCATATCTCCTAAACTAAGCGTCCTAGAGCGAAAAGGACGATAATTCGTGACCACCCTCAAAAAGTTTAAAAATCCACCCAACACCTTAAAAAATTGAAATTTTTATATGAAAAACTTCTTTTGCCCATATCTCCTAAACTAAGCGTCCTAGAGCGAAAAGGACGATAATTCGTGACCACCCTCAAAAAGTTGAAAAATCCACCCAAAACCTTAAAAAATTGAAATTTTTATATGAAAAACTTCTTTTGCCCATATCTCCTAAACTAAGCGTCCTAGAGCGAAAAGGACGATAATTCGTGACCACACCCAAAAAGTAGAAAAATCCACCCAAAACCTAAAAAAATTGAAATTTTTATATGAAAAACTTCTTTTGCCCATATCTCCTAAACTAAGCGTCCTAGAGCGAAAAGGACGATAATTCGTGACCACCCCAAAATGTTGAAAAATCAACCCAAAACCAAAAATATTGAAATTTTTATATGAAAAACTTCTTTTGCCCATATCTCCTAAACTAAGCGTCCTAGAGCGAAAAGGACGATAATTCGTGACCACCCCCAAAAAGTTGAAAAATCCACCCAAAACCTTAAAAAATTGAAATTTTTATATGAAAAACTTCTTTTGCCCATATCTCCTAAACTAAGCGTCCTAGAGCGAAAAGGACGATAATTCGTGACCACCCCCAAAAAGTTGAAAAATCCACCCAAAACCTTAAAAAATTGAAATTTTTATATGAAAAACTTCTTTTGCCCATATCTCCTAAACTAAGCGTCCTAGAGCGAAAAGGACGATAATTCGTGACCACCCTCAAAAAGTTGGAAAATCCACCCAAAACCTAAAAAATTGAAATTTTTATATGAAAAACTTATTTTGCCCATATCTCCTAAACTAAGCGTCCTAGAGCGAAATGGACTTCAATTCGTGACCACCCCCAAAAAGTTGAAAAATCCACCCAAAACCTTAAAAAATTGAAATTTTTATATGAAAAATTTCTTTTGCCCATATCTCCTAAACTAAGCGTCCTAGAGCGAAAAGGACGATAATTCGTGACCACCCCCAAAAAGTTGAAAAATCCACCCAAAACCTTAAAAAATTGAAATTTTTATATGAAAAACTTCTTTTGCCCATATCTCCTAAACTAAGCGTCCTAGAGCGAAAAGGACGATAATTCGTGACCACCCTCAAAAAGTTGAAAAATCCACCCAAAACCTTACAAAATTGAAATTTTTATATGAAAAACTTCTTTTGCCCATATCTCCTAAACTAAGCGTCCTAGAGCGAAAAGGACGATAATTCGTGACCACCCCCAAAAAGTTGAAAAATCCACCCAAAACCTTAAAAAATTGAAATTTTTATATGAAAAACTTCTTTTGCCCATATCTCCTAAACTAAGCGTCCTAGAGCGAAAAGGACGATAATTCGTGACCACCCCCAAAAAGTTGAAAAATCCACCCAAAACCTTAAAAAATGAAATTTTTATATGAAAAACTTCTTTTGCCCATATCTCCTAAACTAAGCGTCCTAAAGCGAAATGGACTTCAATTCGTGACCACCCCCAAAAAGTTGAAAAATCCACCCAAAACCTAAAAAAATTGAAATTTTTATATGAAAAACTTCTTTTGCCCATATCTCCTAAACTAAGCGTCCTAGAGCGAAAAGGACGATAATTCGTGACCACCCTCAAAAAGTTGAAAAATCCACCCAAAACCTTAAAAAATTGAAATTTTTATATGAAAAACTTCTTTTGCCCATATCTCCTAAACTAAGCGTCCTAGAGCGAAAAGGACGATAATTCGTGACCACCCCCAAAAAGTTGAAAAATCCACCCAAAACCTTAAAAAATTGAAATTTTTATATGAAAAACTTCTTTTGCCCATATCTCCTAAACTAAGCGTCCTAGAGCGAAAAGGACGATAATTCGTGACCACACCCAAAAAGTAGAAAAATCCACCCAAAACCTAAAAAAATTGAAATTTTTATATGAAAGACTTCTTTTGCCCATAACTAAGCGTCCTAGAGCGAAAAGGACGATAATTCGTGACCACACCCAAAAAGTAGAAAAATCCACCCAAAACCTAAAAAAATTGAAATTTTTATATGAAAAACTTCTTTTGCCCATATCTCCTAAACTAAGCGTCCTAGAGAGAAAAGGACGATAATTCGTGACCACCCCCAAAAAGTTGAAAAATCCACCCAAAACCTTAAAAAATTTAAATTTTTATATGAAAAACTTCTTTTGCCCATATCTCCTAAACTAAGCGTCCTAGAGCGAAAAGGACGATAATTCGTGACCACACCCAAAAAGTAGAAAAATCCACCCAAAACCTAAGAAAATTGAAATTTTTATATGAAAAACTTCTTTTGCCCATATCTCCTAAACTAAGCGTCTTAGAGCGAAAAGGACAATAATTCGTGACCACACCCAAAAAGTAGCAAAATCCACCCAAAACCTAAAAAAATTGAAATTTTTATATGAAAAACTTCTTTTGCCCATATCTCCTAAACTAAGCGTCCTAGAGCGAAAAGGACGATAATTCGTGACCACCCCCAAAAAGTTGAAAAATCCACCCAAAACCTAAAAAAATTGAAATTTTTATATGAAAAGCTTCTTTTGCCCATATCTCCTAAACTAAGCGTCCTAGAGCGAAAAGGACGATAATTCGTGACCACCCCCAAAAAGTTAGAAAATCCACCCAAAACCTTAAAAAATTGAAATTTTTATATGAAAAACTTCTTTTGCCCATATCTCCTAAACTAAGCGTCCTAGAGCGAAAAGGACGATAATTCGGGACCACACCCAAAAAGTAGAAAAATCCACCCAAAACCTTAAAAAATTGAAATTTTTATATGAAAAACTTATTTTGCCCATATCTCCTAAACTAAGCGTCCTAGAGCGAAATGGACTTCAATTCGTGACCACCCCCAAAAAGTTGAAAAATCCACCCGAAACCTTAACAAATTGAAATTTTTATATGAAAAACTTCTTTTGCCCATATCTCCTAAACTAAGCGTCCTAGAGCGAAAAGGACGATAATTCGTGACCACCCGCAAAAAGTTGAAAAATCCACCCAAAACCTTAAAAAATTGAAATTTTTATATGAAAAACTTCTTTTGCCCATATCTCCTAAACTAAGCGTCCTAGAGCGAAAAGGACGATTATTCGTGACCACACCCAAAAAGTAGAAAAATCCACCCAAAACCTAAAAAAATTGAAATTTTTATATGAAAAACTTCTTTTGCCCATATCTCCTAAACTAAGCGTCCTAGAGCGAAAAGGACGATAATTCGTGACCACCCTCAAAAAGTTGAAAAATCCACCCAAAACCTTACAAAATTGAAATTTTTATATGAAAAACTTCTTTTGCCCATATCTCCTAAACTAAGCGTCCTAGAGCGAAAAGGACGATAATTCGTGACCACCCCCAAAAAGTTGAAAAATCCACCCAAAACCTTAAAAAATTGAAATTTTTATATGAAAAACTTCTTTTGCCCATATCTCCTAAACTAAGCGTCCTAGAGCGAAAAGGACGATAATTCGTGACCACACCCAAAAAGTAGAAAAATCCACCCAAAACCTAAAAAAATTGAAATTTTTATATGAAAAACTTCTTTTGCCCATATCTCCTAAACTAAGCGTCCTAGAGCGAAAAGGACGATAATTCGTGACCACCCCAAAATGTTGAAAAATCAACCCAAAACCAAAAAAATTTCAATTTTTATATGAAAAACTTCTTTTGCCCATATCTCCTAAACTAAGCGTCCTAGAGCGAAAAGGACGATAATTCGTGACCACCCCCAAAAAGTTGAAAAATCCACCCAAAACCTTAAAAAATTGAAATTTTTATATGAAAAACTTCTTTTGCCCATATCTCCTAAACTAAGCGTCCTAGAGCGAAAAGGACAATAATTCGTGACCACCCTCAAAAAGTTGAAAAATCCACCCAAAACCTTAAAAAATTGAAATTTTTATATGAAAAACTTCTTTTGTCCATATCTCCTAAACTAAGCGTCCTAGAGCGAAAAGAACGATAATTCGTGACCACACCCAAAAAGTAGAAAAATTCACCCAAAACCTAAAAAAATTTAAATTTTTATATGAAAAACTTCTTTTGCCCATATCTCCTAAACTAAGCGTCCTAGAGCGAAATGGACTTCAATTCGTGACCACACCCAAAAAGTAGAAAAATCCACCCAAAACTTTAAAAAATTTAAATTTTTATATGAAAAACTTCTTTTGCCCATATCTCCTAAACTAAGCGTCCTAGAGCGAAAAGGACTATAATTCGTGACCACACCCAAAAAGTAGAAAAATCCACACAAAACCTTAAAAAATTTAAATTTTTATATGAAAAACTTCTTTTGCCCATATCTCCTAAACTAAGCGTCCTAGAGCGAAAAGGACGATAATTCGTGACCACCCCCAAAAAGTTGAAAAATCCACCCAAAACCTTAAAAAATTGAAATTTTTATATGAAAAACTTCTTTTGCCCATATCTCCTAAACTAAGCGTCCTAGAGCGAAAAGGACGATAATTCGTGACCACCCGCAAAAAGTTGAAATTTTTATATGAAAAACTTCTTTTGCCCATATCTCCTAAACTAAGCGTCCCAGAGCGAAAAGGACGATAATTCGTGACCACCCTCAAAAAGTTGAAAAATCCACCCAAAACCTTAAAAAATTTTAATTTTTATATGAAAAACTTCTTTTGCCCATATCTCCTAATCTAAGCGTCCTAGAGCGAAAAGGACGATAATTCGTGACCACCCCCAAAAAGTTGAAAAATCCACCCAAAACCTAAAAAAATTGAAATTTTTATATGAAAAACTTCTTTTGCCCATATCTCCTAAACTAAGCGTCCTAGAGCGAAAAGGACGATAATTCGTGACCACCCTCAAAAAGTTGAAAAATCCACCCAAAACCTAAAAAAATTGAAATATTTATATGAAAAACTTCTTTTGCCCATATCTCCTAAACTAAGCGTCCTAGAGCGAAAAGGACGATAATTCGTGACCACCCTCAAAAAGTTGAAAAATCCACCCAAAACCTTAAAAAATTGAAATTTTTATATGAAAAACTTCTTTTGCCCATATCTCCTAAACTAAGCGTCCTAGAGCGAAAAGGACGATAATTCGTGACCACCCCCAAAAAGTTGAAAAATCCACCCAAAACCTAAAAAAATTGAAATTTTTGTATGAAAAACTTCTTTTGCCCATATCTCCTAAACTAAGCGTCCTAGAGCGAAAAGGACGATAATTCGTGACCACCCCCAAAAAGTTGAAAAATCCACCCAAATCCTTAAAAAATTGAAATTTTTATATGAAAAACTTCTTTTGCCCATATCTCCTAAACTAAGCGTCCTAGAGCGAAAAGGACGATAATTCGTGACCACCCGCAAAAATTTGAAAAATCCACCCAAAACCTTAAAAAATTGAAATTTTTATATGAAAAACTTCTTTTGTCCATATGTCCTAAACTAAGCGTCCTAGAGCGAAAAGGACGATAATTCGTGACCACACCCAAAAAGTAGAAAAATCCACCCAAAACCTAAAAAATTGAAATTTTTATATGAAAAACTTCTTTTGCCCATATCTCCTAACCTAAGCGTCCTAGAGCGAAAAGGACGATAATTCGTGATCACCCCCAAAAAGTTGAAAAATCAACCCAAAACCTAAAAAATTGAAATTTTTTTATGAAAAACTTATTTTGCCCATATCTCCTAAACTAAGCGTCCTAGAGCGAAATGGACTTCAATTCTTAGAAAAATCCACCCAAAACCTAAAAAAATTGAAATTTTTATATGAAAAACTTCTTTTGCCCATATCTCCTAAACTAAGCGTCCTAGAGCGAAAAGGACGATAATTCGTGATCACCCCCAAAAAGTTGAAAAATCAACCCAAAACCTAAAAAATTGAAATTTTTTTTATGAAAAACTTCTTTTGCCCATATCTCCTAAACTAAGCGTCCTAGAGCGAAAAGGACGATAATTCGTGACCACCCCCACAATGTTGAAAAATCAACCCAAAACCTAAAAAATTGAAATTTTTATATGAAAAACTTATTTTGCCCATATCTCCTAAACTAAGCGTCCTAGAGCGAAATGGACTTCAATTCGTGACCACCCCCAAAAAGTTGAAAAATCCACCCAAAACCTAAAAAAATTGAAATTTTTATATGAAAAACTTCTTTTGCCCATATCTTCTAAACTAAGCGTCCTAGAGCGAAAAGGACGATAATTCGTGACCACCCTCAAAAAGTTGAAAAATCCACCCAAAACCTTAAAAAATTGAAATTTTTATATGAAAAACTTCTTTTGCCCATATCTCCTAAACTAAGCGTCCTAGAGCGAAAAGGACGATAATTCGTGACCACCCCCAAAAAGTTGAAAAATCCACCCAAAACCTTAAAAAATTGAAATTTTTATATGAAAAACTTCTTTTGCCCATATCTCCTAAACTAAGCGTCCTAGAGCGAAAAGGACGATAATTCGTGACCACACCCAAAAAGTAGAAAAATCCACCCAAAACCTAAAAAAATTGAAATTTTTATATGAAAAACTTCTTTTGCCCATATCTCCTAAACTAAGCGTCCTAGAGCGAAAAGGACGATAATTCGTGACCACCCCAAAGTGTTGAAAAATCAACCCAAAACCAAAAAAATTGAAATTTTTATATGAAAAACTTCTTTTGCCCATATCTCCTAAACTAAGCGTCCTAGAGCGAAAAGGACGATAATTCGTGACCACCCCCAAAAAGTTGAAAAATCCACCCAAAACCTTAAAAAATTGAAATTTTTATATGAAAAACTTCTTTTGCCCATATCTCCTAAACTAAGCGTCCTAGAGCGAAATGGACTTCAATTCGTGACCACCCCCAAAAAGTTGAAAAATCCACCCAAAACCTAAAAAAATTGAAATTTTTATATGAAAAACTTCTTTTGCCCATATCTCCTAAACTAAGCGTCCTAGAGCGAAAAGGACGATAATTCGTGACCACCCTCAAAAAGTTGAAAAATCCACCCAAAACCTTAAAAATTTAAATTTTTATATGAAAAACTTCTTTTGCCCATATCTCCTAAACTAAGCGTCCTAGAGCGAAAAGGACGATAATTCGTGACCACCCCCAAAAAGTTGAAAAATCCACCCAAAACCTTAAAAAATTGAAATTTTTATATGAAAAACTTCTTTTGCCCATATCTCCTAAACTAAGCGTCCTAGAGCGAAAAGGACGATAATTTGTGACCACCCGCAAAAAGTTGAAAAATCCACCCAAAACCTTAAAAAATTGAAATTTTTATATGAAAAACTTTTTTTGCCCATATCTCCTAAACTAAGCGTCCTAGAGCGAAAAGGACTATAATTCGTGACCACACCCAAAAAGTAGAAAAATCCACCCAAAACCTTAAAAAATTGAAATTTTTATATGAAAAACTTCTTTTGCCCATATCTCCTAAACTAAGCGTCCTAGAGCGAAAAGGACGATAATTCGTGACCACCCCCAAAAAGTTGAAAAATCCACCCAAAACCTTAAAAAATTGAAATTTTTATATGAAAAACTTCTTTTGCCCATATCTCCTAAACTAAGCGTCCCAGAGCGAAAAGGACGATAATTCGTGACCACCCTCAAAAAGTTGAAAAATCCACCCAAAACCTAAAAAAAATTGAAATTTTTATATGAAAAACTTCTTTTGCCCATATCTCCTAAACTAAGCGTCCTAGAGCGAAAAGGACGATAATTCGTGACCACCCCAAAATGTTGAAAAATCAACCCAAAACCAAAAAAATTGAAATTTTTATATGAAAAACTTCTTTTGCCCATATCTCCTAAACTAAGCGTCCTAGAGCGAAAAGGACGATAATTCGTGACCACCCCCAAAAAGTTGAAAAATCCACCCAAAACCTTAAAAAATTGAAATTTTTATATGAAAAACTTCTTTTGCCCATATCTCCTAAACTAAGCGTCCTAGAGCGAAAAGGACGATAATTCGTGACCACCCTCAAAAAGTTGAAAAATCCACCCAAAACCTTAAAAAATTGAAATTTTTATATGAAAAACTTCTTTTGTCCATATCTCCTAAACTAAGCGTCCTAGAGCGAAAAGGACGATAATTCGTGACCACACCCAAAAAGTAGAAAAATCCACCCAAAACCTAAAAAAATTGAAATTTTTATATGAAAAACTTCTTTTGCCCATATCTCCTAAACTAAGCGTCCTAGAGCGAAATGGACTTCAATTCGTGACCACCCCCAAAAAGTTGAAAAATCCACCCAAAACCTAAAAAAATTGAAATTTTTATATGAAAAACTTCTTTTGCCCATATCTCCTAAACTAAGCGTCCTAATGCGAAAAGGACGATAATTCGTGACCACCCTCAAAAAGTTCAAAAATCCACCCAAAACCTTAAAAAATTGAAATTTTTATATGAAAAACTTCTTTTGCCCATATCTCCTAAACTAAGCGTCCTAGAGCGAAAAGGACGATAATTCGTGACCACCCCCCAAAAAGTTGAAAAATCCACCCAAAACCTTAAAAAATTGAAATTTTTATATGAAAAACTTCTTTTGTCCATATCTCCTAAACTAAGCGTCCTAGAGCGAAAAGGACGATAATTCGTGACCACCCGCAAAAGGTTGAAAAATCCACCCAAAACCTTAAAAAATTGAAATTTTTATATGAAAAACTTTTTTTGCCCATATCTCCTAAACTAAGCGTCCTAGCGCGAAAAGGACTATAATTCGTGACCACACCCAAAAAGTTGAAAAATCCACCCAAAACCTTAAAAAATTTTAATTTTTATATGAAAAACTTCTTTTGTCCATATCTCATAATCTAAGCGTCCTAGAGCGAAAAGGACGATAATTCGTGACCACCCTCAAAAAGTTGAAAAATCCACCCAAAACCTAAAAAAATTGAAATTTTTATATGAAAAACTTCTTTTGCCCATATCTCCTAAACTAAGCGTCCTAGAGCGAAAAGGACGATAATTCGTGACCACCCTCAAAAAGTTGACAAATCCACCCAAAACCTTAAAAAATTGAAATTTTTATATGAAAAACTTCTTTTGCCCATATCTCCTAAACTAAGCGTCCTAGAGCGAAAAGGACGATAATTCGTGACCACCCCCAAAAAGTTGAAAAATCCACCCAAAACCTTAAAAAATTGAAATTTTTATATGAAAAACTTCTTTTGCCCATATCTCCTAAACTAAGCGTCCTAGAGCGAAAAGGACGATAATTCGTGACCACCCTCAAAAAGTTGAAAAATCCACCCAAAATCTTAAAAAATTTTAATTTTTATATGAAAAACTTCTTTTGCCCATTTCTCCTAATCTAAGCGTCCTAGAGCGAAAAGGACGATAATTCGTGACTACCCCCAAAAAGTTGAAAAATCCACCCAAAACCTAAAAAAATTGAAATTTTTATATGAAAAACTTCTTTTGCCCATATCTCCTAAACTAAGCGTCCTAGAGCGAAAAGGACGATAATTCGTGACTACCCTCAAAAAGTTGAAAAATCCACCCAAAACCTTAAAAAAATGAAATTTTTATATGAAAAACTTCTTTTGCCCATATCTC
Source organism: Haematobia irritans (assembly GCF_050003625.1). Classification (NCBI taxonomy): domain Eukaryota; kingdom Metazoa; phylum Arthropoda; class Insecta; order Diptera; family Muscidae; genus Haematobia; species Haematobia irritans. Next base: position 168,822,938 of record NC_134397.1, on the reverse strand, counting down.
CTAAACTAAGCGTCCTAGAGCGAAAAGGACGATAATTCGTGACCACCCTCAAAAAGTTGAAAAATCCACCCAAAACCTTAAAAAATTGAAATTTTTATATGAAAAACTTCTTTTGCCCATATCTCCTAAACTAAGCGTCCTAGAGCGAAAAGGACGATAATTCGTGACCACACCCAAAAAGTAGAAAAATCCACCCAAAACCTAAAAAAATTGAAATTTTTATATGAAAAACTTCTTTTGCCCATATCTCCTAAACTAAGCGTCCTAGAGCGAAAAGGACGATAATTCGTGACCACCCCCAAAAAGTTGAAAAATCCACCCAAAACCTTAAAAAATTGAAATTTTTATATGAAAAACTTCTTTTGCCCATATCTCCTAAACTAAGCGTCCTAGAGCGAAAAGGACGATAATTCGTGACCACCCCCAAAAAGTTGAAAAATCCACCCAAAACCTTAAAAAATTGAAATTTTTATATGAAAAACTTCTTTTGCCCATATCTCCTAAACTAAGCGTCCTAGAGCGAAAAGGACGATAATTCGTGACCACACCCAAAAAGTAGAAAAATCCACCCAAAACCTAAAAAAATTTAAATTTTTATATGAAAAACTTCTTTTGCCCATATCTCCTAAACTAAGCGTCCTAGAGCGAAAAGGACGATAATTCGGGACCACACCCAAAAAGTAGAAAAATCCACCCAAAACCTTAAAAAATTGAAATTTTTATATGAAAAACTTCTTTTGCCCATATCTCCTAAACTAAGCGTCCTAGAGCGAAAAGGACGATAATTCGTGATCACCCCCAAAAAGTTGAAAAATCAACCCAAAACCTAAAAAATTTAAATTTTTTTATGAAAAACTTCTTTTGCCCATATCTCCTAAACTAAGCGTCCTAGAGCGAAAAGGACGATAATTCGTGACCACCCTCAAAAAGTTGAAAAATCCACCCAAAACCTTAAAAAATTGAAATTTTTATATGAAAAACTTCTTTTGTCCATATCTCCTAAACTAAGCGTCCTAGAGCGAAAAGGACGATAATTCGTGACCACACCCAAAAAGTAGAAAAATCCACCCAAAACCTAAAAAAATTTAAATTTTTATATGAAAAACTTCTTTTGCCCATATCTCCTAAACTAAGCGTCCTAGAGCGAAAAGGACGATAATTCGTGACCACCCCCAAAAAGTTGAAAAATCCACCCAAAACCTTAAAAAATTGAAATTTTTATATGAAAAACTTCTTTTGCCCATATCTCCTAAACTAAGCGTCCTAGAGCGAAAAGGACGATAATTCGTGACCACCCTCAAAAAGTTGAAAAATCCACCCAAAACCTTAAAAAATTGAAATTTTTATATGAAAAACTTCTTTTGTCCATATCTCCTAAACTAAGCGTCCTAGAGCGAAAAGGACGATAATTCGTGACCACATCCAAAAAGTAGAAAAATCCACCCAAAACCTAAAAAAATTGAAATTTTTATATGAAAAACTTCTTTTGCCCATATCTCCTAAACTAAGCGTCCTAGAGCGAAATGGACTTCAATTCGTGACCACCCCCAAAAAGTTGAAAAATCCACCCAAAACATAAAAAAATTGAAATTTTTATATGAAAAACTTCTTTTGCCCATATCTCCTAAACTAAGCGTCCTAGAGCGAAAAGGACGATAATTCGGGACCACACCCAAAAAGTAGAAAAATCCACCCAAAACCTTAAAAAATTGAAATTTTTATATGAAAAACTTCTTTTGCCCATATCTCCTAAACTAAGCGTCCTAGAGCGAAAAGGACGATAATTCGTGATCACCCCCAAAAAGTTGAAAAATCAACCCAAAACCTAAAAAATTGAAATTTTTTTATGAAAAACTTCTTTTGCCCATATCTCCTAAACTAAGCGTCCTAGAGCGAAAAGGACGATAATTCGTGACCACCCCCACAATGTTGAAAAATCAACCCAAAACCTAAAAAATTGAAATTTTTATATGAAAAACTTATTTTGCCCATATCTAAGCGTCCTAGAGCGAAATGGACTTCAATTCGTGACCACCCCCAAAAAGTTGAAAAATCAACCCAAAACCAAAAAAATTGAAATTTTTATATGAAAAACTTCTTTTGCCCATATCTCCTAAACTAAGCGTCCTAGAGCGAAAAGGACGATAATTCGTGACCACCCCCAAAAAGTTGAAAAATCCACCCAAAACCTTAAAAAATTGAAATTTTTATATGAAAAACTTCTTTTGTCCATATCTCCTAAACTAAGCGTCCTAGAGCGAAAAGGACGATAATTCGTGACCACACCCAAAAAGTAGAAAAATCCACCCAAAACCTAAAAAAATTGAAATTTTTATATGAAAAACTTCTTTTGCCCATATCTCCTAAACTAAGCGCCCTAGAGCGAAAAGGACGATAATTCGTGACCACCCCCAAAAAGTTGAAAAATCCACCCAAAACCTTAAAAAATTGAAATTTTTATATGAAAAACTTCTTTTGCCCATATCTCCTAAACTAAGCGTCCTAGAGCGAAAAGGACGATAATTCAAGACCACCCTCAAAAAGTTGAAAAATCCACCCAAAACCTTAAAAAATTGAAATTTTTATATGAAAAACTTCTTTTGCCCATATCTCCTAAACTAAGCGTCCTAGAGCGAAAAGGACGATAATTCGTGACCACCCCAAAATGTTGAAAAATCAACCCAAAACCAAAAAAATTGAAATTTTTATATGAAAAACTTCTTTTGCCCATATCTCCTAAACTAAGCGTCCTAGAGCGAAAAGGACGATAATTCGTGACCACCCCCAAAAAGTTGAAAAATCCACCCAAAACCTTAAAAAATTGAAATTTTTATATGAAAAACTTCTTTTGCCCATATCTCCTAAACTAAGCGTCCTAGAGCGAAAAGGACGATAATTCAAGACCACCCTGAAAAAGTTGAAAAATCCACCCAAAACCTTAAAAAATTGAAATTTTTATATGAAAAACTTCTTTTGTCCATATCTCCTAAACTAAGCGTCCTAGAGCGAAAAGGACGATAATTCGTGACCACACCCAAAAAGTAGAAAAATCCACCCAAAACCTAAAAAAATTGAAATTTTTATATGAAAAACTTCTTTTGCCCATATCTCCTAAACTAAGCGCCCTAGAGCGAAAAGGACGATAATTCGTGACCACCCCCAAAAAGTTGAAAAATCCACCCAAAACCTTAAAAAATTGAAATTTTTATATGAAAAACTTCTTTTGCCCATATCTCCTAAACTAAGCGTCCTAGAGCGAAAAGGACGATAATTCAAGACCACCCTCAAAAAGTTGAAAAATCCACCCAAAACCTTAAAAAATTGAAATTTTTATATGAAAAACTTCTTTTGTCCATATCTCCTAAACTAAGCGTCCTAGAGCGGAAAGGACGATAATTCGTGACCACATCCAAAAAGTAGAAAAATCCACCCAAAACCTAAAAAAATTGAAATTTTTATATGAAAGACTTCTTTTGCCCATATCTCCTAAACTAAGCGTCCTAGAGCGAAATGGACTTCAATTCGTGACCACCCCCAAAAAGTTGAAAAATCCACCCAAAACCTAAAAAAATTGAAATTTTTATATGAAAAACTTCTTTTGCCCATATCTCCTAAACTAAGCGTCCTAGAGCGAAAAGGACGATAATTCGTGACCACACCCAAAAAGTAGAAAAATCCACCCAAAACCTAAAAAAATTTAAATTTTTATATGAAAAACTTATTTTGCCCATATCTCCTAAACTAAGCGTCCTAGAGCGAAAAGGACGATAATTCGGGACCACACCCAAAAAGTAGAAAAATCCACCCAAAACCTTAAAAAATTGAAATTTTTATATGAAAAACTTCTTTTGCCCATATCTCCTAAACTAAGCGTCCTAGAGCGAAAAGGACGATAATTCGTGATCACCCCCAAAAAGTTGAAAAATCAACCCAAAACCTAAAAAATTTAAATTTTTTTATGAAAAACTTCTTTTGCCCATATCTCCTAAACTAAGCGTCCTAGAGCGAAAAGGACGATAATTCGTGACCACACCCAAAAAGTAGAAAAATCCACCCAAAACCTAAAAAAATTGAAATTTTTATATGAAAAACTTCTTTTGCCCATATCTCCTAAACTAAGCGTCCTAGAGCGAAAAGGACGATAATTCGTGACCACCCCAAAATGGTGAAAAATCAACCCAAAACCAAAAAAATTGAAATTTTTATATGAAAAATTTCTTTTGCCCATATCTCCTAAACTAAGCGTCCTAGAGCGAAAAGGACGATAATTCGTGACCACACCCAAAAAGTAGAAAAATCCACCCAAAACCTAAAAAAATTGAAATTTTTATATGAAAAACTTCTTTTGCCCATATCTCCTAAACTAAGCGTCCTAGAGCGAAATGGACTTCAATTCGTGACCACCCCCAAAAAGTTGAAAAATCCACCCAAAAACCTAAAAAAATTTAAATTTTTATATGAAAAACTTCTTTTGCCCATATCTCCTAAACTAAGCGTCCTAGAGCGAAAAGGACGATAATTCGTGACCACCCTCAAAAAGTTGAAAAATCCACCCAAAACCTTAAAAAATTGAAATTTTTATATGAAAAACTTCTTTTACCCATATCTCCTAAACTAAGCGTCCTAGAGCGAAAAGGACGATAATTCGTGACCACCCCCAAAAAGTTGAAAAATCCACCCAAAACCTAAAAAAATTGAAATTTTTATATGAAAAACTTCTTTTGCCCATATCTCCTAAACTAAGCGTCCTCGAGCGAAAAGGACGATAATTCGTGACCACCCTCAAAAAGTTGAAAAATCCACCCAAAACCTTAAAAAAATTTAATTTTTATATGAAAAACTTCTTTTGCCCATATCTCCTAATCTAAGCGTCCTAGAGCGAAAAGGACGATAATTCGTGACCACCCCCAAAAAGTTGAAAAATCCACCCAAAACCTAAAAAAATTGAAATTTTTATATGAAAAACTTCTTTTGCCCATATCTCCTAAACTAAGCGTCCTAGAGCGAAAAGGACGATAATTCGTGACCACCCCCAAAAAGTTGAAAAATCCACCCAAAACCGTAAAAAATTGAAATTTTTATATGAAAAACTTCTTTTGCCCATATCTCCTAAACTAAGCGTCCTAGAGCGAAAAGGACGATAATTCGTGACCACACCCAAAAAGTAGAAAAATCCACCCAAAACCTAAAAAAATTGAAATTTTTATATGAAAAACTTCTTTTGCCCATATCTCCTAAACTAAGCGTCCTAGAGCGAAAAGGACGATAATTCGTGACCACCCCAAAATGTTGAAAAATCAACCCAAAACCAAAAAAATTGAAATTTTTATATGAAAAACTTCTTTTGCCCATATCTCCTAAACTAAGCGTCCTAGAGCGAAAAGGACGATAATTCGTGACCACCCCCAAAAAGTTGAAAAATCCACCCAAAACCTTAAAAAATTGAAATTTTTATATGAAAAACTTCTTTTGCCCATATCTCCTAAACTAAGCGTCCTAGAGCGAAAAGGACGATAATTCGTGACCACCCTCAAAAAGTTGAAAAATCCACCCAAAACCTTAAAAAATTGAAATTTTTATATGAAAAACTTCTTTTGTCCATATCTCCTAAACTAAGCGTCCTAGAGCGAAAAGGACGATAATTCGTGACCACACCCAAAAAGTAGAAAAATCCACCCAAAACCTAAAAAAATTGAAATTTTTGTATGAAAAACTTCTTTTGCCCATATCTCCTAAACTAAGCGTCCTAGAGCGAAATGGACTTCAATTCGTGACCACCCCCAAAAAGTTGAAAAATCCTCCCAAAACCTTAAAAAATTGAAATTTTTATATGAAAAACTTCTTTTGCCCATATCTCCTAAACTAAGCGTCCTAGAGCGAAAAGGACGATAATTCGTGACCACCCTCAAAAAGTTGAAAAATCCTCCCAAAACCTTAAAAAATTGAAATTTTTATATGAAAAACTTCTTTTGCCCATATCTCCTAAACTAAGCGTCCTAGAGCGAAAAGGACGATAATTCGTGACCACACCCAAAAAGTAGAAAAATCCACCCAAAACCTAAAAAAAATGAAATTTTTATATGAAAAACTTCTTTTGCCCATATCTCCTAAACTAAGCGTCCTAGAGCGAAAAGGACGATAATTCGTGACCACCCCCAAAATGTTGAAAAATCAACCCAAAACCAAAAAAATTGAAATTTATATATGAAAAACTTCTTTTGCCCATATCTCCTAAACTAAGCGTCCTAGAGCGAAAAGGACGATAATTCGTGACCACCCCCAAAAAGTTGAAAAATCCACCCAAAACCTTAAAAAATTGAAATTTTTATATGAAAAACTTCTTTTGCCCATATCTCCTAAACTAAGCGTCCTAGAGCGAAATGGACTTCAATTCGTGACCACCCCCAAAAAGTTGAAAAATCGACCCAAAACCTAAAAAAATTGAAATTTTTATATGAAAAACTTCTTTTGCCCATATCTCCTAAACTAAGCGTCCTAGAGCGATAAGGACGATAATTCGTGACCACCCTCAAAAAGTTGAAAAATCCACCCAAAACCTTAAAAAATTGAAATTTTTATATGAAAAACTTCTTTTGCCCATATCTCCTAAACTAAGCGTCCTAGAGCGAAAAGGACGATAATTCGTGACCACCCCCAAAAAGTTGAAAAATCCACCCAAAACCTTAAAAAATTGAAATTTTTATATGAAAAACTTCTTTTGCCCATATCTCCTAAACTAAGCGTCCTAGAGCGAAAAGGACGATAATTCGTGACCACCCGCAAAAAGTTGAAAAATCCACCCAAAACCTTAAAAAATTGAAATTTTTATATGAAAAACTTTTTTTGCCCATATCTCCTAAACTAAGCGTCCTAGAGCGAAAAGGACGATAATTCGTGACCACACCCAAAAAGTTGAAAAATCCACCCAAAACCTAAAAAAATTTAAATTTTTATATGAAAAACTTCTTTTGCCCATATCTCCTAAACTAAGCGTCCTAGAGCGAAAAGGACGATAATTCGTGACCACCCCCAAAAAGTTGAAAAATCCACCCAAAACCTTAAAAAATTGAAATTTTTATATGAAAAACTTCTTTTGCCCATATCTCCTAAACTAAGCGTCCTAGAGCGAAAAGGACGATAATTCGTGACCACCCGCAAAAAGTTGAAAAATCCACCCAAAACCTTAAAAAATTTTAATTTTTATATGAAAAACTTCTTTTGCCCATATCTCCTAAACTAAGCGTCCTAGAGCGAAAAGGACGATAATTCGTGACCACCCCCAAAAAGTTGAAAAATCCACCCAAAACCTTAAAAAATTGAAATTTTTATATGAAAAACTTCTTTTGCCCATATCTCCTAAACTAAGCGTCCTAGAGCGAAAAGGACGATAATTCGTGACCACCCTCAAAAAGTTGAAAAATCCACCCAAAACCTTAAAAAATTTTAATTTTTATATGAAAAACTTCTTTTGCCCATATCTCCTAATCTAAGCGTCCTAGAGCGAAAAGGACGATAATTCGTGACCACCCCCAAAAAGTTGAAAAATCAACCCAAAACCTAAAAAAATTGAAATTTTTATATGAAAAACTTCTTTTGCCCATATCTCCTAAACTAAGCGTCCTAGAGCGAAAAGGACGATAATTCGTGACCACCCTCAAAAAGTTGAAAAATCCACCCAAAACCTTAAAAAATTGAAATTTTTATATGAAAAACTTCTTTTGCCCATATCTCCTAAACTAAGCGTCCTAGAGCGAAAAGGACGATAATTCGTGACCACCCCCAAAAAGTTGAAAAATCCACCCAAAACCTTAAAAAATTGAAATTTTTATATGAAAAACTTCTTTTGCCCATATCTCCTAAACTAAGCGTCCTAGAGCGAAAAGGACGATAATTCGTGACCACCCTCAAAAAGTTGAAAAATCCACCCAAAACCTAAAAAATTGAAATTTTTATATGAAAAACTTCTTTTGCCCATATCTCCTAAACTAAGCGTCCTAGAGCGAAAAGGACGATAATTCGTGACCACCCCCAAAAAGTTGAAAAATCCACCCAAAACCTAAAAAAATTGAAATTTTTATATGAAAAACTTCTTTTGTCCATATCTCCTAAACTAAGCGTCCTAGAGCGAAAAGGACGATAATTCGTGACCACCCTCAAAAAGTTGAAAAATCCACCCAAAACCTTAAAAAATTGAAATTTTTATATGAAAAACTTCTTTTGCCAATATCTCCTAAACTAAGCGTCCTAGAGCGAAAAGGACGATAATTCGTGACCACCCCCAAAAAGTTGAAAAATCCACCCAAAACCTTAAAAAATTTAAATTTTTATATGAAAAACTTCTTTTGCCCATATCTCCTAAACTAAGCGTTCTAGAGCGAAAAGGACGATAATTCGTGACCACCCGCAAAAAGTTGAAAAATCCACCCAAAACCTTAAAAAATTGAAATTTTTATATGAAAAACTTCTTTTGCCCATATCTCCTAAACTAAGCGTCCTAGAGCGAAAAGGACGATAATTCGTGACCACACCCAAAAAGTAGAAAAATCCACCCAAAACCTAAAAAAATTTTAATTTTTATATGAAAAACTTCTTTTGCCCATATCTCCTAAACTAAGCGTCCTAGAGCGAAAAGGACGATAATTCGTGACCACCCCCAAAAAGTTGAAAAATCCACCCAAAACCTAAAAAAATTGAAATTTTTATATGAAAAACTTTTTTTACCCATATCTCCTAAACTAATCATCCTAGAGCGAAAAGGACGATAATTCGTGACCACCCCCAAAATGTTGAAAAATCAACCCAAAACCAAAAAAAATTGAAATTTTTATATGAAAAACTTCTTTTGCCCATATCTCCTAAACTAAGCGTCCTAGAGCGAAAAGGACGATAATTCGTGACCACCCCCAAAAAGTTGAAAAATCCACCCAAACCTTAAAAAATTGAAATTTTTATATGAAAAACTTCTTTTGCCCATATCTCCTAAACTAAGCGTCCTAGAGCGAAAAGGACGATAATTCGTGACCACCCTCAAAAAGTTGAAAAATCCATCCAAAACCTTAAAAAATTGAAATTTTTATATGAAAAACTTCTTTTGCCCATATCTCCTAAACTAAGCGTCCTAGAGCGAAAAGGACGATAATTCGTGACCACACCCAAAAAGTAGAAAAATCCACCCAAAACCTAAAAAAATTGAAATTTTTATATGAAAAACTTCTTTTGCCCATATCTCCTAAACTAAGCGTCCTAGAGCGAAATGGACTTCAATTCGTGACCACCCCCAAAAAGTTGAAAAATCCACCCAAAACCTAAAAAAATTGAAATTTTTATATGAAAAACTTCTTTTGCCCATATCTCCTAAACTAAGCGTCCTAGAGCGAAAAGGACGATAATTCGTGACCACCCTCAAAAAGTTGAAAAATCCACCCAAAACCTTAAAAAATTTAAATTTTTATATGAAAAACTTATTTTGCCCATATCTCCTAAACTAAGCATCCTAGAGCGAAATGGACTTCAATTCGTGACCACCCTCAAAAAGTTGAAAAATCCACCCAAAACCTAAAAAATTGAAATTTTTATATGAAAAACTTCTTTTGCCCATATCTCCTAAACTAAGCGTCCTAGAGCGAAAAGGACGATAATTCGTGACCACCCCCAAAAAGTTGAAAAATCAACCCAAAACCTAAAAAATTGAAATTTTTTATGAAAAACTTCTTTTGCCCATATCTCCTAAACTAAGCGTCCTAGAGCGAAAAGGACGATAATTCGTGACCACACCCAAAATGTTGAAAAATCAACCCAAAACCTAAAAAATTGAAATTTTTATATGAAAAACTTATTTTGCCCATATCTCCTAAACTAAGCGTCCTAGAGCGAAATGGACTTCAATTCGTGACCACCCCCAAAAAGTTGAAAAATCCACCCAAAACCTAAAAAAATTGAAATTTTTATATGAAAAACTTCTTTTGCCCATATCTCCTAAACTAAGCGTCCTAGAGCGAAAAGGACGATAATTCGTGACCACACCCAAAAAGTAGAAAAATCCACCCAAAACCTAAAAAAATTTTAATTTTTATATGAAAAACTTCTTTTGCCCATATCTCCTAAACTAAGCGTCCTAGAGCGAAAAGGACGATAATTCGTGACCACCCCCAAAAAGTTGAAAAATCCACCCAAAACCTAAAAAAATTGAAATTTTTATATGAAAAACTTTTTTTACCCATATCTCCTAAACTAATCATCCTAGAGCGAAAAGGACGATAATTCGTGACCACCCCCAAAATGTTGAAAAATCAACCCAAAACCAAAAAAAATTGAAATTTTTATATGAAAAACTTCTTTTGCCCATATCTCCTAAACTAAGCGTCCTAGAGCGAAAAGGACGATAATTCGTGACCACCCCCAAAAAGTTGAAAAATCCACCCAAACCTTAAAAAATTGAAATTTTTATATGAAAAACTTCTTTTGCCCATATCTCCTAAACTAAGCGTCCTAGAGCGAAAAGGACGATAATTCGTGACCACCCTCAAAAAGTTGAAAAATCCATCCAAAACCTTAAAAAATTGAAATTTTTATATGAAAAACTTCTTTTGCCCATATCTCCTAAACTAAGCGTCCTAGAGCGAAAAGGACGATAATTCGTGACCACACCCAAAAAGTAGAAAAATCCACCCAAAACCTAAAAAAATTGAAATTTTTATATGAAAAACTTCTTTTGCCCATATCTCCTAAACTAAGCGTCCTAGAGCGAAATGGACTTCAATTCGTGACCACCCCCAAAAAGTTGAAAAATCCACCCAAAACCTAAAAAAATTGAAATTTTTATATGAAAAACTTCTTTTGCCCATATCTCCTAAACTAAGCGTCCTAGAGCGAAAAGGACGATAATTCGTGACCACCCTCAAAAAGTTGAAAAATCCACCCAAAACCTTAAAAAATTTAAATTTTTATATGAAAAACTTATTTTGCCCATATCTCCTAAACTAAGCATCCTAGAGCGAAATGGACTTCAATTCGTGACCACCCCCAAAAAGTTGAAAAATCCACCCAAAACCTAAAAAATTGAAATTTTTATATGAAAAACTTCTTTTGCCCATATCTCCTAAACTAAGCGTCCTAGAGCGAAAAGGACGATAATTCGTGACCACCCCCAAAAAGTTGAAAAATCAACCCAAAACCTAAAAAATTGAAATTTTTTATGAAAAACTTCTTTTGCCCATATCTCCTAAACTAAGCGTCCTAGAGCGAAAAGGACGATAATTCGTGACCACACCCAAAATGTTGAAAAATCAACCCAAAACCTAAAAAATTGAAATTTTTATATGAAAAACTTATTTTGCCCATATCTCCTAAACTAAGCGTCCTAGAGCGAAAAGGACGATAATTCGTGACCACACCCAAAAAGTAGAAAAATCCACCCAAAACCTAAAAAAATTGAGATTTTTATATGAAAAACTTATTTTGCCCATATCTCCTAAATTAAGCGTCCTAGAGCGAAAAGGACGATAATTCGTGACCACCCCCAAAAAGTTGAAAAATCAACCCAAAACCTATAAAATTGAAATTTTTTATGAAAAACTTCTTTTGCCCATATCTCCTAAACTAAGCGTCCTAGAGCGAAAAGGACGATAATTCGTGACCACACCCAAAATGTTGAAAAATCAACCCAAAACCTAAAAAATTGAAATTTTTATATGAAAAACTTATTTTGCCCATATCTCCTAAACTAAGCGTCCTAGAGCGAAAAGGACGATAATTCGTGACCACCCCCAAAAAGTTGAAAAATCCACCCAAAACCTAAAAAAATTGAAATTTTTATATGAAAAACTTCTTTTGCCCATATCTCCTAAACTAAGCGTCCTAGAGCGAAAAGGACGATAATTCGTGACCACCCCCAAAAAGTTGAAAAATCCACCCAAAACCTTAAAAAATTGAAATTTTTATATGAAAAACTTCTTTTGCCCATATCTCCTAAACTAAGCGTCCTAGAGCGAAAAGGACGATAATTCGTGACCACACCCAAAAAGTAGAAAAATCCACCCAAAACCTAAAAAAATTGAAATTTTTATATGAAAAACTTCTTTTGTCCATATCTCCTAAACTAAGCGTCCTAGAGCGAAAAGGACGATAATTCGTGACCACCCCCAAAAAGTTGAAAAATCCACCCAAAACCTAAAAAAATTTAAATTTTTATATGAAAAACTTCTTTTGCCCATATCTCCTAAACTAAGCGTCCTAGAGAGAAAAGGACGATAATTCGTGACCACCCCCAAAAAGTTGAAAAATCCACCCAAAACCTTAAAAAATTTAAATTTTTATATGAAAAACTTCTTTTGCCCATATCTCCTAAACTAAGCGTCCTAGAGCGAAAAGGACGATAATTCGTGACCACACCCAAAAAGTAGAAAAATCCACCCAAAACCTAAAAAAATTGAAATTTTTATATGAAAAACTTCTTTTGCCCATATCTCCTAAACTAAGCGTCTTAGAGCGAAAAGGACAATAATTCGTGACCACACCCAAAAAGTAGCAAAATCCACCCAAAACCTAAAAAAATTGAAATTTTTATATGAAAAACTTCTTTTGCCCATATCTCCTAAACTAAGCGTCCTAGAGCGAAAAGGACGATAATTCGTGACCACCCCCAAAAAGTTGAAAAATCCACCCAAAACCTAAAAAAATTGAAATTTTTATATGAAAAACTTCTTTTGCCCATATCTCCTAAACTAAGCGTCCTAGAGCGAAAAGGACGATAATTCGTGACCACCCCCAAAAAGTTAGAAAATCCACCCAAAACCTTAAAAAATTGAAATTTTTATATGAAAAACTTCTTTTGCCCATATCTCCTAAACTAAGCGTCCTAGAGCGAAAAGGACGATAATTCGGGACCACACCCAAAAAGTAGAAAAATCCACCCAAAACCTTAAAAAATTGAAATTTTTATATGAAAAACTTATTTTGCCCATATCTCCTAAACTAAGCGTCCTAGAGCGAAATGGACTTCAATTCGTGACCACCCCCAAAAAGTTGAAAAATCCACCCAAAACCTTAACAAATTGAAATTTTTATATGAAAAACTTCTTTTGCCCATATCTCCTAAACTAAGCGTCCTAGAGCGAAAAGGACGATAATTCGTGACCACCCGCAAAAAGTTGAAAAATCCACCCAAAACCTTAAAAAATTGAAATTTTTATATGAAAAACTTCTTTTGCCCATATCTCCTAAACTAAGCGTCCTAGAGCGAAAAGGACGATTATTCGTGACCACACCCAAAAAGTAGAAAAATCCACCCAAAACCTAAAAACATTTTAATTTTTATATGAAAAACTTCTTTTGCCCATATCTCCTAAACTAAGCGTCCTAGAGCGAAAAGGACGATAATTCGTGACCACCCCCAAAAAGTTGAAAAATCCACCCAAAACCTTAAAAAATTGAAATTTTTATATGAAAAACTTCTTTTGCCCATATCTCCTAAACTAAGCGTCCTAGAGCGAAAAGGACGATAATTCGTGACCACCCCCAAAAAGTTGAAAAATCCACCCAAAACCTTAAAAAATTGAAATTTTTATATGAAAAACTTCTTTTGCCCATATCTCCTAAACTAAGCGTCCTAGAGCGAAAAGGACGATAATTCGTGACCACACCCAAAAAGTAGAAAAATCCACCCAAAACCTAAAAAAATTGAAATTTTTATATGAAAAACTTCTTTTGCCCATAACTAAGCGTCCTAGAGCGAAAAGGACGATAATTCGTGACCACACCCAAAAAGTAGAAAAATCCACCCAAAACCTAAAAAAATTGAAATTTTTATATGAAAAACTTCTTTTGCCCATATCTCCTAAACTAAGCGTCCTAGAGAGAAAAGGACGATAATTCGTGACCACCCCCAAAAAGTTGAAAAATCCACCCAAAACCTTAAAAAATTTAAATTTTTATATGAAAAACTTCTTTTGCCCATATCTCCTAAACTAAGCGTCCTAGAGCGAAAAGGACGATAATTCGTGACCACACCCAAAAAGTAGAAAAATCCACCCAAAACCTAAAAAAATTGAAATTTTTATATGAAAAACTTCTTTTGCCCATATCTCCTAAACTAAGCGTCTTAGAGCGAAAAGGACAATAATTCGTGACCACACCCAAAAAGTAGCAAAATCCACCCAAAACCTAAAAAAATTGAAATTTTTATATGAAAAACTTCTTTTGCCCATATCTCCTAAACTAAGCGTCCTAGAGCGAAAAGGACGATAATTCGTGACCACCCCCAAAAAGTTGAAAAATCCACCCAAAACCTAAAAAAATTGAAATTTTTATATGAAAAACTTCTTTTGCCCATATCTCCTAAACTAAGCGTCCTAGAGCGAAAAGGACGATAATTCGTGACCACCCCCAAAAAGTTAGAAAATCCACCCAAAACCTTAAAAAATTGAAATTTTTATATGAAAAACTTCTTTTGCCCATATCTCCTAAACTAAGCGTCCTAGAGCGAAAAGGACGATAATTCGTGACCACACCCAAAAAGTAGAAAAATCCACCCAAAACCTTAAAAAATTGAAATTTTTATATGAAAAACTTATTTTGCCCATATCTCCTAAACTAAGCGTCCTAGAGCGAAATGGACTTCAATTCGTGACCACCCCCAAAAAGTTGAAAAATCCACCCGAAACCTTAACAAATTGAAATTTTTATATGAAAAACTTCTTTTGCCCATATCTCCTAAACTAAGCGTCCTAGAGCGAAAAGGACGATTATTCGTGACCACACCCAAAAAGTAGAAAAATCCACCCAAAACCTAAAAACATTTTAATTTTTATATGAAAAACTTCTTTTGCCCATATCTCCTAAACTAAGCGTCCTAGAGCGAAAAGGACGATAATTCGTGACCACCCCCAAAAAGTTGAAAAATCCACCCAAAACCTTAAAAAATTGAAATTTTTATATGAAAAACTTCTTTTGCCCATATCTCCTAAACTAAGCGTCCTAGAGCGAAAAGGACGATAATTCGGGACCACACCCAAAAAGTACAAAAATCCACCCAAAACCTTAAAAAATTGAAATTTTTATATGAAAAACTTCTTTTGCCCACATCTCCTAAACTAAGCGTCCTAGAGCGAAAAGGACGATAATTCGTGACCACACCCAAAAAGTAGCAAAATCAACCCAAAACCTAAAAAAATTGAAATTTTTATATGAAAAACTTCTTTTGCCCATATCTCCTAAACTAAGCGTCCTAGAGCGAAAAGGACGATAATTCGTGATCACCCTCAAAAAGTTGAAAAATCAACCCAAAACCTAAAAAATTGAAATTTTTTTATGAAAAACTTATTTTGCCCATATCTCCTAAACTAAGCGTCCTAGAGCGAAATGGACTTCAATTCGTGACCACCCCCAAAAAGTTGAAAAATCCACCCAAAACCTAAAAAAATTGAAATTTTTATATGAAAAACTTCTTTTGCCCATATCTCCTAAACTAAGCGTCCTAGAGCGAAAAGGACGATAATTCGTGGCCACCCCCAAAAAGTTGAAAAATCCACCCACAACCTAAAAAAATTGAAATTTTTATATGAAAAACTTCTTTTGCCCATATCTCCTAAACTAAGCGTCCTAGAGCGAAAAGGACGATAATTCGTGACCACCCTCAAAAAGTTGAAAAATCCACCCAAAACCTTAAAAAATTGAAATTTTTATATGAAAAACTTCTTTTGCCCATATCTCCTAAACTAAGCGTCCTAGAGCGAAAAGGACGATAATTCGTGACCACCCCCAAAAAGTTGAAAAATCCACCCAAAACCTTAAAAAATTGAAATTTTTATATGAAAAACTTCTTTTGCCCATATCTCCTAAACTAAGCGTCCTAGAGCGAAAAGGACGATAATTCGTGACCACACCCAAAAAGTAGAAAAATCCACCCAAAACCTAAAAAAATTTAAATTTTTATATGAAAAACTTCTTTTGCCCATATCTCCTAAACTAAGCGTCCTAGAGCGAAAAGGACGATAATTCGTGACCACCCCAAAATGTTGAAAAATCAACCCAAAACCAAAAAAATTGAAATTTTTATATGAAAAACTTCTTTTGCCCATATCTCCTAAACTAAGCGTCCTAGAGCGAAAAGGACGATAATTCGTGACCACCCCCAAAAAGTTGAAAAATCCACCCAAAACCTTAAAAAATTGAAATTTTTATATGAAAAACTTCTTTTGCCCATATCTCCTAAACTAAGCGTCCTAGAGCGAAAAGGACGATAATTCGTGACCACCCTCAAAAAGTTGAAAAATCCACCCAAAACCTTAAAAAATTTAAATTTTTATATGAAAAACTTCTTTTGTCCATATCTCCTAAACTAAGCGTCCTAGAGCGAAAAGAACGATAATTCGTGACCACACCCAAAAAGTAGAAAAATCCACCCAAAACCTAAAAAAATTGAAATTTTTATATGAAAAACTTCTTTTGCCCATATCTCCTAAACTAAGCGTCCTAGAGCGAAATGGACTTCAATTCGTGACCACACCCAAAAAGTAGAAAAATCCACCCAAAACCTTAAAAAATTTAAATTTTTATATGAAAAACTTCTTTTGCCCATATCTCCTAAACTAAGCGTCCTAGAGCGAAAAGGACTATAATTCGTGACCACACCCAAAAAGTAGAAAAATCCACCCAAAACCTTAAAAAATTTAAATTTTTATATGAAAAACTTCTTTTGCCCATATCTCCTAAACTAAGCGTCCTAGAGCGAAAAGGACTATAATTCGTGACCACACCCAAAAAGTAGAAAAATCCACCCAAAACCTTAAAAAATTGAAATTTTTATATGAAAAACTTCTTTTGCCCATATCTCCTAAACTAAGCGTCCTAGAGCGAAAAGGACGATAATTCGGGACCACACCCAAAAAGTACAAAAATCCACCCAAAACCTTAAAAAATTGAAATTTTTATATGAAAAACTTCTTTTGCCCACATCTCCTAAACTAAGCGTCCTAGAGCGAAAAGGACGATAATTCGTGACCACACCCAAAAAGTAGCAAAATCAACCCAAAACCTAAAAAAATTGAAATTTTTATATGAAAAACTTCTTTTGCCCATATCTCCTAAACTAAGCGTCCTAGAGCGAAAAGGACGATAATTCGTGATCACCCTCAAAAAGTTGAAAAATCAACCCAAAACCTAAAAAATTGAAATTTTTTTATGAAAAACTTATTTTGCCCATATCTCCTAAACTAAGCGTCCTAGAGCGAAATGGACTTCAATTCGTGACCACCCCCAAAAAGTTGAAAAATCCACCCACAACCTAAAAAAATTGAAATTTTTATATGAAAAACTTCTTTTGCCCATATCTCCTAAACTAAGCGTCCTAGAGCGAAAAGGACGATAATTCGTGGCCACCCCCAAAAAGTTGAAAAATCCACCCACAACCTAAAAAAATTGAAATTTTTATATGAAAAACTTCTTTTGCCCATATCTCCTAAACTAAGCGTCCTAGAGCGAAAAGGACGATAATTCGTGACCACCCTCAAAAAGTTGAAAAATCCACCCAAAACCTTAAAAAATTGAAATTTTTATATGAAAAACTTCTTTTGCCCATATCTCCTAAACTAAGCGTCCTAGAGCGAAAAGGACGATAATTCGTGACCACCCCCAAAAAGTTGAAAAATCCACCCAAAACCTTAAAAAATTGAAATTTTTATATGAAAAACTTCTTTTGCCCATATCTCCTAAACTAAGCGTCCTAGAGCGAAAAGGACGATAATTCGTGACCACACCCAAAAAGTAGAAAAATCCACCCAAAACCTAAAAAAATTGAAATTTTTATATGAAAAACTTCTTTTGCCCATATCTCCTAAACTAAGCGTCCTAGAGCGAAAAGGACGATAATTCGTGACCACCCCAAAATGTTGAAAAATCAACCCAAAACCAAAAAAATTGAAATTTTTATATGAAAAACTTCTTTTGCCCATATCTCCTAAACTAAGCGTCCTAGAGCGAAAAGGACGATAATTCGTGACCACCCCCAAAAAGTTGAAAAATCCACCCAAAACCTTAAAAAATTGAAATTTTTATATGAAAAACTTCTTTTGCCCATATCTCCTAAACTAAGCGTCCTAGAGCGAAAAGGACGATAATTCGTGACCACCCTCAAAAAGTTGAAAAATCCACCCAAAACCTTAAAAAATTGAAATTTTTATATGAAAAACTTCTTTTGTCCATATCTCCTAAACTAAGCGTCCTAGAGCGAAAAGAACGATAATTCGTGACCACACCCAAAAAGTAGAAAAATCCACCCAAAACCTAAAAAAATTTAAATTTTTATATGAAAAACTTCTTTTGCCCATATCTCCTAAACTAAGCGTCCTAGAGCGAAATGGACTTCAATTCGTGACCACACCCAAAAAGTAGAAAAATCCACCCAAAACCTTAAAAAATTTAAATTTTTATATGAAAAACTTCTTTTGCCCATATCTCCTAAACTAAGCGTCCTAGAGCGAAAAGGACTATAATTCGTGACCACACCCAAAAAGTAGAAAAATCCACCCAAAACCTTAAAAAATTTAAATTTTTATATGAAAAACTTCTTTTGCCCATATCTCCTAAACTAAGCGTCCTAGAGCGAAAAGGACGATAATTCGTGACCACCCCCAAAAAGTTGAAAAATCCACCCAAAACCTTAAAAAATTAAAATTTTTATATGAAAAACTTCTTTTGCCCATATCTCCTAAACTAAGCGTCCTAGAGCGAAAGGGACGATAATTCGTGACCACCCGCAAAAAGTTGAAATTTTTATATGAAAAACTTCTTTTGCCCATATCTCCTAAACTAAGCGTCCCAGAGCGAAAAGGACGATAATTCGTGACCACCCTCAAAAAGTTGAAAAATCCACCCAAAATCTTAAAAAATTTTAATTTTTATATGAAAAACTCCTTTTGCCCATATCTCCTAATCTAAGCGTCCTAGAGCGAAAAGGACGATAATTCGTGACTACCCCCAAAAAGTTGAAAAATCCACCCAAAACCTAAAAAAATTGAAATTTTTATATGAAAAACTTCTTTTGCCCATATCTCCTAAACTAAGCGTCCTAGAGCGAAAAGGACGATAATTCGTGACTACCCTCAAAAAGTTGAAAAATCCACCCAAAACCTTAAAAAAATGAAATTTTTATATGAAAAACTTCTTTTGCCCATATCTCCTAAACTAAGCGTCCTAGAGCGAAAAGGACGATAATTCGTGACCACCCCCAAAATGTTGAAAAATCAACCCAAAACCAAAAAAATTGAAATTTTTATATGAAAAACTTCTTTTGCCCATATCTCCTAAACTAAGCGTCCTAGAGCGAAAAGGACGATAATTCGTGACCACCCCCAAAATGTTGAAAAATCAACCCAAAACCAAAAAAATTGAAATTTTTATATGAAAAACTTCTTTTGCCCATATCTCCTAAACTAAGCGTCCTAGAGCGAAAAGGACGATAATTCGTGACCACCCTCAAAAAGTTGAAAAATCCACCCAAAACCTTAAAAAATTGAAATTTTTATATGAAAAACTTCTTTTGTCCATATCTCCTAAACTAAGCGTCCTAGAGCGAAAAGGACGATAATTCGTGACCACATCCAAAAAGTGAAAAATTGAAATTTTTATATGAAAAACTTCTTTTGTCCATATCTCCTAAACTAAGCGTCCTAGAGCGAAAAGAACGATAATTCGTGACCACACCCAAAAAGTAGAAAAATCCACCCAAAACCTAAAAAAATTTAAATTTTTATATGAAAAACTTCTTTTGCCCATATCTCCTAAACTAAGCGTCCTAGAGCGAAATGGACTTCAATTCGTGACCACACCCAAAAAGTAGAAAAATCCACCCAAAACCTTAAAAAATTTAAATTTTTATATGAAAAACTTCTTTTGCCCATATCTCCTAAACTAAGCGTCCTAGAGCGAAAAGGACTATAATTCGTGACCACACCCAAAAAGTAGAAAAATCCACCCAAAACCTTAAAAAATTTAAATTTTTATATGAAAAACTTCTTTTGCCCATATCTCCTAAACTAAGCGTCCTAGAGCGAAAAGGACGATAATTCGTGACCACCCCCAAAAAGTTGAAAAATCCACCCAAAACCTTAAAAAATTGAAATTTTTATATGAAAAACTTCTTTTGCCCATATCTCCTAAACTAAGCGTCCTAGAGCGAAAAGGACGATAATTCGTGACCACCCGCAAAAAGTTGAAATTTTTATATGAAAAACTTCTTTTGCCCATATCTCCTAAACTAAGCGTCCCAGAGCGAAAAGGACGATAATTCGTGACCACCCTCAAAAAGTTGAAAAATCCACCCAAAATCTTAAAAAATTTTAATTTTTATATGAAAAACTCCTTTTGCCCATATCTCCTAATCTAAGCGTCCTAGAGCGAAAAGGACGATAATTCGTGACTACCCCCAAAAAGTTGAAAAATCCACCCAAAACCTAAAAAAATTGAAATTTTTATATGAAAAACTTCTTTTGCCCATATCTCCTAAACTAAGCGTCCTAGAGCGAAAAGGACGATAATTCGTAACTACCCTCAAAAAGTTGAAAAATCCACCCAAAACCTTAAAAAAATGAAATTTTTATATGAAAAACTTCTTTTGCCCATATCTCCTAAACTAAGCGTCCTAGAGCGAAAAGGACGATAATTCGTGACCACCCTCAAAAAGTTGAAAAATCCACCCAAAACCTTAAAAAATTGAAATTTTTATATGAAAAACTTCTTTTGCCCATATCTCCTAAACTAAGCGTCCTAGAGCGAAAAGGACGATAATTCGTGACCACACCCAAAAAGTAGAAAAATCCACCCAAAACCTAAAAAAATTTAAATTTTTATATGAAAAACTTCTTTTGCCCATATCTCCTAAACTAAGCGTCCTAGAGCGAAAAGGACGATAATTCGTGACTACCCCCAAAATGTTGAAAAATCAACCCAAAACCAAAAAAATTGAAATTTTTATATGAAAAACTTCTTTTGCCCATATCTCCTAAACTAAGCGTCCTAGAGCGAAAAGGACGATAATTCGTGACCACCCCCAAAAAGTTGAAAAATCCACCCAAAACCTTAAAAAATTGAAATTTTTATATGAAAAACTTCTTTTGCCCATATCTCCTAAACTAAGCGTCCTAGAGCGAAAAGGACGATAATTCGTGACCACCCTCAAAAAGTTGAAAAATCCACCCAAAACCTTAAAAAATTGAAATTTTTATATGAAAAACTTCTTTTGTCCATATCTCCTAAACTAAGCGTCCTAGAGCGAAAAGGACGATAATTCGTGACCACATCCAAAAAGTAGAAAAATCCACCCAAAACCTAAAAAAATTGAAATTTTTATATGAAAAACTTCTTTTGCCCATATCTCCTAAACTAAGCGTCCTAGAGCGAAATGGACTTCAATTCGTGACCACCCCCAAAAAGTTGAAAAATCCACCCAAAACCTAACAAAATTGAAATTTTTATATGAAAAACTTCTTTTGCCCATATCTCCTAAACTAAGCGTCCTAGAGCGAAAAGGACGATAATTCGTGACCACACCCAAAAAGTAGAAAAATCCACCCAAAACCTAAAAAAATTTAAATTTTTAATGAAAAACTTCTTTTGCCCATATCTCCTAAACTAAGCGTCCTAGAGCGAAAAGGACGATAATTCGGGACCACACCCAAAAAGTAGAAAAATCCACCCAAAACCTTAAAAAATTGAAATTTTTATATGAAAAACTTCTTTTGCCCATATCTCCTAAACTAAGCGTCCTAGAGCGAAAAGGACGATAATTCGTGATCACCCCCAAAAAGTTGAAAAATCAACCCAAAACCTAAAAAATTGAAATTTTTTTATGAAAAACTTCTTTTGCCCATATCTCCTAAACTAAGCGTCCTAGAGCGAAAAGGACGATAATTCGTGACCACCCTCAAAAAGTTGAAAAATCCACCCAAAACCTTAAAAAATTGAAATTTTTATATGAAAAACTTCTTTTGTCCATATCTCCTAAACTAAGCGTCCTAGAGCGAAAAGGACGATAATTCGTGACCACACCCAAAAAGTAGAAAAATCCACCCAAAACCTAAAAAAATTTAAATTTTTATATGAAAAACTTCTTTTGCCCATATCTCCTAAACTAAGCGTCCTAGAGCGAAAAGGACGATAATTCGTGACCACCCCCAAAAAGTTGAAAAATCCACCCAAAACCTTAAAAAATTGAAATTTTTATATGAAAAACTTCTTTTGCCCATATCTCCTAAACTAAGCGTCCTGGAGCGAAAAGGACGATAATTCGTGACCACCCTCAAAAAGTTGAAAAATCCACCCAAAACCTTAAAAAATTGAAATTTTTATATGAAAAACTTCTTTTGTCCATATCTCCTAAACTAAGCGTCCTAGAGCGAAAAGGACGATAATTCGTGACCACATCCAAAAAGTAGAAAAATCCACCCAAAACCTAAAAAAATTGAAATTTTTATATGAAAAACTTCTTTTGCCCATATCTCCTAAACTAAGCGTCCTAGAGCGAAATGGACTTCAATTCGTGACCACCCCCAAAAAGTTGAAAAATCCACCCAAAACCTAAAAAAATTGAAATTTTTATATGAAAAACTTCTTTTGCCCATATCTCCTAAACTAAGCGTCCTAGAGCGAAAAGGACGATAATTCGTGACCACACCCAAAAAGTAGAAAAATCCACCCAAAACCTAAAAAAATTTAAATTTTTATATGAAAAACTTCTTTTGCCCATATCTCCTAAACTAAGCGTCCTAGAGCGAAAAGGACGATAATTCGGGACCACACCCAAAAAGTAGAAAAATCCACCCAAAACCTTAAAAAATTTAAATTTTTATATGAAAAACTTCTTTTGCCCATATCTCCTAAACTAAGCGTCCTAGAGCGAAAAGGACGATAATTCGTGACCACCCCCACAATGTTGAAAAATCAACCCAAAACCTAAAAAATTGAAATTTTTATATGAAAAACTTATTTTGCCCATATCTAAGCGTCCTAGAGCGAAATGGACTTCAATTCGTGACCACCCCCAAAAAGTTGAAAAATCCACCCAAAACCTAAAAAAATTGAAATTTTTATATAAAAAATTTCTTTTGCCCATATCTCCTAAACTAAGCGTCCTAGAGCGAAAAGGACGATAATTCGTGACCACCCTCAAAAAGTTGAAAAATCCACCCAAAACCTTAAAAAATTGAAATTTTTATATGAAAAACTTCTTTTGCCCATATCTCCTAAACTAAGCGTCCTAGAGCGAAAAGGACGATAATTCGTGACCACCCCCAAAAAGTTGAAAAATCCACCCAAAACCTTAAAAAATTGAAATTTTTATATGAAAAACTTCTTTTGCCCATATCTCCTAAACTAAGCGTCCTAGAGCGAAAAGGACGATAATTCGTGACCACACCCAAAAAGTAGAAAAATCCACCCAAAACCTAAAAAAATTGAAGTTTTTATATGAAAAACTTCTTTTGCCCATATCTCCTAAACTAAGCGTCCTAGAGCGAAAAGGACGATAATTCGTGACCACCCCAAAATGTTGAAAAATCAACCCAAAACCAAAAAAATTGAAATTTTTATATGAAAAACTTCTTTTGCCCATATCTCCTAAACTAAGCGTCCTAGAGCGAAAAGGACGATAATTCGTGACCACCCCCAAAAAGTTGAAAAATCCACCCAAAACCTTAAAAAATTGAAATTTTTATATGAAAAACTTCTTTTGCCCATATCTCCTAAACTAAGCGTCCTAGAGCGAAAAGGACGATAATTCAAGACCACCCTCAAAAAGTTGAAAAATCCACCCAAAACCTTAAAAAATTGAAATTTTTATATGAAAAACTTCTTTTGTCCATATCTCCTAAACTAAGCGTCCTAGAGCGAAAAGGACGATAATTCAAGACCACCCTCAAAAAGTTGAAAAATCCACCCAAAACCTTAAAAAATTGAAATTTTTATATGAAAAACTTCTTTTGCCCATATCTCCTAAACTAAGCGTCCTAGAGCGAAAAGGACGATAATTCGTGACCACCCCCAAAAAGTTGAAAAATCCACCCAAAACCTTAAAAAATTGAAATTTTTATATGAAAAACTTCTTTTGCCCATATCTCCTAAACTAAGCGTCCTAGAGCGAAAAGGACGATAATTCAAGACCACCCTTAAAAAGTTGAAAAATCCACCCAAAACCTTAAAAAATTGAAATTTTTATATGAAAAACTTCTTTTGTCCATATCTCCTAAACTAAGCGTCCTAGAGCGAAAAGGACGATAATTCGTGACCACATCCAAAAAGTAGAAAAATCCACCCAAAACCTAAAAAAATTGAAATTTTTATATGAAAAACTTCTTTTGCCCATATCTCCTAAACTAAGCGTCCTAGAGCGAAATGGACTTCAATTCGTGACCACCCCCAAAAAGTTGAAAAATCCACCCAAAACCTAAAAAAATTGAAATTTTTATATGAAAAACTTCTTTTGCCCATATCTCCTAAACTAAGCGTCCTAGAGCGAAAAGGACGATAATTCGTGACCACACCCAAAAAGTAGAAAAATCCACCCAAAACCTAAAAAAATTTAAATTTTTATATGAAAAACTTCTTTTGCCCATATCTCCTAAACTAAGCGTCCTAGAGCGAAAAGGACGATAATTCGGGACCACACCCAAAAAGTAGAAAAATCCACCCAAAACCTTAAAAAATTGAAATTTTTATATGAAAAACTTCTTTTGCCCATATCTCCTAAACTAAGCGTCCTAGAGCGAAAAGGACGATAATTCGTGATCACCCCCAAAAAGTTGAAAAATCAACCCAAAACCTAAAAAATTGAAATTTTTTTATGAAAAACTTCTTTTGCCCATATCTCCTAAACTAAGCGTCCTAGAGCGAAAAGGACGATAATTCGTGACCACCCCCACAATGTTGAAAAATCAACCCAAAACCTAAAAAATTGAAATTTTTATATGAAAAACTTATTTTGCCCATACATAAGCGTCCTAGAGCAAAATGGACTTCAATTCGTGACCACCCCCAAAAAGTTGAAAAATCCACCCAAAACCTAAAAAAATTGAAATTTTTATATGAAAAACTTCTTTTGCCCATATCTCCTAAACTAAGCGTCCTAGAGCGAAAAGGACGATAATTCGTGACCACCCTCAAAAAGTTGAAAAATCCACCCAAAACCTTAAAAAATTAAAATTTTTATATGAAAAACTTCTTTTGCCCATATCTCCTAAACTAAGCGTCCTAGAGCGAAAAGGACGATAATTCGTGACCACCCCCAAAAAGTTGAAAAATCCACCCAAAACCTTAAAAAATTGAAATTTTTATATGAAAAACTTTTGCCCATATCTCCTAAACTAAGCGTCCTAGAGCGAAAAGGACGATAATTCGTGACCACACCCAAAAAGTAGAAAAATCCACCCAAAACCTAAAAAAATTGAAATTTTTATATGAAAAACTTCTTTTGCCCATATCTCCTAAACTAAGCGTCCTAGAGCGAAAAGGACGATAATTCGTGACCACCCCAAAATGGTGACAAATCAACCCAAAACCAAAAAAATTGAAATTTTTATATGAAAAACTTCTTTTGCCCATATCTCCTAAACTAAGCGTCCTAGAGCGAAAAGGACGATAATTCGTGACCACCCCCAAAAAGTTGAAAAATCCACCCAAAACCTTAAAAAATTGAAATTTTTATATGAAAAACTTCTTTTGCCCATATCTCCTAAACTAAGCGTCCTAGAGCGAAAAGGACGATAATTCGTGACCACCCTCAAAAAGTTGAAAAATCCACCCAAAACCTTAAAAAATTGAAATTTTTATATGAAAAACTTCTTTTGTCCATATCTCCTAAACTAAGCGTCCTAGAGCGAAAAGGACGATAATTCGTGACCACACCCAAAAAGTAGAAAAATCCACCCAAAACCTAAAAAAATTGAAATTTTTATATGAAAAACTTCTTTTGCCCATATCTCCTAAACTAAGCGTCCTAGAGCGAAATGGACTTCAATTCGTGACCACCCCCAAAAAGTTGAAAAATCCACCCAAAAACCTAAAAAAATTGAAATTTTTATATGAAAAACTTCTTTTGCCCATATCTCCTAAACTAAGCGTCCTAAAGCGAAAAGGACGATAATTCGTGACCACTCTCAAAAAGTTGAAAAATCCACCCAAAACCTTAAAAAATTGAAATTTTTATATGAAAAACTTCTTTTACCCATATCTCCTAAACTAAGCGTCCTAGAGCGAAAAGGACGATAATTCGTGACCACCCCCAAAAAGTTGAAAAATCCACCCAAAACCTAAAAAAATTGAAATTTTTATATGAAAAACTTCTTTTGCCCATATCTCCTAAACTAAGCGTCCTCGAGCGAAAAGGACGATAATTCGTGACCACCCTCAAAAAGTTGAAAAATCCACCCAAAACCTAAAAAAATTGAAATTTTTATATGAAAAACTTCTTTTGCCCATATCTCCTAAACTAAGCGTCCTCGAGCGAAAAGGACGATAATTCGTGACCACCCTCAAAAAGTTGAAAAATCCACCCAAAACCTTAAAAAATTTTAACTTTTATATGAAAAACTTCTTTTACCCATATCTCCTAAACTAAGCGTCCTAGAGCGAAAAGGACGATAATTCGTGACCACCCCCAAAAAGTTGAAAAATCCACCCAAAACCTAAAAAAATTGAAATTTTTATATGAAAAACTTCTTTTGCCCATATCTCCTAAACTAAGCGTCCTCGAGCGAAAAGGACGATAATTCGTGACCACCGTCAAAAAGTTGAAAAATCCACCCAAAACCTAAAAAAATTGAAATTTTTATATGAAAAACTTCTTTTGCCCATATCTCCTAAACTAAGCGTCCTAGAGCGAAAAGGACGATAATTCGTGACCACATCCAAAAAGTAGAAAAATCCACCCAAAACCTAAAAAAATTGAAATTTTTATATGAAAAACTTCTTTTGCCCATATCTCCTAAACTAAGCGTCCTAGAGCGAAATGGACTTCAATTCGTGACCACCCCCAAAAAGTTGAAAAATCCACCCAAAACCTAAAAAAATTGAAATTTTTATATGAAAAACTTCTTTTGCCCATATCTCCTAAACTAAGCGTCCTAGAGCGAAAAGGACGATAATTCGTGACCACACCCAAAAAGTAGAAAAATCCACCCAAAACCTAAAAAAATTTAAATTTTTATATGAAAAACTTCTTTTGCCCATATCTCCTAAACTAAGCGTCCTAGAGCGAAAAGGACGATAATTCGGGACCACACCCAAAAAGTAGAAAAATCCACCCAAAACCTTAAAAAATTGAAATTTTTATATGAAAAACTTCTTTTGCCCATATCTCCTAAACTAAGCGTCCTAGAGCGAAAAGGACGATAATTCGTGATCACCCCCAAAAAGTTGAAAAATCAACCCAAAACCTAAAAAATTGAAATTTTTTTATGAAAAACTTCTTTTGCCCATATCTCCTAAACTAAGCGTCCTAGAGCGAAAAGGACGATAATTCGTGACCACCCCCACAATGTTGAAAAATCAACCCAAAACCTAAAAAATTGAAATTTTTATATGAAAAACTTATTTTGCCCATACCTAAGCGTCCTAGAGCGAAATGGACTTCAATTCGTGACCACCCCCAAAAAGTTGAAAAATCCACCCAAAACCTAAAAAAATTGAAATTTTTATATGAAAAACTTCTTTTGCCCATATCTCCTAAACTAAGCGTCCTAGAGCGAAAAGGACGATAATTCGGGACCACACCCAAAAAGTAGAAAAATCCACCCAAAACCTTAAAAAATTGAAATTTTTATATGAAAAACTTCTTTTGCCCATATCTCCTAAACTAAGCGTCCTAGAGCGAAAAGGACGATAATTCGTGACCACATCCAAAAAGTAGAAAAATCCACCCAAAACCTTAAAAAATTGAAATTTTTATATGAAAAACTTCTTTTGCCCATATCTCCTAAACTAAGCGTCCTAGAGCGAAAAGGACGATAATTCGTGACCACACCCAAAAAGTAGAAAAATCCACCCAAAACCTAAAAAAATTGAAATTTTTATATGAAAAACTTCTTTTGCCCATATCTCCTAAACTAAGCGTCCTAGAGCGAAAAGGACGATAATTCGTGACCACCCCAAAATGGTGAAAAATCAACCCAAAACCAAAAAAATTGAAATTTTTATATGAAAAACTTCTTTTGCCCATATCTCCTAAACTAAGCGTCCTAGAGCGAAAAGGACGATAATTCGTGACCACCCCCAAAAAGTTGAAAAATCCACCCAAAACCTTAAAAAATTGAAATTTTTATATGAAAAACTTCTTTTGCCCATATCTCCTAAACTAAGCGTCCTAGAGCGAAAAGGACGATAATTCGTGACCACCCTCAAAAAGTTGAAAAATCCACCCAAAACCTTAAAAAATTGAAATTTTTATATGAAAAACTTCTTTTGTCCATATCTCCTAAACTAAGCGTCCTAGAGCGAAAAGGACGATAATTCGTGACCACACCCAAAAAGTAGAAAAATCCACCCAAAACCTAAAAAAATTGAAATTTTTATATGAAAAACTTCTTTTGCCCATATCTCCTAAACTAAGCGTCCTCGAGCGAAATGGACTTCAATTCGTGACCACCCCCAAAAAGTTGAAAAATCCACCCAAAAACCTAAAAAAATTGAAATTTTTATATGAAAAACTTCTTTTGCCCATATCTCCTAAACTAAGCGTCCTAGAGCGAAAAGGACGATAATTCGTGACCACCCTCAAAAAGTTGAAAAATCCACCCAAAACCTTAAAAAATTGAAATTTTTATATGAAAAACTTCTTTTACCCATATCTCCTAAACTAAGCGTCCTAGAGCGAAAAGGACGATAATTCGTGACCACCCCCAAAAAGTTGAAAAATCCACCCAAAACCTAAAAAAATTGAAATTTTTATATGAAAAACTTCTTTTGCCCATATCTCCTAAACTAAGCGTCCTCGAGCGAAAAGGACGATAATTCGTGACCACCCTCAAAAAGTTGAAAAATCCACCCAAAACCTTAAAAAATTTTAACTTTTATATGAAAAACTTCTTTTGCCCATATCTCCTAATCTAAGCGTCCTAGAGCGAAAAGGACGATAATTCGTGACCACCCTCAAAAAGTTGAAAAATCCACCCAAAACCTAAAAAAATTGAAATTTTTATATGAAAAACTTCTTTTGCCCATATCTCCTAAACTAAGCGTCCTAGAGCGAAAAGGACGATAGTTCGTGACCACCCTCAAAAAGTTGAAAAATCCACCCAAAACCTAAAAAAATTGAAATTTTTATATGAAAAACTTCTTTTGTCCATATCTCCTAAACTAAGCGTCCTAGAGCGAAAAGGACGATAATTCGTGACCACACCCAAAAAGTAGAAAAATCCACCCAAAACCAAAAAAAATTGAAATTTTTATATGAAAAACTTCTTTTGCCCATATCTCCTAAACTAAGCGTCCTAGAGCGAAATAGACTTCAATTCGTGACCACCCCCAAAAAGTTGAAAAATCTAAAAAAATTGAAATTTTTATATGAAAAACTTCTTTTGCCCATATCTCCTAAACTAAGCGTCCTAGAGCGAAAAGGACCATAATTCGTGACCACCCTCAAAAAGTTGAAAAATCCACCCAAAACCTTAAAAAATTGAAATTTTTATATGAAAAACTTCTTTTGCCCATATCTCCTAAACTAAGCGTCCTAGAGCGAAAAGGACGATAATTCGTGACCACCCCCAAAAAGTTGAAAAATCCACCCAAAACCTTAAAAAATTGAAATTTTTATATGAAAAACTTCTTTTGCCCATATCTCCTAAACTAAGCGTCCTAGAGTGAAAAGGACTTCAATTCGTGACCACCCCCAAAAAGTTGAAAAATCCACCCAAAACCTAAAAAAATTGAAATTTTTATATGAAAAACTTCTTTTGCCCATATCTCCTAAACTAAGCGTCCTAGAGCGAAAAGGACGATAATTCGTGACCACCCTCAAAAAGTTGAAAAATCCACCCAAAACCTTAAAAAATTGAAATTTTTATATGAAAAACTTCTTATGCCCATATCTCCTAAACTAAGCGTCCTAGAGCGAAAAGGACGATAATTCGTGACCACCCCCAAAAAGTTGAAAAATCCACCCAAAACCTTAAAAAATTGAAATTTTTATATGAAAAACTTCTTTTGCCCATATCTCCTAAACTAAGCGTCCTAGAGCGAAAAGGACGATAATTCGTGACCACACCCAAAAAGTAGAAAAATCCACCCAAAACCTAAAAAAATTGAAATTTTTATATGAAAAACTTCTTTTGCCCATATCTCCGAAACTAAGCGTCCTAGAGCGAAAAGGACGATAATTCGTGACCACCCCCAAAAAGTTGAAAAATCCACCCAAAACCTTAAAAAATTGAAATTTTTATATGAAAAACTTCTTTTGCCCATATCTCCTAAACTAAGCGTCCTAGAGCGAAAAGGACGATAATTCGTGACCACCCCCAAAAAGTTGAAAAATCCACCCAAAACCTTAAAAAATTGAAATTTTTATATGAAAAACTTATTTTGCCCATATCTCCTAAACTAAGCGTCCTAGAGCGAAAAGGACGATAATTCGTGACCACCCTCAAAAAGTTGAAAAATCCACCCAAAACCTTAAAAAATTGAAATTTTTATATGAAAAACTTCTTTTGTCCATATCTCCTAAACTAAGCGTCCTAGAGCGAAAAGGACGATAATTCGTGACCACACCCAAAAAGTAGAAAAATCCACCCAAAACCTAAAAAAATTGAAATTTTTATATGAAAAACTTCTTTTGCCCATATCTCCTAAACTAAGCGTCCTAGAGCGAAATGGACTTCAATTCGTGACCACCCCCAAAAAGTTGAAAAATCCTCCCAAAACCTTAAAAAATTGAAATTTTTATATGAAAAACTTCTTTTGCCCATATCTCCTAAACTAAGCGTCCTAGAGCGAAAAGGACGATAATTCGTGACCACCCTCAAAAAGTTGAAAAATCCACCCAAAACCTTAAAAAATTGAAATTTTTATATGAAATACTTCTTTTGCCCATATCTCCTAAACTAAGCGTCCTAGAGCGAAAAGGACGATAATTCGTGACCACCCCCAAAAAGTTGAAAAATCCACCCAAAACCTTAAAAAATTGAAATTTTTATATGAAAAACTTCGTTTGCCCATATCTCCTAAACTAAGCGTCCTAGAGCGAAAAGGACGATAATTCGTGACCACACCCAAAAAGTAGAAAAATCCACCCAAAACCTAAAAAAAATGAAATTTTTATATGAAAAACTTCTTTTGCCCATATCTCCTAAACTAAGCGTCCTAGAGCGAAAAGGACGATAATTCGTGACCACCCCAAAATGTTGAAAAATCAACCCAAAACCAAAAAAATTGAAATTTATATATGAAAAACTTCTTTTGCCCATATCTCCTAAACTAAGCGTCCTAGAGCGAAAAGGACGATAATTCGTGACCACCCCCAAAAAGTTGAAAAATCCACCCAAAACCTTAAAAAATTGAAATTTTTATATGAAAAACTTCTTTTGCCCATATCTCCTAAACTAAGCGTCCTAGAGCGAAATGGACTTCAATTCGTGACCACCCCCAAAAAGTTGAAAAATCGACCCAAAACCTAAAAAAATTGAAATTTTATATGAAAAACTTCTTTTGCCCATATCTCCTAAACTAAGCGTCCTAGAGCGAAAAGGACGATAATTCGTGACCACCCTCAAAAAGTTGAAAAATCCACCCAAAACCTTAAAAAATTGAAATTTTTATATGAAAAACTTCTTTTGCCCATATCTCCTAAACTAAGCGTCCTAGAGCGAAAAGGACGATAATTCGTGACCACCCCCAAAAAGTTGAAAAATCCACCCAAAACCTTAAAAAATTTAAATTTTTATATGAAAAACTTCTTTTGCCCATATCTCCTAAACTAAGCGTCCTAGAGCGAAAAGGACGATAATTCGTGACCACCCGCAAAAAGTTGAAAAATCCACCCAAAACCTTAAAAAATTGATATTTTTATATGAAAAACTTTTTTTGCCCATATCTCCTAAACTAAGCGTCCTAGAGCGAAAAGGACGATAATTCGTGACCACCCCCAAAAAGTTGAAAAATCCACCCAAAACCTTAAAAAATTTAAATTTTTATATGAAAAACTTCTTTTGCCCATATCTCCTAAACTAAGCGTCCTAGAGCGAAAAGGACGATAATTCGTGACCACCCGCAAAAAGTTGAAAAATCCACCCAAAACCTTAAAAAATTGAAATTTTTATATGAAAAACTTTTTTTGCCCATATCTCCTAAACTAAGCGTCCTACAGCGAAAAGGACGATAATTCGTGACCACCCTCAAAAAGTTGAAAAATCCACCCAAAACCTTAAAAAATTTTAATTTTTATATGAAAAACTTCTTTTGCCCATATCTCCTAATCTAAGCGTCCTAGAGCGAAAAGGACGATAATTCGTGACCACCCCCAAAAAGTTGAAAAATCCACCCAAAACCTAAAAAAATTGAAATTTTTATATGAAAAACTTCTTTTGCCCATATCTCCTAAACTAAGCGTCCTAGAGCGAAAAGGACGATAATTCGTGACCACCCTCAAAAAGTTGAAAAATCCACCCAAAACCTTAAAAAATTGAAATTTTTATATGAAAAACTTCTTTTGCCCATATCTCCTAAACTAAGCGTCCTAGAGCGAAAAGGACGATAATTCGTGACCACCCCCAAAAAGTTGAAAAATCCACCCAAAACCTTAAAAAATTGAAATTTTTATATGAAAAACTTCTTTTGCCCATATCTCCTAAACTAAGCGTCCTAGAGCGAAAAGGACGATAATTCGTGACCACCCTCAAAAAGTTGAAAAATCCACCCAAAACCTTAAAAAATTTTAGTTTTTATATGAAAAACTTCTTTTGCCCATATCTCCTAAACTAAGCGTCCTAGAGCGAAAAGGACGATAATTCGTGACCACCCCCAAAAAGTTGAAAAATCCACCCAAAACCTAAAAAAATTGAAATTTTTATATGAAAAACTTCTTTTGCCCATATCTCCTAAACTAAGCGTCCTAGAGCGAAAAGGACGATAATTCGTGACCACCCTCAAAAAGTTGAAAAATCCACCCAAAACCTAAAAAATTGAAATTTTTATATGAAAAACTTCTTTTGCCCATATCTCCTAAACTAAGCGTCCTAGAGCGAAAAGGACGATAATTCGTGACCACCCCCAAAAAGTTGAAAAATCCACCCAAAACCTAAAAAAATTGAAATTTTTATATGAAAAACTTCTTTTGTCCATATCTCCTAAACTAAGCGTCCTAGAGCGAAAAGGACGATAATTCGTGACCACCCTCAAAAAGTTGAAAAATCCACCCAAAACCTTAAAAAATTGAAATTTTTATATGAAAAACTTCTTTTGCCAATATCTCCTAAACTAAGCGTCCTAGAGCGAAAAGGACGATAATTCGTGACCACCCCCAAAAAGTTGAAAAATCCACCCAAAACCTTAAAAAATTGAAATTTTTATATGAAAAACTTCTTTTGCCCATATCTCCTAAACTAAGCGTCCTAGAGCGAAAAGGACGATAATTCGTGACCACACCCAAAAAGTAGAAAAATCCACCCAAAACCTAAAAAAATTGAAATTTTTATATGAAAAACTTCTTTTGCCCATATCTCCTAAACTAAGCGTCCTAGAGCGAAATGGACTTCAATTCGTGACCACCCCCAAAAAGTTGAAAAATCCACCCAAAACCTAAAAAAATTGAAATTTTTATATGAAAAACTTCTTTTGCCCATATCTCCTAAACTAAGCGTCCTAGAGCGAAAAGGACGATAATTCGTGACCACCCTCAAAAAGTTGAAAAATCCACCCAAAACCTTAAAAAATTTAAATTTTTATATGAAAAACTTATTTTGCCCATATCTCCTAAACTAAGCATCCTAGAGCGAAATGGACTTCAATTCGTGACCACCCTCAAAAAGTTGAAAAATCCACCCAAAACCTAAAAAATTGAAATTTTTATATGAAAAACTTCTTTTACCCATATCTCCTAAACTAAGCGTCCTAGAGCGAAAAGGACGATAATTCGTGACCACCCCCAAAAAGTTGAAAAATCCACCCAAAACCTAAAAAATTGAAATTTTTTATGAAAAACTTCTTTTGCCCATATCTCCTAAACTAAGCGTCCTAGAGCGAAAAGGACGATAATTCGTGACCACACCCAAAATGTTGAAAAATCAACCCAAAACCTAAAAAATTGAAATTTTTATATGAAAAACTTATTTTGCCCATATCTCCTAAACTAAGCGTCCTAGAGCGAAATGGACTACAATTCTTGACCACCCCCAAAAAGTAGAAAAATCCACCCAAAACCTAAAAAAATTTTAATTTTTATATGAAAAACTTCTTTTGCCCATATCTCCTAAACTAAGCGTCCTAGAGCGAAAAGGACGATAATTCGTGACCACCCCCAAAAAGTTGAAAAATCCACCCAAAACCTAAAAAAATTGAAATTTTTATATGAAAAACTTTTTTTACCCATATCTCCTAAACTAATCATCCTAGAGCGAAAAGGACGATAATTCGTGACCACCCCCAAAATGTTGAAAAATCAACCCAAAACCAAAAAAAATTGAAATTTTTATATGAAAAACTTCTTTTGCCCATATCTCCTAAACTAAGCGTCCTAGAGCGAAAAGGACGATAATTCGTGACCACCCCCAAAAAGTTGAAAAATCCACCCAAACCTTAAAAAATTGAAATTTTTATATGAAAAACTTCTTTTGCCCATATCTCCTAAACTAAGCGTCCTAGAGCGGAAAGGACGATAATTCGTGACCACCCTCAAAAAGTTGAAAAATCCATCCAAAACCTTAAAAAATTGAAATTTTTATATGAAAAACTTCTTTTGCCCATATCTCCTAAACTAAGCGTCCTAGAGCGAAAAGGACGATAATTCGTGACCACACCCAAAAAGTAGAAAAATCCACCCAAAACCTAAAAAAATTGAAATTTTTATATGAAAAACTTCTTTTGCCCATATCTCCTAAACTAAGCGTCCTAGAGCGAAATGGACTTCAATTCGTGACCACCCCCAAAAAGTTGAAAAATCCACCCAAAACCTAAAAAAATTGAAATTTTTATATGAAAAACTTCTTTTGCCCATATCTCCTAAACTAAGCGTCCTAGAGCGAAAAGGACGATAATTCGTGACCACCCTCAAAAAGATGAAAAATCCACCCAAAACCTTAAAAAATTTAAATTTTTATATGAAAAACTTATTTTGCCCATATCTCCTAAACTAAGCATCCTAGAGCGAAATGGACTTCAATTCGTGACCACCCCCAAAAAGTTGAAAAATCCACCCAAAACCTAAAAAATTGAAATTTTTATATGAAAAACTTCTTTTGCCCATATCTCCTAAACTAAGCGTCCTAGAGCGAAAAGGACGATAATTCGTGACCACCCCCAAAAAGTTGAAAAA
The DNA here is from genome assembly GCF_050003625.1 of Haematobia irritans. Taxonomy (NCBI): domain Eukaryota; kingdom Metazoa; phylum Arthropoda; class Insecta; order Diptera; family Muscidae; genus Haematobia; species Haematobia irritans. Next base: position 168,787,438 of record NC_134397.1, on the reverse strand, counting down.
TCAACCCAAAACCTAAAAAATTGAAATTTTTTATGAAAAACTTCTTTTGCCCATATCTCCTAAACTAAGCGTCCTAGAGCGAAAAGGACGATAATTCGTGACCACACCCAAAATGTTGAAAAATCAACCCAAAACCTAAAAAATTGAAATTTTTATATGAAAAACTTATTTTGCCCATATCTCCTAAACTAAGCGTCCTAGAGCGAAATGGACTTCAATTCGTGACCACCCCCAAAAAGTTGAAAAATCCACCCAAAACCTAAAAAAATTGAAATTTTTATATGAAAAACTTCTTTTGCCCATATCTCCTAAACTAAGCGTCCTAGAGCGAAAAGGACGATAATTCGTGACCACCCCCAAAAAGTTGAAAAATCCACCCAAAACCTAAAAAAATTGAAATTTTTATATGAAAAACTTCTTTTGCCCATATCTCCTAAACTAAGCGTCCTAGAGAGAAAAGGACGATAATTCGTGACCACCCCCAAAAAGTTGAAAAATCCACCCAAAACCTTAAAAAATTTTAATTTTTATATGAAAAACTTCTTTTGCCCATATCTCCTAAACTAAGCGTCCTAGAGCGAAAAGGACGATAATTCGTGACCACACCCAAAAAGTTGAAAAATCGACCCAAAACCTAAAAAAATTGAAATTTTTATATGAACAACTTCTTTTGCCCATATCTCCTAAACTAAGCGTCCTAGAGCGAAAAGGGCGATAATTCGTGACCACCCCCAAAAAGTTGAAAAATCAACCCAAAACCTAAAAAATTGAAATTTTTTATGAAAAACTTCTTTTGCCCATATCTCCTAAACTAAGCGTCCTAGAGCGAAAAGGACGATAATTCGTGACCACACCCAAAATGTTGAAAAGTCAACCCAAAACCTAAAAAATTGAAATTTTTATATGAAAAACTTATTTTGCCCATATCTCCTAAACTAAGCGTCCTAGAGCGAAAAGGACGATAATTCGTGACCACCCCCAAAAAGTTGAAAAATCCACCCAAAACCTAAAAAAATTGAAATTTTTATATGAAAAACTTCTTTTGCCCATATCTCCTAAACTAAGCGTCCTAGAGCGAAAAGGACGATAATTCGTGACCACCCCCAAAAAGTTGAAAAATCCACCCAAAACCTTAAAAAATTGAAATTTTTATATGAAAAACTTCTTTTGCCCATAAGCGTCCTAGAGCGAAAAGGACGATAATTCGTGACCACACCCAAAAAGTAGAAAAATCCACCCAAAACCTAAAAAAATTGAAATTTTTATATGAAAAACTTCTTTTGTCCATATCTCCTAAACTAAGCGTCCTAGAGCGAAAAGGACGATAATTCGTGACCACCCCCAAAAAGTTGAAAAATCCACCCAAAACCTAAAAAAATTGAAATTTTTATATGAAAAACTTCTTTTGCCCATATCTCCAAACTAAGCGTCCTAGAGCGAAAAGGACGATAATTCGTGACCACCCCCAAAAAGTTGAAAAATCCACCCAAAACCTTAAAAAATTGAAATTTTTATATGAAAAACTTCTTTTGCCCATATCTCCTAAACTAAGCGTCCTAGAGCGAAAAGGACGATAATTCGTGACCACACCCAAAAAGTAGAAAAATCCACCCGAAACCTAAAAAAATGAAATTTTTATATGAAAAACTTCTTTTGCCCATATCTCCTAAACTAAGCGTCCTAGAGCGAAAAGGACGATAATTCGTGACCACACCCAAAAAGTAGAAAAATCCACCCAAAACCTAAAAAAATTGAAATTTTTATATGAAAAACATCTTTTGCCCATATCTCCTAAACTAAGCGTCCTAGAGCGAAAAGGACGATATTTCGTGACCACCCCCAAAAAGTTGAAAAATCCACCCAAAACCTTAAAAAATTGAAATTTTTATATGAAAAACTTCTTTTGCCCATATCTCCTAAACTAAGCGTCCTAGAGCGAAAAGGACGATAATTCGTGACCACCCTCAAAAAGTTGAAAAATCCACCCAAAACCTTAAAAAATTGAAATTTTTACATGAAAAACTTCTTTTGTCCATATCTCCTAAACTAAGCGTCCTAGAGCGAAATGGACTTCAATTCGTGACCACCCCCAAAAAGTTGAAAAATCCACCCAAAACCTAAAAAAATTGAAATTTTTATATGAAAAACTTCTTTTGCCCATATCTCCTAAACTAAGCGTCCTAGAGCGAAAAGGACGATAATTCGTGACCACCCTCAAAAAGTTGAAAAATCCACCCAAAACCTTAAAAAATTGAAATTTTTATATGAAAAACTTCTTTTGCCCATATCTCCTAAACTAAGCGTCCTAGAGCGAAAAGGACGATAATTCGTGACCACCCCCAAAAAGTTGAAAAATCCACCCAAAACCTTAAAAAATTGAAATTTTTATATGAAAAACTTCTTTTGCCCATATCTCCTAAACTAAGCGTCCTAGAGCGAAAAGGACGATAATTCGTGACCACCCGCAAAAAGTTGAAAAATCCACCCAAAACCTTAAAAAATTGAAATTTTTATATGAAAAACTTTTTTTGCCCATATCTCCTAAACTAAGCGTCCTAGAGCGAAAGGACGATAATTCGTGACCACACCCATAGAAAAATCCACCCAAAACCTAAAAAAATTTTAATTTTTATATGAAAAACTTCTTTTGCCCATATCTCCTAAACTAAGCGTCCTAGAGCGAAAAGGACGATAATTCGTGACCACCCTCAAAAAGTTGAAAAATCCACCCAAAACCTTAAAAAATTGAAATTTTTACATGAAAAACTTCTTTTGTCCATATCTCCTAAACTAAGCGTCCTAGAGCGAAATGGACTTCAATTCGTGACCACCCCCAAAAAGTTGAAAAATCCACCCAAAACCTAAAAAAATTGAAATTTTTATATGAAAAACTTCTTTTGCCCATATCTCCTAAACTAAGCGTCCTAGAGCGAAAAGGACGATAATTCGTGACCACCCTCAAAAAGTTGAAAAATCCACCCAAAACCTTAAAAAATTGAAATTTTTATATGAAAAACTTCTTTTGCCCATATCTCCTAAACTAAGCGTCCTAGAGCGAAAAGGACGATAATTCGTGACCACCCCCAAAAAGTTGAAAAATCCACCCAAAACCTTAAAAAATTGAAATTTTTATATGAAAAACTTCTTTTGCCCATATCTCCTAAACTAAGCGTCCTAGAGCGAAAAGGACGATAATTCGTGACCACCCGCAAAAAGTTGAAAAATCCACCCAAAACCTTAAAAAATTGAAATTTTTATATGAAAAACTTTTTTTGCCCATATCTCCTAAACTAAGCGTCCTAGAGCGAAAAGGACGATAATTCGTGACCACCCCCAAAAAGTTGAAAAATCCACCCAAAACGTAAAAAAATTGAAATTTTTATATGAAAAACTTCTTTTGCCCATATCTCCTAAACTAAGCGTCCTAGAGCGAAAAGGACGATAATTCGTGACCACCCTCAAAAAGTTGAAAAATCCACCCAAAACCTTAAAAAATTGAAATTTTTATATGAAAAACTTCTTTTGCCCATATCTCCGAAACTAAGCGTCCTAGAGCGAAAAGGACGATAATTCGTGACCACCCCCAAAAAGTTGAAAAATCCACCCAAAACCTTAAAAAATTGAAATTTTTATATGAAAAACTTCTTTTGCCCATATCTCCTAAACTAAGCGTCCTAGAGCGAAAAGGACGATAATTCGTGACCACCCTCAAAAAGTTGAAAAATCCACCCAAAACCTTAAAAAATTTTAATTTTTATATGAAAAACTTCTTTTGCCCATATCTCCTAATCTAAGCGTCCTAGAGCGAAAAGGACGATAATTCGTGACCACCCCCAAAAAGTTGAAAAATCCACCCAAAACCTAAAAAAATTGAAATTTTTATATGAAAAACTTCTTTTGCCCATATCTCCAAACTAAGCGTCCTAGAGCGAAAAGGACGATAATTCGTGACCACCCCCAAAAAGTTGAAAAATCCACCCAAAACCTTAAAAAATTGAAATTTTTATATGAAAAACTTCTTTTGCCCATATCTCCTAAACTAAGCGTCCTAGAGCGAAAAGGACGATAATTCGTGACCACACCCAAAAAGTAGAAAAATCCACCCGAAACCTAAAAAAATGAAATTTTTATATGAAAAACTTCTTTTGCCCATATCTCCTAAACTAAGCGTCCTAGAGCGAAAAGGACGATAATTCGTGACCACACCCAAAAAGTAGAAAAATCCACCCAAAACCTAAAAAAATTGAAATTTTTATATGAAAAACATCTTTTGCCCATATCTCCTAAACTAAGCGCCCTAGAGCGAAAAGGACGATATTTCGTGACCACCCCCAAAAAGTTGAAAAATCCACCCAAAACCTTAAAAAATTGAAATTTTTATATGAAAAACTTCTTTTGCCCATATCTCCTAAACTAAGCGTCCTAGAGCGAAAAGGACGATAATTCGTGACCACCCTCAAAAAGTTGAAAAATCCACCCAAAACCTTAAAAAATTGAAATTTTTACATGAAAAACTTCTTTTGTCCATAACTCCTAAACTAAGCGTCCTAGAGCGAAATGGACTTCAATTCGTGACCACCCCCAAAAAGTTGAAAAATCCACCCAAAACCTAAAAAAATTGAAATTTTTATATGAAAAACTTCTTTTGCCCATATCTCCTAAACTAAGCGTCCTAGAGCGAAAAGGACGATAATTCGTGACCACCCTCAAAAAGTTGAAAAATCCACCCAAAACCTTAAAAAATTGAAATTTTTATATGAAAAACTTCTTTTGCCCATATCTCCTAAACTAAGCGTCCTAGAGCGAAAAGGACGATAATTCGTGACCACCCCCAAAAAGTTGAAAAATCCACCCAAAACCTTAAAAAATTGAAATTTTTATATGAAAAACTTCTTTTGCCCATATCTCCTAAACTAAGCGTCCTAGAGCGAAAAGGACGATAATTCGTGACCACCCGCAAAAAGTTGAAAAATCCACCCAAAACCTTAAAAAATTGAAATTTTTATATGAAAAACTTTTTTTGCCCATATCTCCTAAACTAAGCGTCCTAGAGCGAAAAGGACGATAATTCGTGACCACACCCATAGAAAAATCCACCCAAAACCTAAAAAAATTTTAATTTTTATATGAAAAACTTCTTTTGCCCATATCTCCTAAACTAAGCGTCCTAGAGCGAAAAGGACGATAATTCGTGACCACCCTCAAAAAGTTGAAAAATCCACCCAAAACCTTAAAAAATTGAAATTTTTACATGAAAAACTTCTTTTGTCCATATCTCCTAAACTAAGCGTCCTAGAGCGAAATGGACTTCAATTCGTGACCACCCCCAAAAAGTTGAAAAATCCACCCAAAACCTAAAAAAATTGAAATTTTTATATGAAAAACTTCTTTTGCCCATATCTCCTAAACTAAGCGTCCTAGAGCGAAAAGGACGATAATTCGTGACCACCCACAAAAAGTTGAAAAATCCACCCAAAACCTTAAAAAATTGAAATTTTTATATGAAAAACTTCTTTTGCCCATATCTCCTAAACTAAGCGTCCTAGAGCGAAAAGGACGATAATTCGTGACCACCCCCAAAAAGTTGAAAAATCCACCCAAAACCTTAAAAAATTTAAATTTTTATATGAAAAACTTCTTTTGCCCATATCTCCTAAACTAAGCGTCCTAGAGCGAAAAGGACGATAATTCGTGACCACCCGCAAAAAGTTGAAAAATCCACCCAAAACCTTAAAAAATTGAAATTTTTATATGAAAAACTTTTTTTGCCCATATCTCCTAAACTAAGCGTCCTAGAGCGAAAAGGACGATAATTCGTGACCACCCCCAAAAAGTTGAAAAATCCACCCAAAACGTAAAAAAATTGAAATTTTTATATGAAAAACTTCTTTTGCCCATATCTCCTAAACTAAGCGTCCTAGAGCGAAAAGGACGATAATTCGTGACCACCCTCAAAAAGTTGAAAAATCCACCCAAAACCTTAAAAAATTGAAATTTTTATATGAAAAACTTCTTTTGCCCATATCTCCGAAACTAAGCGTCCTAGAGCGAAAAGGACGATAATTCGTGACCACCCCCAAAAAGTTGAAAAATCCACCCAAAACCTTAAAAAATTGAAATTTTTATATGAAAAACTTCTTTTGCCCATATCTCCTAAACTAAGCGTCCTAGAGCGAAAAGGACGATAATTCGTGACCACCCTCAAAAAGTTGAAAAATCCACCCAAAACCTTAAAAAATTTTAATTTTTATATGAAAAACTTCTTTTGCCCATATCTCCTAATCTAAGCGTCCTAGAGCGAAAAGGACGATAATTCGTGATCACCCCCAAAAAGTTGAAAAATTCACCCAAAACCTTAAAAAATTGAAATTTTTATATGAAAAACTTCTTTTGCCCATATCTCCTAAACTAAGCGTCCTAGAGCGAAAAGGACGATAATTCGTGACCACCCTCAAAAAGTTGAAAAATCCACCCAAAACCTTAAAAAATTTAAATTTTTATATGAAAAACTTCTTTTGCCCATATCTCCTAAACTAAGCGTCCTAGAGCGAAAAGGACGATAATTCGTGACCACCCTCAAAAAGTTGAAAAATCCACCCAAAACCTTAAAAAATTTTAATTTTTATATGAAAAACTTCTTGTGCCCATATCTCCTAAACTAAGCGTCCTAGAGCGAAAAGGACGATAATTCGTGATCACCCCCAAAAAGTTGAAAAATCCACCCAAAACCTTAAAAAATTGAAATTTTTATATGAAAAACTTCTTTTGCCCATATCTCCTAAACTAAGCGTCCTAGAGCGAAAAGGACGATAATTCGTGACCACCCCCAAAAAGTTGAAAAATCCACCCAAAACCTTAAAAAATTGAAATTTTTATATGAAAAACTTCTTTTGCCCATATCTCCTAAACTAAGCGTCCTAGAGCGAAAAGGACGATAATTCGTGACCACCCCCAAAAAGTTGAAAAATCAACACAAAACCTAAAAAATTGAAATTTTTTATGAAAAACTTCTTTTGCCCATATCTCCTAAACTAAGCGTCCTAGAGCGAAAAGGACGATAATTCGTGACCACACCCAAAATGTTGAAAAATCAACCAAAACCTAAAAAATTGAAATTTTTATATGAAAAACTCATTTTGCCCATATCTCCTAAACTAAGCGTCCTAGAGCGAAATGGACTTCAATTCGTGACCACCCCCAAAAAGTTGAAAAATCCACCCAAAACCTAAAAAAATTGAAATTTTTATATGAAAAACTTCTTTTGCCCATATCTCCTAAACTAAGCGTCCTAGAGCGAAAAGGACGATAATTCGTGACCACCCCCAAAAAGTTGAAAAATCCACCCAAAACCTTAAAAAATTGAAATTTTTATATGAAAAACTTCTTTTGCCCATATCTCCTAAACTAAGCGTCCTAGAGCGAAAAGGACGATAATTCGTGACCACCCGCAAAAAGTTGAAAAATCCACCCAAAACCTTAAAAAATTGAAATTTTTATATGAAAAACTTTTTTTGCCCATATCTCCTAAACTAAGCGTCCTAGAGCGAAAAGGACGATAATTCGTGACCACCCCCAAAAAGTTGAAAAATCAACACAAAACCTAAAAAATTGAAATTTTTTATGAAAAACTTCTTTTGCCCATATCTCCTAAACTAAGCGTCCTAGAGCGAAAAGGACGATAATTCGTGACCACACCCAAAATGTTGAAAAATCAACCAAAACCTAAAAAATTGAAATTTTTATATGAAAAACTCATTTTGCCCATATCTCCTAAACTAAGCGTCCTAGAGCGAAATGGACTTCAATTCGTGACCACCCCCAAAAACTTGAAAAATCCACCCAAAACCTAAAAAAATTGAAATTTTTATATGAAAAACTTCTTTTGCCCATATCTCCTAAACTAAGCGTCCTAGAGCGAAAAGGACGATAATTCGTGACCACCCTCAAAAAGTTGAAAAATCCACCCAAAACCTAAAAAATTGAAATTTTTATATGAAAAACTTCTTTTGCCCATATCTCCTAAACTAAGCGTCCTAGAGCGAAAAGGACGATAATTCGTGACCACCCCCAAAAAGTTGAAAAATCCACCCAAAACCTAAAAAAATTGAAATTTTTATATGAAAAACTTCTTTTGTCCATATCTCCTAAACTAAACGTCCTAGAGCGAAAAGGACGATAATTCGTGACCACCCTCAAAAAGTTGAAAAATCCACCCAAAACCTTAAAAAATTGAAATTTTTATATGAAAAACTTCTTTTGCCAATATCTCCTAAACTAAGCGTCCTAGAGCGAAAAGGACGATAATTCGTGACCACCCCCAAAAAGTTGAAAAATCCACCCAAAACCTTAAAAAATTGAAATTTTTATATGAAAAACTTCTTTTGCCCATATCTCCTAAACTAAGCGTCCTAGAGCGAAAAGGACGATAATTCGTGACCACACCCAAAAAGTAGAAAAATCCACCCAAAACCTAAAAAAATTTAAATTTTTATATGAAAAACTTCTTTTGCCCATATCTCCTAAACTAAGCGTCCTAGAGCGAAATGGACTTCAATTCGTGACCACCCCCAAAAAGTTGAAAAATCCACCCAAAACCTAAAAAAATTTAAATTTTTATATGAAAAACTTCTTTTGCCCATATCTCCTAAACTAAGCGTCCTAGAGCGAAAAGGACGATAATTCGTGACCACCCTCAAAAAGTTGAAAAATCCACCCAAAACCTTAAAAAATTTAAATTTTTATATGAAAAACTTATTTTGCCCATATCTCCTAAACTAAGCATCCTAGAGCGAAATGGACTTCAATTCGTGACCACCCTCAAAAAGTTGAAAAATCCACCCAAAACCTAAAAAATTGAAATTTTTATATGAAAAACTTCTTTTGCCCATATCTCCTAAACTAAGCGTCGTAGAGCGAAAAGGACGATAATTCGTGACCACCCCCAAAAAGTTGAAAAATCCACCCAAAACCTTAAAAAATTGAAATTTTTATATGAAAAACTTCTTTTGCCCATATCTCCTAAACTAAGCGTCCTAGAGCGAAAAGGACGATAATTCGTGACCACACCCAAAAAGTAGAAAAATCCACCCAAAACCTAAAAAAATTGAAATTTTTATATGAAAAACTTCTTTTGCCCATATCTCCTAAACTAAGCGTCCTAGAGCGAAATGGACTTCAATTCGTGACCACCCCCAAAAAGTTGAAAAATCCACCCAAAACCTAAAAAAATTGAAATTTTTATATGAAAAACTTCTTTTGCCCATATCTCCTAAACTAAGCGTCCTAGAGCGAAAAGGACGATAATTCGTGACCACCCTCAAAAAGTTGAAAAATCCACCCAAAACCTTAAAAAATTTAAATTTTTATATGAAAAACTTATTTTGCCCATATCTCCTAAACTAAGCATCCTAGAGCGAAATGGACTTCAATTCGTGACCACCCTCAAAAAGTTGAAAAATCCACCCAAAACCTAAAAAATTGAAATTTTTTATGAAAAACTTCTTTTGCCCATATCTCCTAAACTAAGCGTCCTAGAGCGAAAAGGACGATAATTCGTGACCACACCCAAAATGTTGAAAAATCAACCCAAAACCTAAAAAATTGAAATTTTTATATGAAAAACTTATTTTGCCCATATCTCCTAAACTAAGCGTCCTAGAGCGAAATGGACTTCAATTCGTGACCACCCCCAAAAAGTAGAAAAATCCACCCAAAACCTAAAAAAATTTTAATTTTTATATGAAAAACTTCTTTTGCCCATATCTCCTAAACTAAGCGTCCTAGAGCGAAAAGGACGATAATTCGTGACCACCCCCAAAAAGTTGAAAAATCCACCCAAAACCTAAAAAAATTGAAATTTTTATATGAAAAACTTTTTTTACCCATATCTCCTAAACTAATCATCCTAGAGCGAAAAGGACGATAATTCGTGACCACCCCCAAAATGTTGAAAAATCAACCCAAAACCAAAAAAAATTGAAATTTTTATATGAAAAACTTCTTTTGCCCATATCTCCTAAACTAAGCGTCCTAGAGCGAAAAGGACGATAATTCGTGACCACCCCCAAAAAGTTGAAAAATCCACCCAAACCTTAAAAAATTGAAATTTTTATATGAAAAACTTCTTTTGCCCATATCTCCTAAACTAAGCGTCCTAGAGCGGAAAGGACGATAATTCGTGACCACCCTCAAAAAGTTGAAAAATCCATCCAAAACCTTAAAAAATTGAAATTTTTATATGAAAAACTTCTTTTGCCCATATCTCCTAAACTAAGCGTCCTAGAGCGAAAAGGACGATAATTCGTGACCACACCCAAAAAGTAGAAAAATCCACCCAAAACCTAAAAAAATTGAAATTTTTATATGAAAAACTTCTTTTGCCCATATCTCCTAAACTAAGCGTCCTAGAGCGAAATGGACTTCAATTCGTGACCACCCCCAAAAAGTTGAAAAATCCACCCAAAACCTAAAAAAATTGAAATTTTTATATGAAAAACTTCTTTTGCCCATATCTCCTAAACTAAGCGTCCTAGAGCGAAAAGGACGATAATTCGTGACCACCCTCAAAAAGTTGAAAAATCCACCCAAAACCTTAAAAAATTTAAATTTTTATATGAAAAACTTATTTTGCCCATATCTCCTAAACTAAGCATCCTAGAGCGAAATGGACTTCAATTCGTGACCACCCCCAAAAAGTTGAAAAATCCACCCAAAACCTAAAAAATTGAAATTTTTATATGAAAAACTTCTTTTGCCCATATCTCCTAAACTAAGCGTCCTAGAGCGAAAAGGACGATAATTCGTGACCACCCCCAAAAAGTTGAAAAATCAACCCAAAACCTAAAAAATTGAAATTTTTTATGAAAAACTTCTTTTGCCCATATCTCCTAAACTAAGCGTCCTAGAGCGAAAAGGACGATAATTCGTGACCACACCCAAAATGTTGAAAAATCAACCCAAAACCTAAAAAATTGAAATTTTTATATGAAAAACTTATTTTGCCCATATCTCCTAAACTAAGCGTCCTAGAGCGAAATGGACTTCAATTCGTGACCACCCCCAAAAAGTTGAAAAATCCACCCAAAACCTAAAAAAATTGAAATTTTTATATGAAAAACTTCTTTTGCCCATATCTCCTAAACTAAGCGTCCTAGAGCGAAAAGGACGATAATTCGTGACCACCCCCAAAAAGTTGAAAAATCCACCCAAAACCTAAAAAAATTGAAATTTTTATATGAAAAACTTCTTTTGCCCATATCTCCTAAACTAAGCGTCCTAGAGAGAAAAGGACGATAATTCGTGACCACCCCCAAAAAGTTGAAAAATCCACCCAAAACCTTAAAAAATTTTAATTTTTATATGAAAAACTTCTTTTGCCCATATCTCCTAAACTAAGCGTCCTAGAGCGAAAAGGACGATAATTCGTGACCACACCCAAAAAGTTGAAAAATCCACCCAAAACCTAAAAAAATTGAAATTTTTATATGAACAACTTCTTTTGCCCATATCTCCTAAACTAAGCGTCCTAGAGCGAAAAGGACGATAATTCGTGACCACCCCCAAAAAGTTGAAAAATCAACCCAAAACCTAAAAAATTGAAATTTTTTATGAAAAACTTCTTTTGCCCATATCTCCTAAACTAAGCGTCCTAGAGCGAAAAGGACGATAATTCGTGACCACACCCAAAATGTTGAAAAGTCAACCCAAAACCTAAAAAATTGAAATTTTTATATGAAAAACTTATTTTGCCCATATCTCCTAAACTAAGCGTCCTAGAGCGAAAAGGACGATAATTCGTGACCACCCCCAAAAAGTTGAAAAATCCACCCAAAACCTTAAAAAATTGAAATTTTTATATGAAAAACTTCTTTTGCCCATATCTCCTAAACTAAGCGTCCTAGAGCGAAAAGGACGATAATTCGTGACCACACCCAAAAAGTAGAAAAATCCACCCAAAACCTAAAAAAATTGAAATTTTTATATGAAAAACTTCTTTTGTCCATATCTCCTAAACTAAGCGTCCTAGAGCGAAAAGGACGATAATTCGTGACCACCCTCAAAAAGTTGAAAAATCCACCCAAAACCTAAAAAAATTGAAATTTTTATATGAAAAACTTCTTTTGCCCATATCTCCAAACTAAGCGTCCTAGAGCGAAAAGGACGATAATTCGTGACCACCCCCAAAAAGTTGAAAAATCCACCCAAAACCTTAAAAAATTGAAATTTTTATATGAAAAACTTCTTTTGCCCATATCTCCTAAACTAAGCGTTCTAGAGCGAAAAGGACGATAATTCGTGACCACACCCAAAAAGTAGAAAAATCCACCCGAAACCTAAAAAAAATGAAATTTTTATATGAAAAACTTCTTTTGCCCATATCTCCTAAACTAAGCGTCCTAGAGCGAAAAGGACGATAATTCGTGACCACACCCAAAAAGTAGAAAAATCCACCCAAAACCTAAAAAAATTGAAATTTTTATATGAAAAACATCTTTTGCCCATATCTCCTAAACTAAGCGTCCTAGAGCGAAAAGGACGATATTTCGTGACCACCCCCAAAAAGTTGAAAAATCCACCCAAAACCTTAAAAAATTGAAATTTTTATATGAAAAACTTCTTTTGCCCATATCTCCTAAACTAAGCGTCCTAGAGCGAAAAGGACGATAATTCGTGACCACCCTCAAAAAGTTGAAAAATCCACCCAAAACCTTAAAAAATTGAAATTTTTACATGAAAAACTTCTTTTGTCCATATCTCCTAAACTAAGCGTCCTAGAGCGAAATGGACTTCAATTCGTGACCACCCCCAAAAAGTTGAAAAATCCACCCAAAACCTAAAAAAATTGAAATTTTTATATGAAAAACTTCTTTTGCCCATATCTCCTAAACTAAGCGTCCTAGAGCGAAAAGGACGATAATTCGTGACCACCCTCAAAAAGTTGAAAAATCCACCCAAAACCTTAAAAAATTGAAATTTTTATATGAAAAACTTCTTTTGCCCATATCTCCTAAACTAAGCGTCCTAGAGCGAAAAGGACGATAATTCGTGACCACCCCCAAAAAGTTGAAAAATCCACCCAAAACCTTAAAAAATTGAAATTTTTATATGAAAAACTTCTTTTGCCCATATCTCCTAAACTAAGCGTCCTAGAGCGAAAAGGACGATAATTCGTGACCACCCGCAAAAAGTTGAAAAATCCACCCAAAACCTTAAAAAATTGAAATTTTTATATGAAAAACTTTTTTTGCCCATATCTCCTAAACTAAGCGTCCTAGAGCGAAAAGGACGATAATTCGTGACCACACCCATAGAAAAATCCACCCAAAACCTAAAAAAATTTTAATTTTTATATGAAAAACTTCTTTTGCCCATATCTCCTAAACTAAGCGTCCTAGAGCGAAAAGGACGATAATTCGTGACCACCCTCAAAAAGTTGAAAAATCCACCCAAAACCTTAAAAAATTTTAATTTTTATATGAAAAACTTCTTTTGCCCATATCTCCTAATCTAAGCGTCCTAGAGCGAAAAGGACGATAATTCGTGACCACCCCCAAAAAGTTGAAAAATCCACCCAAAACGTAAAAAAATTGAAATTTTTATATGAAAAACTTCTTTTGCCCATATCTCCTAAACTAAGCGTCCTAGAGCGAAAAGGACGATAATTCGTGACCACCCTCAAAAAGTTGAAAAATCCACCCAAAACCTTAAAAAATTGAAATTTTTATATGAAAAACTTCTTTTGCCCATATCTCCGAAACTAAGCGTCCTAGAGCGAAAAGGACGATAATTCGTGACCACCCCCAAAAAGTTGAAAAATCCACCCAAAACCTTAAAAAATTGAAATTTTTATATGAAAAACTTCTTTTGCCCATATCTCCTAAACTAAGCGTCCTAGAGCGAAAAGGACGATAATTCGTGACCACCCTCAAAAAGTTGAAAAATCCACCCAAAACCTTAAAAAATTTTAATTTTTATATGAAAAACTTCTTTTGCCCATATCTCCTAATCTAAGCGTCCTAGAGCGAAAAGGACGATAATTCGTGATCACCCCCAAAAAGTTGAAAAATCCACCCAAAACCTTAAAAAATTGAAATTTTTATATGAAAAACTTCTTTTGCCCATATCTCCTAAACTAAGCGTCCTAGAGCGAAAAGGACGATAATTCGTGACCACCCTCAAAAAGTTGAAAAATCCACCCAAAACCTTAAAAAATTTAAATTTTTATATGAAAAACTTCTTTTGCCCATATCTCCTAAACTAAGCGTCCTAGAGCGAAAAGGACGATAATTCGTGACCACCCTCAAAAAGTTGAAAAATCCACCCAAAACCTTAAAAAATTTTAATTTTTATATGAAAAACTTCTTGTGCCCATATCTCCTAAACTAAGCGTCCTAGAGCGAAAAGGACGATAATTCGTGATCACCCCCAAAAAGTTGAAAAATCCACCCAAAACCTTAAAAAATTGAAATTTTTATATGAAAAACTTCTTTTGCCCATATCTCCTAAACTAAGCGTCCTAGAGCGAAAAGGACGATAATTCGTGACCACCCCCAAAAAGTTGAAAAATCCACCCAAAACCTTAAAAAATTGAAATTTTTATATGAAAAACTTCTTTTGCCCATATCTCCTAAACTAAGCGTCCTAGAGCGAAAAGGACGATAATTCGTGACCACCCCCAAAAAGTTGAAAAATCAACACAAAACCTAAAAAATTGAAATTTTTTATGAAAAACTTCTTTTGCCCATATCTCCTAAACTAAGCGTCCTAGAGCGAAAAGGACGATAATTCGTGACCACACCCAAAATGTTGAAAAATCAACCAAAACCTAAAAAATTGAAATTTTTATATGAAAAACTCATTTTGCCCATATCTCCTAAACTAAGCGTCCTAGAGCGAAATGGACTTCAATTCGTGACCACCCCCAAACAGTTGAAAAATCCACCCAAAACCTAAAAAAATTGAAATTTTTATATGAAAAACTTCTTTTGCCCATATCTCCTAAACTAAGCGTCCTAGAGCGAAAAGGACGATAATTCGTGACCACCCACAAAAAGTTGAAAAATCCACCCAAAACCTTAAAAAATTGAAATTTTTATATGAAAAACTTCTTTTGCCCATATCTCCTAAACTAAGCGTCCTAGAGCGAAAAGGACGATAATTCGTGACCACCCGCAAAAAGTTGAAAAATCCACCCAAAACCTTAAAAAATTGAAATTTTTATATGAAAAACTTTTTTTGCCCATATCTCCTAAACTAAGCGTCCTAGAGCGAAAAGGACGATAATTCGTGACCACACCCATAGAAAAATCCACCCAAAACCTAAAAAAATTTTAATTTTTATATGAAAAACTTCTTTTGCCCATATATCCTAAACTAAGCGTCCTAGAGCGAAAAGGACGATAATTCGTGACCACCCTCAAAAAGTTGAAAAATCCACCCAAAACCTTAAAAAATTGAAATTTTTATATGAAAAACTTCTTTTGCCCATATCTCCGAAACTAAGCGTCCTAGAGCGAAAAGGACGATAATTCGTGACCACCCCCAAAAAGTTGAAAAATCCACCCAAAACCTTAAAAAATTGAAATTTTTATATGAAAAACTTCTTTTGCCCATATCTCCTAAACTAAGCGTCCTAGAGCGAAAAGGACGATAATTCGTGACCACCCTCAAAAAGTTGAAAAATCCACCCAAAACCTTAAAAAATTTTAATTTTTATATGAAAAACTTCTTTTGCCCATATCTCCTAATCTAAGCGTCCTAGAGCGAAAAGGACGATAATTCGTGATCACCCCCAAAAAGTTGAAAAATTCACCCAAAACCTTAAAAAAATGAAATTTTTATATGAAAAACTTCTTTTGCCCATATCTCCTAAACTAAGCGTCCTAGAGCGAAAAGGACGATAATTCGTGACCACCCTCAAAAAGTTGAAAAATCCACCCAAAACCTTAAAAAATTTAAATTTTTATATGAAAAACTTCTTTTGCCCATATCTCCTAAACTAAGCGTCCTAGAGCGAAAAGGACGATAATTCGTGACCACCCTCAAAAAGTTGAAAAATCCACCCAAAACCTTAAAAAATTTTAATTTTTATATGAAAAACTTCTTTTGCCCATATCTCCTAATCTAAGCGTCCTAGAGCGAAAAGGACGATAATTCGTGATCACCCCCAAAAAGTTGAAAAATTCACCCAAAACCTTAAAAAATTTTAATTTTTATATGAAAAACTTCTTTTGCCCATATCTCCTAATCTAAGCGTCCTAGAGCGAAAAGGACGATAATTCGTGATCACCCCCAAAAAGTTGAAAAATTCACCCAAAACCTTAAAAAATTGAAATTTTTATATGAAAAACTTCTTTTGCCCATATCTCCTAAACTAAGCGTCCTAGAGCGAAAAGGACGATAATTCGTGACCACCCTCAAAAAGTTGAAAAATCCACCCAAAACCTTAAAAAATTTAAATTTTTATATGAAAAACTTCTTTTGCCCATATCTCCTAAACTAAGCGTCCTAGAGCGAAAAGGACGATAATTCGTGACCACCCCCAAAAAGTTGAAAAATCCACCCAAAACCTTAAAAAATTGAAATTTTTATATGAAAAACTTCTTTTGCCCATATCTCCTAAACTAAGCGTCCTAGAGCGAAAAGGACGATAATTCGTGACCACCCCCACAAAGTTGAAAAATCCACCCAAAACCTTAAAAAATTTAAATTTTTATATGAAAAACTTTTTTTGCCCATATCTCCTAAACTAAGCGTCCTAGAGCGAAAAGGACGATAATTCGTGACCACACCCATAGAAAAATCCACCCAAAACCTAAAAAAATTTTAATTTTTATATGAAAAACTTCTTTTGCCCATATCTCCTAAACTAAGCGTCCTAGAGCGAAAAGGACGATAATTCGTGACCACCCTCAAAAAGTTGAAAAATCCACCCAAAACCTTAAAAAATTTTAATTTTTATATGAAAAACTTCTTTTGCCCATATCTCCTAATCTAAGCGTCCTAGAGCGAAAAGGACGATAATTCGTGACCACCCCCAAAAAGTTGAAAAATCCACCCAAAACGTAAAAAAATTGAAATTTTTATATGAAAAACTTCTTTTGCCCATATCTCCTAAACTAAGCGTCCTAGAGCGAAAAGGACGATAATTCGTGACCACCCTCAAAAAGTTGAAAAATCCACCCAAAACCTTAAAAAATTGAAATTTTTATATGAAAAACTTCTTTTGCCCATATCTCCGAAACTAAGCGTCCTAGAGCGAAAAGGACGATAATTCGTGACCACCCCCAAAAAGTTGAAAAATCCACCCAAAACCTTAAAAAATTTTAATTTTTATATGAAAAACTTCTTTTGCCCATATCTCCTAATTTAAGCGTCCTAGAGCGAAAAGGACGATAATTCGTGATCACCCCCAAAAAGTTGAAAAATTCACCCAAAACCTTAAAAAATTGAAATTTTTATATGAAAAACTTCTTTTGCCCATATCTCCTAAACTAAGCGTCCTAGAGCGAAAAGGACGATAATTCGTGACCACCCTCAAAAAGTTGAAAAATCCACCCAAAACCTTAAAAAATTTAAATTTTTATATGAAAAACTTCTTTTGCCCATATCTCCTAAACTAAGCGTCCTAGAGCGAAAAGGACGATAATTCGTGACCACCCTCAAAAAGTTGAAAAATCCACCCAAAACCTTAAAAAATTTTAATTTTTATATGAAAAACTTCTTTTGCCCATATCTCCTAATCTAAGCGTCCTAGAGCGAAAAGGACGATAATTCGTGATCACCCCCAAAAAGTTGAAAAATCCACCCAAAACCTTAAAAAATTGAAATTTTTATATGAAAAACTTCTTTTTCCCATATCTCCTAAACTAAGCGTCCTAGAGCGAAAAGGACGATAATTCGTGACCACCCCCAAAAAGTTGAAAAATCCACCCAAAACCTTAAAAAATTGAAATTTTTATATGAAAAACTTCTTTTGCCCATATCTCCTAAACTAAGCGTCCTAGAGCGAAAAGGACGATAATTCGTGACCACCCCCAAAAAGTTGAAAAATCAACACAAAACCTAAAAAATTGAAATTTTTTATGAAAAACTTCTTTTGCCCATATCTCCTAAACTAAGCGTCCTAGAGCGAAAAGGACGATAATTCGTGACCACACCCAAAATGTTGAAAAATCAACCCAAAACCTAAAAAATTGAAATTTTTATATGAAAAACTTATTTTGCCCATATCTCCTAAACTAAGCGTCCTAGAGCGAAATGGACTTCAATTCGTGACCACCCCCAAAAAGTTGAAAAATCCACCCAAAACCTAAAAAAATTGAAATTTTTATATGAAAAACTTCTTTTGCCCATATCTCCTAAACTAAGCGTCCTAGAGCGAAAAGGACGATAATTCGTGACCACCCCCAAAAAGTTGAAAAATCCACCCAAAACCTTAAAAAATTGAAATTTTTATATGAAAAACTTCTTTTGCCCATATCTCCTAAACTAAGCGTCCTAGAGCGAAAAGGACGATAATTCGTGACCACCCGCAAAAAGTTGAAAAATCCACCCAAAACCTTAAAAAATTGAAATTTTTATATGAAAAACTTTTTTTGCCCATATCTCCTAAACTAAGCGTCCTAGAGCGAAAAGGACGATAATTCGTGACCACACCCATAGAAAAATCCACCCAAACCCTAAAAAAATTTTAATTTTTATATGAAAAACTTCTTTTGCCCATATCTCCTAAACTAAGCGTCCTAGAGCGAAAAGGACGATAATTCGTGACCACCCTCAAAAAGTTGAAAAATCCACCCAAAACCTTAAAAAATTGAAATTTTTATATGAAAAACTTATTTTGCCCATATCTCCTAAACTAAGCGTCCTAGAGCGAAAAGGACGATAATTCGTGACCACCCCCAAAAAGTTGAAAAATCCACCCAAAACGTAAAAAAATTGAAATTTTTATATGAAAAACTTCTTTTGCCCATATCTCCTAAACTAAGCGTCCTAGAGCGAAAAGGACGATAATTCGTGACCACCCCCAAAAAGTTGAAAAATCCACCCAAAACCTTAAAAAATTGAAATTTTTATATGAAAAACTTCTTTTGCCCATATCTCCTAAACTAAGCGTCCTAGAGCGAAAAGGACGATAATTCGTGACCACCCGCAAAAAGTTGAAAAATCCACCCAAAACCTTAAAAAATTGAAATTTTTATATGAAAAACTTTTTTTGCCCATATCTCCTAAACTAAGCGTCCTAGAGCGAAAAGGACGATAATTCGTGACCACACCCATAGAAAAATCCACCCAAACACTAAAAAAATTTTAATTTTTATATGAAAAACTTCTTTTGCCCATATCTCCTAAACTAAGCGTCCTAGAGCGAAAAGGACGATAATTCGTGATCACCCCCAAAAAGTTGAAAAATTCACCCAAAACCTTAAAAAATTGAAATTTTTATATGAAAAACTTCTTTTGCCCATATCTCCTAAACTAAGCGTCCTAGAGCGAAAAGGACGATAATTCGTGACCACCCTCAAAAAGTTGAAAAATCCACCCAAAACCTTAAAAAATTTAAATTTTTATATGAAAAACTTCTTTTGCCCATATCTCCTAAACTAAGCGTCCTAGAGCGAAAAGGACGATAATTCGTGACCACCCTCAAAAAGTTGAAAAATCCACCCAAAACCTTAAAAAATTTTAATTTTTATATGAAAAACTTCTTTTGCCCATATCTCCTAATCTAAGCGTCCTAGAGCGAAAAGGACGATAATTCGTGATCACCCCCAAACAGTTGAAAAATCCACCCAAAACCTTAAAAAATTGAAATTTTTATATGAAAAACTTCTTTTGCCCATATCTCCTAAACTAAGCGTCCTAGAGCGAAAAGGACGATAATTCGTGACCACCCCCAAAAAGTTGAAAAATCCACCCAAAACCTTAAAAAATTGAAATTTTTATATGAAAAACTTCTTTTGCCCATATCTCCTAAACTAAGCGTCCTAGAGCGAAAAGGACGATAATTCGTGACCACCCCCAAAAAGTTGAAAAATCAACACAAAACCTAAAAAATTGAAATTTTTTATGAAAAACTTCTTTTGCCCATATCTCCTAAACTAAGCGTCCTAGAGCGAAAAGGACGATAATTCGTGACCACACCCAAAATGTTGAAAAATCAACCCAAAACCTAAAAAATTGAAATTTTTATATGAAAAACTTATTTTGCCCATATCTCCTAAACTAAGCGTCCTAGAGCGTAATGGACTTCAATTCGTGACCACCCCCAAAAAGTTGAAAAATCCACCCAAAACCTAAAAAAAATTGAAATTTTTATATGAAAAACTTCTTTTGCCCATATCTCCTAAACTAAGCGTCCTAGAGCGAAAAGGACGATAATTCGTGACCACCCCCAAAAAGTTGAAAAATCCACCCAAAACCTTAAAAAATTGAAATTTTTATATGAAAAACTTCTTTTGCCCATATCTCCTAAACTAAGCGTCCTAGAGCGAAAAGGACGATAATTCGTGACCACCCCCAAAAAGTTGAAAAATCCACCAAAACCTTAAAAAATTGAAATTTTTATATGAAAAACTTCTTTTGCCCATATCTCCTAAACTAAGCGTCCTAGAGCGAAAAGGACGATAATTCGTGACCACACCCAAAAAGTAGAAAAATCCACCCAAAACCTAAAAAAATTGAAATTTTTATATGAAAAACTTCTTTTGTCCATATCTCCTAAACTAAGCGTCCTAGAGCGAAAAGGACGATAATTCGTGACCACCCCCAAAAAGTTGAAAAATCCACCCAAAACCTAAAAAAATTGACATTTTTATATGAAAAACTTCTTTTGCCCATATCTCCAAACTAAGCGTCCTAGAGCGAAAAGGACGATAATTCGTGACCACCCCCAAAAAGTTGAAAAATCCACCCAAAACCTTAAAAAATTGAAATTTTTATATGAAAAACTTCTTTTGCCCATATCTCCTAAACTAAGCGTCCTAGAGCGAAAAGGACGATAATTCGTGACCACTCCCAAAAAGTTGAAAAATCCACCCAAAACCTTAAAAAATTGAAATTTTTATATGAAAAACTTCTTTTGCCCATATCTCCTAAACTAAGCGTCCTAGAGCGAAAAGGACGATAATTCGTGACCACCCCCAAAAAGTTGAAAAATCCACCAAAACCTTAAAAAATTGAAATTTTTATATGAAAAACTTCTTTTGCCCATATCTCCTAAAATAAGCGTCCTAGAGCGAAAAGGACGATAATTCGTGACCACCCCCAAAAAGTTGAAAAATCCACCCAAAACCTTAAAAAATTGAAATTTTTATATGAAAAACTTCTTTTGCCCATATCTCCTAAACTAAGCGTCCTAGAGCGAAAAGGACGATAATTCGTGACCACTCCCAAAAAGTTGAAAAATCCACCCAAAACCTTAAAAAATTGAAATTTTTATATGAAAAACTTCTTTTGCCCATATCTCCTAAACTAAGCGTCCTAGAGCGAAAAGGACGATAATTCGTGACCACCCTCAAAAAGTTGAAAAATCCACCCAAAACCTTAAAAAATTTTAATTTTTATATGAAAAACTTCTTTTGCCCATATCTCCTAATCTAAGCGTCCTAGAGCGAAAAGGACGATAATTCGTGATCACCCCCAAAAAGTTGAAAAATTCACCCAAAACCTTTAAAAATTGAAATTTTTATATGAAAAACTTCTTTTGCCCATATCTCCTAAACTAAGCGTCCTAGAGCGAAAAGGACGATAATTCGTGACCACCCTCAAAAAGTTGAAAAATCCACCCAAAACCTTAAAAAATTTAAATTTTTATATGAAAAACTTCTTTTGCCCATATCTCCTAAACTAAGCGTCCTAGAGCGAAAAGGACGATAATTCGTGACCACCCCCAAAAAGTTGAAAAATCCACCCAAAACCTAAAAAAATTGAAAGTTTTATATGAAAAACTTCTTTTGCCCATATCTCCTAAACTAAGCGTCCTAGAGCGAAAAGGACGATAATTCGTGATCACCCCCAAAAAGTTGAAAAATCCACCCAAAACCTTAAAAAATTGAAATTTTTATATGAAAAACTTCTTTTGCCCATATCTCCTAAACTAAGCGTCCTAGAGCGAAAAGGACGATAATTCGTGACCACCCCCAAAAAGTTGAAAAATCCACCCAAAACCTTAAAAAATTGAAATTTTTATATGAAAAACTTCTTTTGCCCATATCTCCTAAACTAAGCGTCCTAGAGCGAAAAGGACGATAATTCGTGACCACCCCCAAAAAGTTGAAAAATCAACACAAAACCTAAAAAATTGAAATTTTTTATGAAAAACTTCTTTTGCCCATATCTCCTAAACTAAGCGTCCTAGAGCGAAAAGGACGATAATTCGTGACCACACCCAAAATGTTGAAAAATCAACCCAAAACCTAAAAAATTGAAATTTTTATATGAAAAACTTATTTTGCCCATATCTCCTAAACTAAGCGTCCTAGAGCGCAATGGACTTCAATTCGTGACCACCCCCAAAAAGTTGAAAAATCCACCCAAAACCTTAAAAAATTGAAATTTTTATATGAAAAACTTCTTTTGCCCATATCTCCTAAACTAAGCGTCCTAGAGCGAAAAGGACGATAATTCGTGACCACCCGCAAAAAGTTGAAAAATCCACCCAAAACCTAAAAAAATTGAAATTTTTATATGAAAAACTTTTTTTGCCCATATCTCCTAAACTAAGCGTCCTAGAGCGAAAAGGACGATAATTCGTGACCACCCCCAAAAAGTTGAAAAATCCACCCAAAACCTAAAAAAATTAAAATTTTTATATGAAAAACTTCTTTTGCCCATATCTCCTAAACTAAGCGTCCTAGAGCGAAAAGGACGATAATTCGTGACCACCCTCAAAAAGTTGAAAAATCCACCCAAAACCTTAAAAAATTTTAATTTTTATATGAAAGACTTCTTTTGCCCATATCTCCTAATCTAAGCGTCCTAGAGCGAAAAGGACGATAATTCGTGACCACCCCCAAAAAGTTGAAAAATCCACCCAAAACGTAAAAAAATTGAAATTTTTATATGAAAAACTTCTTTTGCCCATATCTCCTAAACTAAGCGTCCTAGAGCGAAAAGGACGATAATTCGTGACCACCCTCAAAAAGTTGAAAAATCCACCCAAAACCTTAAAAAATTGAAATTTTTATATGAAAAACTTCTTTTGCCCATATCTCCGAAACTAAGCGTCCTAGAGCGAAAAGGACGATAATTTGTGACCACCCCCAAAAAGTTGAAAAATCCACCCAAAACCTTAAAAAATTGAAATTTTTATATGAAAAACTTCTTTTGCCCATATCTCCTAAACTAAGCGTCCTAGAGCGAAAAGGACGATAATTCGTGACCACCCTCAAAAAGTTGAAAAATCCACCCAAAACCTTAAAAAATTTTAATTTTTATATG
This sequence comes from Haematobia irritans, assembly GCF_050003625.1. Classification (NCBI taxonomy): domain Eukaryota; kingdom Metazoa; phylum Arthropoda; class Insecta; order Diptera; family Muscidae; genus Haematobia; species Haematobia irritans. Next base: position 168,763,996 of record NC_134397.1, on the reverse strand, counting down.
AAAAACTTCTTTTGCCCATATCTCCTAATCTAAGCGTCCTAGAGCGAAAAGGACGATAATTCGTGATCACCCCCAAAAAGTTGAAAAATTCACCCAAAACCTTAAAAAATTGAAATTTTTATATGAAAAACTTCTTTTGCCCATATCTCCTAAACTAAGCGTCCTAGAGCGAAAAGGACGATAATTCGTGACCACCCTCAAAAAGTTGAAAAATCCACCCAAAACCTTAAAAAATTTTAATTTTTATATGAAAAACTTCTTTTGCCCATATCTCCTAAACTAAGCGTCCTAGAGCGAAAAGGACGATAATTCGTGACCACCCTCAAAAAGTTGAAAAATCCACCCAAAACCTAAAAAAAATTGAAATTTTTATATGAAAAACTTCTTTTGCCCATATCTCCTAAACTAAGCGTCCTAGAGCGAAAAGGACGATAATTCGTGACCACCCCCAAAAAGTTGAAAAATCCGCCCAAAACCTAAAAAAAATTGAAATTTTTATATGAAAAACTTCTTTTGCCCATATCTCCTAAACTAAGCGTCCTAGAGCGAAAAGGACGATAATTCGTGACCACCCCCAAAAAGTTGAAAAATCCACCAAAACCTTAAAAAATTGAAATTTTTATATGAAAAACTTCTTTTGCCCATATCTCCTAAACTAAGCGTCCTAGAGCGAAAAGGACGATAATTCGTGACCACACCCAAAAAGTAGAAAAATCCACCCAAAACCTAAAAAAATTGAAATTTTTATACGAAAAACTTCTTTTGTCCATATCTCCTAAACTAAGCGTCCTAGAGCGAAAAGGACGATAATTCGTGACCACCCCCAAAAAGTTGAAAAATCCACCCAAAACCTAAAAAAATTGAAATTTTTATATGAAAAACTTCTTTTGCCCATATCTCCAAACTAAGCGTCCTAGAGCGAAAAGGACGATAATTCGTGACAACCCCCAAAAAGTTGAAAAATCCACCCAAAACCTTAAAAAATTGAAATTTTTATATGAAAAACTTCTTTTGCCCATATCTCCTAAACTAAGCGTCCTAGAGCGAAAAGGACGATAATTCGTGACCACACCCAAAATGTTGAAAAATCCACCCAAAACCTTAAAAAATTGAAATTTTTATATGAAAAACTTCTTTTGCCCATATCTCCTAAACTAAGCGTCCTAGAGTGAAAAGGACGATAATTCGTGACCACACCCAAAAAGTAGAAAAATCCACCCAAAACCTAAAAAAATTGAAATTTTTATATGAAAAACTTCTTTTGCCCATATTTCCTAAACTAAGCGTCCTAGAGCGAAAAGGACGATAATTCGTGACCACCCCCAAAAAGTTGAAAAATCCACCCAAAACCGTAAAAAATTGAAATTTTTATATGAAAAACTTATTTTGCCCATATCTCTTAAACTAAGCGTCCTAGAGCGAAAAGGACGATAATTCGTGACCACCCCCAAAAAGTTGAAAAATCCACCCAAAACCTTAAAAAATTGAAATTTTTATATGAAAAACTTCTTTTGTCCATATCTCCTAAACTAAGCGTCCTAGAGCGAAATGGACTTCAATTCGTGACCACCCCCAAAAAGTTGAAAAATCCACCCAAAACCTAAAAAAATTGAAATTTTTATATGAAAAACTTCTTTTGCCCATATCTCCTAAACTAAGCGTCCTAGAGCGAAAAGGACGATAATTCGTGACCACCCTCCAAAAGTTGAAAAATCCACCCAAAACCTTAAAAAATTGAAATTTTTATATGAAAAACTTCTTTTGCCCATATCTCCTAAACTAAGCGTCCTAGAGCGAAAAGGACGATAATTCGTGACCACCCGCAAAAAGTTGAAAAATCCACCCAAAACCTTAAAAAATTGAAATTTTTATATGAAAAACTTTTTTTGCCCATATCTCCTAAACTAAGCGTCCTAGAGCGAAAATGACGATAATTCGTGACCACACCCAAAAAGTAGAAAAATCCACCCAAAACCTAAAAAAATTTTAATTTTTATATGAAAAACTTCTTTTGCCCATATCTCCTAAACTAAGCGTCCTAGAGCGAAAAGGACGATAATTCGTGACCACCCCCAAAAAGTTGAAAAATCCACCCAAAACCTTAAAAAATTGAAATTTTTATATGAAAAACTTCTTTTGCCCATATCTCCTAAACTAAGCGTCCTAGAGCGAAAAGGACGATAATTCGTGACCACCCTCAAAAAGTTGAAAAATCCACCCAAAACCTTAAAAAAATTTAATTTTTATATGAAAAACTTCTTTTGCCCATATCTCCTAATCTAAGCGTCCTAGAGCGAAAAGGACGATAATTCGTGACCACCCCCAAAAAGTTGAAAAATCCACCCAAAACCTAAAAAAATTGAAATTTTTATTTTTATGAAAAACTTCTTTTGCCCATATCTCCTAAACTAAGCGTCCTAGAGCGAAAAGGACGATAATTCGTGACCACCCTCAAAAAGTTGAAAAATCAACACAAAACCTAAAAAATTGAAATTTTTTATGAAAAACTTCTTTTGCCCATATCTCCTAAACTAAGCGTCCTAGAGCGAAAAGGTAGAAAAATCCACCCAAAACCTAAAAAAATTGAAATTTTTATATGAAAAACTTCTTTTGCCCATATTTCCTAAACTAAGCGTCCTAGAGCGAAAAGGACGATAATTCGTGACCACCCCCAAAAAGTTGAAAAATCCACCCAAAACCTTAAAAAATTGAAATTTTTATATGAAAAACTTATTTTGCCCATATCTCTTAAACTAAGCGTCCTAGAGCGAAAAGGACGATAATTCGTGACCACCCTCAAAAAGTTGAAAAATCCACCCAAAACCTTAAAAAATTGAAATTTTTATATGAAAAACTTCTTTTGTCCATATCTCCTAAACTAAGCGTCCTAGAGCGAAATGGACTTCAATTCGTGACCACCCCCAAAAAGTTGAAAAATCCACCCAAAACCTAAAAAAATTGAAATTTTTATATGAAAAACTTCTTTTGCCCATATCTCCTAAACTAAGCGTCCTAGAGCGAAAAGGACGATAATTCGTGACCACCCTCCAAAAGTTGAAAAATCCACCCAAAACCTTAAAAAATTGAAATTTTTATATGAAAAACTTCATTTGCCCATATCTCCTAAACTAAGCGTCCTAGAGCGAAAAGGACGATAATTCGTGACAACCCCCAAAAAGTTGAAAAATCCACCCAAAACCTTAAAAAATTGAAATTTTTATATGAAAAACTTCTTTTGCCCATATCTCCTAAACTAAGCGTCCTAGAGCGAAAAGGACGATAATTCGTGACCACCCGCAAAAAGTTGAAAAATCCACCCAAAACCTTAAAAAATTGAAATTTTTATATGAAAAACTTTTTTTGCCCATATCTCCTAAACTAAGCGTCCTAGAGCGAAAATGACGATAATTCGTGACCACACCCAAAAAGTAGAAAAATCCACCCAAAACCTAAAAAAATTTTAATTTTTATATGAAAAACTTCTTTTGCCCATATCTCCTAAACTAAGCGTCCTAGAGCGAAAAGGACGATAATTCGTGACCACCCCCAAAAAGTTGAAAAATCCACCCAAAACCTTAAAAAATTGAAATTTTTATATGAAAAACTTCTTTTGCCCATATCTCCTAAACTAAGCGTCCTAGAGCGAAAAGGACGATAATTCGTGACCACCCTCAAAAAGTTGAAAAATCCACCCAAAACCTTAAAAAAATTTAATTTTTATATGAAAAACTTCTTTTGCCCATATCTCCTAATCTAAGCGTCCTAGAGCGAAAAGGACGATAATTCGTGACCACCCCCAAAAAGTTGAAAAATCCACCCAAAACCTAAAAAAATTGAAATTTTTATTTTTATGAAAAACTTCTTTTGCCCATATCTCCTAAACTAAGCGTCCTAGAGCGAAAAGGACGATAATTCGTGACCACCCCCAAAAAGTTGAAAAATCCACCCAAAACCTAAAAAATTGAAATTTTTTATGAAAAACTTCTTTTGCCCATATCTCCTAAACTAAGCGTCCTAGAGCGAAAAGGACGATAATTCGTGACCACACCCAAAATGTTGAAAAATCAACCCAAAACCTAAAAAATTGAAATTTTTATATGAAAAACTTATTTTGCCCATATCTCCTAAACTAAGCGTCCTAGAGCGTAATGGACTTCAATTCGTGACCACCCCAAAATGTTGAAAAATCAACCCAAAACCAAAAAAATTGAAATTTTTATATGAAAAACTTCTTTTGCCCATATCTCCTAAACTAAGCGTCCTAGAGCGAAATGGACTTCAATTCGTGACCACCCCCAAAAAGTTGAAAAATCCACCCAAAACCTTAAAAAATTGAAATTTTTATATGAAAAACTTCTTTTGCCCATATCTCCTAAACTAAGCGTCCTAGAGCGAAAAGGACGATAATTCGTGACCACCCTCAAAAATTTGCAAAATCCACCCAAAACCTTAAAAAATTGAAATTTTTATATGAAAAACTTCTTTTGCCCATATCTCCTAAACTAAGCGTCCTAGAGCGAAAAGGACGATAATTCGTGACCACCCTCAAAAATTTGCAAAATCCACCCAAAACCTTAAAAAATTGAAATTTTTATATGAAAAACTTCTTTTGCCCATATCTCCTAAACTAAGCGTCCTAGAGCGAAAAGGACGATAATTCGTGACCACACCCAAAAAGTAGAAAAATCCACCCAAAACCTAAAAAAATTGAAATTTTTATATGAAAAACTTCTTTTGCCCATATCTCCTAAACTAAGCGTCCTAGAGCGAAAAGGACGATAATTCGTGACCACCCCCAAAAAGTTGAAAAATCAACCCAAAACCTAAAAAATTGAAATTTTTATATGAAAAACTTCTTTTGCCCATATCTCCTAAACTAAGCGTCCTAGAGCGAAAAGGACGATAATTCGTGACCACCCCCAAAAAGTTGAAAAATCCACCCAAAACCTAAAAAAATTGAAATTTTTATATGAAAAACTTCTTTTGCCCATATCTCCTAAACTAAGCGTCCTAGAGCGAAAAGGACGATAATTCGTGACCACCCTCAAAAGTTGAAAAATCCACCCAAAACCTTAAAAAAGTGAAATTTTTATATGAAAAACTTCTTTTGCCCATATCTCCTAAACTAAGCGTCCTAGAGCGAAAAGGACGATAATTCGTGACCACACCCAAAAAGTAGAAAAATCCACCCAAAACCTAAAAAAATTGAAATTTTTATATGAAAAACTTCTTTTGCCCATATCTCCTAAACTAAGCGTCCTAGAGCGAAAAGGACGATAATTCGTGACCACACCCAAAAAGTAGGAAAATCCACCCAAAACCTAAAAAAAATTAAATTTTTATATGAAAAACTTCTTTTGCCCATATCTCCTAAACTAAGCGTCCTAGAGCGAAAAGGACGATAATTCGTGACCACCCCCAAAAAGTTGAAAAATCAACCCAAAATCTAAAAAATTGAAATTTTTTATGAAAAACTTCTTTTGCCCATATCTCCTAAACTAAGCGTCCTACAGCGAAAAGGACGATAATTCGTGACCACACCCAAAAAGTAGAAAAATCCACCCAAAACCTTAAAAAATTGAAATTTTTATATGAAAAACTTCTTTTGCCCATATCTCCTAAACTAAGCGTCCTAGAGCGAAAAGGACGATAATTCGTGACCACACCCAAAAAGTAGAAAAATCCACCCAAAACCTAAAAAAATTGAAATTTTTATATGAAAAACTTCTTTTGCCCATATCTCCTAAACTAAGCGTCCTAGAGCGAAAAGGACGATAATTCGTGACCACCCCCAAAAAGTTGAAAAATCCACCCAAAACCTAAAAAAATTGAAATTTTTATATGAAAAACTTCTTTTGCCCATATCTCCTAAACTAAGCGTCCTAGAGCGAAAAGGACGATAATTCGTGACCACCCTCAAAAAGTTGAAAAATCCACCCAAAACCTTAAAAAATTGAAATTTTTATATGAAAAACTTCTTTTGCCCATATCTCCTAAACTAAGCGTCCTAGAGCGAAAAGGACGATAATTCGTGACCACCCCCAAAAAGTTGAAAAATCCACCCAAAACCTTAAAAAATTGAAATTTTTATATGAAAAACTTCTTTTGCCCATATCTCCTAAACTAAGCGTCCTAGAGCGAAAAGGACGATAATTCGTGACCACCCTCAAAAATTTGCAAAATCCACCCAAAACCTTAAAAAATTGAAATTTTTATATGAAAAACTTCTTTTGCCCATATCTCCTAAACTAAGCGTCCTAGAGCGAAAAGGACGATAATTCGTGACCACACCCAAAAAGTAGAAAAATCCACCCAAAACCTAAAAAAATTGAAATTTTTATATGAAAAACTTCTTTTGCCCATATCTCCTAAACTAAGCGTCCTAGAGCGAAAAGGACGATAATTCGTGACCACCCCCAAAAAGTTGAAAAATCAACCCAAAACCTAAAAAATTGAAATTTTTTTATGAAAAACTTCTTTTGCCCATATCTCCTAAACTAAGCGTCCTAGAGCGAAAAGGACGATAATTCGTGACAACACCCAAAAAGTAGAAAAATCCACCCAAAAGCCTAAAAAAATTGAAATTTTTATATGAAAAACTTCTTTTGCCCATATCTCCTAAACTAAGCGTCCTAGAGCGAAAAGGACGATAATTCGTGACCACACCCAAAAAGTAGAAAAATCCACCCAAAACCTAAAAAAAATTGAAATTTTTATATGAAAAACTTCTTTTGCCCATATCTCCTAAACTAAGCGTCCTAAAGCGAAAAGGACGATAATTCGTGACCACACCCAAAATGTTGAAAAATCAACCCAAAACCTAAAAAAATTGAAATTTTTATGAAAAACTTAATTTGCCCATATCTCCTAAACTAAGCGTCCTAGAGCGAAAAGGACGATAATTCGTGACCACCCCAAAATGTTGAAAAATCAACCCAAAACCAAAAAAATTGAAATTTTTATATGAAAAACTTCTTTTGCCCATATCTCCTAAACTAAGCGTCCTAGAGCGAAATGGACTTCAATTCGTGACCACCCCCAAAAAGTTGAAAAATCCACCCAAAACCTTAAAAAATTGAAATTTTTATATGAAAAACTTCTTTTGCCCATATCTCCTAAACTAAGCGTCCTAGAGCGAAAAGGACGATAATTCGTGACCACCCTCAAAAATTTGCAAAATCCACCCAAAACCTTAAAAAATTGAAATTTTTATATGAAAAACTTCTTTTGCCCATATCTCCTAAACTAAGCGTCCTAGAGCGAAAAGGACGATAATTCGTGACCACCCCCAAAAAGTTGAAAAATCCACCCAAAACCTAAAAAAATTGAAATTTTTATATGAAAAACTTCTTTTGCCCATATCTCCTAAACTAAGCGTCCTAGAGCGAAAAGGACGATAATTCGTGACCACCCTCAAAAAGTTGAAAAATCCACCCAAAACCTAAAAAAATTGAAATTTTTATATGAAAAACTTCTTTTGCCCATATCTCCTAAACTAAGCGTCCTAGAGCGAAAAGGACGATAATTCGTGACCACCCCCAAAAAGTTGAAAAATCCACCCAAAACCTTAAAAAATTGAAATTTTTATATGAAAAACTTCTTTTGCCCATATCTCCTAAACTAAGCGTCCTAGAGCGAAAAGGACGATAATTCGTGACCACACCCAAAAAGTAGAAAAATCCACCCAAAAACCTAAAAAAATTGAAATTTTTATATGAAAAACTTCTTTTGCCCATATCTCCTAAACTAAGCGTCCTAGAGCGAAAAGGACGATAATTCGTGACCACACCCAAAAAGTAGAAAAATCCACCCAAAACCTCAAAAAATTGAAATTTTTATATGAAAAACTTCTTTTGCCCATATCTCCTAAACTAAGCGTCCTAGAGCGAAATGGACTTCAATTCGTGACCACCCCCAAAAAGTTGAAAAATCCACCCAAAACCTTAAAAAATTGAAATTTTTATATGAAAAACTTCTTTTGCCCATATCTCCTAAACTAAGCGTCCTAGAGCGAAAAGGACGATAATTCGTGACCACCCTCAAAAATTTGCAAAATCCACCCAAAACCTCAAAAAATTGAAATTTTTATATGAAAAACTTCTTTTGCCCATATCTCCTAAACTAAGCGTCCTAGAGCGAAATGGACTTCAATTCGTGACCACCCCCAAAAAGTTGAAAAATCCACCCAAAACCTTAAAAAATTGAAATTTTTATATGATAAACTTCTTTTGCCCATATCTCCTAAACTAAGCGTCCTAGAGCGAAAAGGACGATAATTCGTGACCACCCCCAAAAAGTTGAAAAATCAACCCAAAACCTAAAAAATTGAAATTTTTTTATGAAAAACTTCTTTTGCCCATATCTCCTAAACTAAGCGTCCTAGAGCGAAAAGGACGATAATTCGTGACAACACCCAAAAAGTAGAAAAATCCACCCAAAAACCTAAAAAAATTGAAATTTTTATATGAAAAACTTCTTTTGCCCATATCTCCTAAACTAAGCGTCCTAGAGCGAAAAGGACGATAATTCGTGACCACACCCAAAAAGTAGAAAAATCCACCCAAAACCTAAAAAAAATTGAAATTTTTATATGAAAAACTTCTTTTGCCCATATCTCCTAAACTAAGCGTCCTAGAGCGAAAAGGACGATAATTCGTGACCACCCCCAAAAAGTTGAAAAATCAACCCAAAACCTAAAAAATTGAAATTTTTTTATGAAAAACTTCTTTTGCCCATATCTCCTAAACTAAGCGTCCTAGAGCGAAAAGGACGATAATTCGTGACCACACCCAAAAAGTAGAAAAATCCACCCAAAACCTCAAAAAATTGAAATTTTTATATGAAAAACTTCTTTTGCCCATATCTCCTAAACTAAGCGTCCTAGAGCGAAATGGACTTCAATTCGTGACCACCCCCAAAAAGTTGAAAAATCCACCCAAAACCTTAAAAAATTGAAATTTTTATATGAAAAACTTCTTTTGCCCATATCTCCTAAACTAAGCGTCCTAGAGCGAAAAGGACGATAATTCGTGACCACCCTCAAAAATTTGCAAAATCCACCCAAAACCTCAAAAAATTGAAATTTTTATATGAAAAACTTCTTTTGCCCATATCTCCTAAACTAAGCGTCCTAGAGCGAAATGGACTTCAATTCGTGACCACCCCCAAAAAGTTGAAAAATCCACCCAAAACCTTAAAAAATTGAAATTTTTATATGAAAAACTTCTTTTGCCCATATCTCCTAAACTAAGCGTCCTAGAGCGAAAAGGACGATAATTCGTGACCACCCCCAAAAAGTTGAAAAATCAACCCAAAACCTAAAAAATTGAAATTTTTTTATGAAAAACTTCTTTTGCCCATATCTCCTAAACTAAGCGTCCTAGAGCGAAAAGGACGATAATTCGTGACAACACCCAAAAAGTAGAAAAATCCACCCAAAAACCTAAAAAAATTGAAATTTTTATATGAAAAACTTCTTTTGCCCATATCTCCTAAACTAAGCGTCCTAGAGCGAAAAGGACGATAATTCGTGACCACACCCAAAAAGTAGAAAAATCCACCCAAAACCTAAAAAAAATTGAAATTTTTATATGAAAAACTTCTTTTGCCCATATCTCCAAAACTAAGCGTCCTAAAGCGAAGAGGACGATAATTCGTGACCACACCCAAAATGTTGAAAAATCCACCCAAAACCTAAAAAAATTGAAATTTTTATATGAAAAACTTCTTTTGCCCATATCTCCTAAACTAAGCGTCCTAGAGCGAAAAGGACGATAATTCGTGACCACCCTCAAAAAGTTGAAAAATCCACCCAAAACCTAAAAAAATTGAAATTTTTATATGAAAAACTTCTTTTGCCCATATCTCCTAAACTAAGCGTCCTAGAGCGAAAAGGACGATAATTCGTGACCACCCCCAAAAAGTTGAAAAATCCACCCAAAACCTTAAAAAATTGAAATTTTTATATGAAAAACTTCTTTTGCCCATATCTCCTAAACTAAGCGTCCTAGAGCGAAAAGGACGATAATTCGTGACCACACCCAAAAAGTAGAAAAATCCACCCAAAAACCTAAAAAAATTGAAATTTTTTTATGAAAAACTTCTTTTGCCCATATCTCCTAAACTAAGCGTCCTAGAGCGAAAAGGACGATAATTCGTGACCACCCCCAAAAAGTTGAAAAATCAACCCAAAACCTAAAAAATTGAAATTTTTTTATGAAAAACTTCTTTTGCCCATATCTCCTAAACTAAGCGTCCTAGAGCGAAAAGGACGATAATTCGTGACAACACCCAAAAAGTAGAAAAATCCACCCAAAAACCTAAAAAAATTGAAATTTTTATATGAAAAACTTCTTTTGCCCATATCTCCTAAACTAAGCGTCCTAGAGCGAAAAGGACGATAATTCGTGACCACACCCAAAAAGTAGAAAAATCCACCCAAAACCTAAAAAAAATTGAAATTTTTATATGAAAAACTTCTTTTGCCCATATCTCCTAAACTAAGCGTCCTAGAGCGAAAAGGACGATAATTCGTGACCACCCCCAAAAAGTTGAAAAATCCACCCAAAACCTAAAAAAATTGAAATTTTTATATGAAAAACTTCTTTTGCCCATATCTCCTAAACTAAGCGTCCTAGAGCGAAAAGGACGATAATTCGTGACCACCCTCAAAAAGTTGAAAAATCCACCCAAAACCTAAAAAAATTGAAATTTTTATATGAAAAACTTCTTTTGCCCATATCTCCTAAACTAAGCGTCCTAGAGCGAAAAGGACGATAATTCGTGACCACCCCCAAAAAGTTGAAAAATCCACCCAAAACCTTAAAAAATTGAAATTTTTATATGAAAAACTTCTTTTGCCCATATCTCCTAAACTAAGCGTCCTAGAGCGAAAAGGACGATAATTCGTGACCACACCCAAAAAGTAGAAAAATCCACCCAAAAACCTAAAAAAATTGAAATTTTTATATGAAAAACTTCTTTTGCCCATATCTCCTAAACTAAGCGTCCTAGAGCGAAAAGGACGATAATTCGTGACCACACCCAAAAAGTAGAAAAATCCACCCAAAACCTCAAAAAATTGAAATTTTTATATGAAAAACTTCTTTTGCCCATATCTCCTAAACTAAGCGTCCTAGAGCGAAATGGACTTCAATTCGTGACCACCCCCAAAAAGTTGAAAAATCCACCCAAAACCTTAAAAAATTGAAATTTTTATATGAAAAACTTCTTTTGCCCATATCTCCTAAACTAAGCGTCCTAGAGCGAAAAGGACGATAATTCGTGACCACCCTCAAAAATTTGCAAAATCCACCCAAAACCTCAAAAAATTGAAATTTTTATATGAAAAACTTCTTTTGCCCATATCTCCTAAACTAAGCGTCCTAGAGCGAAATGGACTTCAATTCGTGACCACCCCCAAAAAGTTGAAAAATCCACCCAAAACCTTAAAAAATTGAAATTTTTATATGATAAACTTCTTTTGCCCATATCTCCTAAACTAAGCGTCCTAGAGCGAAAAGGACGATAATTCGTGACCACCCCCAAAAAGTTGAAAAATCAACCCAAAACCTAAAAAATTGAAATTTTTTTATGAAAAACTTCTTTTGCCCATATCTCCTAAACTAAGCGTCCTAGAGCGAAAAGGACGATAATTCGTGACAACACCCAAAAAGTAGAAAAATCCACCCAAAAACCTAAAAAAATTGAAATTTTTATATGAAAAACTTCTTTTGCCCATATCTCCTAAACTAAGCGTCCTAGAGCGAAAAGGACGATAATTCGTGACCACACCCAAAAAGTAGAAAAATCCACCCAAAACCTAAAAAAAATTGAAATTTTTATATGAAAAACTTCTTTTGCCCATATCTCCTAAACTAAGCGTCCTAGAGCGAAAAGGACGATAATTCGTGACCACCCCCAAAAAGTTGAAAAATCAACCCAAAACCTAAAAAATTGAAATTTTTTTATGAAAAACTTCTTTTGCCCATATCTCCTAAACTAAGCGTCCTAGAGCGAAAAGGACGATAATTCGTGACCACACCCAAAAAGTAGAAAAATCCACCCAAAACCTCAAAAAATTGAAATTTTTATATGAAAAACTTCTTTTGCCCATATCTCCTAAACTAAGCGTCCTAGAGCGAAATGGACTTCAATTCGTGACCACCCCCAAAAAGTTGAAAAATCCACCCAAAACCTTAAAAAATTGAAATTTTTATATGAAAAACTTCTTTTGCCCATATCTCCTAAACTAAGCGTCCTAGAGCGAAAAGGACGATAATTCGTGACCACCCTCAAAAATTTGCAAAATCCACCCAAAACCTCAAAAAATTGAAATTTTTATATGAAAAACTTCTTTTGCCCATATCTCCTAAACTAAGCGTCCTAGAGCGAAATGGACTTCAATTCGTGACCACCCCCAAAAAGTTGAAAAATCCACCCAAAACCTTAAAAAATTGAAATTTTTATATGAAAAACTTCTTTTGCCCATATCTCCTAAACTAAGCGTCCTAGAGCGAAAAGGACGATAATTCGTGACCACCCCCAAAAAGTTGAAAAATCAACCCAAAACCTAAAAAATTGAAATTTTTTTATGAAAAACTTCTTTTGCCCATATCTCCTAAACTAAGCGTCCTAGAGCGAAAAGGACGATAATTCGTGACAACACCCAAAAAGTAGAAAAATCCACCCAAAAACCTAAAAAAATTGAAATTTTTATATGAAAAACTTCTTTTGCCCATATCTCCTAAACTAAGCGTCCTAGAGCGAAAAGGACGATAATTCGTGACCACACCCAAAAAGTAGAAAAATCCACCCAAAACCTAAAAAAAATTGAAATTTTTATATGAAAAACTTCTTTTGCCCATATCTCCAAAACTAAGCGTCCTAAAGCGAAGAGGACGATAATTCGTGACCACACCCAAAATGTTGAAAAATCAACCCAAAACCTAAAAAAATTGAAATTTTTATGAAAAACTTATTTTGCCCATATCTCCTAAACTAAGCGTCCTAGAGCGAAAAGGACGATAATTCGTGACCACACCCAAAAAGTAGAAAAATCCACCCAAAACCTAAAAAAAATTGAAATTTTTATATGAAAAACTTCTTTTGCCCATATCTCCAAAACTAAGCGTCCTAAAGCGAAAAGGACGATAATTCGTGACCACACCCAAAATGTTGAAAAATCAACCCAAAACCTAAAAAAATTGAAATTTTTATGAAAAACTTATTTTGCCCATATCTCCTAAACTAAGCGTCCTAGAGCGAAAAGGACGATAATTCGTGACCACCCCAAAATGTTGAAAAATCAACCCAAAACCAAAAAAATTGAAATTTTTATATGAAAAACTTCTTTTGCCCATATCTCCTAAACTAAGCGTCCTAGAGCGAAATGGACTTCAATTCGTGACCACCCCCAAAAAGTTGAAAAATCCACCCAAAACCTTAAAAAATTGAAATTTTTATATGAAAAACTTCTTTTGCCCATATCTCCTAAACTAAGCGTCCTAGAGCGAAAAGGACGATAATTCGTGACACCCTCAAAAATTTGCAAAATCCACCCAAAACCTTAAAAAATTGAAATTTTTATATGAAAAACTTATTTTGCCCATATCTCCTAAACTAAGCGTCCTAGAGCGAAAAGGACGATAATTCGTGACCACACCCAAAAAGTAGAAAAATCCACCCAAAACCTAAAAAAATTGAAATTTTTATATGAAAAACTTCTTTTGCCCATATCTCCTAAACTAAGCGTCCTAGAGCGAAAAGGACGATAATTCGTGACCACCCCCAAAAAGTTGAAAAATCAACCCAAAACCTAAAAAATTGAAATTTTTTTTTGAAAAACTTCTTTTGCCCATATCTCCTAAACTAAGCGTCCTAGAGCGAAAAGGACGATAATTCGTGACCACCCCCAAAATGTTGAAAAATCAACCCAAAACCTAAAAAATTGAAATTTTTATATGAAAAACTTCTTTTGCCCATATCTCCTAAACTAAGCGTCCTAGAGCGAAAAGGACGATAATTCGTGACCACCCCCAAAAAGTTGAAAAATCCACCCAAAACCTAAAAAAATTGAAATTTTTATATGAAAAACTTCTTTTGCCCATATCTCCTAAACTAAGCGTCCTAGAGCGAAAAGGACGATAATTCGTGACCACCCTCAAAAAGTTGAAAAATCCACCCAAAACCTTAAAAAATTGAAATTTTTATATGAAAAACTTCTTTTGCCCATATCTCCTAAACTAAGCGTCCTAGAGCGAAAAGGACGATAATTCGTGACCACCCCCAAAAAGTTGAAAAATCCACCCAAAACCTTAAAAAATTGAAATTTTTATATGAAAAACTTCTTTTGCCCATATCTCCTAAACTAAGCGTCCTAGAGCGAAATGGACTTCAATTCATGACCACCCCCAAAAAGTTGAAAAATCCACCCAAAACCTAAAAAAATTGAAATTTTTATATGAAAAACTTCTTTTGCCCATATCTCCTAAACTAAGCGTCCTAGAGCGAAAAGGACGATAATTCGTGACCACCCTCAAAAGTTGAAAAATCCACCCAAAACCTTAAAAAAGTGAAATTTTTATATGAAAAACTTCTTTTGCCCATATCTCCTAAACTAAGCGTCCTAGAGCGAAAAGGACGATAATTCGTGACCACACCCAAAAAGTAGAAAAATCCACCCAAAACCTAAAAAAATTGAAATTTTTATATGAAAAACTTCTTTTGCCCATATCTCCTAAACTAAGCGTCCTAGAGCGAAAAGGACGATAATTCGTGACCACACCCAAAAAGTAGAAAAATCCACCCAAAACCTAAAAAAAATTAAATTTTTATATGAAAAACTTCTTTTGCCCATATCTCCTAAACTAAGCGTCCTAGAGCGAAAAGGACGATAATTCGTGACCACCCCCAAAAAGTTGAAAAATCAACCCAAAACCTAAAAAATTGAAATTTTTTTATGAAAAACTTCTTTTGCCCATATCTCCTAAACTAAGCGTCCTACAGCGAAAAGGACGATAATTCGTGACCACACCCAAAAAGTAGAAAAATCCACCCAAAACCTAAAAAAATTTAAATTTTTATATGAAAAACTTCTTTTGCCCATATCTCCTAAACTAAGCGTCCTAGAGCGAAAAGGACGATAATTCGTGACCACACCCAAAAAGTAGAAAAATCCACCCAAAACCTAAAAAAAATGAAATTTTTATATGAAAAACTTCTTTTGCCCATATCTCCTAAACTAAGCGTCCTAGAGCGAAAAGGACGATAATTCGTGACCACCCCCAAAAAGTTGAAAAATCCACCCAAAACCTAAAAAAATTGAAATTTTTATATGAAAAACTTCTTTTGCCCATATCTCCTAAACTAAGCGTCCTAGAGCGAAAAGGACGATAATTCGTGACCACCTTCACAAAGTTGAAAAATCCACCCAAAACCTTAAAAAATTGAAATTTTTATATGAAAAACCTCTTTTGCCCATATCTCCTAAACTAAGCGTCCTAGAGCGAAAAGGACGATAATTCGTGACCACCCCCAAAAAGTTGAAAAATCCACCCAAAACCTTAAAAAATTGAAATTTTTATATGAAAAACTTCTTTTGCCCATATCTCCTAAACTAAGCGTCCTAGAGCGAAAAGGACGATAATTCGTGACCACCCCCAAAAAGTTGAAAAATCCACCCAAAACCTTAAAAAATTGAAATTTTTATATGAAAAACTTCTTTTGCCCATATCTCCTAAACTAAGCGTCCTAGAGCGAAAAGGACGATAATTCGTGACCACACCCAAAAAGTAGAAAAATCCACCCAAAACCTTAAAAAATTGAAATTTTTATATGAAAAACTTCTTTTGCCCATATCTCCTAAACTAAGCGTCCTAGAGCGAAAAGGACGATAATTCGTGACCACCCTCAAAAATTTGCAAAATCCACCCAAAACCTTAAAAAATTGAAATTTTTATATGAAAAACTTCTTTTGCCCATATCTCCTAAACTAAGCGTCCTAGAGCGAAAAGGACGATAATTCGTGACCACACCCAAAAAGTAGAAAAATCCACCCAAAACCTAAAAAAATTGAAATTTTTATATGAAAAACTTCTTTTGCCCATATCTCCTAAACTAAGCGTCCTAGAGCGAAAAGGACGATAATTCGTGACCACCCCCAAAAAGTTGAAAAATCAACCCAAAACCTAAAAAAGTGAAATTTTTTTATGAAAAACTTCTTTTGCCCATATCTCCTAAACTAAGCGTCCTAGAGCGAAAAGGACGATAATTCGTGACAACACCCAAAAAGTAGAAAAATCCACCCAAAAACCTAAAAAAATAGAAATTTTTATATGAAAAACTTCTTTTGCCCATATCTCCTAAACTAAGCGTCCTAGAGCGAAAAGGACGATAATTCGTGACCACACCCAAAAAGTAGAAAAATCCACCCAAAACCTAAAAAAAATTGAAATTTTTATATGAAAAACTTCTTTTGCCCCTATCTCCTAAACTAAGCGTCCTAAAGCGAAAAGGACGATAATTCGTGACCACACCCAAAATGTTGAAAAATCAACCCAAAACCTAAAAAAATTGAAATTTTTATGAAAAACTTATTTTGCCCATATCTCCTAAACTAAGCGTCCTAGAGCGAAAAGGACGATAATTCGTGACCACCCCAAAATGTTGAAAAATCAACCCAAAACCAAAAAAATTGAAATTTTTATATGAAAAACTTCTTTTGCCCATATCTCCTAAACTAAGCGTCCTAGAGCGAAATGGACTTCAATTCGTGACCACCCCCAAAAAGTTGAAAAATCCACCCAAAACCTTAAAAAATTGAAATTTTTGCCCATATCTCCTAAACTAAGCGTCCTAGAGCGAAAAGGACGATAATTCGTGACCACCCTCAAAAATTTGCAAAATCCACCCAAAACCTTAAAAAATTGAAATTTTTATATGAAAAACTTCTTTTGCCCATATCTCCTAAACTAAGCGTCCTAGACCGAAAAGGACGATAATTCGTGACCACACCCAAAAAGTAGAAAAATCCACCCAAAACCTAAAAAAATTGAAATTTTTATATGAAAAACTTCTTTTGCCCATATCTCCTAAACTAAGTGTCCTAGAGCGAAAAGGACGATAATTCGTGACCACCCCCAAAAAGTTGAAAAATCAACCCAAAACCTAAAAAATTGAAATTTTTTTTTGAAAAACTTCTTTTGCCCATATCTCCTAAACTAAGCGTCCTAGAGCGAAAAGGACGATAATTCGTGACCACCCCCAAAATGTTGAAAAATCAACCCAAAACCTAAAAAATTGAAATTTTTATATGAAAAACTTCTTTTGCCCATATCTCCTAAACTAAGCGTCCTAGAGCGAAAAGGACGATAATTCGTGACCACCCCCAAAAAATTTAAAAAACCACCCAAAACCTAAAAAAATTGAAATTTTTGCCCATATCTCCTAAACTAAGCGTCCTAGAGCGAAAAGGACGATAATTCGTGACCACCCTCAAAAATTTGCAAAATCCACCCAAAACCTTAAAAAATTGAAATTTTTATATGAAAAACTTCTTTTGCCCATATCTCCTAAACTAAGCGTCCTAGACCGAAAAGGACGATAATTCGTGACCACACCCAAAAAGTAGAAAAATCCACCCAAAACCTAAAAAAATTGAAATTTTTATATGAAAAACTTCTTTTGCCCATATCTCCTAAACTAAGTGTCCTAGAGCGAAAAGGACGATAATTCGTGACCACCCCCAAAAAGTTGAAAAATCAACCCAAAACCTAAAAAATTGAAATTTTTTTTTGAAAAACTTCTTTTGCCCATATCTCCTAAACTAAGCGTCCTAGAGCGAAAAGGACGATAATTCGTGACCACCCCCAAAATGTTGAAAAATCAACCCAAAACCTAAAAAATTGAAATTTTTATATGAAAAACTTCTTTTGCCCATATCTCCTAAACTAAGCGTCCTAGAGCGAAAAGGACGATAATTCGTGACCACCCCCAAAAAATTTAAAAAACCACCCAAAACCTAAAAAAATTGAAATTTTTATATGAAAAACTTCTTTTGCCCATATCTCCTAAACTAAGCGTCCTACAGCGAAAAGGACGATAATTCGTGACCACACCCAAAAAGTAGAAAAATCCACCCAAAACCTAAAAAAATTGAAATTTTTTTTTGAAAAACTTCTTTTGCCCATATCTCCTAAACTAAGCGTCCTAGAGCGAAAAGGACGATAATTCGTGACCACCCCCAAAATGTTGAAAAATCAACCCAAAACCTAAAAAATTTTTATATGAAAAACTTCTTTTGCCCATATCTCCTAAACTAAGCGTCCTAGAGCGAAAAGGACGATAATTCGTGACCACCCCCAAAAAGTTGAAAAATCCACCCAAAACCTAAAAAAATTGAAATTTTTATATGAAAAACTTCTTTTGCCCATATCTCCTAAACTAAGCGTCCTAGAGCGAAAAGGACGATAATTCGTGACCACCCTCAAAAAGTTGAAAAATCCACCCAAAACCTTAAAAAATTGAAATTTTTATATGAAAAACTTCTTTTGCCCATATCTCCTAAACTAAGCGTCCTAGAGCGAAAAGGACGATAATTCGTGACCACCCCCAAAAAGTTGAAAAATCCACCCAAAACCTTAAAAAATTGAAATTTTTATATGAAAAACTTCTTTTGCCCATATCTCCTAAACTAAGCGTCCTAGAGCGAAATGGACTTCAATTCGTGACCACCCCCAAAAAGTTGAAAAATCCACCCAAAACCTAAAAAAATTGAAATTTTTATATGAAAAACTTCTTTTGCCCATATCTCCTAAACTAAGCGTCCTAGAGCGAAAAGGACGATAATTCGTGACCACCCTCAAAAGTTGAAAAATCCACCCAAAACCTTAAAAAAGTGAAATTTTTATATGAAAAACTTCTTTTGCCAATATCTCCTAAACTAAGCGTCCTAGAGCGAAAAGGACGATAATTCGTGACCACACCCAAAAAGTAGAAAAATCCACCCAAAACCTAAAAAAATTGAAATTTTTATATGAAAAACTTCTTTTGCCCATATCTCCTAAACTAAGCGTCCTAGAGCGAAAAGGACGATAATTCGTGACCACACCCAAAAAGTAGAAAAATCCACCCAAAACCTAAAAAAAAATTAAATTTTTATATGAAAAACTTCTTTTGCCCATATCTCCTAAACTAAGCGTCCTAGAGCGAAAAGGACGATAACTAAACTAAGCGTCCTAGAGCGAAAAGGACGATAATTCGTGACCACCCCCAAAAAGTTGAAAAATCAACCCAAAACCTAAAAAATTGAAATTTTTTTATGAAAAACTTCTTTTGCCCATATCTCCTAAACTAAGCGTCCTACAGCGAAAAGGACGATAATTCGTGACCACACCCAAAAAGTAGAAAAATCCACCCAAAACCTAAAAAAATTGAAATTTTTATATGAAAAACTTCTTTTGCCCATATCTCCTAAACTAAGCGTCCTAGAGCGAAAAGGACGATAATTCGTGACCACACCCAAAAAGTAGAAAAATCCACCCAAAACCTAAAAAAATTGAAATTTTTATATGAAAAACTTCTTTTGCCCATATCTCCTAAACTAAGCGTCCTAGAGCGAAAAGGACGATAATTCGTGACCACCCCCAAAAAGTTGAAAAATCCACCCAAAACCTAAAAAAATTGAAATTTTTATATGAAAAACTTCTTTTGCCCATATCTCCTAAACTAAGCGTCCTAGAGCGAAAAGGACGATAATTCGTGACCACCCTCAAAAAGTTGAAAAATCCACCCAAAACCTTAAAAAATTGAAATTTTTATATGAAAAACTTCTTTTGCCCATATCTCCTAAACTAAGCGTCCTAGAGCGAAAAGGACGATAATTCGTGACCACCCCCAAAAAGTTGAAAAATCCACCCAAAACCTTAAAAAATTTAAATTTTTATATGAAAAACTTCTTTTGCCCATATCTCCTAAACTAAGCGTCCTAGAGCGAAAAGGACGATAATTCGTGACCACACCCAAAAAGTAGAAAAATCCACCCAAAAACCTAAAAAAATTTAAATTTTTTTATGAAAAACTTCTTTTGCCCATATCTCCTAAACTAAGCGTCCTAGAGCGAAAAGGACGATAATTCGTGACCACACCCAAAAAGTAGAAAAATCCACCCAAAACCTAAAAAAATTGAAATTTTTATATGAAAAACTTCTTTTGCCCATATCTCCTAAACTAAGCGTCCTAGAGCGAAAAGGACGATAATTCGTGACCACCCTCAAAAAGTTGAAAAATCCACCCAAAACCTTAAAAAATTGAAATTTTTATATGAAAAACTTCTTTTGCCCATATCTCCTAAACTAAGCGTCCTAGAGCGAAAAGGACGATAATTCGTGACCACACCCAAAAAGTAGAAAAATCCACTCAAAACCTAAAAAAATTGAAATTTTTATATGAAAAACTTCTTTTGCCCATATCTCCTAAACTAAGCGTCCTAGAGCGAAAAGGACGATAATTCGTGACCACACCCAAAATGTTGAAAAATCAACCCAAAACCTTTAAAAATTGAAATTTTTATATGAAAAACTTATTTTGCCCATATCTCCTAAACTAAGCGTCCTAGAGCGAAAAGGACGATAATTCGTGACCACACCCAAAAAGTAGAAAAATCCACCCAAAACCTAAAAAATTGAAATTTTTATATGAAAAACCTTTTTTGCCCATATATCCTAAACTAAGCGTCCTAGAGCGAAATGGACTTCAATTCGTGACCACCCCCAAAAAGATGAAAACTCCACCCAAAACCTAAAAAAATTGAAATTTTTATATGAAAAACTTCTTTTGCCCATATCTCCTAAACTAAGCGTCCTAGAGCGAAAAGGACGATAAGTCGTGACCACCCCCAAAAAGATGAAAAATCCACCCAAAACCTTAAAAAATTGAAATTTTTATATGAAAAACTTCTTTTGCCCATATCTCCTAAACTAAGCGTCCTAGAGCGAAAAGGACGATAATTCGTGACAACACCCAAAAAGTAGAAAAATCCACCCAAAAACCTAAAAAAATTGAAATTTTTATATGAAAAACTTCTTTTGCCCATATCTCCTAAACTAAGCGTCCTAGAGCGAAAAGGACGATAATTCGTGACCACACCCAAAATGTTGAAAAATCAACCCAAAACCTAAAAAAATTGAAATTTTTATATGAAAAACTTATTTTGCCCATATCTCATAAACTAAGCGTCCTAGAGCGAAAAGGACGATAATTCGTGACCACCCCAAAATGTTGAAAAATCAACCCAAAACCAAAAAAATTGAAATTTTTATATGAAAAACTTCTTTTGCCCATATCTCCTAAAATAAGCGTCCTAGAGCGAAATGGACTTCAATTCGTGACCACCCCCAAAAAGTTGAAAAATCCACCCAAAACCTTAAAAAATTGAAATTTTTATATGAAAAACTTCTTTTGCCCATATCTCCTAAGCTAAGCGTCCTAGAGCGAAAAGGACGATAATTCATGACCACACCCAAAAAGTAGAAAAATCCACCCAAAACCTAAAAAATTGAAATTTTTATATGAAAAACTTCTTTTGCCCATATCTCCTAAACTAAGCGTCCTAGAGCGAAAAGGACGATAATTCGTGACCACACCCAAAAAGTAGAAAAATCCACCCAAAACCTAAAAAAATTGAAATTTTTATATGAAAAACTTCTTTTGCCCATATCTCCTAAACTAAGCGTCCTAGAGCGATAATTCGTGACCACCCCCAAAAAGTTGAAAAATCAACCCAAAACCTAAAAAATTGAAATTTTTTTATGAAAAACTTCTTTTGCCCATATCTCCTAAACTAAGCGTCCTAGAGCGAAAAGGACGATAATTCGTGACCACACCCAAAATGTTGAAAAATCCACCCAAAACCTTAAAAAATTGAAATTTTTATATGAAAAACTTCTTTTGCCCATATCTCCTAAACTAAGCGTCCTAGAGCGAAAAGGACGATAATTCGTGACCACCCTCAAAAATTTGCAAAATCCACCCAAAACCTTAAAAAATTGAAATTTTTATATGAAAAACTTCTTTTGCCCATATCTCCTAAACTAAGCGTCCTAGAGCGAAAAGGACGATAATTCGTGACCACCCTCAAAAAGTTGAAAAATCCACCCAAAACCTTAAAAAATTGAAATTTTTATATGAAAAACTTCTTTTGCCCATATCTCCTAAACTAAGCGTCCTAGAGCGAAAAGGACGATAATTCGTGACCACACCCAAAAAGTAGAAAAATCCACCCAAAACCTAAAAAAATTGAAATTTTTATATGAAAAACTTCTTTTGCCCATATCTCCTAAACTAAGCGTCCTAGAGCGAAAAGGACGATAATTCGTGACCACACCCAAAAAGTAGAAAAATCCACCCAAAACCTAAAAAAATTGAAATTTTTATATGAAAAACTTCTTTTGCCCATATCTCCTAAACTAAGCGTCCTAGAGCGAAAAGGACGATAATTCGTGACCACCCCCAAAAAGTTGAAAAATCAACCCAAAACCTAAAAAATTGAAATTTTTTTATGAAAAACTTCTTTTGCCCATATCTCCTAAACTAAGCGTCCTAGAGCGAAAAGGACGATAATTCGTGACCACACCCAAAATGTTGAAAAATCCACCCAAAACCTTAAAAAATTGAAATTTTTATATGAAAAACTTCTTTTGCCCATATCTCCTAAACTAAGCGTCCTAGAGCGAAAAGGACGATAATTCGTGACCACCCTCAAAAATTTTCAAAATCCACCCAAAACCTTAAAAAATTGAAATTTTTATATGAAAAACTTCTTTTGCCCATATCTCCTAAACTAAGCGTCCTAGAGCGAAAAGGACGATAATTCGTGACCACCCCCAAAAAGTTGAAAAATCCACCCAAAACCTTAAAAAATTTAAATTTTTATATGAAAAACTTCTTTTGCCCATATCTCCTAAACTAAGCGTCCTAGAGCGAAAAGGACGATAATTCGTGACCACACCCAAAAAGTAGAAAAATCCACCCAAAAACCTAAAAAAATTTAAATTTTTATATGAAAAACTTCTTTTGCCCATATCTCCTAAACTAAGCGTCCTAGAGCGAAAAGGACGATAATTCGTGACCACACCCAAAAAGTAGAAAAATCCACCCAAAACCTAAAAAAATTGAAATTTTTATATGAAAAACTTCTTTTGCCCATATCTCCTAAACTAAGCGTCCTAGAGCGAAAAGGACGATAATTCGTGACCACCCTCAAAAAGTTGAAAAATCCACCCAAAACCTTAAAAAATTGAAATTTTTATATGAAAAACTTCTTTTGCCCATATCTCCTAAACTAAGCGTCCTAGAGCGAAAAGGACGATAATTCGTGACCACCCCCAAAAAGTTGAAAAATCCACCCAAAACCTTAAAAAATTTAAATTTTTATATGAAAAACTTCTTTTGCCCATATCTCCTAAACTAAGCGTCCTAGAGCGAAAAGGACGATAATTCGTGACCACACCCAAAAAGTAGAAAAATCCACCCAAAAACCTAAAAAAATTTAAATTTTTATATGAAAAACTTCTTTTGCCCATATCTCCTAAACTAAGCGTCCTAGAGCGAAAAGGACGATAATTCGTGACCACACCCAAAAAGTAGAAAAATCCACCCAAAACCTAAAAAAATTGAAATTTTTATATGAAAAACTTCTTTTGCCCATATCTCCTAAACTAAGCGTCCTAGAGCGAAAAGGACGATAATTCGTGACCACCCTCAAAAAGTTGAAAAATCCACCCAAAACCTTAAAAAATTGAAATTTTTATATGAAAAACTTCTTTTGCCCATATCTCCTAAACTAAGCGTCCTAGAGCGAAAAGGACGATAATTCGTGACCACACCCAAAAAGTAGAAAAATCCACCCAAAACCTAAAAAAATTGAAATTTTTATATGAAAAACTTCTTTTGCCCATATCTCCTAAACTAAGCGTCCTAGAGCGAAAAGGACGATAATTCGTGACCACACCCAAAATGTTGAAAAATCAACCCAAAACCTTAAAAAATTGAAATTTTTATATGAAAAACTTATTTTGCCCATATCTCCTAAACTAAGCGTCCTAGAGCGAAAAGGACGATAATTCGTGACCACACCCAAAAAGTAGAAAAATCCACCCAAAACCTAAAAAATTGAAATTTTTATATGAAAAACCTTTTTTGCCCATATATCCTAAACTAAGCGTCCTAGAGCGAAATGGACTTCAATTCGTGTCCACCCCCAAAAAGTTGAAAACTCCACCCAAAACCTAAAAAAATTGAAATTTTTATATGAAAAACTTCTTTTGCCCATATCTCCTAAACTAAGCGTCCTAGAGCGAAAAGGACGATAAGTCGTGACCACCCCCAAAAAGTTGAAAAATCCACCCAAAACCTTAAAAAATTGAAATTTTTATATGAAAAACTTCTTTTGCCCATATCTCCTAAACTAAGCGTCCTAGAGCGAAAAGGACGATAATTCGTGACAACACCCAAAAAGTAGAAAAATCCACCCAAAAACCTAAAAAAATTGAAATTTTTATATGAAAAACTTCTTTTGCCCATATCTCCTAAACTAAGCGTCCTAGAGCGAAAAGGACGATAATTCGTGACCACACCCAAAATGTTGAAAAATCAACCCAAAACTTAAAAAAATTGAAATTTTTATATGAAAAACTTATTTTGCCCATATCTCATAAACTAAGCGTCCTAGAGCGAAAAGGACGATAATTCGTGACCACCCCAAAATGTTGAAAAATCAACCCAAAACCAAAAAAATTGAAATTTTTATATGAAAAACTTCTTTTGCCCATATCTCCTAAAATAAGCGTCCTAGAGCGAAATGGACTTCAATTCGTGACCACCCCCAAAAAGTTGAAAAATCCACCCAAAACCTTAAAAAATTGAAATTTTTATATGAAAAACTTCTTTTGCCCATATCTCCTAAACTAAGCGTCCTAGAGCGAAAAGGACGATAATTCGTGACCACACCCAAAAAGTAGAAAAATCCACCCAAAACCTAAAAAATTGAAATTTTTATATGAAAAACTTCTTTTGCCCATATCTCCTAAACTAAGCGTCCTAGAGCGAAAAGGACGATAATTCGTGACCACACCCAAAAAGTAGAAAAATCCACCCAAAACCTAAAAAAATTGAAATTTTTATATGAAAAACTTCTTTTGCCCATATCTCCTAAACTAAGCGTCCTAGAGCGAAAAGGACGATAATTCGTGACCACCCCCAAAAAGTTGAAAAATCAACCCAAAACCTAAAAAATTGAAATTTTTTTATGAAAAACTTCTTTTGCCCATATCTCCTAAACTAAGCGTCCTAGAGCGAAAAGGACGATAATTCGTGACCACACCCAAAATGTTGAAAAATCCACCCAAAACCTTAAAAAATTGAAATTTTTATATGAAAAACTTCTTTTGCCCATATCTCCTAAACTAAGCGTCCTAGAGCGAAAAGGACGATAATTCGTGACCACCCTCAAAAATTTGCAAAATCCACCCAAAACCTTAAAAAATTGAAATTTTTATATGAAAAACTTCTTTTGCCCATATCTCCTAAACTAAGCGTCCTAGAGCGAAAAGGACGATAATTCGTGACCACCCTCAAAAAGTTGAAAAATCCACCCAAAACCTTAAAAAATTGAAATTTTTATATGAAAAACTTCTTTTGCCCATATCTCCTAAACTAAGCGTCCTAGAGCGAAAAGGACGATAATTCGTGACCACACCCAAAAAGTAGAAAAATCCACCCAAAACCTAAAAAAATTGAAATTTTTATATGAAAAACTTCTTTTGCCCATATCTCCTAAACTAAGCGTCCTAGAGCGAAAAGGACGATAATTCGTGACCACACCCAAAAAGTAGAAAAATCCACCCAAAACCTAAAAAAATTGAAATTTTTATATGAAAAACTTCTTTTGCCCATATCTCCTAAACTAAGCGTCCTAGAGCGAAAAGGACGATAATTCGTGACCACCCCCAAAAAGTTGAAAAATCAACCCAAAACCTAAAAAATTGAAATTTTTTTATGAAAAACTTCTTTTGCCCATATCTCCTAAACTAAGCGTCCTAGAGCGAAAAGGACGATAATTCGTGACCACACCCAAAATGTTGAAAAATCCACCCAAAACCTTAAAAAATTGAAATTTTTATATGAAAAACTTCTTTTGCCCATATCTCCTAAACTAAGCGTCCTAGAGCGAAAAGGACGATAATTCGTGACCACCCTCAAAAATTTGCAAAATCCACCCAAAACCTTAAAAAATTGAAATTTTTATATGAAAAACTTCTTTTGCCCATATCTCCTAAACTAAGCGTCCTAGAGCGAAAAGGACGATAATTCGTGACCACCCTCAAAAAGTTGAAAAATCCACCCAAAACCTTAAAAAATTGAAATTTTTATATGAAAAACTTCTTTTGCCCATATCTCCTAAACTAAGCGTCCTAGAGCGAAAAGGACGATAATTCGTGACCACACCCAAAAAGTAGAAAAATCCACCCAAAACCTAAAAAAATTGAAATTTTTATATGAAAAACTTCTTTTGCCCATATCTCCTAAACTAAGCGTCCTAGAGCGAAAAGGACGATAATTCGTGACCACACCCAAAAAGTAGAAAAATCCACCCAAAACCTAAAAAAATTGAAATTTTTATATGAAAAACTTCTTTTGCCCATATCTCCTAAACTAAGCGTCCTAGAGCGAAAAGGACGATAATTCGTGACCACCCCCAAAAAGTTGAAAAATCAACCCAAAACCTAAAAAATTGAAATTTTTTTATGAAAAACTTCTTTTGCCCATATCTCCTAAACTAAGCGTCCTAGAGCGAAAAGGACGATAATTCGTGACCACACCCAAAATGTTGAAAAATCCACCCAAAACCTTAAAAAATTGAAATTTTTATATGAAAAACTTCTTTTGCCCATATCTCCTAAACTAAGCGTCCTAGAGCGAAAAGGACGATAATTCGTGACCACCCTCAAAAATTTTCAAAATCCACCCAAAACCTTAAAAAATTGAAATTTTTATATGAAAAACTTCTTTTGCCCATATCTCCTAAACTAAGCGTCCTAGAGCGAAAAGGACGATAATTCGTGACCACCCCCAAAAAGTTGAAAAATCCACCCAAAACCTTAAAAAATTTAAATTTTTATATGAAAAACTTCTTTTGCCCATATCTCCTAAACTAAGCGTCCTAGAGCGAAAAGGACGATAATTCGTGACCACACCCAAAAAGTAGAAAAATCCACCCAAAAACCTAAAAAAATTTAAATTTTTATATGAAAAACTTCTTTTGCCCATATCTCCTAAACTAAGCGTCCTAGAGCGAAAAGGACGATAATTCGTGACCACACCCAAAAAGTAGAAAAATCCACCCAAAACCTAAAAAAATTGAAATTTTTATATGAAAAACTTCTTTTGCCCATATCTCCTAAACTAAGCGTCCTAGAGCGAAAAGGACGATAATTCGTGACCACCCTCAAAAAGTTGAAAAATCCACCCAAAACCTTAAAAAATTGAAATTTTTATATGAAAAACTTCTTTTGCCCATATCTCCTAAACTAAGCGTCCTAGAGCGAAAAGGACGATAATTCGTGACCACCCCCAAAAAGTTGAAAAATCCACCCAAAACCTTAAAAAATTTAAATTTTTATATGAAAAACTTCTTTTGCCCATATCTCCTAAACTAAGCGTCCTAGAGCGAAAAGGACGATAATTCGTGACCACACCCAAAAAGTAGAAAAATCCACCCAAAAACCTAAAAAAATTTAAATTTTTATATGAAAAACTTCTTTTGCCCATATCTCCTAAACTAAGCGTCCTAGAGCGAAAAGGACGATAATTCGTGACCACACCCAAAAAGTAGAAAAATCCACCCAAAACCTAAAAAAATTGAAATTTTTATATGAAAAACTTCTTTTGCCCATATCTCCTAAACTAAGCGTCCTAGAGCGAAAAGGACGATAATTCGTGACCACCCTCAAAAAGTTGAAAAATCCACCCAAAACCTTAAAAAATTGAAATTTTTATATGAAAAACTTCTTTTGCCCATATCTCCTAAACTAAGCGTCCTAGAGCGAAAAGGACGATAATTCGTGACCACACCCAAAAAGTAGAAAAATCCACCTAAAACCTAAAAAAATTGAAATTTTTATATGAAAAACTTCTTTTGCCCATATCTCCTAAACTAAGCGTCCTAGAGCGAAAAGGACGATAATTCGTGACCACACCCAAAATGTTGAAAAATCAACCCAAAACCTTAAAAAATTGAAATTTTTATATGAAAAACTTATTTTGCCCATATCTCCTAAACTAAGCGTCCTAGAGCGAAAAGGACGATAATTCGTGACCACACCCAAAAAGTAGAAAAATCCACCCAAAACCTAAAAAATTGAAATTTTTATATGAAAAACCTTTTTTGCCCATATATCCTAAACTAAGCGTCCTAGAGCGAAATGGACTTCAATTCGTGTCCACCCCCAAAAAGTTGAAAACTCCACCCAAAACCTAAAAAAATTGAAATTTTTATATGAAAAACTTCTTTTGCCCATATCTCCTAAACTAAGCGTCCTAGAGCGAAAAGGACGATAAGTCGTGACCACCCCCAAAAAGTTGAAAAATCCACCCAAAACCTTAAAAAATTGAAATTTTTATATGAAAAACTTCTTTTGCCCATATCTCCTAAACTAAGCGTCCTAGAGCGAAAAGGACGATAATTCGTGACAACACCCAAAAAGTAGAAAAATCCACCCAAAAACCTAAAAAAATTGAAATTTTTATATGAAAAACTTCTTTTGCCCATATCTCCTAAACTAAGCGTCCTAGAGCGAAAAGGACGATAATTCGTGACCACACCCAAAATGTTGAAAAATCAACCCAAAACTTAAAAAAATTGAAATTTTTATATGAAAAACTTATTTTGCCCATATCTCATAAACTAAGCGTCCTAGAGCGAAAAGGACGATAATTCGTGACCACCCCAAAATGTTGAAAAATCAACCCAAAACCAAAAAAATTGAAATTTTTATATGAAAAACTTCTTTTGCCCATATCTCCTAAAATAAGCGTCCTAGAGCGAAATGGACTTCAATTCGTGACCACCCCCAAAAAGTTGAAAAATCCACCCAAAACCTTAAAAAATTGAAATTTTTATATGAAAAACTTCTTTTGCCCATATCTCCTAAACTAAGCGTCCTAGAGCGAAAAGGACGATAATTCGTGACCACACCCAAAAAGTAGAAAAATCCACCCAAAACCTAAAAAATTGAAATTTTTATATGAAAAACTTCTTTTGCCCATATCTCCTAAACTAAGCGTCCTAGAGCGAAAAGGACGATAATTCGTGACCACACCCAAAAAGTAGAAAAATCCACCCAAAACCTAAAAAAATTGAAATTTTTATATGAAAAACTTCTTTTGCCCATATCTCCTAAACTAAGCGTCCTAGAGCGAAAAGGACGATAATTCGTGACCACCCCCAAAAAGTTGAAAAATCAACCCAAAACCTAAAAAATTTAAATTTTTTTATGAAAAACTTCTTTTGCCCATATCTCCTAAACTAAGCGTCCTAGAGCGAAAAGGACGATAATTCGTGACCACACCCAAAATGTTGAAAAATCCACCCAAAACCTTAAAAAATTGAAATTTTTATATGAAAAACTTCTTTTGCCCATATCTCCTAAACTAAGCGTCCTAGAGCGAAAAGGACGATAATTCGTGACCACCCTCAAAAATTTGCAAAATCCACCCAAAACCTTAAAAAATTGAAATTTTTATATGAAAAACTTCTTTTGCCCATATCTCCTAAACTAAGCGTCCTAGAGCGAAAAGGACGATAATTCGTGACCACCCTCAAAAAGTTGAAAAATCCACCCAAAACCTTAAAAAATTGAAATTTTTATATGAAAAACTTCTTTTGCCCATATCTCCTAAACTAAGCGTCCTAGAGCGAAAAGGACGATAATTCGTGACCACACCCAAAAAGTAGAAAAATCCACCCAAAACCTAAAAAAATTGAAATTTTTATATGAAAAACTTCTTTTGCCCATATCTCCTAAACTAAGCGTCCTAGAGCGAAAAGGACGATAATTCGTGACCACACCCAAAAAGTAGAAAAATCCACCCAAAACCTAAAAAAATTGAAATTTTTATATGAAAAACTTCTTTTGCCCATATCTCCTAAACTAAGCGTCCTAGAGCGAAAAGGACGATAATTCGTGACCACCCCCAAAAAGTTGAAAAATCAACCCAAAACCTAAAAAATTGAAATTTTTTTATGAAAAACTTCTTTTGCCCATATCTCCTAAACTAAGCGTCCTAGAGCGAAAAGGACGATAATTCGTGACCACACCCAAAATGTTGAAAAATCCACCCAAAACCTTAAAAAATTGAAATTTTTATATGAAAAACTTCTTTTGCCCATATCTCCTAAACTAAGCGTCCTAGAGCGAAAAGGACGATAATTCGTGACCACCCTCAAAAATTTTCAAAATCCACCCAAAACCTTAAAAAATTGAAATTTTTATATGAAAAACTTCTTTTGCCCATATCTCCTAAACTAAGCGTCCTAGAGCGAAAAGGACGATAATTCGTGACCACCCTCAAAAAGTTGAAAAATCCACCCAAAACCTTAAAAAATTGAAATTTTTATATGAAAAACTTCTTTTGCCCATATCTCCTAAACTAAGCGTCCTAGAGCGAAAAGGACGATAATTCGTGACCACACCCAAAAAGTAGAAAAATCCACCCAAAACCTAAAAAAATTGAAATTTTTATATGAAAAACTTCTTTTGCCCATATCTCCTAAACTAAGCGTCCTAGAGCGAAAAGGACGATAATTCGTGACCACACCTAAAAAGTAGAAAAATCCACCCAAAACCTAAAAAAATTGAAATTTTTATATGAAAAACTTCTTTTGCCCATATCTCCTAAACTAAGCGTCCTAGAGCGAAAAGGACGATAATTCGTGACCACCCCCAAAAAGTTGAAAAATCAACCCAAAACCTAAAAAATTGAAATTTTTTTATGAAAAACTTCTTTTGCCCATATCTCCTAAACTAAGCGTCCTAGAGCGAAAAGGACGATAATTCGTGACCACCCCCAAAATGTTGAAAAATCAACCCAAAACCTAAAAAATTGAAATTTTTATATGAAAAACTTATTTTGCCCATATATCCTAAACTAAGCGTCCTAGAGCGAAATGGACTTCAATTCGTGACCACCCCCAAAAAGTTGAAAAATCCACCCAAAACCTAAAAAAATTGAAATTTTTATATGAAAAACTTCTTTTGCCCATATCTCCTAAACTAAGCGTCCTAGAGCGAAAAGGACGATAATTCGTGACCACCCTAAAAAAGTTGAAAAATCCACCCAAAACCTTAAAAAATTGAAATTTTTATATGAAAAACTTCTTTTGCTCATATCTCCTAAACTAAGCGTCCTAGAGCGAAAAGGACGATAATTCGTGACCACCCCCAAAAAGTTGAAAAATCCACCCAAAACCTTAAAAAATTGAAATTTTTATATAAAAAACTTCTTTTGCCCATATCTCCTAAACTAAGCGTCCTAGAGCGAAAAGGACGACAATTCGTGACCACCCCCAAAAAGTTGAAAAATCCACCCAAAACCTAAAAAAATTTAAATTTTTATATGAAAAACTTCTTTTGCCCATATCTCCTAAACTAAGCGTCCTAGAGCGAAAAGGACGATAATTCGTGACCACCCTCAAAAGTTGACAAATCCACCCAAAATCCTAAAAAATTTAAATTTTTATTTGAAAAACTTCTTTTGCCCATATCTCCTAAACTAAGCGTCCTAGAGCGAAAAGGACGATAATTCGTGACCACACCCAAAAAGTAGAAAAATCCACCCAAAACCTAAAAAAATTGAAATTTTTATATGAAAAACTTCTTTTGCCCATATCTCCTAAACTAAGCGTCCTAGAGCGAAAAGGACGATAATTCGTGACCACACCCAAAAAGTTGAAAAATCAACCCAAAACCTAAAAAATTGAAATTTTTATATGAAAAACTTATTTTGCCCATATCTCCTAAACTAAGCGTCCTAGAGCGAAAAGGACGATAATTCGTGACCACACCCAAAAAGTAGAAAAATCCACCCAAAACCTAAAAAAATTGAAATTTTTATATGAAAAACTTCTTTTGCCCATATCTCCTAAACTAAGCGTCCTAGAGCGAAAAGGACGATAATTCGTGACCACACCCAAAAAGTTGAAAAATCCACCCAAAACCTAAAAAAATTGAAATTTTTATGAAAAACTTATTTTGCCCATATCTCCTAAACTAAGCGTCCTAGAGCGAAAAGGACGATAAGTCGTGACCACCCCCAAAAAGTTGAAAAATCCACCCAAAACCTTAAAAAATTGAAATTTTTATATGAAAAACTTCTTTTGCCCATATCTCCTAAACTAAGCGTCCTAGAGCGAAAAGGACGATAATTCGTGACAACACCCAAAAAGTAGAAAAATCCACCCAAAAACCTAAAAAAATTGAAATTTTTATATGAAAAACTTCTTTTGCCCATATCTCCTAAACTAAGCGTCCTAGACCGAAAAGGACGATAATTCGTGACCACACCCAAAAAGTAGAAAAATCCACCCAAAACCTAAAAAAATTGAAATTTTTATATGAAAAACTTCTTTTGCCCATATCTCCTAAACTAAGCGTCCTAGAGCGAAAAGGACGATAATTCGTGACCACCCCCAAAAAGTTGAAAAATCAACCCAAAACCTAAAAAATTGAAATTTTTATATGAAAAACTTATTTTGCCC
This sequence comes from Haematobia irritans, assembly GCF_050003625.1. Classification (NCBI taxonomy): domain Eukaryota; kingdom Metazoa; phylum Arthropoda; class Insecta; order Diptera; family Muscidae; genus Haematobia; species Haematobia irritans. The sequence goes on along the minus strand of NC_134397.1, from coordinate 168,731,184 downwards.
ATATCTCCTAAACTAAGCGTCCTAGAGCGAAAAGGACGACAATTCGTGACCACCCTCAAAAGTTGACAAATCCACCCAAAACCCTAAAAAAGTTAAATTTTTATTTGAAAAACTTCTTTTGCCCATATCTCCTAAACTAAGCGTCCTAGAGCGAAATGGACTTCAATTCGTGACCACCCCCAAAAAGTTGAAAAATCCACCCAAAACCTTAAAAAATTGAAATTTTTATATGAAAAACTTCTTTTGCCCATATCTCCTAAACTAAGCGTCCTATATGAAAAACTTCTTTTGCCCATATCTCCTAAACTAAGCGTCCTAGAGCGAAAAGGACGATAATTCGTGACCACCCTCAAAAATTTGCAAAATCCACCCAAAACCTTAAAAAATTGAAATTTTTATATGAAAAACTTCTTTTGCCCATATCTCCTAAACTAAGCGTCCTAGACCGAAAAGGACGATAATTCGTGACCACACCCAAAAAGTATAAAAATCCACCCAAAACCTAAAAAAATTGAAATTTTTATATGAAAAACTTCTTTTGCCCATATCTCCTAAACTAAGCGTCCTAGAGCGAAAAGGACGATAATTCGTGACCACCCCCAAAAAGTTGAAAAATCAACCCAAAACCTAAAAAATTGAAATTTTTTTTTGAAAAACTTCTTTTGCCCATATCTCCTAAACTAAGCGTCCTAGAGCGAAAAGGACGATAATTCGTGACCACCCCCAAAAAGTTGAAAAATCAACCCAAAACCTAAAAAATTGAAATTTTTTTTTGAAAAACTTCTTTTGCCCATATCTCCTAAACTAAGCGTCCTAGAGCGAAAAGGACGATAATTCGTGACCACCCCCAAAATGTTGAAAAATCAACCCAAAACCTAAAAAATTGAAATTTTTATATGAAAAACTTCTTTTGCCCATATCTCCTAAACTAAGCGTCCTAGAGCGAAAAGGACGATAATTCGTGACCACCCCCAAAAAGTTGAAAAATCCACCCAAAACCTAAAAAAATTGAAATTTTTATATGAGAAACTTCTTTTGCCCATATCTCCTAAACTAAGCGTCCTAGAGCGAAAAGGACGATAATTCGTGACCACCCCCAAAAAGTTGAAAAATCAACCCAAAACCTAAAAAATTGAAATTTTTATATGAAAAACTTATTTTACCCATATCTCCTAAACTAAGCGTCCTAGAGCGAAAAGGACGATAATTCGTGACCACACCCAAAAAGTAGAAAAATCCACCCAAAACCTAAAAAAATTGAAATTTTTATATGAAAAACTTCTTTTGCCCATATCTCCTAAACTAAGCGTCCTAGAGCGAAAAGGACGATAATTCGTGACCACCCTCAAAAAGTTGAAAAATCCACCCAAAACCTTAAAAAATTGAAATTTTTATATGAAAAACTTCTTTTGCCCATATCTCCTAAACTAAGCGTCCTAGAGCGAAAAGGACGATAATTCGTGACCACCCTCAAAAATTTGCAAAATCCACCCAAAACCTTAAAAAATTGAAATTTTTATATGAAAAACTTCTTTTGCCCATATCTCCTAAACTAAGCGTCCTAGACCGAAAAGGACGATAATTCGTGACCACACCCAAAAAGTAGAAAAATCCACCCAAAACCTAAAAAAAAATTGAAATTTTTATATGAAAAACTTCTTTTGCCCATATCTCCTAAACTAAGCGTCCTAGAGCGAAAAGGACGATAATTCGTGACCACCCCCAAAAAGTTGAAAAATCAACCCAAAACCTAAAAAATTGAAATTTTTTGTTGAAAAACTTCTTTTGCCCATATCTCCTAAACTAAGCGTCCTAGAGCGAAAAGGACGATAATTCGTGACCACACCCAAAAAGTAGAAAAATCCACCCAAACCTAAAAAAATTGAAATTTTTATATGAGAAACTTCTTTTGCCCATATCTCCTAAACTAAGCGTCCTAGAGCGAAAAGGACGATAATTCGTGACCACACCCAAAAAGTAGAAAAATCCACCCAAAACCTAAAAAATTGAAATTTTTATATGAAAAACTTCTTTTGCCCATATCTCCTAAACTAAGCGTCCTAGAGCGAAAAGGACGATAATTCGTGACCACACCCAAAAAGTAGAAAAATCCACCCAAAACCTAAAAAATTGAAATTTTTATATGAGAAACTTCTTTTGCCCATATCTCCTAAACTAAGCGTCCTAGAGCGAAAAGGACGATAATTCGTGACCACCCCCAAAAAGTTGAAAAATCCACCCAAAACCTAAAAAAATTGAAATTTTTATATGAAAAACTTCTTTTGCCCATATCTCCTAAACTAAGCGTCCTAGAGCGAAAAGGACGATAATTCGTGACCACCCTCAAAAAGTTGAAAAATCCACCCAAAACCTTAAAAAATTGAAATTTTTATATGAAAAACTTCTTTTGCCCATATCTCCTAAACTAAGCGTCCTAGACCGAAAAGGACGATAATTCGTGACCACACCCAAAAAGTAGAAAAATCCACCCAAAACCTAAAAAAAAATTGAAATTTTTATATGAAAAACTTCTTTTGCCCATATCTCCTAAACTAAGCGTCCTAGAGCGAAAAGGACGATAATTCGTGACCACCCCCAAAAAGTTGAAAAATCAACCCAAAACCTAAAAAATTGAAATTTTTTGTTGAAAAACTTCTTTTGCCCATATCTCCTAAACTAAGCGTCCTAGAGCGAAAAGGACGATAATTCGTGACCACACCCAAAAAGTAGAAAAATCCACCCAAACCTAAAAAAATTGAAATTTTTATATGAGAAACTTCTTTTGCCCATATCTCCTAAACTAAGCGTCCTAGAGCGAAAAGGACGATAATTCGTGACCACACCCAAAAAGTAGAAAAATCCACCCAAAACCTAAAAAATTGAAATTTTTATATGAAAAACTTCTTTTGCCCATATCTCCTAAACTAAGCGTCCTAGAGCGAAAAGGACGATAATTCGTGACCACACCCAAAAAGTAGAAAAATCCACCCAAAACCTAAAAAATTGAAATTTTTATATGAGAAACTTCTTTTGCCCATATCTCCTAAACTAAGCGTCCTAGAGCGAAAAGGACGATAATTCGTGACCACCCCCAAAAAGTTGAAAAATCCACCCAAAACCTAAAAAAATTGAAATTTTTATATGAAAAACTTCTTTTGCCCATATCTCCTAAACTAAGCGTCCTAGAGCGAAAAGGACGATAATTCGTGACCACCCTCAAAAAGTTGAAAAATCCACCCAAAACCTTAAAAAATTGAAATTTTTATATGAAAAACTTCTTTTGCCCATATCTCCTAAACTAAGCGTCCTAGACCGAAAAGGACGATAATTCGTGACCACACCCAAAAAGTAGAAAAATCCACCCAAAACCTAAAAAAATTGAAATTTTTATATGAAAAACTTCTTTTGCCCATATCTCCTAAACTAAGCGTCCTAGAGCGAAAAGGACGATAATTCGTGACCACCCCCAAAAAGTTGAAAAATCAACCCAAAACCTAAAAAATTGAAATTTTTTTATGAAAAACTTCTTTTGCCCATATCTCCTAAACTAAGCGTCCTAGAGCGAAAAGGACGATAATTCGTGACCACACCCAAAAAGTAGAAAAATCCACCCAAAACCTAAAAAAATTGAAATTTTTATATGAAAAACTTCTTTTGCCCATATCTCCTAAACTAAGCGTCCTAGAGCGAAAAGGACGATAATTCGTGACCACACCCAAAAAGTAGAAAAATCCACCCAAAACCTAAAAAAATTGAAATTTTTATATGAGAAACTTCTTTTGCCCATATCTCCTAAACTAAGCGTCCTAGAGCGAAAAGGACGATAATTCGTGACCACCCCCAAAAAGTTGAAAAATCAACCCAAAACCTAAAAAATTGAAATTTTTATATGAAAAACTTATTTTGCCCATATCTCCTAAACTAAGCGTCCTAGAGCGAAAAGGACGATAATTCGTGACCACACCCAAAAAGTAGAAAAATCCACCCAAAACCTAAAAAAATTGAAATTTTTATATGAAAAACTTCTTTTGCCCATATCTCCTAAACTAAGCGTCCTAGAGCGAAAAGGACGATAATTCGTGACCACACCCACAAAGTTGAAAAATCCACCCAAAACCTAAAAAAATTGAAATTTTTATGAAAAACTTATTTTGCCCATATCTCCTAAACTAAGCGTCCTAGAGCGAAAAGGACGATAAGTCGTGACCACCCCCAAAAAGTTGAAAAATCCACCCAAAACCTTAAAAAATTGAAATTTTTATATGAAAAACTTCTTTTGCCCATATCTCCTAAACTAAGCGTCCTAGAGCGAAAAGGACGATAATTCGTGACAACACCCAAAAAGTAGAAAAATCCACCCAAAAACCTAAAAAAATTGAAATTTTTATATGAAAAACTTCTTTTGCCCATATCTCCTAAACTAAGCGTCCTAGACCGAAAAGGACGATAATTCGTGACCACACCCAAAAAGTAGAAAAATCCACCCAAAACCTAAAAAAATTTAAATTTTTATATGAAAAACTTCTTTTGCCCATATCTCCTAAACTAAGCGTCCTAGAGCGAAAAGGACGATAATTCGTGACCACCCCCAAAAAGTTGAAAAATCCACCCAAAACCTTAAAAAATTTAAATTTTTATATGAAAAACTTCTTTTGCCCATATCTCCTAAACTAAGCGTCCTAGAGCGAAAAGGACGATAATTCGTGACCACACCCAAAAAGTAGAAAAATCCACCCAAAACCTAAAAAAATTGAAATTTTTATATGAAAAACTTCTTTTGCCCATATCTCCTAAACTAAGCGTCCTAGAGCGAAAAGGACGATAATTCGTGACCACCCCCAAAAAGTTGAAAAATCAACCCAAAACCTAAAAAATTGAAATTTTTATATGAAATACTTATTTTGCCCATATCTCCTAAACTAAGCGTCCTAGAGCGAAAAGGACGACAATTCGTGACCACCCTCAAAAGTTGACAAATCCACCCAAAACCCTAAAAAAGTTAAATTTTTATTTGAAAAACTTCTTTTGCCCATATCTCCTAAACTAAGCGTCCTAGAGCGAAATGGACTTCAATTCGTGACCACCCCCAAAAAGTTGAAAAATCCACCCAAAACCTTAAAAAATTGAAATTTTTTTTTGAAAAACTTCTGTTGCCCATATCTCCTAAACTAAGCGTCCTAGAGCGAAAAGGACGATAATTCGTGACCACCCCCAAAATGTTGAAAAATCAACCCAAAACCTAAAAAATTGAAATTTTTATATGAAAAACTTCTTTTGCCCATATCTCCTAAACTAAGCGTCCTAGAGCGAAAAGGACGATAATTCGTGACCACCCCCAAAAAGTTGAAAAATCCACCCAAAACCTAAAAAAATTGAAATTTTTATATGAAAAACTTCTTTTGCCCATATCTCCTAAACTAAGCGTCCTAGAGCGAAAAGGACGATAATTCGTGACCACCCTCAAAAAGTTGAAAAATCCACCCAAAACCTTAAAAAATTGAAATTTTTATATGAAAAACTTCTTTTGCCCATATCTCCTAAACTAAGCGTCCTAGAGCGAAAAGGACGATAATTCGTGACCACCCCCAAAAAGTTGAAAAATCCACCCAAAACCTTAAAAAATTGAAATTTTTATATGAAAAACTTCTTTTGCCCATATCTCCTAAACTAAGCGTCCTAGAGCGAAATGGACTTCAATTCGTGACCACCCCCAAAAAGTTGAAAAATCCACCCAAAACCTAAAAAAATTGAAATTTTTATATGAAAAACTTCTTTTGCCCATATCTCCTAAACTAAGCGTCCTAGAGCGAAAAGGACGATAATTCGTGACCACACCCAAAAAGTAGAAAAATCCACCCAAAACCTAAAAAAATTGAAATTTTTATATGAAAAACTTCTTTTGCCCATATCTCCTAAACTAAGCGTCCTAGAGCGAAAAGGACGATAATTCGTGACCACACCCAAAAAGTAGAAAAATCCACCCAAAACCTAAAAAAAAATTAAATTTTTATATGAAAAACTTCTTTTGCCCATATCTCCTAAACTAAGCGTCCTAGAGCGAAAAGGACGATAATTCGTGACCACCCCCAAAAAGTTGAAAAATCAACCCAAAACCTAAAAAATTGAAATTTTTTTATGAAAAACTTCTTTTGCCCATATCTCCTAAACTAAGCGTCCTACAGCGAAAAGGACGATAATTCGTGACCACACCCAAAAAGTAGAAAAATCCACCCAAAACCTTAAAAAATTGAAATTTTTATATGAAAAACTTCTTTTGCCCATATCTCCTAAACTAAGCGTCCTAGAGCGAAAAGGACGATAATTCGTGACCACACCCAAAAAGTAGAAAAATCCACCCAAAACCTAAAAAAATTGAAATTTTTATATGAAAAACTTCTTTTGCCCATATCTCCTAAACTAAGCGTCCTAGAGCGAAAAGGACGATAATTCGTGACCACCCCCAAAAAGTTGAAAAATCCACCCAAAACCTAAAAAAATTGAAATTTTTATATGAAAAACTTCTTTTGCCCATATCTCCTAAACTAAGCGTCCTAGAGCGAAAAGGACGATAATTCGTGACCACCCTCAAAAAGTTGAAAAATCCACCCAAAACCTTAAAAAATTGAAATTTTTATATGAAAAACTTCTTTTGCCCATATCTCCTAAACTAAGCGTCCTAGAGCGAAAAGGACGATAATTCGTGACCACCCCCAAAAAGTTGAAAAATCCACCCAAAACCTTAAAAAATTTAAATTTTTATATGAAAAACTTCTTTTGCCCATATCTCCTAAACTAAGCGTCCTAGAGCGAAAAGGACGATAATTCGTGACCACACCCAAAAAGTAGAAAAATCCACCCAAAAACCTAAAAAAATTTAAATTTTTATATGAAAAACTTCTTTTGCCCATATCTCCTAAACTAAGCGTCCTAGAGCGAAAAGGACGATAATTCGTGACCACACCCAAAAAGTAGAAAAATCCACCCAAAACCTAAAAAAATTGAAATTTTTATATGAAAAACTTCTTTTGCCCATATCTCCTAAACTAAGCGTCCTAGAGCGAAAAGGACGATAATTCGTGACCACCCTCAAAAAGTTGAAAAATCCACCCAAAACCTTAAAAAATAGAAATTTTTATATGAAAAACTTCTTTTGCCCATATCTCCTAAACTAAGCGTCCTAGAGCGAAAAGGACGATAATTCGTGACCACACCCAAAAAGTAGAAAAATCCACCCAAAACCTAAAAAAATTGAAATTTTTATATGAAAAACTTCTTTTGCCCATATCTCCTAAACTAAGCGTCCTAGAGCGAAAAGGACGATAATTCGTGACCACACCCAAAATGTTGAAAAATCAACCCAAAACCTAAAAAAATTGAAATTTTTATATGAAAAACTTCTTTTGCCCATATCTCCTAAACTAAGCGTCCTAGAGCGAAAAGGACGATAATTCGTGACCACACCCAAAAAGTAGAAAAATCCACCCAAAAACTAAAAAATTGAAATTTTTATATGAAAAACCTTTTTTGCCCATATATCCTAAACTAAGCGTCCTAGAGCGAAATGGACTTCAATTCGTGACCACCCCCAAAAAGTTGAAAACTCCACCCAAAACCTAAAAAAATTGAAATTTTTATATGAAAAACTTCTTTTGCCCATATCTCCTAAACTAAGCGTCCTAGAGCGAAAAGGACGATAAGTCGTGACCACCCCCAAAAAGTTGAAAAATCCACCCAAAACCTTAAAAAATTGAAATTTTTATATGAAAAACTTCTTTTGCCCATATCTCCTAAACTAAGCGTCCTAGAGCGAAAAGGACGATAATTCGTGACAACACCCAAAAAGTAGAAAAATCCACCCAAAAACCTAAAAAAATTGAAATTTTTATATGAAAAACTTCTTTTGCCCATATCTCCTAAACTAAGCGTCCTAGAGCGAAAAGGACGATAATTCGTGACCACACCCAAAATGTTGAAAAATCAACCCAAAACCTAAAAAAATTGAAATTTTTATATGAAAAACTTATTTTGCCCATATCTCATAAACTAAGCGTCCTAGAGCGAAAAGGACGATAATTCGTGACCACCCCAAAATGTTGAAAAATCAACCCAAAACCAAAAAAATTGAAATTTTTATATGAAAAACTTCTTTTGCCCATATCTCCTAAAATAAGCGTCCTAGAGCGAAATGGACTTCAATTCGTGACCACCCCCAAAAAGTTGAAAAATCCACCCAAAACCTTAAAAAATTGAAATTTTTATATGAAAAACTTATTTTGCCCATATCTCCTAAACTAAGCGTCCTAGAGCGAAAAGGACGATAATTCGTGACCACACCCAAAAAGTAGAAAAATCCACCCAAAACCTAAAAAATTGAAATTTTTATATGAAAAACTTCTTTTGCCCATATCTCCTAAACTAAGCGTCCTAGAGCGAAAAGGACGATAATTCGTGACCACACCCAAAAAGTAGAAAAATCCACCCAAAACCTAAAAAAATTGAAATTTTTATATGAAAAACTTCTTTTGCCCATATCTCCTAAACTAAGCGTCCTAGAGCGAAAAGGACGATAATTCGTGACCACACCCAAAAAAAAAGTTGAAAAATCAACCCAAAACCTAAAAAATTGAAATTTTTTTATGAAAAACTTCTTTGGCCCATATCTCCTAAACTAAGCGTCCTAGAGCGAAAAGGACGATAATTCGTGACCACACCCAAAATGTTGAAAAATCCACCCAAAACCTTAAAAAATTGAAATTTTTATATGAAAAACTTCTTTTGCCCATATCTCCTAAACTAAGCGTCCTAGAGCGAAAAGGACGATAATTCGTGACCACACCCAAAAAAGTTGAAAAATCCACCCAAAACCTAAAAAAATTGAAATTTTTATATGAAAAACTTCTTTTGCCCATATCTCCTAAACTAAGCGTCCTAGAGCGAAAAGGACGATAATTCGTGACCACCCTCAAAAATTTGCAAAATCCACCCAAAACCTTAAAAAATTGAAATTTTTATATGAAAAACTTCTTTTGCCCATATCTCCTAAACTAAGCGTCCTAGAGCGAAAAGGACGATAATTCGTGACCACCCTCAAAAAGTTGAAAAATCCACCCAAAACCTTAAAAAATTGAAATTTTTATATGAAAAACTTCTTTTGCCCATATCTCCTAAACTAAGCGTCCTAGAGCGAAAAGGACGATAATTCGTGACCACACCCAAAAAGTAGAAAAATCCACCCAAAACCTAAAAAAATTGAAATTTTTATATGAAAAACTTCTTTTGCCCATATCTCCTAAACTAAGCGTCCTAGAGCGAAAAGGACGATAATTCGTGACCACACCCAAAAAGTAGAAAAATCCACCCAAAACCTAAAAAAATTGAAATTTTTATATGAAAAACTTCTTTTGCCCATATCTCCTAAACTAAGCGTCCTAGAGCGAAAAGGACGATAATTCGTGACCACCCCCAAAAAGTTGAAAAATCAACCCAAAACCTAAAAAATTGAAATTTTTTTATGAAAAACTTCTTTTGCCCATATCTCCTAAACTAAGCGTCCTAGAGCGAAAAGGACGATAATTCGTGACCACACCCAAAATGTTGAAAAATCCACCCAAAACCTTAAAAAATTGAAATTTTTATATGAAAAACTTCTTTTGCCCATATCTCCTAAACTAAGCGTCCTAGAGCGAAAAGGACGATAATTCGTGACCACCCCCAAAAAGTTGAAAAATCAACCCAAAACCTAAAAAATTGAAATTTTTTTATGAAAAACTTCTTTTGCCCATATCTCCTAAACTAAGCGTCCTAGAGCGAAAAGGACGATAATTCGTGACCACCCCCAAAATGTTGAAAAATCAACCCAAAACCTAAAAAATTGAAATTTTTATATGAAAAACTTATTTTGCCCATATATCCTAAACTAAGCGTCCTAGAGCGAAATGGACTTCAATTCGTGACCACCCCCAAAAAGTTGAAAAATCCACCCAAAACCTAAAAAAATTGAAATTTTTATATGAAAAACTTCTTTTGCCCATATCTCCTAAACTAAGCGTCCTAGAGCGAAAAGGACGATAATTCGTGACCACCCTCAAAAAGTTGAAAAATCCACCCAAAACCTTAAAAAATTGAAATTTTTATATGAAAAACTTCTTTTGCTCATATCTCCTAAACTAAGCGTCCTAGAGCGAAAAGGACGATAATTCGTGACCACCCCCAAAAAGTTGAAAAATCCACCCAAAACCTTAAAAAATTGAAATTTTTATATAAAAAACTTCTTTTGCCCATATCTCCTAAACTAAGCGTCCTAGAGCGAAAAGGACGACAATTCGTGACCACCCCCAAAAAGTTGAAAAATCCACCCAAAACCTAAAAAAATTGAAATTTTTATATGAAAAACTTCTTTTGCCCATATCTCCTAAACTAAGCGTCCTAGAGCGAAAAGGACGATAATTCGTGACCACCCTCAAAAGTTGACAAATCCACCCAAAACCCTAAAAAAGTTAAATTTTTATTTGAAAAACTTCTTTTGCCCATATCTCCTAAACTAAGCGTCCTAGAGCGAAAAGGACGATAATTCGTGACCACACCCAAAAAGTAGAAAAATCCACCCAAAACCTAAAAAAATTGAAATTTGTCAAATTTATTTGGGCAAAGCCCTATAGACTGCAAGATGGTTGGATGGACGCACGTTTCGGAATTACCACATTCCTCATCAGCATGCTCTACTTGCAGCAAAACTATCAACCAATTATCAGAATAAATTCAGGCAGTTTATTAAACCCAACAAAAACCACACTTGAACCCTCCGAAAAAAGGTTTTACATTGATAGCCGGCTTATGCCGAAATAAATTCGAAACAAACATATCTCTTTTCCTATGCCACTGTCAAATCATCGATTTGAATTCACATGGCTGGGTTTATTTTGAGCGTGCCTCCTCTTCTTTTTCCATTTGTTTTGTTTTGTTATCGTTGGTTTTGTTCTTTAAGCATTGTTGTTGTTTTTTATTTCAGCTTAAAACCATACATTGACTAAACTACAAGAGTAGCTTAACTAACAGAGGAAAAGAATGTTTGTCAAATTTATTTGGGCAAAGCCCTATAGACTGCAAGATGGTTGGATGGACGCACGTTTCGGAATTACCACATTCCTCATCAGCATCCTCTACTTGCAGCAAAACTATCAACCAATTATCAGAATAAATTCAGGCAGTTTATTAAACCCAACAAAAACCACACTTGAACCCTCCGAAAAAAGGTTTTACATTGATAGCCGGCTTATGCCGAAATAAATTCGAAACAAACATATCTCTTTTCCTATGCCACTGTCAAATCATCGATTTGAATTCACATGGCTGGGTTTATTTTGAGCGTGCCTCCTCTTCTTTTTCCATTTGTTTTGTTTTGTTATCGTTGGTTTTGTTCTTTAAGCATTGTTGTTGTTTTTTATTTCAGCTTAAAACCATACATTGACTAAACTACAAGAGTAGCTTAACCAACAGAGGAAAAGAATGTTTGTCAAATTTATTTGGGCAAAGCCCTATAGACTGCAAGATGGTTGGATGGACGCACGTTTCGGAATTACCACATTCCTCATCAGCATCCTCTACTTGCAGCAAAACTATCAACCAATTATCAGAATAAATTCAGGCAGTTTATTAAACCCAACAAAAACCACACTTGAACCCTCCGAAAAAAGGTTTTACATTGATAGCCGGCTTATGCCGAAATAAATTCGAAACAAACATATCTCTTTTCCTATGCCACTGTCAAATCATCGATTTGAATTCACATGGCTGGGTTTATTTTGAGCGTGCCTCCTCTTCTTTTTCCATTTGTTTTGTTTTGTTATCGTTGGTTTTGTTCTTTAAGCATTGTTGTTGTTTTTTATTTCAGCTTAAAACCATACATTGACTAAACTACAAGAGTAGCTTAACCAACAGAGGAAAAGAATGTTTGTCAAATTTATTTGGGCAAAGCCCTATAGACTGCAAGATGGTTGGATGGACGCACGTTTCGGAATTACCACATTCCTCATCAGCATCCTCTACTTGCAGCAAAACTATCAACCAATTATCAGAATAAATTCAGGCAGTTTATTAAACCCAACAAAAACCACACTTGAACCCTCCGAAAAAAGGTTTTACATTGATAGCCGGCTTATGCCGAAATAAATTCGAAACAAACATATCTCTTTTCCTATGCCACTGTCAAATCATCGATTTGAATTCACATGGCTGGGTTTATTTTGAGCGTGCCTCCTCTTCTTTTTCCATTTGTTTTGTTTTGTTATCGTTGGTGCGTCCATCCAACCATCTTGCAGTCTATAGGGCTTTGCCCAAATAAATTTGACAAACATTCTTTTCCTCTGTTGGTTAAGCTACTCTTGTAGTTTAGTCAATGTATGGTTTTAAGCTGAAATAAAAAACAACAACAATGCTTAAAGAACAAAACCAACGATAACAAAACAAAACAAATGGAAAAATTGAAATTTTTATATGAAAAACTTCTTTTGCCCATATCTCCTAAACTAAGCGTCCTAGAGCGAAAAGTACGATAATTCGTGACCACACCCACAAAGTAGAAAAATCCACCCAAAACCTAAAAAACTTGAAATTTTTATATGAGAAACTTCTTTTGCCCATATCTCCTAAACTAAGCGTCCTAGAGCGAAAAGGACGATAATTCGTGACCACCCCCAAAAAGTTGAAAAATCAACCCAAAACCTAAAAAATTGAAATTTTTATATGAAAAACTTATTTTGCCCATATCTCCTAAACTAAGCGTCCTAGAGCGAAATGGACTTCAATTCGTGACCACCCCCAAAAAGTTGAAAAATCCACCCAAAACCTAAAAAAATTGAAATTTTTATATGAAAAACTTCTTTTGCCCATATCTCCTAAACTAAGCGTCCTAGAGCGAAAAGGACGATAATTCGTGACCACCGTCAAAAAGTTGAAAAATCCACCCAAAACCTTAAAAAATTGAAATTTTTATATGAAAAACTTCTTTTGCCCATATCTCCTAAACTAAGCGTCCTAGAGCGAAAAGGACGATAATTCGTGACCACCCTCAAAAGTTGAAAAATCCACCCAAAACCTTAAAAAAGTGAAATTTTTATATGAAAAACTTCTTTTGCCCATATCTCCTAAACTAAGCGTCCTAGAGCGAAAAGGACGATAATTCGTGACCACACCCAAAAAGTAGAAAAATCCACCCAAAACTTAAAAAAATTGAAATTTTTATATGAAAAACTTCTTTTGCCCATATCTCCTAAACTAAGCGTCCTAGAGCGAAAAGGACGATAATTCGTGACCACACCCAAAAAGTAGAAAAATCCACCCAAAAACCTAAAAAAATTGAAATTTTTATATGAAAAACTTCTTTTGCCCATATCTCCTAAACTAAGCGTCCTAGAGCGAAAAGGACGATAATTCGTGACCACACCCAAAAAAGTTGAAAAATCCACCCAAAACCTAAAAAAATTTTAATTTTTATATGAAAAACTTCTTTTGCCCATATCTCCTAAACTAAGCGTCCTAGAGCGAAAAGGACGATAATTCGTGACCACCCTAAAATGTTGAAAAATCAACCCAAAACCTTAAAAAATTGAAATTTTTATATGAAAAACTTCTTTTGCCCATATCTCCTAAACTAAGCGTCCTAGAGCAAAAAGGACGATAATTCGTGACCACACCCAAAAAGTAGAAAAATCCACCCAAAACCTAAAAAAATTGAAATTTTTATATGAAAAACTTCTTTTGCCCATATCTCCTAAACTAAGCGTCCTAGAGCGAAAAGGACGATAATTCGTGACCACACCCAAAAAGTAGAAAAATCCACCCAAAACCTTAAAAAATTGAAATTTTTATATGAAAAACTTCTTTTGCCCATATCTCCTAAACTAAGCGTCCTAGAGCGAAAAGGACGATAATTCGTGACCACACCCAAAAAGTTGAAAAATCCACCCAAAACCTAAAAAAATTGAAATTTTTATATGAAAAACTTCTTTTGCCCATATCTCCTAAACTAAGCGTCCTAGAGCGAAATGGACCTCAATTCGAGACCACCCCCAAAAAGTTGAAAAATCCACCCAAAACCTAAAAAAATTGAAATTTTTATATGAAAAACTTCTTTTGCCCATATCTCCTAAACTAAGCGTCCTAGAGCGAAAAGGACGATAATTCGTGACCACCCCAAAATGTTGAAAAATCAACCCAAAACCTAAAAAATTGAAATTTTTATATGAAAAACTTCTTTTGCCCATATCTCCTAAACTAAGCGTCCTAGAGCGAAATGGACCTCAATTCGAGACCACCCCCAAAAAGTTGAAAAATCCACCCAAAACCTAAAAAAATTGAAATTTTTATATGAAAAACTTCTTTTGCCCATATCTCCTAAACTAAGCGTCCTAGAGCGAAAAGGACGATAATTCGTGACCACCCCAAAATGTTGAAAAATCAACCCAAAACCTTAAAAAATTGAAATTTTTATATGAAAAACTTCTTTTGCCCATATCTCCTAAACTAAGCGTCCTAGAGCGAAAAGGACGATAATTCGTGACCACACCCAAAAAGTAGAAAAATCCACCCAAAACCTAAAAAAATTGAAATTTTTATATGAAAAACTTCTTTTGCCCATATCTCCTAAACTAAGCGTCCTAGAGCGAAAAGGACGATAATTCGTGACCACCCCCAAAAAGTTGAAAAATCAACCCAAAACCTAAAAAATTGAAATTTTTTTATGAAAAACTTCTTTTGCCCATATCTCCTAAACTAAGCGTCCTAGAGCGAAAAGGACGATAATTCGTGACCACCCCCAAAATGTTGAAAAATCCACCCAAAACCTAAAAAATTGAAATTTTTATATGAAAAACTTATTTTGCCCATATATCCTAAACTAAGCGTCCTAGAGCGAAATGGACTTCAATTCGTGACCACCCCCAAAAAGTTGAAAATTCCACCCAAAACCTAAAAAATTGAAATTTTTATATGAAAAACTTCTTTTGCCCATATCTCCTAAACTAAGCGTCCTAGAGCGAAAAGGACGATAATTCGTGACCACCCCCAAAAAGTTGAAAAATCCACCCAAAACCTTAAAAAATTGAAATTTTTATATAAAAAACTTCTTTTGCCCATATCTCCTAAACTAAGCGTCCTAGAGCGAAAAGGACGACAATTCGTGACCACCCCCAAAAAGTTGACAAATCCACCCAAAACCTAAAAAAATTGAAATTTTTATATGAAAAACTTCTTTTGCCCATATCTCCTAAACTAAGCGTCCTAGAGCGAAAAGGACGATAATTCGTGACCACACCCAAAAAGTAGAAAAATCCACCCAAAACCTAAAAAAATTGAAATTTTTATATGAAAAACTTCTTTTGCCCATATCTCCTAAACTAAGCGTCCTAGAGCGAAAAGGACGATAATTCGTGACCACCCCCAAAAAGTTGAAAAATCAACCCAAAACCTAAAAAATTGAAATTTTTTTATGAAAAACTTCTTTTGCCCATATCTCCTAAACTAAGCGTCCTAGAGCGAAAAGGACGATAATTCGTGACCACCCCCAAAATGTTGAAAAATCCACCCAAAACCTAAAAAATTGAAATTTTTATATGAAAAACTTCTTTTGCCCATATCTCCTAAACTAAGCGTCCTAGAGCGAAAAGGACTTCAATTCGTGACCACCCCCAAAAAGTTGAAAAATCCACCCAAAACCTAAAAAAATTGAAATTTTTATATGAAAAACTTCTTTTGCCCATATCTCCTAAACTAAGCGTCCTAGAGCGAAAAGGACGATAATTCGTGACCACCCCCAAAAAGTTGAAAAATCCACCCAAAACCTTAAAAAATTGAAATTTTTATATGAAAAACTTCTTTTGCCCATATCTCCTAAACTAAGCGTCCTAGAGCGAAAAGGACGATAATTCGTGACCACACCCAAAAAGTAGAAAAATCCACCCAAAAACTCAAAAGTTGAAAAATCCACCCAAAACCTTAAAAAAGTGAAATTTTTATATGAAAAACTTCTTTTGCCCATATCTCCTAAACTAAGCGTCCTAGAGCGAAATGGACGATAATTCGTGACCACCCTCAAAAAGTTGAAAAATCCACCCAAAACCTTAAAAAATTGAAATTTTTATATGAAAAACTTCTTTTGCCCATATCTCCTAAACTAAGCGTCCTAGAGCGAAAAGGACGATAATTCGTGACCACCCCAAAATGTTGAAAAATCAACCCAAAACCAAAAAAATTAAATTTTTATATGAAAAACTTCTTTTGCCCATATCTCCTAAACTAAGCGTCCTAGAGCGAAATGGACGATAATTCGTGACCACCCTCAAAAAGTTGAAAAATCCACCCAAAACCTTAAAAAATTGAAATTTTTATATGAAAAACTTCTTTTGCCCATATCTCCTAAACTAAGCGTCCTAGAGCGAAAAGGACGATAATTCGTGACCACACCCAAAAAGTAGAAAAATCCACCCAAAAACTCAAAAGTTGAAAAATCCACCCAAAACCTTAAAAAAGTGAAATTTTTATATGAAAAACTTCTTTTGCCCATATCTCCTAAACTAAGCGTCCTAGAGCGAAAAGGACGATAATTCGTGACCACACCCAAAAAGTAGAAAAATCCACCCAAAACCTTAAAAAATTGAAATTTTTATATGAAAAACTTCTTTTGCCCATATCTCCTAAACTAAGCGTCCTAGAGCGAAAAGGACGATAATTCGTGACCACCCCAAAATGTTGAAAAATCAACCCAAAACCTAAAAAATTTAAATTTTTATATGAAAAACTTCTTTTGCCCATATCTCCTAAACTAAGCGTCCTAGAGCGAAATGGACCTCAATTCGTGACCACCCCCAAAAAGTTGAAAAATCCACCCAAAACCTAAAAAAATTGAAATTTTTATATGAAAAACTTCTTTTGCCCATATCTCCTAAACTAAGCGTCCTAGAGCGAAAAGGACGATAATTCGTGACCACCCCCAAAAAGTTGAAAAATCCCAAAACCTTAAAAAATTGAAATTTTTATATGAAAAACTTCTTTTGCCCATATCTCCTAAACTAAGCGTCCTAGAGCGAAAAGGACGATAATTCGTGACCACACCCAAAAAGTTGAAAAATCCACCCAAAAACTCAAAAGTTGAAAAATCCACCCAAAACCTTAAAAAAGTGAAATTTTTATATGAAAAACTTCTTTTGCCCATATCTCCTAAACTAAGCGTCCTAGAGCGAAAAGTACGATAATTCGTGACCACACCCAAAAAGTAGAAAAATCCACCCAAAACCTTAAAAAATTGAAATTTTTATATAAAAAACTTCTTTTGCCCATATCTCCTAAACTAAGCGTCCTAGAGCGAAAAGGACGATAATTCGTGACCACACCCAAAAAGTAGAAAAATCCACCCAAAAACCTAAAAAAATTGAAATTTTTATATGAAAAACTTATTTTGCCCATATCTCCTAAACTAAGCGTCCTAGAGCGAAAAGGACAATAATTCGTGACCACACCCAAAAAGTAGAAAAATCCACCCAAAACCTAAAAAAATTGAAATTTTTATATGAAAAGCTTCTTTTGCCCATATCACCTAAACTAAGCGTCCTAGAGCGAAAAGGACGATAATTCGTGACCACCCTCAAAAAGTTGAAAAATCCACCCAAAACCTTAACAAATTGAAATTTTTATATGAAAAACTTCTTTTGCCCATATCTCCTAAACTAAGCGTCCTAGAGCGAAATGGACGATAATTCGTGACCACCCTCAAAAAGTTGAAAAATCCACCCAAAACCTTAAAAAATTGAAATTTTTATATGAAAAACTTCTTTTGCCCATATCTCCTAAACTAAGCGTCCTAGAGCAAAAAGGACGATAATTCGTGACCACCCCAAAATGTTGAAAAATCAACCCAAAACCAAAAAAATTGAAATTTTTATATGAAAAACTTCTTTTGCCCATATCTCCTAAACTAAGCGTCCTAGAGCGAAATGGACTTCAATTCGTGACCACATCAAAATTAGAAAAATCCACCCAAAACCTAAAAAAATTGAAATTTTTATATGAAAAACTTCTTTTGCCCATATCTCCTAAACTAAGCGTCCTAGAGCGAAAAGGACGATAATTCGTGACCACACCCAAAAAGTAGAAAAATCCACCCAAAACCTTAAAAAATTGAAATTTTTATATGAAAAACTTCTTTTGCCCATATCTCCTAAACTAAGCGTCCTCGAGCGAAAAGGACGATAATTCGTGACCACCCTCAAAAAGTTGAAAAATCCACCCAAAACCTTAAAAAATTTTAACTTTTATATGAAAAACTTCTTTTACCCATATCTCCTAAACTAAGCGTCCTAGAGCGAAAAGGACGATAATTCGTGACCACCCCCAAAAAGTTGAAAAATCCACCCAAAACCTAAAAAAATTGAAATTTTTATATGAAAAACTTCTTTTGCCCATATCTCCTAAACTAAGCGTCCTCGAGCGAAAAGGACGATAATTCGTGACCACCCTCAAAAAGTTGAAAAATCCACCCAAAACCTAAAAAAATTGAAATTTTTATATGAAAAACTTCTTTTGCCCATATCTCCTAAACTAAGCGTCCTAGAGCGAAAAGGACGATAATTCGTGACCACATCCAAAAAGTAGAAAAATCCACCCAAAACCTAAAAAAATTGAAATTTTTATATGAAAAACTTCTTTTGCCCATATCTCCTAAACTAAGCGTCCTAGAGCGAAATGGACTTCAATTCGTGACCACCCCCAAAAAGTTGAAAAATCCACCCAAAACCTAAAAAAATTGAAATTTTTATATGAAAAACTTCTTTTGCCCATATCTCCTAAACTAAGCGTCCTAGAGCGAAAAGGACGATAATTCGTGACCACACCCAAAAAGTTGAAAAATCCACCCAAAACCTAAAAAAATTGAAATTTTTATATGAAAAACTTCTTTTGCCCATATCTCCTAAACTAAGCGTCCTAGAGCGAAAAGGACGATAATTCGTGACCACCCCAAAATGTTGAAAAATCAACCCAAAACCTTAACAAATTGAAATTTTTATATGAAAAACTTCTTTTGCCCATATCTCCTAAACTAAGCGTCCTAGAGCGAAAAGGACGATAATTCGTGACCACACCCAAAAAGTAGAAAAATCCACCCAAAACCTAAAAAAATTGAAATTTTTATATGAAAAACTTCTTTTGCCCATATCTCCTAAACTAAGCGTCCTAGAGCGAAAAGGACGATAATTCGTGACCACCCCCAAAAAGTTGAAAAATCAACCCAAAACCAAAAAATTGAAATTTTTTTATGAAAAACTTCTTTTGCCCATATCTCCTAAACTAAGCGTCCTAGAGCGAAAAGGACGATAATTCGTGACCACCCCCAAAATGTTGAAAAATCAACCCAAAACCTAAAAAATTGAAATTTTTATATGAAAAACTTATTTTGCCCATATATCCTAAACTAAGCGTCCTAGAGCGAAATGGACTTCAATTCGTGACCACCCCCAAAAAGTTGAAAAATCAACCCAAAACCAAAAAATTGAAATTTTTATATGAAAAACTTCTTTTGCCCATATCTCCTAAACTAAGCGTCCTAGAGCGAAAAGGACGATAATTCGTGACCACCCCCAAAAAGTTGAAAAATCAACCCAAAACCAAAAAATTGAAATTTTTTTATGAAAAACTTCTTTTGCCCATATCTCCTAAACTAAGCGTCCTAGAGCGAAAAGGACGATAATTCGTGACCACACCCAAAAACTAGAAAAATCCACCCAAAACCTAAAAAAATTGAAATTTTTATATGAAAAACTTCTTTTGCCCATATCTCCTAAACTAAGCGTCCTAGAGCGAAAAGGACGATAATTCGTGACCACCCCCAAAAAGTTGAAAAATCAACCCAAAACCAAAAAATTGAAATTTTTTTATGAAAAACTTCTTTTGCCCATATCTCCTAAACTAAGCGTCCTAGAGCGAAAAGGACGATAATTCGTGACCACCCTCAAAAAGTTGAAAAATCCACCCAAAACCTTAAAAAATTGAAATTTTTATATGAAAAACTTCTTTTGCTCATATCTCCTAAACTAAGCGTCCTAGAGCGAAAAGGACGATAATTCGTGACCACCCCCAAAAAGTTGAAAAATCCACCCAAAACCTTAAAAAATTGAAATTTTTATATAAAAAACTTCTTTTGCCCATATGTCCTAAACTAAGCGTCCTAGAGCGAAAAGGACGACAATTCGTGACCACCCCCAAAAAGTTGAAAAATCCACCCAAAACCTAAAAAAATTGAAATTTTTATATGAAAAACTTCTTTTGCCCATATCTCCTAAACTAAGTGTCCTAGAGCGAAAAGGACGATAATTCGTGACCACACCCAAAAAGTAGAAAAATCCACCCAAAACCTAAAAAAATTGAAATTTTTATATGAAAAACTTCTTTTGCCCATATCTCCTAAACTAAGCGTCCTAGAGCGAAAAGGACGATAATTCGTGACCACCCCCAAAAAGTTGAAAAATCAACCCAAAACCTAAAAAAATTGAAATTTTTATATGAAAAACTTCTTTTGCCCATATCTCCTAAACTAAGCGTCCTAGAGCGAAAAGGACGATAATTCGTGACCACCCCAAAATGTTGAAAAATCAACCCAAAACCTAAAAAATTTAAATTTTTATATGAAAAACTTCTTTTGCCCATATCTCCTAAACTAAGCGTCCTAGAGCGAAATGGACCTCAATTCGTGACCACCCCCAAAAAGTTGAAAAATCCACCCAAAACCTAAAAAAATTAAAATTTTTATATGAAAAACTTCTTTTGCCCATATCTCCTAAACTAAGCGTCCTAGAGCGAAAAGGACGATAATTCGTGACCACCCCCAAAAAGTTGAAAAATCCACCCAAAACCTTAAAAAATTGAAATTTTTATATGAAAAACTTCTTTTGCCCATATCTCCTAAACTAAGCGTCCTAGAGCGAAAAGGACGATAATTCGTGACCACACCCAAAAAGTAGAAAAATCCACAGAAAAACTCAAAAGTTGAAAAATCCACCCAAAACCTTAAAAAAGTGAAATTTTTATATGAAAAACTTCTTTTGCCCATATCTCCTAAACTAAGCGTCCTAGAGCGAAAAGGACGATAATTCCTGACCACACCCAAAAAGTAGAAAAATCCACCCAAAACCTTAAAACATTGAAATTTTTATATAAAAAACTTCTTTTGCCCATATCTCCTAAACTAAGCGTCCTAGAGCGAAAAGGACGATAATTCGTGACCACACCCAAAAAGTAGAAAAATCCACCCAAAAACCTAAAAAAATTGAAATTTTTATATGAAAAACTTATTTTGCCCATATCTCCTAAACTAAGCGTCCTAGAGCGAAAAGGACGATAATTCGTGACCACACCCAAAAAGTAGAAAAATCCACCCAAAACCTAAAAAAATTGAAATTTTTATATGAAAAGCTTCTTTTGCCCATATCACCTAAACTAAGCGTAATAGAGCGAAATGGACGATAATTCGTGACCACCCTCAAAAAGTTGAAAAATCCACCCAAAACCTTAAAAAATTGAAATTTTTATATGAAAAACTTCTTTTGCCCATATCTCCTAAACTAAGCGTCCTAGAGCGAAAAGGACGATAATTCGTGACCACCCCAAAATGTTGAAAAATCAACCCAAAACCAAAAAAATTGAAATTTTTATATGAAAAACTTCTTTTGCCCATATCTCCTAAACTAAGCGTCCTAGAGCGAAATGGACTTCAATTCGTGACCACATCAAAATTAGCAAAATCCACCCAAAACCTAAAAAAATTGAAATTTTTATATGAAAAACTTCTTTTGCCCATATCTCCTAAACTAAGCGTCCTAGAGCGAAAAGGACGATAATTCGTGACCACACCCAAAAAGTAGAAAAATCCACCCAAAACCTTAAAAAATTGAAATTTTTATATGAAAAACTTCTTTTGCCCATATCTCCTAAACTAAGCGTCCTAGAGCGAAAAGGACGATAATTCGTGACCACACCCAAAAAGTTGAAAAATCCACCCAAAACCTAAAAAAATTGAAATTTTTATATGAAAAACTTCTTTTGCCCATATCTCCTAAACTAAGCGTCCTAGAGCGAAAAGGACGATAATTCGTGACCACCCCAAAATGTTGAAAAATCAACCCAAAACCTTAACAAATTGAAATTTTTATATGAAAAACTTCTTTTGCCCATATCTCCTAAACTAAGCGTCCTAGAGCGAAAAGGACGATAATTCGTGACCACACCCAAAAAGTAGAAAAATCCACCCAAAACCTAAAAAAATTGAAATTTTTATATGAAAAACTTCTTTTGCCCATATCTCCTAAACTAAGCGTCCTAGAGCGAAAAGGACGATAATTCGTGACCACCCCCAAAAAGTTGAAAAATCAACCCAAAACCAAAAAAATTGAAATTTTTTTATGAAAAACTTCTTTTGCCCATATCTCCTAAACTAAGCGTCCTAGAGCGAAAAGGACGATAATTCGTGACCACCCCCAAAATGTTGAAAAATCAACCCAAAACCTAAAAAATTGAAATTTTTATATGAAAAACTTATTTTGCCCATATATCCTAAACTAAGCGTCCTAGAGCGAAATGGACTTCAATTCGTGACCACCCCCAAAAAGTTGAAAAATCCACCCAAAACCTAAAAAAATTGAAATTTTTATATGAAAAACTTCTTTTGCCCATATCTCCTAAACTAAGCGTCCTAGAGCGAAAAGGACGATAATTCGTGACCACCCTCAAAAAGTTGAAAAATCCACCCAAAACCTTAAAAAATTGAAATTTTTATATGAAAAACTTCTTTTGCTCATATCTCCTAAACTAAGCGTCCTAGAGCGAAAAGGACGATAATTCGTGACCACCCCCAAAAAGTTGAAAAATCCACCCAAAACCTTAAAAAATTGAAAATTTTATATAAAAAACTTCTTTTGCCCATATGTCCTAAACTAAGCGTCCTAGAGCGAAAAGGACGACAATTCGTGACCACCCCCAAAAAGTTGAAAAATCCACCCAAAACCTAAAAAAATTGAAATTTTTATATGAAAAACTTCTTTTGTCCATATCTCCTAAACTAAGCGTCCTAGAGCGAAAAGGACGATAATTCGTGACCACACCCAAAAAGTAGAAAAATCCACCCAAAACCTAAAAAAATTGAAATTTTTATATGAAAAACTTCTTTTGCCCATATCTCCTAAACTAAGCGTCCTAGAGCGAAAAGGACGATAATTCGTGACCACCCCCAAAAAGTTGAAAAATCAACCCAAAACCTAAAAAATTGAAATTTTTTTATGAAAAACTTCTTTTGCCCATATCTCCTAAACTAAGCGTCCTAGAGCGAAAAGGACGATAATTCGTGACCACCCCCAAAATGTTGAAAAATCAACCCAAAACCTAAAAAATTGAAATTTTTATATGAAAAACTTATTTTGCCCATATATCCTAAACTAAGCGTCCTAGAGCGAAATGGACTTCAATTCGTGACCACCCCCAAAAAGTTGAAAAATCCACCCAAAACCTAAAAAAATTGAAATTTTTATATGAAAAACTTCTTTTGCCCATATCTCCTAAACTAAGCGTCCTAGAGCGAAAAGGACGATAATTCGTGACCACCCTCAAAAAGTTGAAAAATCCACCCAAAACCTTAAAAAATTGAAATTTTTATATGAAAAACTTCTTTTGCTCATATCTCCTAAACTAAGCGTCCTAGAGCGAAAAGGACGATAATTCGTGACCACCCCCAAAAAGTTGAAAAATCCACCCAAAACCTTAAAAAATTGAAATTTTTATATAAAAAACTTCTTTTGCCCATATCTCCTAAACTAAGCGTCCTAGAGCGAAAAGGACGACAATTCGTGACCACCCCCAAAAAGTTGAAAAATCCACCCAAAACCTAAAAAAATTGAAATTTTTATATGAAAAACTTCTTTTGCCCATATCTCCTAAACTAAGCGTCCTAGAGCGAAAAGGACGATAATTCGTGACCACCCTCAAAAGTTGAAAAATCCACCCAAAACCTTAAAAAAGTGAAATTTTTATATGAAAAACTTCTTTTGCCCATATCTCCTAAACTAAGCGTCCTAGAGCGAAAAGGACGATAATTCGTGACCACACCCAAAAAGTAGAAAAATCCACCCAAAACCTAAAAAAATTGAAATTTTTATATGAAAAACTTCTTTTGCCCATATCTCCTAAACTAAGCGTCCTAGAGCGAAAAGGACGATAATTCGTGACCACACCCAAAAAGTTGAAAAATCCACCCAAAACCTAAAAAATTGAAATTTTTATATGAAAAACTTATTTTGCCCATATCTCCTAAACTAAGCGTCCTAGAGCGAAATGGACTTCAATTCGTGACCACCCCCAAAAAGTTGAAAAATCCACCGAAAACCTAAAAAAATTGAAATTTTGATATGAAAACCTTCTTTTGCCCATATCTCCTAAACTAAGCGTCCTAGAGCGAAAAGGACGATAATTCGTGACCACCCTCAAAAAGTTGAAAAATCCACCCAAAACCTTAAAAAATTGAAATTTTTATATGAAAACCTTCTTTTTCCCATATCTCCTAAACTAAGCGTCCTAGAGCGAAAAGGACGATAATTCGTCACCACCCCCAAAAAGTTGAAAAATCCACCCAAAACCTTAAAAAATTGAAATTTTTATATGAAAAACTTCTTTTGCCCATATCTCCTAAACTAAGCGTCCTAGAGCGAAATGGACTTCAATTCGTGACCACCCCCAAAAAGTTGAAAAATCCACCCAAAACCTAAAAAATTTGAAATTTTTATATGAAAAACTTCTTTTGCCCATATCTCCTAAACTAAGCGTCCTAGAGCGAAAAGGACGATAATTCGTGACCACCCCCAAAAAGTTGAAAAATCCACCCAAAACCTTAAAAAATTTAAATTTTTATATGAAAAATTTCTTTTGCCCATATCTCCTAAACTAAGCGTCCTAGAGCGAAAAGGACGATAATTCGTGACCACCCTCAAAAAGTTGAAAAATCCACCCAAAACCTTAAAAAATTGAAATTTTTATATGAAAAACTTCTTTTGCCCATATCTCCTAAACTAAGCGTCCTAGAGCGAAAAGGACGATAATTCGTGACCACCCTCAAAAGTTGAAAAATCCACCCAAAACCTTAAAAAAGTGAATTTTTTATATGAAAAACTTCTTTTGCCCATATCTCCTAAACTAAGCGTCCTAGAGCGAAAAGGACGATAATTCGTGACCACACCCAAAAAGTAGAAAAATCCACCCAAAACCTTAAAAAATTGAAATTTTTATATGAAAAACTTCTTTTGCCCATATCTCCTAAACTAAGCGTCCTAGAGCGAAAAGGACGATAATTCGTGACCACACCCAAAAAGTAGAAAAATCCACCCAAAAACCTAAAAAAATTGAAATTTTTATATGAAAAACTTATTTTGCCCATATCTCCTAAACTAAGCGTCCTAGAGCGAAAAGGACGATAATTCGTGACCACACCCAAAAAGTAGAAAAATCCACCCAAAACCTAAAAAAATTGAAATTTTTATATGAAAAACTTCTTTTGCCCATATCTCCTAAACTAAGCGTCCTAGAGCGAAAAGGACGATAATTCGTGACCACCCTCAAAAAGTTGAAAAATCCACCCAAAACCTTAAAAAATTGAAATTTTTATATGAAAAACTTCTTTTGCCCATATCTCCTAAACTAAGCGTCCTAGAGCGAAATGGACGATAATTCGTGACCACCCTCAAAAAGTTGAAAAATCCACCCAAAACCTTAAAAAATTGAAATTTTTATATGAAAAACTTCTTTTGCCCATATCTCCTAAACTAAGCGTCCTAGAGCGAAAAGGACGATAATTCGTGACCACCCCAAAATGTTGAAAAATCAACCCAAAACCAAAAAAATTGAAATTTTTATATGAAAAACTTCTTTTGCCCATATCTCCTAAACTAAGCGTCCTAGAGCGAAATGGACTTCAATTCGTGACCACACCCAAAATTAGAAAAATCCACCCAAAACCTAAAAAAATTGAAATTTTTATATGAAAAACTTCTTTTGCCCATATCTCCTAAACTAAGCGTCCTAGAGCGAAAAGGACGATAATTCGTGACCACACCCAAAAAGTAGAAAAATCCACCCAAAACCTTAAAAAATTGAAATTTTTATATGAAAAACTTCTTTTGCCCATATCTCCTAAACTAAGCGTCCTAGAGCGAAAAGGACGATAATTCGTGACCACACCCAAAAAGTTGAAAAATCCACCCAAAACCTAAAAAAATTGAAATTTTTATATGAAAAACTTCTTTTGCCCATATCTCCTAAACTAAGCGTCCTAGAGCGAAATGGACCTCAATTCGTGACCACCCCCAAAAAGTTGAAAAATCCACCCAAAACCTAAAAAAATTGAAATTTTTATATGAAAAACTTCTTTTGCCCATATCTCCTAAACTAAGCGTCCTAGAGCGAAAAGGACGATAATTCGTGACCACACCCAAAAAGTAGAAAAATCCACCCAAAAACTCAAAAGTTGAAAAATCCACCCAAAACCTTAAAAAAGTGAAATTTTTATATGAAAAACTTCTTTTGCCCATATCTCCTAAACTAAGCGTCCTAGAGCGAAAAGGACGATAATTCGTGACCACACCCAAAAAGTTGAAAAATCCACCCAAAACCTTAAAAAATTGAAATTTTTATATGAAAAACTTCTTTTGCCCATATCTCCTAAACTAAGCGTCCTAGAGCGAAAAGGACGATAATTCGTGACCACACCCAAAAAGTAGAAAAATCCACCCAAAAACCTAAAAAAATTTAAATTTTTATATGAAAAACTTATTTTGCCCATATCTCCTAAACTAAGCGTCCTAGAGCGAAAAGGACGATAATTCGTGACCACACCCAAAAAGTAGAAAAATCCACCCAAAACCTAAAAAAATTGAAATTTTTATATGAAAAGCTTCTTTTGCCCATATCTCCTAAACTAAGCGTCCTAGAGCGAAAAGGACGATAATTCGTGACCACCCTCAAAAAGTTGAAAAATCCACCCAAGACCTTAACAAATTGAAATTTTTATATGAAAAACTTCTTTTGCCCATATATCCTAACCTAAGCGTCCTAGAGCGAAATGGACGATAATTCGTGACCACCCTCAAAAAGTTGAAAAATCCACCCTAAAAAAATTTAAATTTTTATATGAAAAACTTCTTTTGCCCATATCTCCTAAACTAAGCGTCCTAGAGCGAAAAGGACGATAATTCGTGACCACCCCAAAATGTTGAAAAATCAACCCAAAACCTTAACAAATTGAAATTTTTATATGAAAAACTTCTTTTGCCCATATCTCCTAAACTAAGCGTCCTAGAGCGAAAAGGACGATAATTCGTGACCACACCCAAAAAGTAGAAAAATCCACCCAAAACCTAAAAAAATTGAAATTTTTATATGAAAAACTTCTTTTGCCCATATCTCCTAAACTAAGCGTCCTAGAGCGAAAAGGACGATAATTCGTGACCACCCCCAAAATGTTGAAAAATCAACCCAAAACCTAAAAAATTGAAATTTTTATATGAAAAACTTATTTTGCCCATATATCCTAAACTAAGCGTCCTAGAGCGAAATGGACTTCAATTCGTGACCACCCCCAAAAAGTTGAAAAATCCACCCAAAACCTAAAAAAATTGAAATTTTTATATGAAAAACTTCTTTTGCCCATATCTCCTAAACTAAGCGTCCTAGAGCGAAAAGGACGATAATTCGTGACCACCCTCAAAAAGTTGAAAAATCCACCCAAAACCTTAAAAAATTGAAATTTTTATATGAAAAACTTCTTTTGCTCATATCTCCTAAACTAAGCGTCCTAGAGCGAAAAGGACGATAATTCGTGACCACCCCCAAAAAGTTGAAAAATCCACCCAAAACCTTAAAAAATTGAAATTTTTATATAAAAAACTTCTTTTGCCCATATGTCCTAAACTAAGCGTCCTAGAGCGAAAAGGACGACAATTCGTGACCACCCCCAAAAAGTTGAAAAATCCACCCAAAACCTAAAAAAATTGAAATTTTTATATGAAAAACTTCTTTTGCCCATATCTCCTAAACTAAGCGTCCTAGAGCGAAAAGGACGACAATTCGTGACCACCCCCAAAAAGTTGAAAAATCCACCCAAAACCTAAAAAAATTGAAATTTTTATATGAAAAACTTCTTTTGCCCATATCTCCTAAACTAAGCGTCCTAGAGCGAAAAGGACGATAATTCGTGAAAGTAGAAAAATCCACCCAAAACCTAAAAAAATTGAAATTTTTATATGAAAAACTTCTTTTGCCCATATCTCCTAAACTAAGCGTCATAGAGCGAAAAGGACGATAATTCGTGACCACCCCCAAAAAGTTGAAAAATCAACCCAAAACCTAAAAAATTGAAATTTTTTTTATGAAAAACTTCTTTTGCCCATATCTCCTAAACTAAGCGTCCTAGAGCGAAAAGGACGATAATTCGTGACCACCCCAAAATGTTGAAAAATCAACCCAAAACCTTAAAAAATTGAAATTTTTATATGAAAAACTTCTTTTGCCCATATCTCCTAAACTAAGCGTCCTAGAGCGAAAAGGACGATAATTCGTGACCACCCCAAAATGTTGAAAAATCAACCCAAAACCAAAAAAATTGAAATTTTTATATGAAAAACTTCTTTTGCCCATATCTCCTAAACTAAGCGTCCTAGAGCGAAATGGACTTCAATTCGTGACCACACCCAAAATTAGAAAAATCCACCCAAAACCTAAAAAAATTGAAATTTTTATATGAAAAACTTCTTTTGCCCATATCTCCTAAACTAAGCGTCCTAGAGCGAAAAGGACGATAATTCGTGACCACACCCAAAAAGTAGAAAAATCCACCCAAAACCTTAAAAAATTGAAATTTTTATATGAAAAACTTCTTTTGCCCATATCTCCTAAACTAAGCGTCCTAGAGCGAAAAGGACGATAATTCGTGACCACACCCAAAAAGTTGAAAAATCCACCCAAAACCTAAAAAAATTGAAATTTTTATATGAAAAACTTCTTTTGCCCATATCTCCTAAACTAAGCGTCCTAGAGCGAAATGGACCTCAATTCGTGACCACCCCCAAAAAGTTGAAAAATCCACCCAAAACCTAAAAAAATTGAAATTTTTATATGAAAAACTTCTTTTGCCCATATCTCCTAAACTAAGCGTCCTAGAGCGAAAAGGACGATAATTCGTGACCACACCCAAAAAGTAGAAAAATCCACCCAAAAACTCAAAAGTTGAAAAATCCACCCAAAACCTTAAAAAAGTGAAATTTTTATATGAAAAACTTCTTTTGCCCATATCTCCTAAACTAAGCGTCCTAGAGCGAAAAGGACGATAATTCGTGACCACACCCAAAAAGTTGAAAAATCCACCCAAAACCTTAAAAAATTGAAATTTTTATATGAAAAACTTCTTTTGCCCATATCTCCTAAACTAAGCGTCCTAGAGCGAAAAGGACGATAATTCGTGACCACACCCAAAAAGTAGAAAAATCCACCCAAAAACCTAAAAAAATTGAAATTTTTATATGAAAAACTTATTTTGCCCATATCTCCTAAACTAAGCGTCCTAGAGCGAAAAGGACGATAATTCGTGACCACACCCAAAAAGTAGAAAAATCCACCCAAAACCTAAAAAAATTAAAATTTTTATATGAAAAGCTTCTTTTGCCCATATCTCCTAAACTAAGCGTCCTAGAGCGAAAAGGACGATAATTCGTGACCACCCTCAAAAAGTTGAAAAATCCACCCAAAACCTTAACAAATTGAAATTTTTATATGAAAAACTTCTTTTGCCCATATATCCTAACCTAAGCGTCCTAGAGCGAAATGGACGATAATTCGTGACCACCCTCAAAAAGTTGAAAAATCCACCCAAAACCTTAAAAAATTGAAATTTTTATATGAAAAACTTCTTTTGCCCATATCTCCTAAACTAAGCGTCCTAGAGCGAAATGGACTTCAATTCGTGACCACATCAAAATTAGAAAAATCCACCCAAAACCTAAAAAAATTGAAATTTTTATATGAAAAACTTCTTTTGCCCATATCTCCTAAACTAAGCGTCCTAGAGCGAAAAGGACGATAATTCGTGACCACACCCAAAAAGTAGAAAAATCCACCCAAAACCTTAAAAAATTGAAATTTTTATATGAAAAACTTCTTTTGCCCATATCTCCTAAACGAAGCGTCCTAGAGCGAAAAGGACGATAATTCGTGACCACACCCAAAAAGTTGAAAAATCCACCCAAAACCTAAAAAAATTTAAATTTTTATATGAAAAACTTCTTTTGCCCATATCTCCTAAACTAAGCGTCCTAGAGCGAAAAGGACGATAATTCGTGACCACCCCCAAAAAGTTGAAAAATCCACCCAAAACCTTAAAAAATTGAAATTTTTATATGAAAAACTTCTTTTGCCCATATCTCCTAAACTAAGCGTCCTAGAGCGAAAAGGACGATAATTCGTGACCACACCCAAAAAGTAGAAAAATCCACCCAAAACCTAAAAAAATTGAAATTTTTATATGAAAAACTTCTTTTGCCCATATCTCCTAAACTAAGCGTCCTAGAGCGAAAAGGACTATAATTCGTGACCACCCCCAAAATGTTGAAAAATCAACCCAAAACCTAAAAAATTGAAATTTTTATATGAAAAACTTATTTTGCCCATATATCCTAAACTAAGCGTCCTAGAGCGAAATGGACTTCAATTCGTGACCACCCCCAAAAAGTTGAAAAATCCACCCAAAACCTAAAAAAATTGAAATTTTTATATGAAAAACTTCTTTTGCCCATATCTCCTAAACTAAGCGTCCTAGAGCGAAAAGGACGATAATTCGTGACCACCCTCAAAAAGTTGAAAAATCCACCCAAAACCTTAAAAAATTGAAATTTTTATATGAAAAACTTCTTTTGCTCATATCTCCTAAACTAAGCGTCCTAGAGCGAAAAGGACGATAATTCGTGACCACCCCCAAAAAGTTGAAAAATCCACCCAAAACCTTAAAAAATTGAAATTTTTATATAAAAAACTTCTTTTGCCCATATGTCCTAAACTAAGCGTCCTAGAGCGAAAAGGACGACAATTCGTGACCACCCCCAAAAAGTTGAAAAATCCACCCAAAACCTAAAAAAATTGAAATTTTTATATGAAAAACTTCTTTTGCCCATATCTCCTAAACTAAGCGTCCTAGAGCGAAAAGGACGACAATTCGTGACCACCCCCAAAAAGTTGAAAAATCCACCCAAAACCTAAAAAAATTGAAATTTTTATATGAAAAACTTCTTTTGCCCATATCTCCTAAACTAAGCGTCCTAGAGCGAAAAGGACGATAATTCGTGAAAGTAGAAAAATCCACCCAAAACCTAAAAAAATTGAAATTTTTATATGAAAAACTTCTTTTGCCCATATCTCCTAAACTAAGCGTCATAGAGCGAAAAGGACGATAATTCGTGACCACCCCCAAAAAGTTGAAAAATCAACCCAAAACCTAAAAAATTGAAATTTTTTTATGAAAAACTTCTTTTGCCCATATCTCCTAAACTAAGCGTCCTAGAGCGAAAAGGACGATAATTCGTGACCACCCCCAAAATGTTGAAAAATCAACCCAAAACCTAAAAAATTGAAATTTTTATATGAAAAACTTATTTTGCCCATATATCCTAAACTAAGCGTCCTAGAGCGAAATGGACTTCAATTCGTGACCACCCCCAAAAAGTTGAAAAATCCACCCAAAACCTAAAAAAATTGAAATTTTTATATGAAAAACTTCTTTTGCCCATATCTCCTAAACTAAGCGTCCTAGAGCGAAAAGGACGATAATTCGTGACCACCCTCAAAAAGTTGAAAAATCCACCCAAAACCTTAAAAAATTGAAATTTTTATATGAAAAACTTCTTTTGCTCATATCTCCTAAACTAAGCGTCCTAGAGCGAAAAGGACGATAATTCGTGACCACCCCCAAAAAGTTGAAAAATCCACCCAAAACCTTAAAAAATTGAAATTTTTATATAAAAAACTTCTTTTGCCCATATCTCCTAAACTAAGCGTCCTAGAGCGAAAAGGACGACAATTCGTGACCACCCCCAAAAAGTTGAAAAATCCACCCAAAACCTAAAAAAATTGAAATTTTTATATGAAAAACTTCTTTTGCCCATATCTCCTAAACTAAGCGTCCTAGAGCGAAAAGGACGATAATTCGTGACCACCCTCAAAAGTTGAAAAATCCACCCAAAACCTTAAAAAAGTGAAATTTTTATATGAAAAACTTCTTTTGCCCATATCTCCTAAACTAAGCGTCCTAGAGCGAAAAGGACGATAATTCGTGACCACCCTCAAAAAGTTGAAAAATCCACCCAAAACCTTAAAAAATTGAAATTTTTATATGAAAACCTTCTTTTGCCCATATCTCCTAAACTAAGCGTCCTAGAGCGAAAAGGACGATAATTCGTCACCACCCCCAAAAAGTTGAAAAATCCACCCAAAACCTTAAAAAATTGAAATTTTTATATGAAAAACTTCTTTTGCCCATATCTCCTAAACTAAGCGTCCCAGAGCGAAATGGACTTCAATTCGTGACCAAGAGCGAAAAGGACGATAATTCGTGACCACCCCCAAAAAGTTGAAAAATCCACCCAAAACCTTAAAAAATTTAAATTTTTATATGAAAAATTTCTTTTGCCCATATCTCCTAAACTAAGCGTCCTAGAGCGAAAAGGACGATAATTCGTGACCACCCTCAAAAAGTTGAAAAATCCACCCAAAACCTTAAAAAATTGAAATTTTTATATGAAAAACTTCTTTTGCCCACATCTCCTAAACTAAGCGTCCTAGAGCGAAAAGGACGATAATTCGTGACCACCCTCAAAAGTTGAAAAATCCACCCAAAACCTTAAAAAAGTGAAATTTTTATATGAAAAACTTCTTTTGCCCATATCTCCTAAACTAAGCGTCCTAGAGCGAAAAGGACGATAATTCGTGACCACACCCAAAAAGTAGAAAAATCCACCCAAAACCTTAAAAAATTGAAATTTTTATATGAAAAACTTCTTTTGCCCATATCTCCTAAACTAAGCGTCCTAGAGCGAAAAGGACGATAATTCGTGACCACACCCAAAAAGTTGAAAAATCCACCCAAAAACCTAAAAAATTGAAATTTTTATATGAAAAACTTCTTTTGCCCATATCTCCTAAACTAAGCGTCCTAGAGCGAAAAGGACGATAATTCTTGACCACACCCAAAAAGTAGAAAAATCCACCCAAAACCTAAAAAAATTGAAATTTTTATATGAAAAACTTCTTTTGCCCATATCTCCTAAACTAAGCGTCCTAGAGCGAAAAGGACGATAATTCGTGACCACCCTCAAAAAGTTGAAAAATCCACCCAAAACCTTAAAAAATTGAAATTTTTATATGAAAAACTTCTTTTGCCCATATCTCCTAAACTAAGCGTCCTAGAGCGAAATGGACGATAATTCGTGACCACCCTCAAAAAGTTGAAAAATCCACCCAAAACCTTAAAAAATTGAAATTTTTATATGAAAAACTTCTTTTGCCCATATCTCCTAAACTAAGCGTCCTAGAGCGAAAAGGACGATAATTCGTGACCACCCCAAAATGTTGAAAAATCAACCCAAAACCAAAAAAATTGAAATTTTTATATGAAAAACTTCTTTTGCCCATATCTCCTAAACTAAGCGTCCTAGAGCGAAATGGACTTCAATTCGTGACCACACCCAAAATTAGAAAAATCCACCCAAAACCTAAAAAAATTGAAATTTTTATATGAAAAACTTCTTTTGCCCATATCTCCTAAACTAAGCGTCCTAGAGCGAAAAGGACGATAATTCGTGACCACACCCAAAAAGTAGAAAAATCCACCCAAAACCTTAAAAAATTGAAATTTTTATATGAAAAACTTCTTTTGCCCATATCTCCTAAACTAAGCGTCCTAGAGCGAAAAGGACGATAATTCGTGACCACCCCAAAATGTTGAAAATCAACCCAAAACCTTAAAAAATTGAAATTTTTATATGAAAAACTTCTTTTGCCCATATCTGCTAAACTAAGCGTCCTAGAGCGAAAAGGACGATAATTCGTGACCACACCCAAAAAGTAGAAAAATCCACCCAAAACCTAAAAAAAATTGAAATTTTTATATGAAAAACTTCTTTTGCCCATATCTCCTAAACTAAGCGTCCTAGAGCGAAAAGGACGATAATTCGTGACCACACCCAAAAAGTAGAAAAATCCACCCAAAACCTAAAAAAATTGAAATTGTTATATGAAAAACTTCTTTTGCCCATATCTCCTAAACTAAGCGTCCTAGAGCGAAAAGGACGATAATTCGTGACCACACCCAAAAAGTAGAAAAATCCACCCAAAACCTAAAAAAATTGAAATTTTTATATGAAAAACTTCTTTTGCCCATATCTCCTAAACTAAGCGTCCTAGAGCGAAAAGGACGATAATTCGTGACCACACCCAAAAAGTTGAAAAATCCACCCAAAACCTAAAAAATTGAAATTTTTATATGAAAAACTTATTTTGCCCATATCTCCTAAACTAAGCGTCCTAGAGCGAAATGGACTTCAATTCGTGACCACCCCCAAAAAGTTGAAAAATCCACCCAAAACCTAAAAAAATTGAAATTTTTATATGAAAAACTTCTTTTGCCCATATCTCCTAAACTAAGCGTCCTAGAGCGAAAAGGACGATAATTCGTGACCACCCTCAAAAAGTTGAAAAATCCACCCAAAACCTTAAAAAATTGAAATTTTTATATGAAAACCTTCTTTTGCCCATATCTCCTAAACTAAGCGTCCTAGAGCGAAAAGGACGATAATTCGTCACCACCCCCAAAAAGTTGAAAAATCCACCCAAAACCTTAAAAAATTGAAATTTTTATATGAAAAACTTCTTTTGCCCATATCTCCTAAACTAAGCGTCCCAGAGCGAAATGGACTTCAATTCGTGACCACCCCCAAAAAGTTGAAAAATCCACCCAAAACCTAAAAAAATTGAAATTTTTATATGAAAAACTTCTTTTGCCCATATCTCCTAAACTAAGCGTCCTAGAGCGAAAAGGACGATAATTCGTGACCACCCCCAAAAAGTTGAAAAATCCACCCAAAACCTAAAAAAATTAAAACTTTTATATGAAAAATTTTTTTTGCCAATATCTCCTAAACTAAGCGTCCTAGAGCGAAAAGGACGATAATTCGTGACCACCCCCAACAAGTTGAAAAATCCACCCAAAACCTTAAAAAATTGAAATTTTTATATGAAAAACTTATTTTGCCCATATCTCCTAAACTAAGCGTCCTAGAGCGAAAAGAACGATAATTCGTGACAACCCCCAAAAAGTTGAAAAATCCACCCAAAACCTTAAAAAATTGAAATTTTTATATGAAAAACATCTTTTGCCCATATCTCCTAAACTAAGCGTCCTAGAGCGAAAAGGACGATACTTCGTGACCACCCCCAAAAAGTTGAAAATCCACCCAAAACCTTAAAAAATTAAAATTTTTATATGAAAAACTTCTTTTGCCCATATCTCCTAAACTAAGCGTCCTAGAGCGAAAAGGACGATAATTCGTGACCACCCCCAACAAGTTGAAAAATCCACCCAAAACCTTAAAAAATTGAAATTTTTATATGAAAAACTTCTTTTGCCCATATCTCCTAAACTAAGCGTCCTAGAGCGAAAAGGACTTCAATTCATGATCACCCACAAAAAGTTGAAAAATCCTCCCAAAACCTAAAAAAATTGAAATTTTTATATGAAAAACTTATTTTGCCCATATCTCCTAAACTAAGCGTCCTAGAGCGAAAAGGACGATAATTCGTGACCACACCCAAAAAGTAGAAAAATCCACCCAAAACCTAAAAAAATTGAAATTGTTATATGAAAAACTTCTTTTGCCCATATCTCCTAAACTAAGCGTCCTAGAGCGAAAAGGACGATAATTCGTGACCACACCCAAAAAGTAGAAAAATCCACCCAAAACCTAAAAAAATTGAAATTTTTATATGAAAAACTTCTTTTGCCCATATCTCCTAAACTAAGCGTCCTAGAGCGAAAAGGACGATAATTCGTGACTAAGCGTCCTAGAGCGAAATGGACTTCAATTCGTGACCACCCCCAAAAAGTTGAAAAATCCACCCAAAACCTAAAAAAATTGAAATTTTTATATGAAAAACTTCTTTTGCCCATATCTCCTAAACTAAGCGTCCTAGAGCGAAAAGGACTTCAATTCATGATCACCCACAAAAAGTTGAAAAATCCTCCCAAAACCTAAAAAAATTGAAATTTTTACATGAAAAACTTCTTTTGCCCATATCTCCTAAACTAAGCGTCCTAGAGCGAAAAGGACGATAATTCGTGACCACCCCCAAAAAGTTGAAAAATCCACCCAAAACCTTAAAAAATTGAAATTTTTATATGAAAAACTTCTTTTGTCCATATCTCCTAAACTAAGCGTCCTAGAGCGAAAAGAACGATAATTCGTGACCACCCCCAAAAAGTTGAAAAATCCACCCAAAACCTTAAAAAATTGAAATTTTTATATGAAAAACTTCTTTTGCCCATATCTCCTAAACTAAGCGTCCTAGAGCGAAAAGGACGATAATTCGTGACCACCCCCAAAAAGTTGAAAAATCCACCCAAAACCTAAAAAATTAAAATTTTTATATGAAAAACTTATTTTGACTATATCTCCTAAACTAAGCGTCCTAGAGCGAAAAGGACGATAATTCGTGACCACCCCCAAAAAGTTGAAAAATCCACCCAAAACCTTAAAAAATTGAAATTTTTATATGAAAAACTTCTTTTGCCCATATCTCCCAAATTAAGCGTCCTAGAGCGAAAAGGACGATAATTCGTGACCACCCCCAAAAAGTGGAAAAATCCACCCAAAACCTAAAAAAAAATGAAATTTTTATGTGAAAAAATTCTTTTGCCCATATCTCCTAAACTAAGCGTCCTGGAGCGAAAAGGACTTCAATTCGTGACCACCCCCAAAAAGTTGAAAAATCCACCCAAAACTTAAAAAAATTGAAATTTTTATATGAAAAACTTCTTTTGCCCATATCTCCTAAACTAAGCGTCCTAGAGCGAAAAGGACGATAATTCGTGACCACCCCCAAAAAGTTGAAAAATCCACCCAAATCCTAAAAAAAATTGAATTTTTTATATGAAAAACTTCTTTTGCCCATATCTCCTAAACTAAGCGTCCTAGAGCGAAAAGGACGATAATTTGTGACCACCCCCAACAAGAGGAAAAACCCACCCAAAACCTAAAAAAATTGAAATTTTTATATGAAAAACTTCTTTTGCCCATATCTCCTAAATTAAGCGTCCTAGAGCGAAAAGGACGATAATTCGTGACCACCCCCAAAAAGTTGAAAAATCCACCCAAAACCTAAAAAAATTGAAATTTTTTATATGAAAAACTTCTTTTGCCCATATCTCCTAAACTAAGCGTCCTAGAGCGAAAAGGACGATAATTCGTGACCACCCCTAACAAGTTGAAAAATCCACCCAAAACCTTAAAAAATTGAAATTTTTATATGAAAAACTTCTTTTGCCCATATCTCCTAAACTAAGCGTCCTAGAGCGAAAAGGACGATAATTCGTCACCACCCCCAACAAGTTGAAAAATCCACCCAAAACCTTAAAAAATTGAAATTTTTATATGAAAAACTTCTTTTGCCCATATCTCCTAAACTAAGCGTCCTAGAGCGAAAAGGACGATAATTCGTGACCACCCCCAAAAAGTTGAAAAATCCACCCAAAACCTTAAAAAATTGAAATTTTTATATGAAAAACTTCTTTTGCCCATATCTCCTAAATTAAGCGTCCTAGAGCGAAAAGGACGATAATTCGTGACCACCCCCAAAAAGTGGAAAAATCCACCCAAAACCTAAAAAAAATTGAAATTTTTATATGAAAAACTTCTTTTGCCCATATCTCCTAAACTAAGCGTCCTAGAGCGAAAAGGACGATAATTCGTGACCACCCCCAAAAAGTTTAAAAATCCACCCAAAACCTTAAAAAATTGAAATTTTTATATGAAAAACTTTTTTTGCCCATATCTCCTAAACTAAGCGTCCTAGAGCGAAAAGGACGATAATTTGTGACCACCCCCAAAAAGTTGAAAAATCCACCCAAAACCTAAAAAAATTAAAATTTTTATATGAAAAACTTTTTTTGCCCATATCTCCTAAACTAAGCGTCCTAGAGCGAAAAGGACGATAATTCGTGACCACCCCCTAAAAGTTGAAAAATCCACCCAAAACCTAAAAAAATTGAAATTTTTATATGAAAAACTTCTTTTGTCCATATCTCCTAAACTAAGCGTCCTAGAGCGAAAAGAACGATAATTCGTGACCACCCCCAAAAAGTTGAAAAATCCACCCAAAACCTTAAAAAATTGAAATTTTTATATGAAAAAATTCTTTTGCCCATATCTCCTAAACTAAGCGTCCTAGAGCGAAAAGGACGATAATTCGTGACCACACCCAAAAAGTAGAAAAATTAACCCAAAACCTAAAAAAATTGAAATTTTTATATGAAAAACTTCTTTTGCCCATATCTCCTAAACTAAGCGTCCTAGAGCGAAAAGGACGATAATTCGTGACCACACCCAAAAAGTAGAAAAATCCACCCAAAACCTAAAAAAATTGAAATTTTTATATGAAAAACTTCTTTTGCCCATATCTCCTAAACTAAGCGTCCTAGAGCGAAAAGGACGATAATTCGTGACCACACCCAAAAAGTAGAAAAATCCACCCAAAACCTAAAAAAATTGAAATTTTTATATGAAAAACTTCTTCTGCCCATATCTCCTAAACTAAGCGTCCTAGAGCGAAAAGGACGATAATTCGTGACCACACCCAAAAAGTAGAAAAATCCACCCAAAACCTAAAAAAAATTAAAATTTTTATATGAAAAACTTCTTTTGCCCATATCTCCTAAACTAAGCGTCCTAGAGCGAAAAGGACGATAATTCGTGACCAGCCCCAAAAAGTTGAAAAATCCACCCAAAACCTAAAAAAATTAAAATTTTTATATGAAAAACTTATTTTGCCTATATCTCCTAAACTAAGCGTCCTAGAGCGAAAAGGACGATAATTCGTGACCACCCCCAAAAAGTTGAAAAATCCACCCAAAACCTAAAAAAATTAAAATTTTTATATGAAAAACTTATTTTGCCTATATCTCCTAAACTAAGCGTCCTAGAGCGAAAAGGACGATAATTCGTGACCACCCCCAAAATGTTGAAAAATCAACCCAAAACCTAAAAAATTGAAATTTTTATATGAAAAACTTCTTTTGCCCATATCTCCTAAACTAAGCATCCTAGAGCGAAAAGGACGATAATTCGTGACCACCCCCAAAAAGTTGAAAAATCCACCCAAAACCTAAAAAAATTAAAATTTTTATATGAAAAACTTATTTTGCCTATATCTCCTAAACTAAGCGTCCTAGAGCGAAAAGGACGATAATTCGTGACCACCCCCAAAAAGTTGAAAAATCCACCCAAAACCTTAAAAAATTTAAATTTTTATATGAAAAACTTCTTTTGCCCATATCTCCTAAACTAAGCGTCCTAGAGCGAAAAGGACTTCAATTCGTGACCACACCCAAAAAGTTGAAAAATCCACCCAAAACCTAAAAAAATTGAAATTTTTATATGAAAAACTTATTTTGCCCATATCTCCTAAACTAAGCGTCCTAGAGCGAAAAGGACGATAATTCGTGACCACACCCAAAAAGTAGAAAAATCCACCCAAAACCTAAAAAAATTGAAATTGTTATATGAAAAACTTCTTTTGCCCATATCTCCTAAACTAAGCGTCCTAGAGCGAAAAGGACGATAATTCGTGACCACACCCAAAAAGTAGAAAAATCCACCCAAAACCTAAAAAAATTGAAATTTTTATATGAAAAACTTCTTTTGCCCATATCTCCTAAACTAAGCGTCCTAGAGCGAAAAGGACTTCAATTCATGATCACCCACAAAAAGTTGAAAAATCCTCCCAAAACCTAAAAAAATTGAAATTTTTACATGAAAAACTTCTTTTGCCCATATCTCCTAAACTAAGCGTCCTAGAGCGAAAAGGACGATAATTCGTGACCACCCCCAAAAAGTTGAAAAATCAACCCAAAACCTAAAAAAATTAAAATTTTTATATGAAAAACTTATTTTGACTATATCTCCTAATCTAAGCGTCCTAGAGCGAAAAGGACG
Source organism: Haematobia irritans (assembly GCF_050003625.1). Classification (NCBI taxonomy): domain Eukaryota; kingdom Metazoa; phylum Arthropoda; class Insecta; order Diptera; family Muscidae; genus Haematobia; species Haematobia irritans. The sequence continues at coordinate 168,690,862 of NC_134397.1, read as the reverse complement.
ATAATTCGTGACCACCCCCAAAAAGTTGAAAAATCCACCCAAAACCTTAAAAAATTGAAATTTTTATATGAAAAACTTCTTTTGCCCATATCTCCTAAACTAAGCGTCCTAGAGCGAAAAGGACGATAATTCGTGACCACCCCCAACAAGTTGAAAAATCCACCCAAAACCTTAAAAAATTGAAATTTTTATATGAAAAACTTCTTTTGCCCATATCTCCTAAACTAAGCGTCCTAGAGCGAAAAGGACTTCAATTCATGATCACCCACAAAAAGTTGAAAAATCCTCCCAAAACCTAAAAAAATTGAAATTTTTACATGAAAAACTTCCCATATCTCCTAAACTAAGCGTCCTAGAGCGAAAAGGACTTCAATTCATGATCACCCACAAAAAGTTGAAAAATCCTCCCAAAACCTAAAAAAATTGAAATTTTTACATGAAAAACTTCTATTGCCCATATCTCCTAAACTAAGCGTCCTAGAGCGAAAAGGACGATAATTCGTGACCACCCCCAAAAAGTTGAAAAATCCACCCAAAACCTAAAAAAATTAAAATTTTTATATGAAAAACTTATTTTGACTATATCTCCGAAACTAAGCGTCCTAGAGCGAAAAGGACGATAATTCGTGACCACCCCAAAAAGTTGAAAAATCCACCCAAAACCTTAAAAAATTGAAATTTTTATATGAAAAACTTCTTTTGCCCATATCTCCCAAATTAAGCGTCCTAGAGCGAAAAGGACGATAATTCGTGACCACCCCCAAAAAGTGGAAAAATCCACCCAAAACCTAAAAAAAATTGAAATTTTTATGTGAAAAAATTCTTTTGCCCATATCTCCTAAACTAAGCGTCCTGGAGCGAAAAGGACTTCAATTCGTGACCACCCCCAAAAAGTTGAAAAATCCACCCAAAACTTAAAAAAATTGAAATTTTTATATGAAAAACTTCTTTTGCCCATATCTCCTAAACTAAGCGTCCTAGAGCGAAAAGGACGATAATTCGTGACCACCCCCAACAAGTGGAAAAACCCACCCAAAACCTAAAAAAATTGAAATTTTTATATGAAAAACTTCTTTTGCCCATATCTCCTAAATTAAGCGTCCTAGAGCGAAAAGGACGATAATTCGTGACCACCCCCAAAAAGTTGAAAAATCCACCCAAAACCTAAAAAAATTGAAATTTTTTATATGAAAAACTTCTTTTGCCCATATCTCCTAAACTAAGCGTCCTAGAGCGAAAAGGACGATAATTCGTGACCACCCCCAACAAGTTGAAAAATCCACCCAAAACCTTAAAAAATTGAAATTTTTATATGAAAAACTTCTTTTGCCCATATCTCCTAAACTAAGCGTCCTAGAGCGAAAAGGACGATAATTCGTGACCACCCCCAAAAAGTTGAAAAATCCACCCAAAACCTAAAAAAATTAAAATTTTTATATGAAAAACTTCTTTTGCCCATATCTCCTAAACTAAGCGTCCTAGAGCGAAAAGGACGATAATTCGTGACCACACCCAAAAAGTAGAAAAATCCACCCAAAACTTAAAAAAATTGAAATTTTTATATGAAAAACTTCTTTTGCCCATATCTCCTAAACTAAGCGTCCTAGAGCGAAAAGGACTTCAATTCGTGACCACACCCAAAAAGTTGAAAAATCCACCCAAAACCTAAAAAAATTGAAATTTTTATATGAAAAACTTATTTTGCCCATATCTCCTAAACTAAGCGTCCTAGAGCGAAAAGGACGATAATTCGTGACCACACCCAAAACCTAAAAAAATTGAAATTGTTATATGAAAAACTTCTTTTGCCCATATCTCCTAAACTAAGCGTCCTAGAGCGAAAAGGACGATAATTCGTGACCACACCCAAAAAGTAGAAAAATCCACCCAAAACCTAAAAAAATTGAAATTTTTATATGAAAAACTTCTTTTGCCCATATCTCCTAAACTAAGCGTCCTAGAGCGAAAAGGACTTCAATTCATGATCACCCACAAAAAGTTGAAAAATCCTCCCAAAACCTAAAAAAATTGAAATTTTTACATGAAAAACTTCTTTTGCCCATATCTCCTAAACTAAGCGTCCTAGAGCGAAAAGGACGATAATTCGTGACCACCCCCAAAAAGTTGAAAAATCCACCCAAAACCTAAAAAAATTGAAATTTTTTATATGAAAAACTTCTTTTGCCCATATCTCCTAAACTAAGCGTCCTAGAGCGAAAAGGACGATAATTCGTGACCACCCCCAACAAGTTGAAAAATCCACCCAAAACCTTAAAAAATTGAAATTTTTATATGAAAAACTTCTTTTGCCCATATCTCCTAAACTAAGCGTCCTAGAGCGAAAAGGACGATATTTCGTGACCACCCCCAAAAAGTTGAAAAATCCACCCAAAACCTAAAAAAATTAAAATTTTTATATGAAAAACTTCTTTTGCCCATATCTCCTAAACTAAGCGTCCTAGAGCGAAAAGGACGATAATTCGTGACCACACCCAAAAAGTAGAAAAATCCACCCAAAACTTAAAAAAATTGAAATTTTTATATGAAAAACTTCTTTTGCCCATATCTCCTAAACTAAGCGTCCTAGAGCGAAAAGGACTTCAATTCGTGACCACACCCAAAAAGTTGAAAAATCCACCCAAAACCTAAAAAAATTGAAATTTTTATATGAAAAACTTATTTTGCCCATATCTCCTAAACTAAGCGTCCTAGAGCGAAAAGGACGATAATTCGTGACCACACCCAAAACCTAAAAAAATTGAAATTGTTATATGAAAAACTTCTTTTGCCCATATCTCCTAAACTAAGCGTCCTAGAGCGAAAAGGACGATAATTCGTGACCACACCCAAAAAGTAGAAAAATCCACCCAAAACCTAAAAAAATTGAAATTTTTATATGAAAAACTTCTTTTGCCCATATCTCCTAAACTAAGCGTCCTAGAGCGAAAAGGACTTCAATTCATGATCACCCACAAAAAGTTGAAAAATCCTCCCAAAACCTAAAAAAATTGAAATTTTTACATGAAAAACTTCTTTTGCCCATATCTCCTAAACTAAGCGTTCTAGAGCGAAAAGGACGATAATTCGTGATCACCCCCAAAAAGTTGAAAAATCCACCCAAAACCTTAAAAAATTGAAATTTTTATATGAAAAACTTCTTTTGCCCATATCTCCTAAACTAAGCGTCCTAGAGCGAAATGGACGATAATTCGTGACCACCCTCAAAAAGTTGAAAAATCCACCCAAAACCTTAAAAAATTGAAATTTTTATATGAAAAACTTCTTTTGCCAATATCTCCTAAACTAAGCGTCCTAGAGCGAAAAGGACGATAATTCGTGACCACCCCAAAATGTTGAAAAATCAACCCACAACCAAAAAAATTGAAATTTTTATATGAAAAACTTCTTTTGCCCATATCTCCTAAACTAAGCGTCCTAGAGCGAAAAGGACGATAATTCGTGACCACCCCCAAAAAGTTGAAAAATCCACCCAAAACCTTAAAAAATTGAAATTTTTATATGAAAAACTTCTTTTGCCCATATCTCCTAAACTAAGCGTCCTAGAGCGAAAAGGACGATAATTCGTGACCACACCCAAAAAGTAGAAAAATCCACCCAAAACCTAAAAAAATTGAAATTTTTATATGAAAAACTTCTTTTGCCCATATCTCCTAAACTAAGCGTCCTAGAGCGAAAAGGACGATAATTCGTGACCACCCCAAAATGTTGAAAAATCAACCCAAAACCTAAAAAATTTAAATTTTTATATGAAAAACTTATTTTGCCCATATCTCCTAAACTAAGCGTCCTAGAGCGAAAAGGACGATAATTCGTGACCACCCCCAAAAAGTTGAAAAATCCACCCAAAACCTTAAAAAATTGAAATTTTTATATGAAAAACTTCTTTTGCCCATATCTCCTAAACTAAGCGTCCTAGAGCGAAAAGGACGATAATTCGTGACCACACCCAAAATGTTGAAAAATCAACCCAAAACCAAAAAAATTGAAATTTTTATATAAAAAACTTCTTTTGCCCATATCTCCTAAACTAAGCGTCCTAGAGCGAAAAGGACGATAATTCGTGACCACACCCAAAATGTTGAAAAATCAACCCAAAACCAAAAAAATTGAAATTTTTATATGAAAAACTTCTTTTGCCCATATCTCCTAAACTAAGCGTCCTAGAGCGAAAAGGACGATAATTCGTGACCACACCCAAAAAGTAGAAAAATCCACCCAAAACCTAAAAAAAATTAAAATTTTATATGAAAAACTTCTTTTGCCCATATCTCCTAAACTAAGCGTCCTAGAGCGAAAAGGACGATAATTCGTGACCACACCCAAAATGTTGAAAAATCAACCCAAAACCAAAAAAATTGAAATTTTTATATGAAAAACTTCTTTTGCCCATATCTCCTAAACTAAGCGTCCTAGAGCGAAAAGGACGATAATTCGCGACCACCCCCAAAAAGTTGAAAAATCCACCCAAAACCTTAAAAAATTGAAATTTTTATATGAAAAACTTCTTTTGCCCATATCTCCTAAACTAAGCGTCCTAGAGCGAAAAGGACGATAATTCGTGACCACACCCAAAAAGTAGAAAAATCCACCCAAAACCTAAAAAAATTGAAATTTTTATATGAAAAACTTCCTTTGCCCATATCTCCTAAACTAAGCGTCCTAGAGCGAAAAGGACGATAATTCGTGACCACCCCAAAATGTTGAAAAATCAACCCAAAACCAAACAAATTTAAATTTTTATATGAAAAACTTCTTTTGCCCATATCTCCTAAACTAAGCGTCCTAGAGCGAAAAGGACGATAATTCGTGACCACCCCCAAAAAGTTGAAAAATCAACCCAAAACCAAAAAAATGAAATTTTTATATGAAAAACTTCTTTTGCCCATATCTCCTAAACTAAGCGTCCTAGAGCGAAATGGACTTCAATTCGTGACCACCCCCAAAAAGTTGAAAAATCCACCCAAAACCTAAAAAAATTGAAATTTTTATATGAAAAACTTCTTTTGCCCATATCTCCTAAACTAAGCGTCCTAGAGCGAAAAGGACGATAATTCGTGACCACCCACAAAAAGTTGAAAAATCCACCCAAAACCTTAAAAAATTGAAATTTTTATATGAAAAACTTCTTTTGACCATATCTCCTAAACTAAGCGTCCTAGAGCGAAAAGGACGATAATTCGTGACCACCCCCAAAAAGTTGAAAAATCCACCCAAAACCTTAAAAAATTGACATTTTTATATGAAAAAATTCTTTTGCCCATATCTCCTAAACTAAGCGTCCTAGAGCGAAAAGGACGATAATTCGTGACCACACCCAACAAGTAGAAAAATCCACCCAAAACCTAAAAAAATTGAAATTTTTATATGAAAAACTTCTTTTGCCCATATCTCCTAAACTAAGCGTCCTAGAGCGAAAAGGACGATAATTCGTGACCACTCCAAAATGTTGAAAAATCAACCCAAAACCAAAAAAATTGAAATTTTTATATGAAAAACTTCTTTTGACCATATCTCCTAAACTAAGCGTCCTAGAGCGAAAAGGACGATAATTCGTGACCACCCCCAAAAAGTTGAAAAATCCACCCAAAACCTTAAAAAATTGACATTTTTATATGAAAAAATTCTTTTGCCCATATCTCCTAAACTAAGCGTCCTAGAGCGAAAAGGACGATAATTCGTGACCACACCCAAAAAGTAGAAAAATCCACCCAAAACCTAAAAAAATTGAAATTTTTATATGAAAAACTTCTTTTGCCCATATCTCCTAAACTAAGCGTCCTAGAGCGAAAAGGACGATAATTCGTGACCACTCCAAAATGTTGAAAAATCAACCCAAAACCAAAAAAATTGAAATTTTTATATGAAAAACTTCTTTTGCCCATATCTCCTAAACTAAGCGTCCTAGAGCGAAAAGGACGATAATTCGTTACCACCCCCAAAAAGTTGAAAAATCAACCCAAAACCAAAAAAATTGAAATTTTTATATGAAAAACTTCTTTTGCCCATATCTCCTAAACTAAGCGTCCTAGAGCGAAATGGACTTCAATTCGTGACCACCCCCAAAAAGTTGAAAAATCCACCCAAAACCTAAAAAAATTGAAATTTTTATATGAAAAACTTCTTTTGCCCATATCTCCTAAACTAAGCGTCCTAGAGCGAAAAGGACGATAATTCGTGACCACCCTCACAAAGTTGAAAATCCACCCAAAACCTTAAAAAATTGAAATTTTTATATGAAAAACTTCTTTTGCCTATATCTCCTAAACTAAGCGTCCTAGAGCGAAAAGGACGATAATTCGTGACCACCCCCAAAAAGTTGAAAAATCCACCCAAAACCTTAAAAAATTTAAATTTGTATATGAAAAACTTCTTTTGCCCATATCTCCTAAACTAAGCGTCCTAAAGCGAAAAGGACGATAATTCGTGACCACACCCAAAAAGTAGAAAAATCCACCCAAAACCTAAAAAAATTGAAATTTTTATATGAAAAACTTCTTTTGCCCATATCTCCTAAACTAAGCGTCCTAGAGCGAAAAGGACGATAATTCGTGACCACACCCAAAAAGTAGAAAAATCCACCCAAAACCTAAAAAAATTGAAATTTTTATATGAAAAACTTCTTTTGCCCATATCTCCTAAACTAAGCGTCCTAGAGCGAAAAGGACGATAATTCGTGACCACCCCCAAAATGTTGAAAAATCAACCCAAAACCTAAAAAATTGAAATTTTTATATAAAACACTTATTTTGCCCATATCTCCTAAACTAAGCGTCCTAGAGCGAAAAGGACGATAATTCGTGACCACACCCAAAAAGTAGAAAAATCCACCCAAAACCTAAAAAAATTGAAATTTTTATATGAAAAACTTCTTTTGCCCATATCTCCTAAACTAAGCGTCCTAGAGCGAAAAGGACGATAATTCGTGACCACCCCCAAAAAGTTGAAAAATCAACCCAAAACCTAAAAAAATTGAAATTTTTATATGAAAAACTTCTTTTGCCCATATCTCCTAAACTAAGCGTCCTAGAGCGAAAAGGACGATAATTCGTGACCACACCCAAAAAGTAGAAAAATCCACCCAAAACCTAAAAAAATTGAAATTTTTATATGAAAAACTTCTTTTGCCCATATCTCCTAAACTAAGCGTCCTAGAGCGAAAAGGACGATAATTCGTGACCACCCCCAAAAAGTTGAAAAATCAACCCAAAAGCTAAAAAATTGAAATTTTTATATGAAAAACTTCTTTTGCCCATATCTCCTAAACTAAGCGTCCTAGAGCGAAAAGGACGATAATTCGTGACCACCCCCAAAAAGTAGAAAAATCCACCCAAAACCTAAAAAAATTGAAATTTTTATATGAAAAACTTCTTTTGCCCATATCTCCTAAACTAAGCGTCCTAGAGCGAAAAGGACGATAATTCGTGACCACCCCAAAAAGTTGAACAATCCACCCAAAACCTTAAAAAATTGAAATTTTTATATGAAAAACTTCTTTTGCCCATATCTCCTAAACTAAGCGTCCTAGAGCGAAATGGACTTCAATTCGTGACCACCCCCAAAAAGTTGAAAAATCCACCCAAAACCTAAAAAAATTGAAATTTTTATATGAAAAACTTCTTTTGCCCATATCTCCTAAACTAAGCGTCCTAGAGCGAAAAGGACGATAATTCGTGACCACTCCAAAATGTTGAAAAATCCACCCAAAACCTAAAAAAATTTAAATTTTTATATGAAAAACTTTTTTTGCCCATATCTCCTAAACTAAGCGCCCTAGAGCGAAAAGGACGATAATTCGTGACCACACCCAAAAAGTAGAAAAATCCACCCAAAACCTAAAAAAATTGAAATTTTTATATGAAAAACTTCTTTTGCCCATATCTCCTAAACTAAGCGTCCTAGAGCGAAAAGGGCGATAATTCGTGACCACACCCAAAATGTTGAAAAATCAACCCACAACCAAAAAAATTGAAATTTTTATATGAAAAACTTCTATTGCCCATATCTCCTAAACTAAGCGTCCTAGAGCGAAAAGGACGATAATTCGTGACCACACCCAAAAAGTAGAAAAATTCACCCAAAACCTAAAAAAATTTAAATTTTTATATGAAAAACTTCTTTTGCCCATATCTCCTAAACTAAGCGTCCTAGAGCGAAAAGGACGACAATTCGTGACCACCCCCAAAAAGTTGACAAATCCACCCAAAACCTAAAAAAATTGGAATTTTTATATGAAAAACTTCTTTTGCCCATATCTCCTAAACTAAGCGCCCTAGAGCGAAAAGGACGATAATTCGTGACCACCCCCAAAATGTTGAAAAGTCAACCCAAAACCTAAAAAAATTGAAATTTTTATATGAAAAATTTCTTTTGCCCATATCTCCTAAACTAAGCGTCCTAGAGCGAAAAGGACGATAATTCGTGACCACACCCAAAAAGTAGAAAAATCCACCCAAAACCTAAAAAAATTGAAATTTTTATATGAAAAACTTCTTTTGCCCATATCTCCTAAACTAAGCGTCCTAGAGCGAAAAGGACGATAATTCGTGACCACCCCCAAAAAGTTGAAAAATCCACCCAAAACCTAAAAAAAATTGAAAGTTTTATATGAAAAACTTCTTTTGCCCATATCTCCTAAACTAAGCGTCCTAGAGCGAAAAGGACGATAATTCGTGACCACCCCCAAAAAGTTGAAAAATCAACCCAAAACCTAAAAAGTTGAAATTTGTATATGAAAAACTTCTAGTGCCCATATCTCCTAAACTAAGCGTCCTAGAGCGAAAAGGACTTCAATTCGTGACCACCCCCACAAAGTTGAAAAATCAACCCAAAACCTAAAAAAATTGAAATTTTTATATGAAAAACTTCTTTTGCCCATATCTCCTAAACTAAGCGTCCTAGAGCGAAAAGGACGATAATTCGTGACCACCCCCAAAAAGTTGAAAAATCCACCCAAAACCTTAAAAAATTGAAATTTTTATATGAAAAACTTCTTTTGCCCATATCTCCTAAACTAAGCGTCCTAGAGCGAAAAGGACGATAATTCGTGACCACACCCAAAAAGTAGAAAAATCCACCCAAAACCTAAAAAAATTGAAATTTTTATATGAAAAACTTATTTTGCCCATATCTCCTAAACTAAGCGTCCTAGAGCGAAAAGGACGATAATTCGTGACCACACCCAAAAAGTAGAAAAATCCACCCAAAACCTAACAAAATTGAAATTTTTATATGAAAAACTTCTTTTGCCCATATCTCCTAAACTAAGCGTCCTAGAGCGAAAAGGACGATAATTCGTGACCACCTCCAAAATGTTGAAAAATCAACCCAAAACCTAAAAAATTGAAATTTTTATATGAAAAACTTCTTTTGCCCATATCTCCTAAACTAAGCGTCCTAGAGCGAAAAGGACGATAATTCGTGACCACACCCAAAAAGTAGAAAAATCCACCCAAAACCTAAAAAAATTGAAATTTTTATATGAAAAACTTCTTTTGCCCATATCTCCTAAACTAAGCGTCCTAGAGCGAAAAGGACGATAATTCGTGACCACCCTCAAAAAGTTGAAAAATCCACCCAAAACCTTAAAAAATTGAAATTTTTATATGAAAAACTTCTTTTGCCCATATCTCCTAAACTAAGCGTCCTAGAGCGAAAAGGACGATAATTCGTGACCACCCCCAAAATGTTGAAAAATCAACCCAAAACCTAAAAAATTGAAATTTTTATATGAAAAACTTCTTTTGCCCATATCTCCTAAACTAAGCGTCCTAGAGCGAAAAGGACGATAATTCGTGACCACACCCAAAAAGTAGAAAAATCCACCCAAAACCTAAAAAAATTGAAATTTTTATATGAAAAACTTATTTTGCCCATATCTCCTAAACTAAGCGTCCTAGAGCGAAAAGGACGATAATTCGTGACCGCACCCAAAAAGTAGAAAAATCCACCCAAAACCTAAAAAAATTGAAATTTTTATATGAAAAACTTATTTTGCCCATATCTCCTAAACTAAGCGTCCTAGAGCGAAAAGGACGATAATTCGTGACCACACCCAAAAAGTAGAAAAATCCACCCAAAACCTAAAAAAATTGAAATTTTTATATGAAAAACTTCTTTTGCCCATATCTCCTAAACTAAGCGTCCTAGAGCGAAAAGGACGATAATTCGTGACCACCCCCAAAATGTTGAAAAATCAACCCAAAACCTAAAAAATTGAAATTTTTATATGAAAAACTTCTTTTGCCCATATCTCCTAAACTAAGCGTCCTAGAGCGAAAAGGACGATAATTCGTGACCACCCTCAAAAAGTTGAAAAATCCACCCAAAACCTTAAAAAATTGAAATTTTTATATGAAAAACTTCTTTTGCCCATATCTCCTAAACTAAGCGTCCTAGAGCGAAAAGGACGATAATTCGTGACCACCCCCAAAAAGTTGAAAAATCCACCCAAAACCTTAAAAAATTGAAATTTTTATATGAAAAACTTCTTTTGCCCATATCTCCTAAACTAAGCGTCCTAGAGCGAAAAGGACGATAATTCGTGACCACACCCAAAAAGTAGAAAAATCCACCCAAAACCTAAAAAAATTGAAATTTTTATATGAAAAACTTATTTTGCCCATATCTCCTAAACTAAGCGTCCTAGAGCGAAAAGGACGATAATTCGTGACCACACCCAAAAAGTAGAAAAATCCACCCAAAACCTAACAAAATTGAAATTTTTATATGAAAAACTTATTTTGGCCATATCTCCTAAACTAAGCGTCCTAGAGCGAAAAGGACGATAATTCGTGACCACACCCAAAAAGTAGAAAAATCCACCCAAAACCTAAAAAAATTGAAATTTTTATATGAAAAACTTCTTTTGCCCATATCTCCTAAACTAAGCGTCCTAGAGCGAAAAGGACGATAATTCGTGACCACACCCAAAAAGTAGAAAAATCCACCCAAAACCTAAAAAAATTGAAATTTTTATATGAAAAACTTCTTTTGCCCATATCTCCTAAACTAAGCGTCCTAGAGCGAAAAGGACGATAATTCGTGACCACCCTCAAAAAGTTGAAAAATCCACCCAAAACCTTAAAAAATTGAAATTTTTATATGAAAAACTTCTTTTGCCCATATCTCCTAAACTAAGCGTCCTAGAGCGAAATGGACGATAATTCGTGACCAACCTCAAAAAGTAGAAAAATCCACCCAAAACCTTAAAAAATTGAAATTTTTATATGAAAAACTTCTTTTGCCCATATCTCCTAAACTAAGCGTCCTAGAGCGAAAAGGACGATAATTCGTGACCACCCCAAAATGTTGAAAAATCAACCCAAAACCTAAAAAAATTGAAATTTTTATATGAAAAACTTCTTTTGCCCATATCTCCTAAACTAAGCGTCCTAGAGCGAAATGGACTTCAATTCGTGACCACACCCAAAATTAGAAAAATCCACCCAAAACCTAAAAAAATTGAAGTTTTTATATGAAAAACTTCTTTTGCCCATATCTCCTAAACTAAGCGTCCTAGAGCGAAAAGGACGATAATTCGTGACCACACCCAAAAAGTAGAAAAATCCACCCAAAACCTAAAAAAATTGAAATTGTTATATGAAAAACTTCTTTTGCCCATATCTCCTAAACTAAGCGTCCTAGAGCGAAAAGGACGATAATTCGTGACCACACCCAAAAAGTAGAAAAATCCACCCAAAACCTAAAAAAATTGAAATTTTTATATGAAAAACTTATTTTGACTATATCTCCTAAACTAAGCGTCCTAGAGCGAAAAGGACGATAATTCGTGACCACCCCCAAAAAGTTGAAAAATCCACCCAAAACCTTAAAAAATTGAAATTTTTATATGAAAAACTTCTTTTGCCCATATCTCCTAAACTAAGCGTCCTAGAGCGAAAAGGACGATAATTCGTGACCACCCCCAACAAGTTGAAAAATCCACCCAAAACCTAAAAAAATTGAAATTGTTATATGAAAAACTTCTTTTGCCCATATCTCCTAAACTAAGCGTCCTAGAGCGAAAAGGACGATAATTCGTGACCACACCCAAAAAGTAGAAAAATCCACCCAAAACCTAAAAAAATTGAAATTTTTACATGAAAAACTTCTTTTGCCCATATCTCCTAAACTAAGCGTCCTAGAGCGAAAAGGACGATAATTCGTGACCACCCCCAAAAAGTTGAAAAATCCACCCAAAACCTAAAAAAATTAAAATTTTTATATGAAAAACTTATTTTGACTATATCTCCTAAACTAAGCGTCCTAGAGCGAAAAGGACGATAATTCGTGACCACCCCCAAAAAGTTGAAAAATCCACCCAAAACCTTAAAAAATTGAAATTTTTATATGAAAAACTTCTTTTGCCCATATCTCCTAAACTAAGCGTCCTAGAGCGAAAAGGACGATAATTCGTGACCACCCCCAACAAGTTGAAAAATCCACCCAAAACCTTAAAAAATTGAAATTTTTATATGAAAAACTTCTTTTGCCCATATCTCCTAAACTAAGCGTCCTAGAGCGAAAAGGACTTCAATTCATGATCACCCACAAAAAGTTGAAAAATCCTCCCAAAACCTAAAAAAATTGAAATTTTTACATGAAAAACTTCCCATATCTCCTAAACTAAGCGTCCTAGAGCGAAAAGGACTTCAATTCATGATCACCCACAAAAAGTTGAAAAATCCTCCCAAAACCTAAAAAAATTTAAATTTTTACATGAAAAACTTCTATTGCCCATATCTCCTAAACTAAGCGTCCTAGAGCGAAAAGGACGATAATTCGTGACCACCCCCAAAAAGTTGAAAAATCCACCCAAAACCTAAAAAAATTAAAATTTTTATATGAAAAACTTCTTTTGCCCATATCTCCTAAACTAAGCGTCCTAGAGCGAAAAGGACGATAATTCGTGACCACCCCCAAAAAGTTGAAAAATCCACCCAAAACCTAAAAAAATTAAAATTTTTATATGAAAAACTTCTTTTGCCCATATCTCCTAAACTAAGCGTCCTAGAGCGAAAAGGACGATAATTCGTGACCACCCCCAAAAACTTGAAAAATCCACCCAAAACCTTAAAAAATTGAAATTTTTACATGAAAAACTTCCCATATCTCCTAAACTAAGCGTCCTAGAGCGAAAAGGACTTCAATTCATGATCACCCACAAAAAGTTGAAAAATCCTCCCAAAACCTAAAAAATTTTAAATTTTTACATGAAAAACTTCTATTGCCCATATCTCCTAAACTAAGCGTCCTAGAGCGAAAAGGACGATAATTCGTGACCACCCCCAAAAAGTTGAAAAATCCACCCAAAACCTAAAAAAATTAAAATTTTTATATGAAAAACTTATTTTGACTATATCTCCTAAACTAAGCGTCCTAGAGCGAAAAGGACGATAATTCGTGACCACCCCAAAAAGTTGAAAAATCCACCCAAAACCTTAAAAAATTGAAATTTTTATATGAAAAACTTCTTTTGCCCATATCTCCCAAATTAAGCGTCCTAGAGCGAAAAGGACGATAATTCGTGACCACCCCCAAAAAGTTGAAAAATCCACCCAAAACCTAAAAAAATTGAAATTTTTTATATGAAAAACTTCTTTTGCCCATATCTCCTAAACTAAGCGTCCTAGAGCGAAAAGGACGATAATTCGTGACCACCCCCAAAAAGTTGAAAAATCCACCCAAAACCTAAAAAAATTAAAATTTTTATATGAAAAACTTCTTTTGCCCATATCTCCTAAACTAAGCGTCCTAGAGCGAAAAGGACGATAATTCGTGACCACCCCCAAAAACTTGAAAAATCCACCCAAAACCTTAAAAAATTGAAATTTTTATATGAAAAACTTCTTTTGCCCATATCTCCTAAACTAAGCGTCCTAGAGCGAAAAGGACGATAATTCGTGACCACCCCCAAAAAGTTGAAAAATCCACCCAAAACCTTAAAAAACCCCAAAAAGTTGAAAAATCAACCCAAAACCTAAAAAGTTGAAATTTTTATATGAAAAACTTCTATTGCTCATATCTCCTAAACTAAGCGTCCTAGAGCGAAAAGGACTTCAATTCGTGACCACCCCCAAAAAGTTGAAAAATCAACCCAAAACCTAAAAAAATTGAAATTTTTATATGAAAAACTTCTTTTGCCCATATCTCCTAAACTAAGCGTCCTAGAGCGAAAAGGACGATAATTCATGACCACCCCCAAAAACTTGAAAAATCCACCCAAAACCTAAAAAAATTGAAATTTTTATATGAAAAACTTCTTTTGCCCATATCTCCTAAACTAAGCGTCCTAGAGCGAAAAGGACGATAATTCGTGACCATCCTCAAAAAGTTGAAAAACCCACCCAAAACCTTAAAAAATTGAAATTTTTTTATGAAAAACTTCTTTTGCCCATATCTCCTAAACTAAGCGTCCTAGAGCGAAAAGGACGATAATTCGTGACCACCCCCAAAAAGTTGAAAAATCCACCCAAAACCTTAAAAAATTGAAATTTTTATATGAAAAACTTCTTTTGCCCATATCTCCTAAACTAAGCGTCCTAGAGCAAAAAGGACGATAATTCGTGACCACACCCAAAAAGTAGAAAAATCCACCCAAAACCTAAAAAAATTGAAATTTTTATATGAAAAACTTCTTTTGCCCATATCTCCTAAACTAAGCGTCCTAGAGCGAAAAGGACGATAATTCGTGACCACACCCAAAAAGTAGAAAAATCCACCCAAAACCTAAAAAAATTGAAAGTTTTATATGAAAAACTTCTTTTGCCCATATCTCCTAAACTAAGCGTCCTAGAGCGAAAAGGACGATAATTCGTGACCACCCCCAAAAAGTTGAAAAATCCACCCAAAACCTTAAAAAATTTAAATTTTTATATGAAAAACTTCTTTTGCCCATATCTCCTAAACTAAGCGTCCTAGAGCGAAAAGGACGATAATTCGTGACCACACCCAAAAAGTAGAAAAAAATTGAAATTTTTATATGAAAAACTTCTTTTGCCCATATCTCCTAAACTAAGCGTCCTAGAGCGAAATGGACTTCAATTCGTGACCACCCCCAAAAAGTTGAAAAATCCACCCAAAACCTAAAAAAATTGAAAGTTTTATATGAAAAACTTCTTTTGCCCATATCTCCTAAACTAAGCGTCCTAGAGCGAAAAGGACGATAATTCGTGACCACCCCCAAAAAGTTGAAAAATCAACCCAAAACCTAAAAAGTTGAAATTTTTATATGAAAAACTTATTTTGCCCATATCTCCTAAACTAAGCGTCCTAGAGCGAAAAGGACGATTATTCGTGACCACACCCAAAAAGTAGAAAAATCCACCCAAAACCTAAAAAAATTGAAATTTTTATATGAAAAACATATTTAAACTAAGCGTCCTAGAGCGAAAAGGACGATAATTCGTGACCACACCCAAAAAGTAGAAAAATCCACCCAAAACCTAAAAAAATTGAAATTTTTATATGAAAAACTTCTTTTGCCCATATCTCCTAAACTAAGCGTCCTAGAGCGAAATGGACTTCAATTCGTGACCACCCCCAAAAAGTTGAAAAATCCACCCAAAACCTAAAAAAATTGAAAGTTTTATATGAAAAACTTCTTTTGCCCATATCTCCTAAACTAAGCGTCCTAGAGCGAAAAGGACGATAATTCGTGACCACCCCCAAAAAGTTGAAAAATCAACCCAAAACCTAAAAAGTTGAAATTTTTATATGAAAAACTTATTTTGCCCATATCTCCTAAACTAAGCGTCCTAGAGCGAAAAGGACGATAATTCGTGACCACCCCCAAAAAGTTGAAAAATCCACCCAAAACCTTAAAAAATTTAAATTTTTATATGAAAAACTCCTTTTGCCCATATCTCCTAAACTAAGCGTCCTAGAGCGAAAAGGACGATAATTCGTGACCACACCCAAAAAGTAGAAAAATCCACCCAAAACCTAAAAAAATTGAAATTTTTATATGAAAAACTTATTTTGCCCATATCTCCTAAACTAAGCGTCCTAGAGCGAAAAGGACGATAATTCGTGACCACCCCCAAAAAGTTGAAAAATCCACCCAAAACGTTAAAAAATTTAAATTTTTATATGAAAAACTCCTTTTGCCCATATCTCCTAAACTAAGCGTCCTAGAGCGAAAAGGACGATTATTCGTGACCACACCCAAAAAGTAGAAAAATCCACCCAAAACCTAAAAAAATTGAAATTTTTATATGAAAAACATATTTTGCCCATATCTCCTAAACTAAGCGTCCTAGAGCGAAAAGGACGATAATTCGTGACCACACCCAAAAAGTAGAAAAATCCACCCAAAACCTAAAAAAATTGAAATTTTTATATGAAAAACTTATTTTGCCCATATCTCCTAAACTAAGCGTCCTAGAGCGAAAAGGACGATAATTCGTGACCACACCCAAAAAGTAGAAAAATCCACCCAAAACCTAAAAAAATTTAAATTTTTATATGAAAAACTTCTTTTGCCCATATCTCCTAAACTAAGCGTCCTAGAGCGAAAAGGACGATAATTCGTGACCACCCCCAAAATGTTGAAAAATCAACCCAAAACCTAAAAAATTGAAATTTTTATATGAAAAACTTCTTTTGCCCATATCTCCTAAACTAAGCGTCCTAGAGCGAAAAGGACGATAATTCGTGACCACCCTCAAAAAGTTGAAAAATCCACCCAAAACCTTAAAAAATTGAAATTTTTATATGAAAAACTTCTTTTGCCCATATCTCCTAAACTAAGCTTCCTAGAGCGAAAAGGACGATAATTCGTGACCACTCCCAAAAAGTAGAAAAATCCACCCAAAACCTTAAAAAATTGAAATTTTTATATGAAAAATTTCTTTTGCCCATATCTCCTAAACTAAGCGTCCTAGAGCGAAAAGGACGATAATTCGTGACCACACCCAAAAAGTAGAAAAATCCACCCAAAACCTAAAAAAATTGAAATTTTTATATGAAAAACTTCTTTTGCCCATATCTCCTAAACTAAGCGTCCTAGAGCGAAAAGGACGATAATTCGTGACCACCCCCAAAAAGTTGAAAAATCCACCCAAAACCTAAAAAAAATTGAAAGTTTTATATGAAAAACTTCTTTTGCCCATATCTCCTAAACTAAGCGTCCTAGAGCGAAAAGGACGATAATTCGTGACCACCCCCAAAAAGTTGAAAAATCAACCCAAAACCTAAAAAGTTGAAATTTTTATATGAAAAACTTCTATTGCCCATATCTCCTAAACTAAGCGTCCTAGAGCGAAAAGGACTTCAATTCGTGACCACCCCCACAAAGTTGAAAAATCAACCCAAAACCTAAAAAAATTGAAATTTTTATATGAAAAACTTCTTTTGCCCATATCTCCTAAACTAAGCGTCCTAGAGCGAAAAGGACGATAATTCGTGACCACCCCCAAAAAGTTGAAAAATCCACCCAAAACCTTAAAAAATTGAAATTTTTATATGAAAAACTTCTTTTGCCCATATCTCCTAAACTAAGCGTCCTAGAGCGAAAAGGACGATAATTTGTGACCACCCCCAACAAGTGGAAAAACCCACCCAAAACCTAAAAAAATTGAAATTTTTATATGAAAAACTTCTTTTGCCCATATCTCCTAAATTAAGCGTCCTAGAGCGAAAAGGACGATAATTCGTGACCACCCCCAAAAAGTTGAAAAATCCACCCAAAACCTAAAAAAATTGAAATTTTTTATATGAAAAACTTCTTTTGCCCATATCTCCTAAACTAAGCGTCCTAGAGCGAAAAGGACGATAATTCGTGACCACCCCCAAAAAGTTGAAAAATCCACCCAAAACCTAAAAAAATTAAAATTTTTATATGAAAAACTTCTTTTTCCCATATCTCCTAAACTAAGCGTCCTAGAGCGAAAAGGACGATAATTCGTGACCACCCCTAACAAGTTGAAAAATCCACCCAAAACCTTAAAAAATTGAAATTTTTATATGAAAAACTTCTTTTGCCCATATCTCCTAAACTAAGCGTCCTAGAGCGAAAAGGACGATAATTCGTCACCACCCCCAACAAGTTGAAAAATCCACCCAAAACCTTAAAAAATTGAAATTTTTATATGAAAAACTTCTTTTGCCCATATCTCCTAAACTAAGCGTCCTAGAGCGAAAAGGACGATAATTCGTGACCACCCCCAAAAAGTTGAAAAATCCACCCAAAACCTAAAAAAATTAAAATTTTTATATGAAAAACTTATTTTGCCTATATCTCCTAAACTAAGCGTCCTAGAGCGAAAAGGACGATAATTCGTGACCAAACCCAAAAAGTTGAAAAATCCACCCAAAACCTTAAAAAATTGAAATTTTTATATGAAAAACTTCTTTTGCCCATATCTCCTAAATTAAGCGTCCTAGAGCGAAAAGGACGATAATTCGTGACCACCCCCAAAAAGTGGAAAAATCCACCCAAAACCTAAAAAAAATTGAAATTTTTATATGAAAAACTTCTTTTGCCCATATCTCCTAAACTAAGCGTCCTAGAGCGAAAAGGACGATAATTCGTGACCACCCCCAAAAAGTTTAAAAATCCACCCAAAACCTTAAAAAATTGAAATTTTTATATGAAAAACTTTTTTTGCCCATATCTCCTAAACTAAGCGTCCTAGAGCGAAAAGGACGATAATTTGTGACCACCCCCAAAAAGTTGAAAAATCCACCCAAAACCTAAAAAAATTAAAATTTTTATATGAAAAACTTTTTTTGCCCATATCTCCTAAACTAAGCGTCCTAGAGCGAAAAGGACGATAATTCGTGACCACCCCCTAAAAGTTGAAAAATCCACCCAAAACCTAAAAAAATTGAAATTTTTATATGAAAAACTTCTTTTGCCCATATCTCCTAAACTAAGCGTCCTAGAGCGAAAAGGACGATAATTCGTGACCACCCCCAAAAAGTTGAAAAATCCACCCAAAACCTTAAAAAATTTAAATTTTTATATGAAAAATTTCTTTTGCCCATATCTCCTAAACTAAGCGTCCTAGAGCGAAAAGGACGATAATTCGTGACCATATCTCCTAAACTAAGCGTCCTAGAGCGAAAAGGACGATAATTTGTGACCACCCCCAAAAAGTTGAAAAATCCACCCAAAACCTAAAAAAATTAAAATTTTTATATGAAAAACTTTTTTTGCCCATATCTCCTAAACTAAGCGTCCTAGAGCGAAAAGGACGATAATTCGTGACCACCCCCTAAAAGTTGAAAAATCCACCCAAAACCTAAAAAAATTGAAATTTTTATATGAAAAACTTCTTTTGCCCATATCTCCTAAACTAAGCGTCCTAGAGCGAAAAGGACGATAATTCGTGACCACCCCCAAAAAGTTGAAAAATCCACCCAAAACCTTAAAAAATTTAAATTTTTATATGAAAAATTTCTTTTGCCCATATCTCCTAAACTAAGCGTCCTAGAGCGAAAAGGACGATAATTCGTGACCACCCTCAAAAAGTTGAAAAATCCACCCAAAACCTTAAAAAATTGAAATTTTTATATGAAAAACTTCTTTTGCCCATATCTCCTAAACTAAGCGTCCTAGAGCGAAAAGGACGATAATTCGTGACCACCCTCAAAAGTTGAAAAATCCACCCAAAACCTTAAAAAAGTGAAATTTTTATATGAAAAACTTCTTTTGCCCATATCTCCTAAACTAAGCGTCCTAGAGCGAAAAGGACGATACCACCCCCAAAAAGTTGAAAAATCAACCCAAAACCTAAAAAGTTGAAATTTTTATATGAAAAACTTCTATTGCCCATATCTCCTAAACTAAGCGTCCTAGAGCGAAAAGGACTTCAATTCGTGACCACCCCCACAAAGTTGAAAAATCAACCCAAAACCTAAAAAAATTGAAATTTTTATATGAAAAACTTCTTTTGCCCATATCTCCTAAACTAAGCGTCCTAGAGCGAAAAGGACGATAATTCGTGACCACCCCCAAAAAGTTGAAAAATCCACCCAAAACCTTAAAAAATTGAAATTTTTATATGAAAAACTTCTTTTGCCCATATCTCCTAAACTAAGCGTCCTAGAGCGAAAAGGACGATAATTTGTGACCACCCCCAACAAGTGGAAAAACCCACCCAAAACCTAAAAAAATTGAAATTTTTATATGAAAAACTTCTTTTGCCCATATCTCCTAAATTAAGCGTCCTAGAGCGAAAAGGACGATAATTTGTGACCACCCCCAAAAAGTTGAAAAATCCACCCAAAACCTAAAAAAATTGAAATTTTTTATATGAAAAACTTCTTTTGCCCATATCTCCTAAACTAAGCGTCCTAGAGCGAAAAGGACGATAATTCGTGACCACCCCCAAAAAGTTGAAAAATCCACCCAAAACCTAAAAAAATTAAAATTTTTATATGAAAAACTTTTTTTGCCCATATCTCCTAAACTAAGCGTCCTAGAGCGAAAAGGACGATAATTCGTGACCACCCCCTAAAAGTTGAAAAATCCACCCAAAACCTAAAAAAATTGAAATTTTTATATGAAAAACTTCTTTTGCCCATATCTCCTAAACTAAGCGTCCTAGAGCGAAAAGGACGATAATTCGTGACCACCCCCAAAAAGTTTAAAAATCCACCCAAAACCTTAAAAAATTGAAATTTTTATATGAAAAACTTTTTTTGCCCATATCTCCTAAACTAAGCGTCCTAGAGCGAAAAGGACGATAATTTGTGACCACCCCCAAAAAGTTGAAAAATCCACCCAAAACCTAAAAAAATTAAAATTTTTATATGAAAAACTTTTTTTGCCCATATCTCCTAAACTAAGCGTCCTAGAGCGAAAAGGACGATAATTCGTGACCACCCCCTAAAAGTTGAAAAATCCACCCAAAACCTAAAAAAATTGAAATTTTTATATGAAAAACTTCTTTTGCCCATATCTCCTAAACTAAGCGTCCTAGAGCGAAAAGGACGATAATTCGTGACCACCCCCAAAAAGTTGAAAAATCCACCCAAAACCTTAAAAAATTTAAATTTTTATATGAAAAATTTCTTTTGCCCATATCTCCTAAACTAAGCGTCCTAGAGCGAAAAGGACGATAATTCGTGACCATATCTCCTAAACTAAGCGTCCTAGAGCGAAAAGGACGATAATTTGTGACCACCCCCAAAAAGTTGAAAAATCCACCCAAAACCTAAAAAAATTAAAATTTTTATATGAAAAACTTTTTTTGCCCATATCTCCTAAACTAAGCGTCCTAGAGCGAAAAGGACGATAATTCGTGACCACCCCCTAAAAGTTGAAAAATCCACCCAAAACCTAAAAAAATTGAAATTTTTATATGAAAAACTTCTTTTGCCCATATCTCCTAAACTAAGCGTCCTAGAGCGAAAAGGACGATAATTCGTGACCACACCCAAAAAGTAGAAAAATCCACCCAAAACCTTAAAAAATTTAAATTTTTATATGAAAAATTTCTTTTGCCCATATCTCCTAAACTAAGCGTCCTAGAGCGAAAAGGACGATAATTCGTGACCACCCTCAAAAAGTTGAAAAATCCACCCAAAACCTTAAAAAATTGAAATTTTTATATGAAAAACTTCTTTTGCCCATATCTCCTAAACTAAGCGTCCTAGAGCGAAAAGGACGATAATTCGTGACCACCCTCAAAAGTTGAAAAATCCACCCAAAACCTTAAAAAAGTGAAATTTTTATATGAAAAACTTCTTTTGCCCATATCTCCTAAACTAAGCGTCCTAGAGCGAAAAGGACGATAATTCGTGACCACACCCAAAAAGTAGAAAAATCCACCCAAAACCTTAAAAAATTGAAATTTTATATGAAAAACTTCTTTTGCCCATATCTCCTAAACTAAGCGTCCTAGAGCGAAATGGACGATAATTCGTGACCACCCTCAAAAAGTTGAAAAATCCACCCAAAACCTTAAAAAATTGAAATTTTTATATGAAAAACTTCTTTTGCCCATATCTCCTAAACTAAGCGTCCTAGAGCGAAAAGGACGATAATTCGTGACCACCCTCAAAAGTTGAAAAATCCACCCAAAACCTTAAAAAAGTGAAATTTTTATATGAAAAACTTCTTTTGCCCATATCTCCTAAACTAAGCGTCCTAGAGCGAAAAGGACGATAATTCGTGACCACACCCAAAAAGTAGAAAAATCCACCCAAAACCTTAAAAAATTGAAATTTTATATGAAAAACTTCTTTTGCCCATATCTCCTAAACTAAGCGTCCTAGAGCGAAAGGACGATAATTCGTGACCACACCCAAAAAGTAGAAAAATCCACCCAAAACCTAAAAAAATTGAAATTTTTATATGAAAAACTTCTTTTGCCCATATCTCCTAAACTAAGCGTCCTAGAGCGAAAAGGACGATAATTCGTGACCGCCCCCAAAATGTTGAACAATCAACCCAAAACCTAAAAAAATTGAAATTTTTATATGAAAAACTTCTTTTGCCCATATCTCCTAAACTAAGCGTCCTAGAGCGAAATGGACTTCAATTCGTGACCACACCCAAAATTAGAAAAATCCACCCAAAACCTAAAAAAATTGAAATTTTTATATGAAAAACTTCTTTTGCCCATATCTCCTAAACTAAGCGTCCTAGAGCGAAAAGGACGATAATTCGTGACCACACCCAAAAAGTAGAAAAATCCACCCAAAACCTAAAAAAATTGAAATTTTTATATGAAAAACTTCTTTTGCCCATATCTCCTAAACTAAGCGTCCTAGAGCGAAAAGGACGATAATTCGTGACCACCCCAAAATGTTGAAAAATCAACCCAAAACCTTAAAAAATTGAAATTTTTATATGAAAAACTTCTTTTGCCCATATCTCCTAAACTAAGCGTCCTAGAGCGAAAAGGACGATAATTCGTGACCACACCCAAAAAGTAGAAAAATCCACCCAAAACCTAAAAAAATTGAAATTTTTATATGAAAAACTTCTTTTGCCCATATCTCCTAAACTAAGCGTCCTAGAGCGAAAAGGACGATAATTCGTGACCACACCCAAAAAGTAGAAAAATCCACCCAAAACCTAAACAAATTGAAATTTTTATATGAAAAACTTCTTTTGCCCATATCTCCTAAACTAAGCGTCCTAGAGCGAAAGGACGATAATTCGTGACCACACCCAAAAAGTAGAAAAATCCACCCAAAACCTAAAAAAATTGAAATTTTTATATGAAAAACTTCTTTTGCCCATATCTCCTAAACTAAGCGTCCTAGAGCGAAAAGGACGATAATTCGTGACCGCCCCCAAAATGTTGAACAATCAACCCAAAACCTAAAAAAATTGAAATTTTTATATGAAAAACTTCTTTTGCCCATATCTCCTAAACTAAGCGTCCTAGAGCGAAAAGGACGATAATTCGTGACCACCCCCAAAAAGTTGAAAAATCCACCCAAAACCTTAAAAAATTGAAATTTTGATATGAAAAACTTCTTTTGCCCATATCTCCTAAACTAAGCGTCCTAGAGCGAAAAGGACGATAATTCGTGACCACACCCAAAAAGTAGAAAAATCCACCCAAAACTTAAAAAAATTGAAATTTTTATATGAAAAACTTCTTTTGCCCATATCTCCTAAACTAAGCGTCCTAGAGCGAAAAGGACGATAATTCGTGACCACCCTCAAAAAGTTGAAAAATCCACCCAAAACCTTAAAAAATTGAAATTTTTATATGAAAAACTTCTTTTGCCCATATCTCCTAAACTAAGCGTCCTAGAGCGAAAAGGACGATAATTCGTGACCACCCCCAAAAAGTTGAAAAATCCACCCAAAACCTTAAAAAAATTGAAATTTTTATATGAAAAACTTCTTTTGCCCATATCTCCTAAACTAAGCGTCCTAGAGCGAAATGGACTTCAATTCGTGACCACCCCAAAAAGTTGAAAAATCCACCCAAAACCTAAAAAAATTGAAATTTTTATATGAAAAACTTCTTTTGCCCATATCTCCTAAACTAAGCGTCCTAGAGCGAAAAGGACGATAATTCGTGACCACACCCAAAAAGTAGAAAAATCCACCCAACACCTAAACAAATTGAAATTTTTATATGAAAAACTTCTTTTGCCCATATCTCCTAAACTAAGCGTCCTAGAGCGAAAAGGACGATAATTCGTGACCACCCTCAAAAAGTTGAAAAATCCACCCAAAACCTAAAAAAATTGAAATTTTTATATGAAAAACTTATTTTGCCCATATCTCCTAAACTAAGCGTCCTAGAGCGAAAAGGACGATAATTCGTGACCACCCCCAAAAAGTTGAAAAATCCACCCAAAACCTAAAAAAATTAAAACTTTTATATGAAAAACTTTTTTTGCCCATATCTCCTAAACTAAGCGTCCTAGAGCGAAAAGGACGATAATTCGTGACCACCCCCAACAAGTTGAAAAATCCACCCAAAACCTTAAAAAATTGAAATTTTTATATGAAAAACTTCTTTTGCCCATATCTCATAAACTAAGCGTCCTAGAGCGAAAAGGACTTCAATTCGTGACCACCCCCAAAAAGTTGCAAAATCCACCCAAAACCTTAAAAAATTGAAATTTTTATATGAAAAACTTCTTTTGTCCATATCTCCTAAACTAAGCGTCCTAGAGCGAAAAGAACGATAATTCGTGACCACCCCCAAAAAGTTGAAAAATCCACCCAAAACCTTAAAAAATTGAAATTTTTATATGAAAAACTTCTTTTGCCCATATCTCCTAAACTAAGCGTCCTAGAGCGAAAAGGACGATACTTCGTGACCACCCCCAAAAAGTTGAAAATCCACCCAAAACCTTAAAGAATTAAAATTTGTATATGAAAAACTTCTTTTGCCCATATCTCCTAAACTAAGCGTCCTAGAGCGAAAAGGACGATAATTCGTGACCACACCCAAAAAGTAGAAAAATCCACCCAAAACCTAAACAAATTGAAATTTTTATATGAAAAACTTCTTTTGCCCATATCTCCTAAACTAAGCGTCCTAGAGCGAAAAGGACGATAATTCGTGACCACACCCAAAAAGTAGAAAAATCCACCCAAAACCTAAAAAAATTGAAATTGTTATATGAAAAACTTCTTTTGCCCATATCTCCTAAACTAAGCGTCCTAGAGCGAAAAGGACGATAATTCGTGACCACACCCAAAAAGTAGAAAAATCCACCCAAAACCTAAAAAAATTGAAATTTTTATATGAAAAACTTCTTCTGCCCATATCTCCTAAACTAAGCGTCCTAGAGCGAAATGGACTTCAATTCGTGACCACCCCCAAAAAGTTGAAAAATCCACCCAAAACCTAAAAAAATTGAAATTTTTATATGAAAAACTTCTTTTGCCCATATCTCCTAAACTAAGCGTCCTAGAGCGAAAAGGACTTCAATTCATGATCACCCACAAAAAGTTGAAAAATCCTCCCAAAACCTAAAAAAATTGAAATTTTTACATGAAAAACTTCTTTTGCCCATATCTCCTAAACTAAGCGTCCTAGAGCGAAAAGGACGATAATTCGTGACCACCCCCAAAAAAGTTGAAAAATCCACCCAAAACCTTAAAAAATTGAAATTTTTATATGAAAAACTTCTTTTGTCCATATCTCCTAAACTAAGCGTCCTAGAGCGAAAAGAACGATAATTCGTGACCACCCCCAAAAAGTTGAAAAATCCACCCAAAACCTTAAAAAATTGAAATTTTTATATGAAAAACTTCTTTTGCCCATATCTCCTAAACTAAGCGTCCTAGAGCGAAAAGGACGATAATTCGTGACCACCCCCAAAAAGTTGAAAAATCCACCCAAAACCTAAAAAAATTAAAATTTTTATATGAAAAACTTATTTTGACTATATCTCCGAAACTAAGCGTCCTAGAGCGAAAAGGACGATAATTCGTGACCACCCCCAAAAAGTTGAAAAATCCACCCAAAACCTTAAAAAATTGAAATTTTTATATGAAAAACTTCTTTTGCCCATATCTCCCAAATTAAGCGTCCTAGAGCGAAAAGGACGATAATTCGTGACCACCCCCAAAAAGTGGAAAAATCCACCCAAAACCTAAAAAAAATTGAAATTTTTATGTGAAAAAATTCTTTTGCCCATATCTCCTAAACTAAGCGTCCTGGAGCGAAAAGGACTTCCATACGTGACCACCCCCAAAAAGTTGAAAAATCCACCCAAAACTTAAAAAAATTGAAATTTTTATATGAAAAACTTCTTTTGCCCATATCTCCTAAACTAAGCGTCCTAGAGCGAAAAGGACGATAATTCGTGACCACCCCCAAAAAGTTGAAAAATCCACCCAAATCCTAAAAAAAATTGAATTTTTTATATGAAAAACTTCTTTTGCCCATATCTCCTAAACTAAGCGTCCTAGAGCGAAAAGGACGATAATTTGTGACCACCCCCAACAAGTGGAAAAACCCACCCAAAACCTAAAAAAATTGAAATTTTTATATGAAAATCTTCTTTTGCCCATATCTCCTAAATTAAGCGTCCTAGAGCGAAAAGGACGATAATTCGTGACCACCCCCAAAAAGTTGAAAAATCCACCCAAAACCTAAAAAAATTGAAATTTTTTATATGAAAAACTTCTTTTGCCCATATCTCCTAAACTAAGCGTCCTAGAGCGAAAAGGACGATAATTCGTGACCACCCCCAAAAAGTTGAAAAATCCACCCAAAACCTAAAAAAATTAAAATTTTTATATGAAAAACTTCTTTTGCCCATATCTCCTAAACTAAGCGTCCTAGAGCGAAAAGGACGATAATTCGTGACCACCCCCAAAAAGTTGAAAAATCCACCCAAAACCTTAAAAAATTTAAATTTTTATATGAAAAACTTCTTTTGCCCATATCTCCTAAACTAAGCGTCCTAGAGCGAAAAGGACGATAATTCGTCACCACCCCCAACAAGTTGAAAAATCCACCCAAAACCTAAAAAAATTGAAATTTTTATATGAAAAACTTCTTTTGCCCATATCTCCTAAACTAAGCGTCCTAGAGCGAAAAGGACGATAATTCGTGACCACCCCCAAAAAGTTGAAAAATCCACCCAAAACCTAAAAAAATTAAAATTTTTATATGAAAAACTTATTTTGCCTATATCTCCTAAACTAAGCGTCCTAGAGCGAAAAGGACGATAATTCGTGACCACCCCCAAAAAGTTGAAAAATCCACCCAAAACCTTAAAAAATTGAAATTTTTATATGAAAAACTTCTTTTGCCCATATCTCCTAAATTAAGCGTCCTAGAGCGAAAAGGACGATAATTCGTGACCACCCCCAAAAAGTGGAAAAATCCACCCAAAACCTAAAAAAAATTGAAATTTTTATATGAAAAACTTCTTTTGCCCATATCTCCTAAACTAAGCGTCCTAGAGCGAAAAGGACGATAATTCGTGACCACCCCCAAAAAGTTTAAAAATCCACCCAAAACCTTAAAAAATTGAAATTTTTATATGAAAAACTTTTTTTTGCCCATATCTCCTAAACTAAGCGTCCTAGAGCGAAAAGGACGATAATTTGTGACCACCCCCAAAAAGTTGAAAAATCCACCCAAAACCTAAAAAAATTAAAATTTTTATATGAAAAACTTTTTTTGCCCATATCTCCTAAACTAAGCGTCCTAGAGCGAAAAGGACGATAATTCGTGACCACCCCCTAAAAGTTGAAAAATCCACCCAAAACCTAAAAAAATTGAAATTTTTATATGAAAAACTTCTTTTGTCCATATCTCCTAAACTAAGCGTCCTAGAGCGAAAAGAACGATAATTCGTGACCACCCCCAAAAAGTTGAAAAATCCACCCAAAACCTTAAAAAATTGAAATTTTTATATGAAAAAATTCTTTTGCCCATATCTCCTAAACTAAGCGTCCTAGAGCGAAAAGGACGATAATTCGTGACCACACCCAAAAAGTAGAAAAATCCACCCAAAACCTAAAAAAATTGAAATTTTTATATGAAAAACTTCTTTTGCCCATATCTCCTAAACTAAGCGTCCTAGAGCGAAAAGGACGATAATTCGTGACCACACCCAAAAAGTAGAAAAATCCACCCAAAACCTAAAAAAAATTAAAATTTTTATATGAAAAACTTCTTTTGCCCATATCTCCTAAACTAAGCGTCCTAGAGCGAAAAGGACGATAATTCGTGACCACCCCCAAAAAGTTGAAAAATCCACCCAAAACCTAAAAAAATTAAAATTTTTATATGAAAAACTTATTTTGCCTATATCTCCTAAACTAAGCGTCCTAGAGCGAAAAGGACGATAATTCGTGACCACCCCCAAAAAGTTGAAAAATCCACCCAAAACCTAAAAAAATTAAAATTTTTATATGAAAAACTTATTTTGCCTATATCTCCTAAACTAAGCGTCCTAGAGCGAAAAGGACGATAATTCGTGACCACCCCCAAAATGTTGAAAAATCAACCCAAAACCTAAAAAATTGAAATTTTTATATGAAAAACTTCTTTTGCCCATATCTCCTAAACTAAGCATCCTAGAGCGAAAAGGACGATAATTCGTGACCACCCCCAAAAAGTTGAAAAATCCACCCAAAACCTAAAAAAATTAAAATTTTTATATGAAAAACTTATTTTGCCTATATCTCCTAAACTAAGCGTCCTAGAGCGAAAAGGACGATAATTCGTGACCACCCCCAAAACGTTGAAAAATCCACCCAAAACCTTAAAAAATTGAAATTTTTATATGAAAAACTTCTTTTGCCCATATCTCCTAAACTAAGCGTCCTAGAGCGAAAAGGACTTCAATTCGTGACCACACCCAAAAAGTTGAAAAATCCACCCAAAACCTAAAAAAATTGAAATTTTTATATGAAAAACTTATTTTGCCCATATCTCCTAAACTAAGCGTCCTAGAGCGAAAAGGACGATAATTCGTGACCACACCCAAAAAGTAGAAAAATCCACCCAAAACCTAAAAAAATTGAAATTGTTATATGAAAAACTTCTTTTGCCCATATCTCCTAAACTAAGCGTCCTAGAGCGAAAAGGACGATAATTCGTGACCACACCCAAAAAGTAGAAAAATCCACCCAAAACCTAAAAAAATTGAAATTTTTATATGAAAAACTTCTTTTGCCCATATCTCCTAAACTAAGCGTCCTAGAGCGAAAAGGACTTCAATTCATGATCACCCACAAAAAGTTGAAAAATCCTCCCAAAACCTAAAAAAATTGAAATTTTTACATGAAAAACTTCTTTTGCCCATATCTCCTAAACTAAGCGTCCTAGAGCGAAAAGGACGATAATTCGTGACCACCCCCAAAAAGTTGAAAAATCCACCCAAAACCTAAAAAAATTAAAATTTTTATATGAAAAACTTATTTTGACTATATCTCCTAAACTAAGCGTCCTAGAGCGAAAAGGACGATAATTCGTGACCACCCCCAAAAAGTTGAAAAATCCACCCAAAACCTTAAAAAATTGAAATTTTTATATGAAAAACTTCTTTTGCCCATATCTCCTAAACTAAGCGTCCTAGAGCGAAAAGGACGATAATTCGTGACCACCCCCAACAAGTTGAAAAATCCACCCAAAACCTTAAAAAATTGAAATTTTTATATGAAAAACTTCTTTTGCCCATATCTCCTAAACTAAGCGTCCTAGAGCGAAAAGGACGATAATTCGTGACCACACCCAAAAAGTTGAAAAATCCTCCCAAAACCTAAAAAATTGAAATTTTTACATGAAAAACTTCCCATATCTCCTAAACTAAGCGTCCTAGAGCGAAAAGGACTTCAATTCATGATCACCCACAAAAAGTTGAAAAATCCTCCCAAAACCTAAAAAAATTGAAATTTTTACATGAAAAACTTCTATTGCCCATATCTCCTAAACTAAGCGTCCTAGAGCGAAAAGGACGATAATTCGTGACCACCCCCAAAAAGTTGAAAAATCCACCCAAAACCTAAAAAAATTAAAATTTTTATATGAAAAACTTATTTTGACTATATCTCCTAAACTAAGCGTCCTAGAGCGAAAAGGACGATAATTCGTGACCACCCCAAAAAGTTGAAAAATCCACCCAAAACCTTAAAAAATTGAAATTTTTATATGAAAAACTTCTTTTGCCCATATCTCCCAAATTAAGCGTCCTAGAGCGAAAAGGACGATAATTCGTGACCACCCCCAAAAAGTGGAAAAATCCACCCAAAACCTAAAAAAAATTGAAATTTTTATGTGAAAAAATTCTTTTGCCCATATCTCCTAAACTAAGCGTCCTGGAGCGAAAAGGACCACCCCCAAAAAGTTGAAAAATCCACCCAAAACCTAAAAAAATTGAAATTTTTTATATGAAAAACTTCTTTTGCCCATATCTCCTAAACTAAGCGTCCTAGAGCGAAAAGGACGATAATTCGTGACCACCCCCAAAAAGTTGAAAAATCCACCCAAAACCTAAAAAAATTAAAATTTTTATATGAAAAACTTCTTTTGCCCATATCTCCTAAACTAAGCGTCCTAGAGCGAAAAGGACGATAATTCGTGACCACCCCTAACAAGTTGAAAAATCCACCCAAAACCTTAAAAAATTGAAATTTTTATATGAAAAACTTCTTTTGCCCATATCTCCTAAACTAAGCGTCCTAGAGCGAAAAGGACGATAATTCGTCACCACCCCCAGTTGAAGTTGAAAAATCCACCCAAAACCTTAAAAAATTGAAATTTTTATATGAAAAACTTCTTTTGCCCATATCTCCTAAACTAAGCGTCCTAGAGCGAAAAGGACGATAATTCGTGACCACCCCCAAAAAGTTGAAAAATCCACCCAAAACCTAAAAAAATTAAAATTTTTATATGAAAAACTTATTTTGCCTATATCTCCTAAACTAAGCGTCCTAGAGCGAAAAGGACGATAATTCGTGACCACCCCCAAAAAGTTGAAAAATCCACCCAAAACCTTAAAAAATTGAAATTTTTATATGAAAAACTTCTTTTGCCCATATCTCCTAAATTAAGCGTCCTAGAGCGAAAAGGACGATAATTCGTGACCACCCCCAAAAAGTGGAAAAATCCACCCAAAACCTAAAAAAAATTGAAATTTTTATATGAAAAACTTCTTTTGCCCATATCTCCTAAACTAAGCGTCCTAGAGCGAAAAGGACGATAATTCGTGACCACCCCCAAAAAGTTGAAAAATCCACCCAAAACCTTAAAAAATTGAAATTTTTATATGAAAAACTTTTTTTTGCCCATATCTCCTAAACTAAGCGTCCTAGAGCGAAAAGGACGATAATTTGTGACCACCCCCAAAAAGTTGAAAAATCCACCCAAAACCTAAAAAAATTAAAATTTTTATATGAAAAACTTTTTTTGCCCATATCTCCTAAACTAAGCGTCCTAGAGCGAAAAGGACGATAATTCGTGACCACCCCCTAAAAGTTGAAAAATCCACCCAAAACCTAAAAAAATTGAAATTTTTATATGAAAAACTTCTTTTGTCCATATCTCCTAAACTAAGCGTCCTAGAGCGAAAAGAACGATAATTCGTGACCACCCCCAAAAAGTTGAAAAATCCACCCAAAACCTTAAAAAATTGAAATTTTTATATGAAAAAATTCTTTTGCCCATATCTCCTAAACTAAGCGTCCTAGAGCGAAAAGGACGATAATTCGTGACCACACCCAAAAAGTAGAAAAATCCACCCAAAACCTTAAAAAATTGAAATTTTTATATGAAAAACTTCTTTTGCCCATATCTCCTAAACTAAGCGTCCTAGAGCGAAAAGGACGATAATTCGTGACCACACCCAAAAAGTTGAAAAATCCACCCAAAACCTAAAAAAATTGAAATTTTTATATGAAAAACTTCTTTTGCCCATATCTCCTAAACTAAGCGTCTTAGAGCGAAAAGGACGATAA
The DNA here is from genome assembly GCF_050003625.1 of Haematobia irritans. Lineage (NCBI taxonomy): Eukaryota > Metazoa > Arthropoda > Insecta > Diptera > Muscidae > Haematobia > Haematobia irritans. Next base: position 168,658,989 of record NC_134397.1, on the reverse strand, counting down.
TTCGTGACCACACCCAAAAAGTAGAAAAATCCACCCAAAACCTAAAAAAAATTGAAATTTTTATATGAAAAACTTCTTTTGCCCATATCTCCTAAACTAAGCGTCCTAGAGCGAAAAGGACGATAATTCGTGACCACACCCAAAAAGTAGAAAAATCCACCCAAAACCTAAAAAAAATTAAAATTTTTATATGAAAAACTTCTTTTGCCCATATCTCCTAAACTAAGCGTCCTAGAGCGAAAAGGACGATAATTCGTGACCACCCCCAAAAAGTTGAAAAATCCACCCAAAACCTAAAAAAATTAAAATTTTTATATGAAAAACTTATTTTGCCTATATCTCCTAAACTAAGCGTCCTAGAGCGAAAAGGACGATAATTCGTGACCACCCCCAAAAAGTTGAAAAATCCACCCAAAACCTAAAAAAATTAAAATTTTTATATGAAAAACTTATTTTGCCTATATCTCCTAAACTAAGCGTCCTAGAGCGAAAAGGACGATAATTCGTGACCACCCCCAAAATGTTGAAAAATCAACCCAAAACCTAAAAAATTGAAATTTTTATATGAAAAACTTCTTTTGCCCATATCTCCTAAACTAAGCATCCTAGAGCGAAAAGGACGATAATTCGTGACCACCCCCAAAAAGTTGAAAAATCCACCCAAAACCTAAAAAAATTAAAATTTTTATATGAAAAACTTATTTTGCCTATATCTCCTAAACTAAGCGTCCTAGAGCGAAAAGGACGATAATTCGTGACCACTCCCAAAAAGTTGAAAAATCCACCCAAAACCTTAAAAAATTGAAATTTTTATATGAAAAACTTCTTTTGCCCATATCTCCTAAACTAAGCGTCCTAGAGCGAAAAGGACTTCAATTCGTGACCACACCCAAAAAGTTGAAAAATCCACCCAAAACCTAAAAAAATTGAAATTTTTATATGAAAAACTTATTTTGCCCATATCTCCTAAACTAAGCGTCCTAGAGCGAAAAGGACGATAATTCGTGACCACACCCAAAAAGTAGAAAAATCCACCCAAAACCTAAAAAAATTGAAATTGTTATATGAAAAACTTCTTTTGCCCATATCTCCTAAACTAAGCGTCCTAGAGCGAAAAGGACGATAATTCGTGACCACACCCAAAAAGTAGAAAAATCCACCCAAAACCTAAAAAAATTGAAATTTTTATATGAAAAACTTCTTTTGCCCATATCTCCTAAACTAAGCGTCCTAGAGCGAAAAGGACTTCAATTCATGATCACCCACAAAAAGTTGAAAAATCCTCCCAAAACCTAAAAAAATTGAAATTTTTACATGAAAAACTTCTTTTGCCCATATCTCCTAAACTAAGCGTCCTAGAGCGAAAAGGACGATAATTCGTGACCACCCCCAAAAAGTTGAAAAATCCACCCAAAACCTTAAAAAATTAAAATTTTTATATGAAAAACTTATTTTGACTATATCTCCTAAACTAAGCGTCCTAGAGCGAAAAGGACGATAATTCGTGACCACCCCCAAAAAGTTGAAAAATCCACCCAAAACCTTAAAAAATTGAAATTTTTATATGAAAAACTTCTTTTGCCCATATCTCCTAAACTAAGCGTCCTAGAGCGAAAAGGACGATAATTCGTGACCACCCCCAAAAAGTTGAAAAATCCACCCAAAACCTTAAAAAATTGAAATTTTTATATGAAAAACTTCTTTTGCCCATATCTCCTAAACTAAGCGTCCTAGAGCGAAAAGGACTTCAATTCATGATCACCCACAAAAAGTTGAAAAATCCTCCCAAAACCTAAAAAATTGAAATTTTTACATGAAAAACTTCCCATATCTCCTAAACTAAGCGTCCTAGAGCGAAAAGGACTTCAATTCATGATCACCCACAAAAAGTTGAAAAATCCTCCCAAAACCTAAAAAAATTGAAATTTTTACATGAAAAACTTCTATTGCCCATATCTCCTAAACTAAGCGTCCTAGAGCGAAAAGGACGATAATTCGTGACCACCCCCAAAAAGTTGAAAAATCCACCCAAAACCTAAAAAAATTAAAATTTTTATATGAAAAACTTATTTTGACTATATCTCCTAAACTAAGCGTCCTAGAGCGAAAAGGACGATAATTCGTGACCACCCCAAAAAGTTGAAAAATCCACCCAAAACCTTAAAAAATTGAAATTTTTATATGAAAAACTTCTTTTGCCCATATCTCCCAAATTAAGCGTCCTAGAGCGAAAAGGACGATAATTCGTGACCACCCCCAAAAAGTGGAAAAATCCACCCAAAACCTAAAAAAAATTGAAATTTTTATGTGAAAAAATTCTTTTGCCCATATCTCCTAAACTAAGCGTCCTGGAGCGAAAAGGACTTCAATTCGTGACCACCCCCAAAAAGTTGAAAAATCCACCCAAAACTTAAAAAAATTGAAATTTTTATATGAAAAACTTCTTTTGCCCATATCTCCTAAACTAAGCGTCCTAGAGCGAAAAGGACGATAATTCGTGACCACCCCCAACAAGTGGAAAAACCCACCCAAAACCTAAAAAAATTGAAATTTTTATATGAAAAACTTCTTTTGCCCATATCTCCTAAATTAAGCGTCCTAGAGCGAAAAGGACGATAATTCGTGACCACCCCCAAAAAGTTGAAAAAGCCACCCAAAACCTAAAAAAATTGAAATTTTTTATATGAAAAACTTCTTTTGCCCATATCTCCTAAACTAAGCGTCCTAGAGCGAAAAGGACGATAATTCGTGACAACCCCCAAAAAGTTGAAAAATCCACCCAAAACCTAAAAAAATTAAAATTTTTATATGAAAAACTTCTTTTGCCCATATCTCCTAAACTAAGCGTCCTAGAGCGAAAAGGACGATAATTCGTGACCACCCCCAAAAACTTGAAAAATCCACCCAAAACCTTAAAAAATTGAAATTTTTATATGAAAAACTTCTTTTGCCCATATCTCCTAAACTAAGCGTCCTAGAGCGAAAAGGACGATAATTCGTGACCACCCCCAAAAAGTTGAAAAATCCACCCAAAACCTTAAAAAATTGAAATTTTTATATGAAAAACTTCTTTTGCCCATATCTCCTAAACTAAGCGTCCTAGAGCGAAAAGGACGATAATTCGTGACCACACCCAAAAAGTAGAAAAATCCACCCAAAACCTAAAAAAATTGAAATTTTTATATGAAAAACTTCTTTTGCCCATATCTCCTAAACTAAGCGTCCTAGAGCGAAAAGGACGATAATTCGTGACCACACCCAAAAAGTAGAAAAATCCACCCAAAACCTAAAAAAATTGAAAGTTTTATATGAAAAACTTCTTTTGCCCATATCTCCTAAACTAAGCGTCCTAGAGCGAAAAGGACGATAATTCGTGACCACCCCCAAAAAGTTGAAAAATCAACCCAAAACCTAAAAAGTTGAAATTTTTATATGAAAAACTTCTTTTGCCCATATCTCCTAAACTAAGCGTCCTAGAGCGAAAAGGACGATAATTCGTGACCACCCCAAAATGTTGAAAAATCAACCCAAAACCAAAAAAATTGAAATTTTTATATGAAAAACTTCTTTTGCCCATATCTCCTAAACTAAGCGTCCTAGAGCGAAAAGGACGATAATTCGTGACCACCCCCAAAAAGTTGAAAAATCCACCCAAAACCTTAAAAAATTGAAATTTTTATATGAAAAACTTCTTTTGCCCATATCTCCTAAACTAAGCGTCCTAGAGCGAAAAGAACGATAATTCGTGACCACACCCAAAAAGTTGAAAAATCCACCCAAAACCTAACAAAATTGAAATTTTTATATGAAAAACTTCTTTTGCCCATATCTCCTAAACTAAGCGTCCTAGAGCGAAAAGGACGATAATTCGTGACCACACCCAAAAAGTAGAAAAATCCACCCAAAACCTAAAAAAATTGAAATTTTTATATGAAAAACTTCTTTTGCCCATATCTCCTAAACTAAGCGTCCTAGAGCGAAAAGGACGATAATTCGTGACCACTCCAAAAAAGTTGAAAAATCCACCCAAAACCTAAAAAAATTGAAAGTTTTATATGAAAAACTTCTTTTGCCCATATCTCCTAAACTAAGCGTCCTAGAGCGAAAAGGACGATAATTCGTGACCACCCCCAAAAAGTTGAAAAATCAACCCAAAACCTAAAAAGTTGAAATTTTTATATGAAAAACTTCTATTGCCCATATCTCCTAAACTAAGCGTCCTAGAGCGAAAAGGACTTCAATTCGTGACCACCCCCAAAAAGTTGAAAAATCAACCCAAAACCTAAAAAAATTGAAATTTTTATATGAAAAACTTCTTTTGCCCATATCTCCTAAACTAAGCGTCCTAGAGCGAAAAGGACGATAATTCGTGACCACCCCCAAAAACTTGAAAAATCCACCCAAAACCTTAAAAAATTGAAATTTTTATATGAAAAACTTCTTTTGCCCATATCTCCTAAACTAAGCGTCCTAGAGCGAAAAGGACGATAATTCGTGACCATCCTCAAAAAGTTGAAAAACCCACCCAAAACCTTAAAAAATTGAAATTTTTTTATGAAAAACTTCTTTTGCCCATATCTCCTAAACTAAGCGTCCTAGAGCGAAAAGGACGATAATTCGTGACCACCCCCAAAAAGTTGAAAAATCCACCCAAAACCTTAAAAAATTGAAATTTTTATATGAAAAACTTCTTTTGCCCATATCTCCTAAACTAAGCGTCCTAGAGCAAAAAGGACGATAATTCGTGACCACACCCAAAAAGTAGAAAAATCCACCCAAAACCTAAAAAAATTGAAATTTTTATATGAAAAACTTCTTTTGCCCATATCTCCTAAACTAAGCGTCCTAGAGCGAAAAGGACGATAATTCGTGACCACACCCAAAAAGTAGAAAAATCCACCCAAAACCTAAAAAAATTGAAAGTTTTATATGAAAAACTTCTTTCGCCCATATCTCCTAAACTAAGCGTCCTAGAGCGAAAAGGACGATAATTCGTGACCACCCCCAAAAAGTTGAAAAATCCACCCAAAACCTTAAAAAATTGAAATTTTTATATGAAAAACTTCTTTTGCCCATATCTCCTAAACTAAGCGTCCTAGAGCGAAAAGGACGATAATTCGTGACCACCCCCAAAAAGTTGAAAAATCAACCCAAAACCTAAAAAGTTGAAATTTTTATATGAAAAACTTATTTTGCCCATATCTCCTAAACTAAGCGTCCTAGAGCGAAAAGGACGATAATTCGTGACCACCCCCAAAAAGTTGAAAAATCCACCCAAAACCTAAAAAAATTGAAATTTTTATATGAAAAACTCCTTTTGCCCATATCTCCTAAACTAAGCGTCCTAGAGCGAAAAGGACGATAATTCGTGACCACACCCAAAAAGTAGAAAAATCCACCCAAAACCTAAAAAAATTGAAATTTTTATATGAAAAACTTATTTTGCCCATATCTCCTAAACTAAGCGTCCTAGAGCGAAAAGGACGATAATTCGTGACCACCCCCAAAAAGTTGAAAAATCCACCCAAAACCTTAAAAAATTGAAATTTTTATATGAAAAACTTCTTTTGCCCATATCTCCTAAACTAAGCGTCCTAGAGCGAAAAGGACGATAATTCGTGACCACACCCAAAAAGTAGAAAAATCCACCCAAAACCTAAAAAAATTGAAATTTTTATATGAAAAACTTCTTTTGCCCATATCTCCTAAACTAAGCGTCCTAGAGCGAAAAGGACGATAATTCGTGACCACACCCAAAAAGTAGAAAAATCCACCCAAAACCTAAAAAAATTGAAAGTTTTATATGAAAAACTTCTTTTGCCCATATCTCCTAAACTAAGCGTCCTAGAGCGAAAAGGACGATAATTCGTGACCACCCCCAAAAAGTTGAAAAATCAACCCAAAACCTAAAAAGTTGAAATTTTTATATGAAAAACTTCTTTTGCCCATATCTCCTAAACTAAGCGTCCTAGAGCGAAAAGGACGATAATTCGTGACCACCCCAAAATGTTGAAAAATCAACCCAAAACCAAAAAAATTGAAATTTTTATATGAAAAACTTCTTTTGCCCATATCTCCTAAACTAAGCGTCCTAGAGCGAAAAGGACGATAATTCGTGACCACCCCCAAAAAGTTGAAAAATCCACCCAAAACCTTAAAAAATTGAAATTTTTATATGAAAAACTTCTTTTGCCCATATCTCCTAAACTAAGCGTCCTAGAGCGAAAAGAACGATAATTCGTGACCACACCCAAAAAGTTGAAAAATCCACCCAAAACCTAACAAAATTGAAATTTTTATATGAAAAACTTCTTTTGCCCATATCTCCTAAACTAAGCGTCCTAGAGCGAAAAGGACGATAATTCGTGACCACACCCAAAAAGTAGAAAAATCCACCCAAAACCTAAAAAAATTGAAATTTTTATATGAAAAACTTCTTTTGCCCATATCTCCTAAACTAAGCGTCCTAGAGCGAAAAGGACGATAATTCGTGACCACTCCAAAAAAGTTGAAAAATCCACCCAAAACCTAAAAAAATTGAAAGTTTTATATGAAAAACTTCTTTTGCCCATATCTCCTAAACTAAGCGTCCTAGAGCGAAAAGGACGATAATTCGTGACCACCCCCAAAAAGTTGAAAAATCAACCCAAAACCTAAAAAGTTGAAATTTTTATATGAAAAACTTCTATTGCCCATATCTCCTAAACTAAGCGTCCTAGAGCGAAAAGGACTTCAATTCGTGACCACCCCCAAAAAGTTGAAAAATCAACCCAAAACCTAAAAAAATTGAAATTTTTATATGAAAAACTTCTTTTGCCCATATCTCCTAAACTAAGCGTCCTAGAGCGAAAAGGACGATAATTCGTGACCACCCCCAAAAACTTGAAAAATCCACCCAAAACCTTAAAAAATTGAAATTTTTATATGAAAAACTTCTTTTGCCCATATCTCCTAAACTAAGCGTCCTAGAGCGAAAAGGACGATAATTCGTGACCATCCTCAAAAAGTTGAAAAACCCACCCAAAACCTTAAAAAATTGAAATTTTTTTATGAAAAACTTCTTTTGCCCATATCTCCTAAACTAAGCGTCCTAGAGCGAAAAGGACGATAATTCGTGACCACCCCCAAAAAGTTGAAAAATCCACCCAAAACCTTAAAAAATTGAAATTTTTATATGAAAAACTTCTTTTGCCCATATCTCCTAAACTAAGCGTCCTAGAGCAAAAAGGACGATAATTCGTGACCACACCCAAAAAGTAGAAAAATCCACCCAAAACCTAAAAAAATTGAAATTTTTATATGAAAAACTTCTTTTGCCCATATCTCCTAAACTAAGCGTCCTAGAGCGAAAAGGACGATAATTCGTGACCACACCCAAAAAGTAGAAAAATCCACCCAAAACCTAAAAAAATTGAAAGTTTTATATGAAAAACTTCTTTCGCCCATATCTCCTAAACTAAGCGTCCTAGAGCGAAAAGGACGATAATTCGTGACCACCCCCAAAAAGTTGAAAAATCCACCCAAAACCTTAAAAAATTGAAATTTTTATATGAAAAACTTCTTTTGCCCATATCTCCTAAACTAAGCGTCCTAGAGCGAAAAGGACGATAATTCGTGACCACCCCCAAAAAGTTGAAAAATCAACCCAAAACCTAAAAAGTTGAAATTTTTATATGAAAAACTTATTTTGCCCATATCTCCTAAACTAAGCGTCCTAGAGCGAAAAGGACGATAATTCGTGACCACCCCCAAAAAGTTGAAAAATCCACCCAAAACCTAAAAAAATTGAAATTTTTATATGAAAAACTCCTTTTGCCCATATCTCCTAAACTAAGCGTCCTAGAGCGAAAAGGACGATAATTCGTGACCACACCCAAAAAGTAGAAAAATCCACCCAAAACCTAAAAAAATTGAAATTTTTATATGAAAAACTTATTTTGCCCATATCTCCTAAACTAAGCGTCCTAGAGCGAAAAGGACGATAATTCGTGACCACCCCCAAAAAGTTGAAAAATCCACCCAAAACGTTAAAAAATTTAAATTTTTATATGAAAAACTCCTTTTGCCCATATCTCCTAAACTAAGCGTCCTAGAGCGAAAAGGACGATAATTCGTGACCACACCCAAAAAGTAGAAAAATCCACCCAAAACCTAAAAAAATTGAAATTTTTATATGAAAAACTTCTTTTGCCCATATCTCCTAAACTAAGCGTCCTAGAGCGAAAAGGACGATAATTCGTGACCACACCCAAAAAGTAGTAAAATCCACCCAAAACCTAAAAAAATTGAAATTTTTATATGAAAAACTTATTTTGCCCATATCTCCTAAACTAAGCGTCCTAGAGCGAAAAGGACGATAATTCGTGACCACACCCAAAAAGTAGAAAAATCCACCCAAAACCTAAAAAAATTTAAATTTTTATATGAAAAACTTCTTTTGCCCATATCTCCTAAACTAAGCGTCCTAGAGCGAAAAGGACGATAATTCGTGACCACCCCCAAAATGTTGAAAAATCAACCCAAAACCTAAAAAATTGAAATTTTTATATGAAAAACTTCTTTTGCCCATATCTCCTAAACTAAGCGTCCTAGAGCGAAAAGGACGATAATTCGTGACCACCCTCAAAAAGTTGAAAAATCCACCCAAAACCTTAAAAAATTGAAATTTTTATATGAAAAACTTCTTTTGCCCATATCTCCTAAACTAAGCTTCCTAGAGCGAAAAGGACGATAATTCGTGACCACCCCCAAAAAGTAGAAAAATCCACCCAAAACCTTAAAAAATTGACATTTTTATATGAAAAATTTCTTTTGCCCATATCTCCTAAACTAAGCGTCCTAGAGCGAAAAGGACGATAATTCGTGACCACCCCCAAAAAGTTGAAAAATCCACCCAAAACCTAAAAAAATTGAAATTTTTATATGAAAAACTTCTTTTGCCCATATCTCCTAAACTAAGCGTCCTAGAGCGAAAAGGACGATAATTCGTGACCACCCCCAAAAAGTTGAAAAATCCACCCAAAACCTAAAAAAAATTGAAAGTTTTATATGAAAAACTTCTTTTGCCCATATCTCCTAAACTAAGCGTCCTAGAGCGAAAAGGACGATAATTCGTGACCACCCCCAAAAAGTTGAAAAATCAACCCAAAACCTAAAAAGTTGAAATTTTTATATGAAAAACTTCTATTGCCCATATCTCCTAAACTAAGCGTCCTAGAGCGAAAAGGACTTCAATTCGTGACCACCCCCACAAAGTTGAAAAATCAACCCAAAACCTAAAAAAATTGAAATTTTTATATGAAAAGCTTCTTTTGCCCATATCTCCTAAACTAAGCGTCCTAGAGCGAAAAGGACGATAATTCGTGACCACCCCCAAAAAGTTGAAAAATCCACCCAAAACCTTAAAAAATTGAAATTTTTATATGAAAAACTTCTTTTGCCCATATCTCCTAAACTAAGCGTCCTAGAGCGAAAAGGACGATAATTCGTGACCACACCCAAAAAGTAGAAAAATCCACCCAAAACCTAAAAAAATTGAAATTTTTATATGAAAAACTTATTTTGCCCATATCTCCTAAACTAAGCGTCCTAGAGCGAAAAGGACGATAATTCGTGACCACACCCAAAAAGTAGAAAAATCCACCCAAAACCTAACAAAATTGAAATTTTTATATGAAAAACTTCTTTTGCCCATATCTCCTAAACTAAGCGTCCTAGAGCGAAAAGGACGATAATTCGTGACCACCTCCAAAATGTTGAAAAATCAACCCAAAACCTAAAAAATTGAAATTTTTATATGAAAAACTTCTTTTGCCCATATCTCCTAAACTAAGCGTCCTAGAGCGAAAAGGACGATAATTCGTGACCACACCCAAAAAGTAGAAAAATCCACCCAAAACCTAAAAAAATTGAAATTTTTATATGAAAAACTTCTTTTGCCCATATCTCCTAAACTAAGCGTCCTAGAGCGAAAAGGACGATAATTCGTGACCACCCTCAAAAAGTTGAAAAATCCACCCAAAACCTTAAAAAATTGAAATTTTTATATGAAAAACTTCTTTTGCCCATATCTCCTAAACTAAGCGTCCTAGAGCGAAAAGGACGATAATTCGTGACCACACCCAAAAAGTAGAAAAATCCACCCAAAACCTAAAAAAATTGAAATTTTTATATGAAAAACTTATTTTGCCCATATCTCCTAAACTAAGCGTCCTAGAGCGAAAAGGACGATAATTCGTGACCACACCCAAAAAGTAGAAAAATCCACCCAAAACCTAAAAAAATTGAAATTTTTATATGAAAAACTTCTTTTGCCCATATCTCCTAAACTAAGCGTCCTAGAGCGAAAAGGACGATAATTCGTGACCACCCCCAAAATGTTGAAAAATCAACCCAAAACCTAAAAAATTGAAATTTTTATATGAAAAACTTCTTTTGCCCATATCTCCTAAACTAAGCGTCCTAGAGCGAAAAGGACGATAATTCGTGACCACCCTCAAAAAGTTGAAAAATCCACCCAAAACCTTAAAAAATTGAAATTTTTATATGAAAAACTTCTTTTGCCCATATCTCCTAAACTAAGCGTCCTAGAGCGAAAAGGACGATAATTCGTGACCACCCCCAAAATGATGAAAAATCAACCCAAAACCTAAAAAATTGAAATTTTTATATGAAAAACTTCTTTTGCCCATATCTCCTAAACTAAGCGTCCTAGAGCGAAAAGAACGATAATTCGTGACCACCCTCAAAAAGTTGAAAAATCCACCCAAAACCTTAAAAAATTGAAATTTTTATATGAAAAACTTCTTTTGCCCATATCTCCTAAACTAAGCTTCCTAGAGCGAAAAGGACGATAATTCGTGACCACCCCCAAAAAGTAGAAAAATCCACCCAAAACCTTAAAAAATTGAAATTTTTATATGAAAAACTTCTTTTGCCCATATCTCCTAAACTAAGCGTCCTAGAGCGAAAAGGACGATAATTCGTGACCACACCCAAAAAGTAGAAAAATCCACCCAAAACCTAAAAAAATTGAAATTTTTATATGAAAAACTTCTTTTGCCCATATCTCCTAAACTAAGCGTCCTAGAGCGAAATGGACTTCAATTCGTGACCACCCCCAAAAAGTTGAAAAATCCACCCAAAACCTAAAAAAATTGAAAGTTTTATATGAAAAACTTCTTTTGCCCATATCTCCTAAACTAAGCGTCCTAGAGCGAAAAGGACGATAATTCGTGACCACCCCCAAAAAGTTGAAAAATCAACCCAAAACCTAAAAAGTTGAAATTTTTATATGAAAAACTTCTTTTGCCCATATCTCCTAAACTAAGCGTCCTAGAGCGAAAAGGACTTCAATTCGTGACCACCCCCAAAAAGTTGAAAAATCAACCCAAAACCTAAAAAAATTGAAATTTTTATATGAAAAACTTATTTTGCCCATATCTCCTAAACTAAGCGTCCTAGAGCGAAAAGGACGATAATTCGTGACCACCCCCAAAAAGTTGAAAAATCCACCCAAAACCTTAAAAAATTGAAATTTTTATATGAAAAACTCCTTTTGCCCATATCTCCTAAACTAAGCGTCCTAGAGCGAAAAGGACGATAATTCGTGACCACACCCAAAAAATAGAAAAATCCACCCAAAACCTAAAAAAATTTAAATTTTTATATGAAAAACTTATTTTGCCCATATCTCCTAAACTAAGCGTCCTAGAGCGAAAAGGACGATAATTGGTGACCACACCCAAAAAGTAGAAAAATCCACCCAAAACCTAAAAAAATTGAAATTTTTATATGATAAACTTCTTTTGCCCAAATCTCCTAAACTAAGCGTCCTAGAGCGAAAAGGACGATAATTCGTGATCACCCCCAAAATGTTGAAAAATCAACCCAAAACCTAAAAAATTGAAATTTTTATATGAAAAACTTCTTTTGCCCATATCTCCTAAACTAAGCGTCCTAGAGCGAAAAGGACGATAATTCGTGACCACCCCCAAAAAGTAGAAAAATCCACCCAAAACCTAAAAAAATTTAAATTTTTATATGAAAAACTTCTTTTGCCCATATCTCCTAAACTAAGCGTCCTAGAGCGAAAAGGACGATAATTCGTGACCACCCCCAAAAAGTTGAAAAATCCACCCAAAACCTTAAAAAATTGAAATTTTTATATGAAAAACTTCTTTTGCCCATATCTCCTAAACTAAGCGTCCTAGAGCGAAAAGGACGATAATTCGTGACCACCCCCAAAAAGTTGAAAAATCAACCCAAAACCTAAAAAGTTGAAATTTTTATATGAAAAACTTCTATTGCCCATATCTCCTAAACTAAGCGTCCTAGAGCGAAAAGGACTTCAATTCGTGACCACCCCCAAAAAGTTGAAAAATCAACCCAAAACCTAAAAAAATTGAAATTTTTATATGAAAAACTTCTTTTGCCCATATCTCCTAAACTAAGCGTCCTAGAGCGAAAAGGACGATAATTCGTGACCACCCCCAAAAAGTTGAAAAATCCACCCAAAACCTTAAAAAATTGAAATTTTTATATGAAAAACTTCTTTTGCCCATATCTCCTAAACTAAGCGTCCTAGAGCGAAAAGGACGATAATTCGTGACCACACCCAAAAATTTGAAAAATCAACCCAAAACCTAAAAAAATTGAAATTTTTATATGAAAAACTTATTTTGCCCATATCTCCTAAACTAAGCGTCCTAGAGCGAAAAGGACGATAATTCGTGACCACCCCCAAAAAGTTGAAAAATCCACCCAAAACCTTAAAAAATTGAAATTTTTATATGAAAAACTCCTTTTGCCCATATCTCCTAAACTAAGCGTCCTAGAGCGAAAAGGACGATAATTCGTGACCACACCCAAAAAATAGAAAAATCCACCCAAAACCTAAAAAAATTGAAATTTTTATATGAAAAACTTATTTTGCCCATATCTCCTAAACTAAGCGTCCTAGAGCGAAAAGGACGATAATTCGTGACCACACCCAAAAAGTTGAAAAATCCACCCAAAACCTAAAAAAATTGAAATTTTTATATGAAAAACTTCTTTTGCCCAAATCTCCTAAACTAAGCGTCCTAGAGCGAAAAGGACGATAATTCGTGACCACCCCCAAAATGTTGAAAAATCAACCCAAAACCTAAAAAATTGAAATTTTTATATGAAAAACTTCTTTTGCCCATATCTCCTAAACTAAGCGTCCTAGAGCGAAAAGGACGATAATTCGTGACCACCCTCAAAAAGTTGAAAAATCCACCCAAAACCTTAAAAAATTGAAATTTTTATATGAAAAACTTCTTTTGCCCATATCTCCTAAACTAAGCTTCCTAGAGCGAAAAGGACGATAATTCGTGACCACCCCCAAAAAGTAGAAAAATCCACCCAAAACCTTAAAAAATTGAAATTTTTATATGAAAAATTTCTTTTGCCCATATCTCCTAAACTAAGCGTCCTAGAGCGCAAAGGACGATAATTCGTGACCACCCCCAAAAAGTAGAAAAATCCACCCAAAACCTAAAAAAATTGAAATTTTTATATGAAAAACTTCTTTTGCCCATATCTCCTAAACTAAGCGTCCTAGAGCGAAAAGGACGATAATTCGTGACCACCCCCAAAAAGTTGAAAAATCCACCCAAAACCTAAAAAAGTTGAAATTTTTATATGAAAAACTTCTATTGCCCATATCTCCTAAACTAAGCGTCCTAGAGCGAAAAGGACTTCAATTCGTGACCACCCCCAAAAAGTTGAAAAATCAACCCAAAACCTAAAAAAATTGAAATTTTTATATGAAAAACTTCTTTTGCCCATATCTCCTAAACTAAGCGTCCTAGAGCGAAAAGGACGATAATTCGTGACCACCCCCAAAAAGTTGAAAAATCCACCCAAAACCTTAAAAAATTGAAATTTTTATATGAAAAACTTCTTTTGCCCATATCTCCTAAACTAAGCGTCCTAGAGCGAAAAGGACGATAATTCGTGACCACACCCAAAAAGTAGAAAAATCCACCCAAAACCTAAAAAAATTGAAATTTTTATATGAAAAACTTATTTTGCCCATATCTCCTAAACTAAGCGTCCTAGAGCGAAAAGGACGATAATTCGTGACCACACCCAAAAAGTAGAAAAATCCACCCAAAACCTAAAAAATTGAAATTTTTATATGAAAAACTTATTTTGCCCATATCTCCTAAACTAAGCGTCCTAGAGCGAAAAGGACGATAATTCGTGACCACACCCAAAAAGTAGAAAAATCCACCCAAAACCTAAAAAAATTGAAATTTTTATATGAAAAACTTCTTTTGCCCATATCTCCTAAACTAAGCGTCCTAGAGCGAAAAGGACGATAATTCGTGACCACCCCCAAAATGTTGAAAAATCAACCCAAAACCTAAAAAATTGAAATTTTTATATGAAAAACTTCTTTTGTCCATATCTCCTAAACTAAGCGTCCTAGAGCGAAAAGGACGATAATTCGTGACCACCCTCAAAAAGTTGAAAAATCCACCCAAAACCTTAAAAAATTGAAATTTTTATATGAAAAACTTCTTTTGCCCATATCTCCTACACTAAGCGTCCTAGAGCGAAAAGGACGATAATTCGTGACCACCCCCAAAATGTTGAAAAATCAACCCAAAACCTAAAAAATTGAAATTTTTATATGAAAAACTTCTTTTGCCCATATCTCCTAAACTAAGCGTCCTAGAGCGAAAAGGACGATAATTCGTGACCACCCTCAAAAAGTTGACAAATCCACCCAAAACCTTAAAAAATTGAAATTTTTATATGAAAAACTTCTTTTGCCCATATCTCCTAAACTAAGCTTCCTAGAGCGAAAAGGACGATAATTCGTGACCACACCCAAAAAGTAGAAAAATCCACCCAAAACCTTAAAAAATTGAAATTTTTATATGAAAAATTTCTTTTGCCCATATCTCCTAAACTAAGCGTCCTAGAGCGAAAAGGACGATAATTCGTGACCACACCCAAAAAGTAGAAAAATCCACCCAAAACCTAAAAAAAATTGAAATTTTTATATGAAAAACTTCTTTTGCCCATATCTCCTAAACTAAGCGTCCTAGAGCGAAAAGGACGATAATTCGTGACCACCCCCAAAAAGTTGAAAAATCCACCCAAAACCTAAAAAAATTGAAAGTTTTATATGAAAAACTTCTTTTGCCCATATCTCCTAAACTAAGCGTCCTAGAGCGAAAAGGACGATAATTCGTGACCACCCCCAAAAAGTTGAAAAATCAACCCAAAACCTAAAAAGTTGAAATTTTTATATGAAAAACTTCTATTGCCCATATCTCCTAAACTAAGCGTCCTAGAGCGAAAAGGACGATAATTCGTGACCACACCCAAAAAGTAGAAAAATCAACCCAAAACCTAAAAAAATTGAAATTTTTATATGAAAAACTTCTTTTGCCCATATCTCCTAAACTAAGCGTCCTAGAGCGAAAAGGACGATAATTCGTGACCACACCCAAAAAGTAGAAAAATCAACCCAAAACCTAAAAAAATTGAAATTTTTATATGAAAAACTTCTTTTGCCCATATCTCCTAAACTAAGCGTCCTAGAGCGAAAAGGACGATAATTCGTGACCACACCCAAAAAGTAGAAAAATCCACCCAAAACCTAAAAAAATTGAAATTTTTATATGAAAAACTTCTTTTGCCCATATCTCCTAAACTAAGCGTCCTAGAGCGAAAAGGACGATAATTCGTGACCACCCCCAAAATGTTGAAAAATCAACCCAAAACCTAAAAAATTGAAATTTTTATATGAAAAACTTCTTTTGCCCATATCTCCTAAACTAAGCTTCCTAGAGCGAAAAGGACGATAATTCGTGACCACCCCCAAAAAGTAGAAAAATCCACCCAAAACCTTAAAAAATTGAAATTTTTATATGAAAAATTTCTTTTGCCCATATCTCCTAAACTAAGCGTCCTAGAGCGAAAAGGACGATAATTCGTGACCACACCCAAAAAGTAGAAAAATCCACCCAAAACCTAAAAAAATTGAAATTTTTATATGAAAAACTTCTTTTGCCCATATCTCCTAAACTAAGCGTCCTAGAGCGAAAAGGACGATAATTCGTGACCACACCCAAAAAGTAGAAAAATCCACCCAAAACCTAAAAAAATTGAAATTTTTATATGAAAAACTTCTTTTGCCCATATCTCCTAAACTAAGCGTCCTAGCGCGAAAAGGACGATAATTCGTGACCACCCCCAAAAAGTTGAAAAATCCACCCAAAACCTAAAAAAATTGAAAGTTTTATATGAAAAACTTCTTTTGCCCATATCTCCTAAACTAAGCGTCCTAGAGCGAAAAGGACGATAATTCGTGACCACCCCCAAAAAGTTGAAAAATCAACCCAAAACCTAAAAAGTTGAAATTTTTATATGAAAAACTTCTTTTGCCCATATCTCCTAAACTAAGCGTCCTAAGTTGAAAAATCAACCCAAAACCTAAAAAGTTGAAATTTTTATATGAAAAACATCTATTGCCCATATCTCCTAAACTAAGCGTCCTAGAGCGAAAAGGACTTCAATTCGTGACCACCCCCAAAAAGTTGAAAAATCAACCCAAAACCTAAAAAAATTGAAATTTTTATATGAAAAACTTCTTTTGCCCATATCTCCTAAACTAAGCGTCCTAGAGCGAAAAGGACGATAATTCGTGACCACCCCCCACAAGTTGAAAAATCCACCCAAAACCTTAAAAAATTGAAATTTTTATATGAAAAACTTCTTTTGCCCATATCTCCTAAACTAAGCGTCCTAGAGCGAAAAGGACGATAATTCGTGACCACACCCAAAAAGTAGAAAAATCCACCCAAAACCTAAAAAAATTGAAATTTTTATATGAAAAACTTCTTTTGCCCATATCTCCTAAACTAAGCGTCCTAGAGCGAAAAGGACTTCAATTCGTGACCACCCCCAAAAAGTTGAAAACTCAACCCAAAACCTAAAAAAATTGAAATTTTTATATGAAAAACTTCTTTTGCCCATATCTCCTAAACTAAGCGTCCTAGAGCGAAAAGGACGATAATTCGTGACCACACCCGAAAAGTAGAAAAATCCACCCAAAACCTAAAAAAATTGAAATTTTTATATGAAAAACTTCTTTTGCCCATATCTCCTAAACTAAGCGTCCTAGAGCGAAAAGGACGATAATTCGTGACCACCCTCAAAAAGTTGAAAAATCCACCCAAAACATAAAAAAATTGAAATTTTTATATGAAAAACTTCTTTTGCCCATATCTCCTAAACTAAGCGTCCTAGAGCGAAAAGGACGATAATTCGTGACCACCCCCAAAAAGTTGAAAATTCCACCCAAAACCTAAAAAAATTGAAAGTTTTATATGGAAAACTTCTTTTGCCCATATCTCCTAAACTAAGCGTCCTAGAGCGAAAAGGACGATAATTCGTGACCACCCCCAAAAAGTTGAAAAATCAAACCAAAACCTAAAAAGTTGAAATTTTTATATGAAAAACTTCTATTGCCCATATCTCCTAAACTAAGAGTCCTAGAGCGAAAAGGACGATAATTCGTGACCACCCCCAAAAAGTTGAAAAATCAACCCAAACCTTAAAAAATTGAAATTTTTATATGAAAAACTTCTTTTGCCCATATCTCCTAAACTAAGCGTCCTAGAGCGAAAAGGACTTCAATTCGTGACCACCCCCAAAAAGTTGAAAAATCAACCCAAAACCTAAAAAAATTTAAATTTTTATATGAAAAACTTCTTTTGCCCATATCTCCTAAACTAAGCGTCCTAGAGCGAAAAGGACGATAATTCGTGACCACACCCAAAAAGTAGAAAAATCCACCCAAAACCTAAAAAAATTGAAATTTTTATATGAAAAACTTCTTTTGCCCATATCTCCTAAACTAAGCGTCCTAGAGCGAAAAGGACGATAATTCGTGACCACCCTCAAAAAGTTGAAAAACCCACCCAAAACCTTAAAAAATTGAAATTTTTATATGAAAAACTTCTTTTGCCCATATCTCCTAAACTAAGCGTCCTAGAGCGAAAAGGACGATAATTCGTGACCACCCCCAACAAGTTGAAAAATCCACCCAAAACCTTAAAAAATTGAAATTTTTATATGAAAAACTTCTTTTGCCCATATCTCCTAAACTAAGAGTCCTAGAGCGAAAAGGACGATAATTCGTGACCACACCCAAAAAGTAGAAAAATCCACCCAAAACCTAAAAAAATTGAAATTTTTATATGAAAAACTTCTTTTGCCCATATCTCCTAAACTAAGCGTCCTAGAGCGAAAAGGACTTCAATTCGTGACCACCCCCAAAAAGTTGAAAAATCAACCCAAAACCTAAAAAAATTGAAATTTTTATATGAAAAACTTCTTTTGCCCATATCTCCTAAACTAAGCGTCCTAGAGCGAAAAGGACGATAATTCGTGACCACACCCAAAAAGTAGAAAAATCCACCCAAAACCTAAAAAAATTGAAATTTTTATATGAAAAACTTCTTTTGCCCATATCTCCTAAACTAAGCGTCCTAGAGCGAAAAGGACGATAATTCGTGACCACCCCCAAAAAGTTGAAAAATCCACCCAAAACCTTAAAAAATTGAAATTTTTATATGAAAAACTTCTTTTGCCCATATCTCCTAAACTAAGCGTCCAAGAGCGAAAAGGACGATAATTCGTGACCACCCTCAAAAAGTTGAAAAACCCACCCAAAACCTTAAAAAATTGAAATGTTTATATGAAAAACTTCTTTTGCCCATATCTCCTAAACTAAGCGTCCTAGAGCGAAAAGGACGATAATTCGTGACCACCCCCAAAAAGTTGAAAAATCCACCCAAAACCTTAAAAAATTGAAATTTTTATATGAAAAACTTCTTTTGCCCATATCTCCTAAACTAAGCGTCCTAGAGCGAAAAGGACGATAATTCGTGACCACCCCCAAAAAGTTGAAAAATCCACCCAAAACCTTAAAAAATTGAAATTTTTATATGAAAAACTTCTTTTGCCCATATCTCCTAAACTAAGCGTCCTAGAGCGAAAAGGACGATAATTCGTGACCACACCCAAAAAGTAGAAAAATCCACCCAAAACCTAAAAAAATTGAAATTTTTATATGAAAAACTTCTTTTGCCCATATCTCCTAAACTAAGCGTCCTAGAGCGAAAAGGACGATAATTCGTGACCACCCCCAAAAAGTTGAAAATTCCACCCAAAACCTAAAAAAATTGAAAGTTTTATATGAAAAACTTCTTTTGCCCATATCTCCTAAACTAACGTCCTAGAGCGAAAAGGACGATAATTCGTGACCACCCCCAAAAAGTTGAAAAATCAACCCAAAACCTAAAAAGTTGAAATTTTTATATGAAAAACTTCTATTGCCCATATCTCCTAAACTAAGCGTCCTAGAGCGAAAAGGACGATAATTCGTGACCACCCCCAAAAAGTTGAAAAATCAACCCAAACCTTAAAAAATTGAAATTTTTATATGAAAAACTTCTTTTGTCCATATCTCCTAAACTAAGCGTCCTAGAGCGAAAAGGACTTCAATTCGTGACCACCCCCAAAAAGTTGAAAAATCAACCCAAAACCTAAAAAAATTGAAATTTTTATATGAAAAACTTCTTTTGCCCATATCTCCTAAACTAAGCGTCCTAGAGCGAAAAGGACGATAATTCGTGACCACACCCAAAAAGTAGAAAAATCCACCCAAAACCTAAAAAAATTGAAATTTTTATATGAAAAACTTCTTTTGCCCATATCTCCTAAACTAAGCGTCCTAGAGCGAAAAGGACGATAATTCGTGACCACACCCAAAAAGTAGAAAAATCCACCCAAAACCTAAAAAAATTGAAATTTTTATATGAAAAACTTCTTTTGCCCATATCTCCTAAACTAAGCGTCCTAGAGCGAAAAGGACGATAATTCGTGACCACCCCCAAAATGTTGAAAAATCAACCCAAAACCTAAAAAATTGAAATTTTTATATGAAAAACTTCTTTTGCCCATATCTCCTAAACTAAGCGTCCTAGAGCGAAAAGGACGTTAATTCGTGACCACCCTCAAAAAGTTGAAAAATCCACCCAAAACCTTAAAAAATTGAAATTTTTATATAAAAACTTCTTTTGCCCATATCTCCTAAACTAAGCGTCCTAGAGCGAAAAGGACTTCAATTCGTGACCACCCTCAAAAAGTTGAAAAATCAACCCAAAACCTAAAAAAATTGAAATTTTTATATGAAAAACTTCTTTTGCCCATATCTCCTAAACTAAGCGTCCTAGAGCGAAAAGGACGATAATTCGTGACCACACCCAAAAAGTAGAAAAATCCACCCAAAACCTAAAAAATTGAAATTTTTATATGAAAAACTTCTTTTGCCCATATCTCCTAAACTAAGCGTCCTAGAGCGAAAAGGACGATAATTCGTGACCACCCTCAAAAAGTTGAAAAACCCACCCAAAACCTTAAAAAATTGAAATTTTTATATGAAAAACTTCTTTTGCCCATATCTCCTAAACTAAGCGTCCTAGAGCGAAAAGGACGATAATTCGTGACCACCCCCAAAAAGTTGAAAAATCCACCCAAAACCTTAAAAAATTGAAATTTTTATATGAAAAACTTCTTTTGCCCATATCTCCTAAACTAAGCGTCCTAGAGCGAAAAGGACTTCAATTCGTGACCACCCCCAAAAAGTTGAAAAATCAACCCAAAACCTAAAAAAATTGAAATTTTTATATGAAAAACTTCTTTTGCCCATATCTCCTAAACTAAGCGTCCTAGAGCGAAAAGGACTTCAATTCGTGACCACCCCCAAAAAGTTGAAAAATCAACCCAAAAGCTAAAAAAATTGAAATTTTTATATGAAAAACTTCTTTTGCCCATATCTCCTAAACTAAGCGTCCTAGAGCGAAAAGGACGATAATTCGTGACCACCCTCAAAAAGTTGAAAAACCCACCCAAAACCTTAAAAAATTGAAATTTTTATATGAAAAACTTCTTTTGCCCATATCTCCTAAACTAAGCGTCCTAGAGCGAAAAGGACGATAATTCGTGACCACCCCCAAAAAGTTGAAAAATCCACCCAAAACCTTAAAAAATTGAAATTTTTATATGAAAAACTTCTTTTGCCCATATCTCCTAAACTAAGCGTCCTAGAGCGAAAAGGACGATAATTCGTGACCACACCCAAAAAGTAGAAAAATCCACCCAAAACCTAAAAAAATTGAAATGTTTATATGAAAAACTTCTTTTGCCCATATCTCCTAAACTAAGCGTCCTAGAGCGAAAAGGACGATAATTCGTGACCACACCCAAAAAGTAGAAAAATCCACCCAAAACCTAAAAAAATTGAAAGTTTTATATGAAAAACTTCTTTTGCCCATATCTCCTAAACTAAGCGTCCTAGAGCGAAAAGGACGATAATTCGTGACCACCCCCAAAAAGTTGAAAAATCCACCCAAAACCTTAAAAAATTGAAATTTTTATATGAAAAACTTCTTTTGCCCATATCTCCTAAACTAAGCGTCCTAGAGCGAAAAGGACGATAATTCGTGACCACCCCCAAAAAGTTGAAAAATCCACCCAAAACCTTAAAAAATTGAAATTTTTATATGAAAAACTCCTTTTGCCCATATCTCCTAAACTAAGCGTCCTAGAGCGAAAAGGACGATAATTCGTGACCACACCCAAAAAGTAGAAAAATCCACCCAAAACCTAAAAAAATTGAAATTTTTATATGAAAAACTTCTTTTGCCCATATCTCCTAAACTAAGCGTCCTAGAGCGAAAAGGACGATAATTCGTGACCACCCTCAAAAAGTTGAAAAATCCACCCAAAACCTTAAAAAATTGAAATTTTTATATGAAAAACTTCTTTTGCCCATATCTCCTAAACTAAGCGTCCTAGAGCGAAAAGGACGATAATTCGTGACCACACCCAAAAAGTAGAAAAATCCACCCAAAACCTAAAAAAATTGAAATTTTTATATGAAAAACTTATTTTGCCCATATCTCCTAAACTAAGCGTCCTAGAGCGAAAAGGACGATAATTCGTGACCACACCCAAAAAGTAGAAAAATCCACCCAAAACCTAAAAAAATTGAAATTTTTATATGAAAAACTTCTTTTGCCCATATCTCCTAAACTAAGCGTCCTAGAGCGAAAAGGACGATAATTCGTGACCACCCCCAAAATGTTGAAAAATCAACCCAAAACCTAAAAAATTGAAATTTTTATATGAAAAACTTCTTTTGCCCATATCTCCTAAACTAAGCGTCCTAGAGCGAAAAGGACGATAATTCGTGACCACCCTCAAAAAGTTGAAAAATCCACCCAAAACCTTAAAAAATTGAAATTTTTATATGAAAAACTTCTTTTGCCCATATCTCCTAAACTAAGCGTCCTAGAGCGAAAAGGACGATAATTCGTGACCACCC
Organism: Haematobia irritans; assembly: GCF_050003625.1. Taxonomy (NCBI): domain Eukaryota; kingdom Metazoa; phylum Arthropoda; class Insecta; order Diptera; family Muscidae; genus Haematobia; species Haematobia irritans. The sequence goes on along the minus strand of NC_134397.1, from coordinate 168,636,551 downwards.
CCAAAATGTTGAAAAATCAACCCAAAACCTAAAAAATTGAAATTTTTATATGAAAAACTTCTTTTGCCCATATCTCCTAAACTAAGCGTCCTAGAGCGAAAAGAACGATAATTCGTGACCACCCTCAAAAAGTTGAAAAATCCACCCAAAACCTTAAAAAATTGAAATTTTTATATGAAAAACTTCTTTTGCCCATATCTCCTAAACTAAGCTTCCTAGAGCGAAAAGGACGATAATTCGTGACCACCCCCAAAAAGTAGAAAAATCCACCCAAAACCTTAAAAAATTGAAATTTTTATATGAAAAACTTCTTTTGCCCATATCTCCTAAACTAAGCGTCCTAGAGCGAAAAGGACGATAATTCGTGACCACACCCAAAAAGTAGAAAAATCCACCCAAAACCTAAAAAAATTGAAATTTTTATATGAAAAACTTCTTTTGCCCATATCTCCTAAACTAAGCGTCCTAGAGCGAAATGGACTTCAATTCGTGACCACCCCCAAAAAGTTGAAAAATCCACCCAAAACCTAAAAAAATTGAAAGTTTTATATGAAAAACTTCTTTTGCCCATATCTCCTAAACTAAGCGTCCTAGAGCGAAAAGGACGATAATTCGTGACCACCCCCAAAAAGTTGAAAAATCAACCCAAAACCTAAAAAGTTGAAATTTTTATATGAAAAACTTCTTTTGCCCATATCTCCTAAACTAAGCGTCCTAGAGCGAAAAGGACTTCAATTCGTGACCACCCCCAAAAAGTTGAAAAATCAACCCAAAACCTAAAAAAATTGAAATTTTTATATGAAAAACTTATTTTGCCCATATCTCCTAAACTAAGCGTCCTAGAGCGAAAAGGACGATAATTCGTGACCACCCCCAAAAAGTTGAAAAATCCACCCAAAACCTTAAAAAATTGAAATTTTTATATGAAAAACTCCTTTTGCCCATATCTCCTAAACTAAGCGTCCTAGAGCGAAAAGGACGATAATTCGTGACCACACCCAAAAAATAGAAAAATCCACCCAAAACCTAAAAAAATTTAAATTTTTATATGAAAAACTTATTTTGCCCATATCTCCTAAACTAAGCGTCCTAGAGCGAAAAGGACGATAATTGGTGACCACACCCAAAAAGTAGAAAAATCCACCCAAAACCTAAAAAAATTGAAATTTTTATATGATAAACTTCTTTTGCCCAAATCTCCTAAACTAAGCGTCCTAGAGCGAAAAGGACGATAATTCGTGATCACCCCCAAAATGTTGAAAAATCAACCCAAAACCTAAAAAATTGAAATTTTTATATGAAAAACTTCTTTTGCCCATATCTCCTAAACTAAGCGTCCTAGAGCGAAAAGGACGATAATTCGTGACCACCCCCAAAAAGTAGAAAAATCCACCCAAAACCTAAAAAAATTGAAATTTTTATATGAAAAACTTCTTTTGCCCATATCTCCTAAACTAAGCGTCCTAGAGCGAAAAGGACGATAATTCGTGACCACCCCCAAAAAGTTGAAAAATCCACCCAAAACCTTAAAAAATTGAAATTTTTATATGAAAAACTTCTTTTGCCCATATCTCCTAAACTAAGCGTCCTAGAGCGAAAAGGACGATAATTCGTGACCACCCCCAAAAAGTTGAAAAATCAACCCAAAACCTAAAAAGTTGAAATTTTTATATGAAAAACTTCTATTGCCCATATCTCCTAAACTAAGCGTCCTAGAGCGAAAAGGACTTCAATTCGTGACCACCCCCAAAAAGTTGAAAAATCAACCCAAAACCTAAAAAAATTGAAATTTTTATATGAAAAACTTCTTTTGCCCATATCTCCTAAACTAAGCGTCCTAGAGCGAAAAGGACGATAATTCGTGACCACCCCCAAAAAGTTGAAAAATCCACCCAAAACCTTAAAAAATTGAAATTTTTATATGAAAAACTTCTTTTGCCCATATCTCCTAAACTAAGCGTCCTAGAGCGAAAAGGACGATAATTCGTGACCACACCCAAAAAGTTGAAAAATCAACCCAAAACCTAAAAAAATTGAAATTTTTATATGAAAAACTTATTTTGCCCATATCTCCTAAACTAAGCGTCCTAGAGCGAAAAGGACGATAATTCGTGACCACCCCCAAAAAGTTGAAAAATCCACCCAAAACCTTAAAAAATTGAAATTTTTATATGAAAAACTCCTTTTGCCCATATCTCCTAAACTAAGCGTCCTAGAGCGAAAAGGACGATAATTCGTGACCACACCCAAAAAATAGAAAAATCCACCCAAAACCTAAAAAAATTGAAATTTTTATATGAAAAACTTATTTTGCCCATATCTCCTAAACTAAGCGTCCTAGAGCGAAAAGGACGATAATTCGTGACCACACCCAAAAAGTAGAAAAATCCACCCAAAACCTAAAAAAATTGAAATTTTTATATGAAAAACTTCTTTTGCCCAAATCTCCTAAACTAAGCGTCCTAGAGCGAAAAGGACGATAATTCGTGACCACCCCCAAAATGTTGAAAAATCAACCCAAAACCTAAAAAATTGAAATTTTTATATGAAAAACTTCTTTTGCCCATATCTCCTAAACTAAGCGTCCTAGAGCGAAAAGGACGATAATTCGTGACCACCCTCAAAAAGTTGAAAAATCCACCCAAAACCTTAAAAAATTGAAATTTTTATATGAAAAACTTCTTTTGCCCATATCTCCTAAACTAAGCTTCCTAGAGCGAAAAGGACGATAATTCGTGACCACCCCCAAAAAGTAGAAAAATCCACCCAAAACCTTAAAAAATTGAAATTTTTATATGAAAAATTTCTTTTGCCCATATCTCCTAAACTAAGCGTCCTAGAGCGCAAAGGACGATAATTCGTGACCACCCCCAAAAAGTAGAAAAATCCACCCAAAACCTAAAAAAATTGAAATTTTTATATGAAAAACTTCTTTTGCCCATATCTCCTAAACTAAGCGTCCTAGAGCGAAAAGGACGATAATTCGTGACCACCCCCAAAAAGTTGAAAAATCCACCCAAAACCTAAAAAAGTTTAAATTTTTATATGAAAAACTTCTATTGCCCATATCTCCTAAACTAAGCGTCCTAGAGCGAAAAGGACTTCAATTCGTGACCACCCCCAAAAAGTTGAAAAATCAACCCAAAACCTAAAAAAATTGAAATTTTTATATGAAAAACTTCTTTTGCCCATATCTCCTAAACTAAGCGTCCTAGAGCGAAAAGGACGATAATTCGTGACCACCCCCAAAAAGTTGAAAAATCCACCCAAAACCTTAAAAAATTGAAATTTTTATATGAAAAACTTCTTTTGCCCATATCTCCTAAACTAAGCGTCCTAGAGCGAAAAGGACGATAATTCGTGACCACACCCAAAAAGTAGAAAAATCCACCCAAAACCTAAAAAAATTGAAATTTTTATATGAAAAACTTATTTTGCCCATATCTCCTAAACTAAGCGTCCTAGAGCGAAAAGGACGATAATTCGTGACCACACCCAAAAAGTAGAAAAATCCACCCAAAACCTAAAAAATTGAAATTTTTATATGAAAAACTTATTTTGCCCATATCTCCTAAACTAAGCGTCCTAGAGCGAAAAGGACGATAATTCGTGACCACACCCAAAAAGTAGAAAAATCCACCCAAAACCTAAAAAAATTGAAATTTTTATATGAAAAACTTCTTTTGCCCATATCTCCTAAACTAAGCGTCCTAGAGCGAAAAGGACGATAATTCGTGACCACCCCCAAAATGTTGAAAAATCAACCCAAAACCTAAAAAATTGCAATTTTTATATGAAAAACTTCTTTTGTCCATATCTCCTAAACTAAGCGTCCTAGAGCGAAAAGGACGATAATTCGTGACCACCCTCAAAAAGTTGAAAAATCCACCCAAAACCTTAAAAAATTGAAATTTTTATATGAAAAACTTCTTTTGCCCATATCTCCTAAACTAAGCGTCCTAGAGCGAAAAGGACGATAATTCGTGACCACCCCCAAAATGTTGAAAAATCAACCCAAAACCTAAAAAATTGAAATTTTTATATGAAAAACTTCTTTTGCCCATATCTCCTAAACTAAGCGTCCTAGAGCGAAAAGGACGATAATTCGTGACCACCCTCAAAAAGTTGACAAATCCACCCAAAACCTTAAAAAATTGAAATTTTTATATGAAAAACTTCTTTTGCCCATATCTCCTAAACTAAGCTTCCTAGAGCGAAAAGGACGATAATTCGTGACCACACCCAAAAAGTAGAAAAATCCACCCAAAACCTTAAAAAATTGAAATTTTTATATGAAAAATTTCTTTTGCCCATATCTCCTAAACTAAGCGTCCTAGAGCGAAAAGGACGATAATTCGTGACCACACCCAAAAAGTAGAAAAATCCACCCAAAACCTAAAAAAAATTGAAATTTTTATATGAAAAACTTCTTTTGCCCATATCTCCTAAACTAAGCGTCCTAGAGCGAAAAGGACGATAATTCGTGACCACCCCCAAAAAGTTGAAAAATCCACCCAAAACCTAAAAAAATTGAAAGTTTTATATGAAAAACTTCTTTTGCCCATATCTCCTAAACTAAGCGTCCTAGAGCGAAAAGGACGATAATTCGTGACCACCCCCAAAAAGTTGAAAAATCAACCCAAAACCTAAAAAGTTGAAATTTTTATATGAAAAACTTCTATTGCCCATATCTCCTAAACTAAGCGTCCTAGAGCGAAAAGGACGATAATTCGTGACCACACCCAAAAAGTAGAAAAATCAACCCAAAACCTAAAAAAATTGAAATTTTTATATGAAAAACTTCTTTTGCCCATATCTCCTAAACTAAGCGTCCTAGAGCGAAAAGGACGATAATTCGTGACCACACCCAAAAAGTAGAAAAATCAACCCAAAACCTAAAAAAATTGAAATTTTTATATGAAAAACTTCTTTTGCCCATATCTCCTAAACTAAGCGTCCTAGAGCGAAAAGGACGATAATTCGTGACCACACCCAAAAAGTAGAAAAATCCACCCAAAACCTTAAAAAATTGAAATTTTTATATGAAAAATTTCTTTTGCCCATATCTCCTAAACTAAGCGTCCTAGAGCGAAAAGGACGATAATTCGTGACCACACCCAAAAAGTAGAAAAATCCACCCAAAACCTAAAAAAATTGAAATTTTTATATGAAAAACTTCTTTTGCCCATATCTCCTAAACTAAGCGTCCTAGAGCGAAAAGGACGATAATTCGTGACCACACCCAAAAAGTAGAAAAATCCACCCAAAACCTAAAAAAATTGAAATTTTTATATGAAAAACTTCTTTTGCCCATATCTCCTAAACTAAGCGTCCTAGAGCGAAAAGGACGATAATTCGTGACCACCCCCAAAAAGTTGAAAAATCCACCCAAAACCTAAAAAAATTGAAAGTTTTATATGAAAAACTTCTTTTGCCCATATCTCCTAAACTAAGCGTCCTAGAGCGAAAAGGACGATAATTCGTGACCACCCCCAAAAAGTTGAAAAATCAACCCAAAACCTAAAAAGTTGAAATTTTTATATGAAAAACTTCTTTTGCCCATATCTCCTAAACTAAGCGTCCTAAGTTGAAAAATCAACCCAAAACCTAAAAAGTTGAAATTTTTATATGAAAAACATCTATTGCCCATATCTCCTAAACTAAGCGTCCTAGAGCGAAAAGGACTTCAATTCGTGACCACCCCCAAAAAGTTGAAAAATCAACCCAAAACCTAAAAAAATTGAAATTTTTATATGAAAAACTTCTTTTGCCCATATCTCCTAAACTAAGCGTCCTAGAGCGAAAAGGACGATAATTCGTGACCACCCCCCACAAGTTGAAAAATCCTCCCAAAACCTTAAAAAATTGAAATTTTTATATGAAAAACTTCTTTTGCCCATATCTCCTAAACTAAGCGTCCTAGAGCGAAAAGGACGATAATTCGTGACCACACCCAAAAAGTAGAAAAATCCACCCAAAACCTAAAAAAATTGAAATTTTTATATGAAAAACTTCTTTTGCCCATATCTCCTAAACTAAGCGTCCTAGAGCGAAAAGGACTTCAATTCGTGACCACCCCCAAAAAGTTGAAAACTCAACCCAAAACCTAAAAAAATTGAAATTTTTATATGAAAAACTTCTTTTGCCCATATCTCCTAAACTAAGCGTCCTAGAGCGAAAAGGACGATAATTCGTGACCACACCCGAAAAGTAGAAAAATCCACCCAAAACCTAAAAAAATTGAAATTTTTATATGAAAAACTTCTTTTGCCCATATCTCCTAAACTAAGCGTCCTAGAGCGAAAAGGACGATAATTCGTGACCACCCTCAAAAAGTTGAAAAATCCACCCAAAACATAAAAAAATTGAAATTTTTATATGAAAAACTTCTTTTGCCCATATCTCCTAAACTAAGCGTCCTAGAGCGAAAAGGACGATAATTCGTGACCACCCCCAAAAAGTTGAAAATTCCACCCAAAACCTAAAAAAATTGAAAGTTTTATATGGAAAACTTCTTTTGCCCATATCTCCTAAACTAAGCGTCCTAGAGCGAAAAGGACGATAATTCGTGACCACCCCAAAAAGTTGAAAAATCAAACCAAAACCTAAAAAGTTGAAATTTTTATATGAAAAACTTCTATTGCCCATATCTCCTAAACTAAGAGTCCTAGAGCGAAAAGGACGATAATTCGTGACCACCCCCAAAAAGTTGAAAAATCAACCCAAACCTTAAAAAATTGAAATTTTTATATGAAAAACTTCTTTTGCCCATATCTCCTAAACTAAGCGTCCTAGAGCGAAAAGGACTTCAATTCGTGACCACCCCCAAAAAGTTGAAAAATCAACCCAAAACCTAAAAAAATTTAAATTTTTATATGAAAAACTTCTTTTGCCCATATCTCCTAAACTAAGCGTCCTAGAGCGAAAAGGACGATAATTCGTGACCACACCCAAAAAGTAGAAAAATCCACCCAAAACCTAAAAAAATTGAAATTTTTATATGAAAAACTTCTTTTGCCCATATCTCCTAAACTAAGCGTCCTAGAGCGAAAAGGACGATAATTCGTGACCACCCTCAAAAAGTTGAAAAACCCACCCAAAACCTTAAAAAATTGAAATTTTTATATGAAAAACTTCTTTTGCCCATATCTCCTAAACTAAGCGTCCTAGAGCGAAAAGGACGATAATTCGTGACCACCCCCAACAAGTTGAAAAATCCACCCAAAACCTTAAAAAATTGAAATTTTTATATGAAAAACTTCTTTTGCCCATATCTCCTAAACTAAGAGTCCTAGAGCGAAAAGGACGATAATTCGTGACCACACCCAAAAAGTAGAAAAATCCACCCAAAACCTAAAAAAATTGAAATTTTTATATGAAAAACTTCTTTTGCCCATATCTCCTAAACTAAGCGTCCTAGAGCGAAAAGGACTTCAATTCGTGACCACCCCCAAAAAGTTGAAAAATCAACCCAAAACCTAAAAAAATTGAAATTTTTATATGAAAAACTTCTTTTGCCCATATCTCCTAAACTAAGCGTCCTAGAGCGAAAAGGACGATAATTCGTGACCACACCCAAAAAGTAGAAAAATCCACCCAAAACCTAAAAAAATTGAAATTTTTATATGAAAAACTTCTTTTGCCCATATCTCCTAAACTAAGCGTCCTAGAGCGAAAAGGACGATAATTCGTGACCACCCCCAAAAAGTTGAAAAATCCACCCAAAACCTTAAAAAATTGAAATTTTTATATGAAAAACTTCTTTTGCCCATATCTCCTAAACTAAGCGTCCAAGAGCGAAAAGGACGATAATTCGTGACCACCCTCAAAAAGTTGAAAAACCCACCCAAAACCTTAAAAAATTGAAATGTTTATATGAAAAACTTCTTTTGCCCATATCTCCTAAACTAAGCGTCCTAGAGCGAAAAGGACGATAATTCGTGACCACCCCCAAAAAGTTGAAAAATCCACCCAAAACCTTAAAAAATTGAAATTTTTATATGAAAAACTTCTTTTGCCCATATCTCCTAAACTAAGCGTCCTAGAGCGAAAAGGACGATAATTCGTGACCACCCCCAAAAAGTTGAAAAATCCACCCAAAACCTTAAAAAATTGAAATTTTTATATGAAAAACTTCTTTTGCCCATATCTCCTAAACTAAGCGTCCTAGAGCGAAAAGGACGATAATTCGTGACCACACCCAAAAAGTAGAAAAATCCACCCAAAACCTAAAAAAATTGAAATTTTTATATGAAAAACTTCTTTTGCCCATATCTCCTAAACTAAGCGTCCTAGAGCGAAAAGGACGATAATTCGTGACCACCCCCAAAAAGTTGAAAATTCCACCCAAAACCTAAAAAAATTGAAAGTTTTATATGAAAAACTTCTTTTGCCCATATCTCCTAAACTAACGTCCTAGAGCGAAAAGGACGATAATTCGTGACCACCCCCAAAAAGTTGAAAAATCAACCCAAAACCTAAAAAGTTGAAATTTTTATATGAAAAACTTCTATTGCCCATATCTCCTAAACTAAGCGTCCTAGAGCGAAAAGGACGATAATTCGTGACCACCCCCAAAAAGTTGAAAAATCAACCCAAACCTTAAAAAATTGAAATTTTTATATGAAAAACTTCTTTTGTCCATATCTCCTAAACTAAGCGTCCTAGAGCGAAAAGGACTTCAATTCGTGACCACCCCCAAAAAGTTGAAAAATCAACCCAAAACCTAAAAAAATTGAAATTTTTATATGAAAAACTTCTTTTGCCCATATCTCCTAAACTAAGCGTCCTAGAGCGAAAAGGACGATAATTCGTGACCACACCCAAAAAGTAGAAAAATCCACCCAAAACCTAAAAAAATTGAAATTTTTATATGAAAAACTTCTTTTGCCCATATCTCCTAAACTAAGCGTCCTAGAGCGAAAAGGACGATAATTCGTGACCACACCCAAAAAGTAGAAAAATCCACCCAAAACCTAAAAAAATTGAAATTTTTATATGAAAAACTTCTTTTGCCCATATCTCCTAAACTAAGCGTCCTAGAGCGAAAAGGACGATAATTCGTGACCACCCCCAAAATGTTGAAAAATCAACCCAAAACCTAAAAAATTGAAATTTTTATATGAAAAACTTCTTTTGCCCATATCTCCTAAACTAAGCGTCCTAGAGCGAAAAGGACGTTAATTCGTGACCACCCTCAAAAAGTTGAAAAATCCACCCAAAACCTTAAAAAATTGAAATTTTTATATAAAAACTTCTTTTGCCCATATCTCCTAAACTAAGCGTCCTAGAGCGAAAAGGACTTCAATTCGTGACCACCCTCAAAAAGTTGAAAAATCAACCCAAAACCTAAAAAAATTGAAATTTTTATATGAAAAACTTCTTTTGCCCATATCTCCTAAACTAAGCGTCCTAGAGCGAAAAGGACGATAATTCGTGACCACACCCAAAAAGTAGAAAAATCCACCCAAAACCTAAAAAATTGAAATTTTTATATGAAAAACTTCTTTTGCCCATATCTCCTAAACTAAGCGTCCTAGAGCGAAAAGGACGATAATTCGTGACCACCCTCAAAAAGTTGAAAAACCCACCCAAAACCTTAAAAAATTGAAATTTTTATATGAAAAACTTCTTTTGCCCATATCTCCTAAACTAAGCGTCCTAGAGCGAAAAGGACGATAATTCGTGACCACCCCCAAAAAGTTGAAAAATCCACCCAAAACCTTAAAAAATTGAAATTTTTATATGAAAAACTTCTTTTGCCCATATCTCCTAAACTAAGCGTCCTAGAGCGAAAAGGACTTCAATTCGTGACCACCCCCAAAAAGTTGAAAAATCAACCCAAAACCTAAAAAAATTGAAATTTTTATATGAAAAACTTCTTTTGCCCATATCTCCTAAACTAAGCGTCCTAGAGCGAAAAGGACTTCAATTCGTGACCACCCCCAAAAAGTTGAAAAATCAACCCAAAAGCTAAAAAAATTGAAATTTTTATATGAAAAACTTCTTTTGCCCATATCTCCTAAACTAAGCGTCCTAGAGCGAAAAGGACGATAATTCGTGACCACCCTCAAAAAGTTGAAAAACCCACCCAAAACCTTAAAAAATTGAAATTTTTATATGAAAAACTTCTTTTGCCCATATCTCCTAAACTAAGCGTCCTAGAGCGAAAAGGACGATAATTCGTGACCACCCCCAAAAAGTTGAAAAATCCACCCAAAACCTTAAAAAATTGAAATTTTTATATGAAAAACTTCTTTTGCCCATATCTCCTAAACTAAGCGTCCTAGAGCGAAAAGGACGATAATTCGTGACCACACCCAAAAAGTAGAAAAATCCACCCAAAACCTAAAAAAATTGAAATGTTTATATGAAAAACTTCTTTTGCCCATATCTCCTAAACTAAGCGTCCTAGAGCGAAAAGGACGATAATTCGTGACCACACCCAAAAAGTAGAAAAATCCACCCAAAACCTAAAAAAATTGAAAGTTTTATATGAAAAACTTCTTTTGCCCATATCTCCTAAACTAAGCGTCCTAGAGCGAAAAGGACGATAATTCGTGACCACCCCCAAAAAGTTGAAAAATCCACCCAAAACCTTAAAAAATTGAAATTTTTATATGAAAAACTTCTTTTGCCCATATCTCCTAAACTAAGCGTCCTAGAGCGAAAAGGACGATAATTCGTGACCACCCCCAAAAAGTTGAAAAATCCACCCAAAACCTTAAAAAATTGAAATTTTTATATGAAAAACTCCTTTTGCCCATATCTCCTAAACTAAGCGTCCTAGAGCGAAAAGGACGATAATTCGTGACCACACCCAAAAAGTAGAAAAATCCACCCAAAACCTAAAAAAATTGAAATTTTTATATGAAAAACTTATTTTGCCCATATCTCCTAAACTAAGCGTCCTAGAGCGAAAAGGACGATAATTCGTGACCACACCCAAAAAGTAGAAAAATCCACCCAAAACCTAAAAAAATTGAAATTTTTATATGAAAAACTTCTTTTGCCCATATCTCCTAAACTAAGCGTCCTAGAGCGAAAAGGACGATAATTCGTGACCACCCCCAAAATGTTGAAAAATCAACCCAAAACATAAAAAATTGAAATTTTTATATGAAAAACTTCTTTTGCCCATATCTCCTAAACTAAGCGTCCTAGAGCGAAAAGGACGATAATTCGTGACCACCCTCAAAAAGTTGAAAAATCCACCCAAAACCTTAAAAAATTGAAATTTTTATATGAAAAACTTCTTTTGCCCATATCTCCTAAACTAAGCGTCCTAGAGCGAAAAGGACGATAATTCGTGACCACACCCAAAAAGTAGAAAAATCCACCCAAAACCTAAAAAAATTGAAATTTTTATATGAAAAACTTCTTTTGCCCATATCTCCTAAACTAAGCGTCCTAGAGCGAAAAGGACGATAATTCGTGACCACCCCCAAAAAGTAGAAAAATCCACCCAAAACCTAAAAAAATTGAAAGTTTTATATGAAAAACTTCTTTTGCCCATATCTCCTAAACTAAGCGTCCTAGAGCGAAAAGGACGATAATTCGTGACCACCCCCAAAAAGTTGAAAAATCAACCCAAAACCTAAAAAGTTGAAATTTTTATATGAAAAATTTCTATTGCCCATATCTCCTAAACTAAGCGTCCTAGAGCGAAAAGGACGATAATTCGTGACCACCCCCAAAAAGTTGAAAAATCCACCCAAAACCTTAAAAAATTGAAATTTTTATATGAAAAACTTCTTTTGCCCATATCTCCTAAACTAAGCGTCCTAGAGCGAAAAGGACGATAATTCGTGACCACACCCAAAAAGTAGAAAAATCCACCCAAAACCTAAAAAAATTGAAATTTTTATATGAAAAACTTATTTTGCCCATATCTCCTAAACTAAGCGTCCTAGAGCGAAAAGGACGATAATTCGTGACCACACCCAAAAAGTAGAAAAATCCACCCAAAACCTAAAAAAATTGAAATTTTTATATGAAAAACTTATTTTGCCCATATCTCCTAAACTAAGCGTCCTAGAGCGAAAAGGACGATAATTCGTGACCACACCCAAAAAGTAGAAAAATCCACCCAAAAACTAAAAAAATTGAAATTTTTATATGAAAAACTTCTTTTGCCCATATCTCCTAAACTAAGCGTCCTAGAGCGAAAAGGACGATAATTCGTGACCACCCCCAAAATGTTGAAAAATCAACCCAAAACCTAAAAAATTGAAATTTTTATATGAAAAATTTCTTTTGCCCATATCTCCTAAACTAAGCGTCCTAGAGCGAAAAGGACGATAATTCGTGACCACCCTCAAAAAGTTGAAAAATCCACCCAAAACCTTAAAAAATTGAAATTTTTATATGAAAAACTTCTTTTGCCCATATCTCCTAAACTAAGCGTCCTAGAGCGAAAAGGACTTCAATTCGTGACCACCCCCAAAAAGTTGAAAAATCAACCCAAAACCTAAAAAATTGAAATTTTTATATGAAAAACTTCTTTTGCCCATATCTCTTAAACTAAGCGTCCTAGAGCGAAAAGGACGATAATTCGTGACCACACCCAAAAAGTAGAAAAATCCACCCAAAACCTAAAAAAATTGAAATTTTTATATGAAAAACTTCTTTTGCCCATATCTCCTAAACTAAGCGTCCTAGAGCGAAAAGGACGATAATTCGTGACCACCCTCAAAAAGTTGAAAAACCCACCCAAAACCTTAAAAAATTGAAATTTTTATATGAAAAACTTCTTTTGCCCATATCTCCTAAACTAAGCGTCCTAGAGCGAAAAGGACGATAATTCGTGACCACCCCCAAAAAGTTGAAAAATCCACCCAAAACCTTAAAAAATTGAAATTTTTATATGAAAAACTTCTTTTGCCCATATCTCCTAAACTAAGCGTCCTAGAGCGAAAAGGACTTCAATTCGTGACCACCCCCAAAAAGTTGAAAAATCAACCCAAAACCTAAAAAAATTGAAATTTTTATATGAAAAACTTCTTTTGCCCATATCTCCTAAACTAAGCGTCCTAAAGCGAAAAGGACTTCAATTCGTGACCACCCCCAAAAAGTTGAAAAATCAACCCAAAACCTAAAAAAATTGAAATTTTTATATGAAAAACTTCTTTTGCCCATATCTCCTAAACTAAGCGTCCTAGAGCGAAAAGGACGATAATTCGTGACCACCCCCAAAAAGTTGAAAAATCCACCCAAAACCTTAAAAAATTGAAATTTTTATATGAAAAACTTCTTTTGCCCATATCTCCTAAACTAAGCGTCCTAGAGCGAAAAGGACGATAATTCGTGACCACACCCAAAAAGTAGAAAAATCCACCCAAAACCTAAAAAAATTGAAATTTGTATATGAAAAACTTCTTTTGCCCATATCTCCTAAACTAAGCGTCCTAGAGCGAAAAGGACGATAATTCGTGACCACACCCAAAAAGTAGAAAAATCCACCCAAAACCTAAAAAATTGAAAGTTTTATATGAAAAACTTCTTTTGCCCATATCTCCTAAACTAAGCGTCCTAGAGCGAAAAGGACGATAATTCGTGACCACCCCCAAAAAGTTGAAAAATCCACCCAAAACCTTAAAAAATTGAAATTTTTATATGAAAAACTTCTTTTGCCCATATCTCCTAAACTAAGCGTCCTAGACGAAAAGGACGATAATTCGTGACCACACCCAAAAAGTAGAAAAATCCACCCAAAACCTAAAAAAATTGAAATTTTTATATGAAAAACTTCTTTTGCCCATATCTCCTAAACTAAGCGTCCTAGAGCGAAATGGACTTCAATTCGTGACCACCCCCAAAAAGTTGAAAAATCCACCCAAAACCTAAAAAAATTGAAAGTTTTATATGAAAAACTTCTTTTGCCCATATCTCCTAAACTAAGCGTCCTAGAGCGAAAAGGACGATAATTCGTGACCACCCCCAAAAAGTTGAAAAATCAACCCAAAACCTAAAAAGTTGAAATTTTTATATGAAAAACTTCTTTTGCCCATATCTCCTAAACTAAGCGTCCTAGAGCGAAAAGGACTTCAATTCGTGACCACCCCCAAAAAGTTGAAAAATCAACCCAAAACCTAAAAAAATTGAAATTTTTATATGAAAAACTTCTTTTGCCCATATCTCCTAAACTAAGCGTCCTAGAGCGAAAAGGACGATAATTCGTGACCACCCCCAAAAAGTTGAAAAATCCACCCAAAACCTTAAAAAATTGAAATTTTTATATGAAAAACTTATTTTGCCCATATCTCCTAAACTAAGCGTCCTAGAGCGAAAAGGACGATAATTCGTGACCACACCCAAAAAGTAGAAAAATCCACCCAAAACCTAAAGAAATTGAAATTTTTATATGAAAAACTTATTTTGCCCATATCTCCTAAACTAAGCGTCCTAGAGCGAAAAGGACGATAATTCGTGGCCACAACCAAAAAGTAGAAAAATCCACCCAAAACCTAAAAAAATTGAAATTTTTATATGAAAAACTTATTTTGCCCATATCTCCTAAACTAAGCGTCCTAGAGCGAAAAGGACGATAATTCGTGACCACACCCAAAAAGTAGAAAAATCCACCCAAAACCTAAAAAAATTGAAATTTTTATATGAAAAACTTCTTTTGCCCATATCTCCTAAACTAAGCGTCCTAGAGCGAAAAGGACGATAATTCGTGACCACCCCCAAAATGTTGAAAAATCAACCCAAAACCTAAAAAATTGAAATTTTTATATGAAAAACTTCTTTTGCCCATATCTCCTAAACTAAGCGTCCTAGAGCGAAAAGGACGATAATTCGTGACCACCCTCAAAAAGTTGAAAAATCCACCCAAAACCTTAAAAAATTGAAATTTTTATATGAAAAACTTCTTTTGCCCATATCTCCTAAACTAAGCTTCCTAGAGCGAAAAGGACGATAATTCGTGACCACCCCCAAAAAGTAGAAAAATCCACCCAAAACCTTAAAAAATTGAAATTTTTATATGAAAAATTTCTTTTGCCCATATCTCCTAAACTAAGCGTCCTAGAGCGAAAAGGACGATAATTCGTGACCACACCCAAAAAGTAGAAAAATCCACCCAAAACCTAAAAAAATTGAAATTTTTATATGAAAAACTTCTTTTGCCCATATCTCCTAAACTAAGCGTCCTAGAGCGAAAAGGACGATAATTCGTGACCACCCCCAAAAAGTTGAAAAATCCACCCAAAACCTAAAAAAATTGAAAGTTTTATATGAAAAACTTCTTTTGCCCATATCTCCTAAACTAAGCGTCCTAGAGCGAAAAGGACGATAATTCGTGACCACCCCCAAAAAATTGAAAAATCAACCCAAAACCTAAAAAGTTGAAATTTTTATATGAAAAACTTCTATTGCCCATATCTCCTAAACTAAGCGTCCTAGAGCGAAAAGGACTTCAATTCGTGACCACCCCCAAAAAGTTGAAAAATCAACCCAAAACCTAAAAAAATTGAAATTTTTATATGAAAAACTTCTTTTGCCCATATCTCCTAAACTAAGCGTCCTAGAGCGAAAAGGACGATAATTCGTGACCACCCCCAAAAAGTTGAAAAATCCACCCAAAACCTTAAAAAATTGAAATTTTTATATGAAAAACTTCTTTTGCCCATATCTCCTAAACTAAGCGTCCTAGAGCGAAAAGGACGATAATTCGTGACCACACCCAAAAAGTAGAAAAATCCACCCAAAACCTAAAAAAATTAAAATTTTTATATGAAAAACTTATTTTGCCCATATCTCCTAAACTAAGCGTCCTAGAGCGAAAAGGACGATAATTCGTGACCACACCCAAAAAGTAGAAAAATCCACCCAAAACCTAAAAAAATTGAAATTTTTATATGAAAAACTTATTTTGCCCATATCTCCTAAACTAAGCGTCCTAGAGCGAAAAGGACGATAATTCGTGACCACACCCAAAAAGTAGAAAAATCCACCCAAAACCTAAAAAAATTGAAATTTTTATATGAAAAACTCCTTTTGCCCATATCTCCTAAACTAAGCGTCCTAGAGCGAAAAGGACGATAATTCGTGACCACCCCCAAAATGTTGAAAAATCGACCCAAAACCTAAAAAATTGAAATTTTTATATGAAAAACTTCTTTTGCCCATATCTCCTAAACTAAGCGTCCTAGAGCGAAAAGGACGATAATTCGTGACCACCCTCAAAAAGTTGAAAAATCCGCCCAAAACCTTAAAAAATTGAAATTTTTATATGAAAAACTTCTTTTGCCCATATCTCCTAAACTAAGCGTCCTAGAGCGAAAAGGACGATAATTCGTGACCACCCCCAAAAAGTTGAAAAATCAACCCAAAACCTAAAAAGTTGAAATTTTTATATGAAAAACTTCTATTGCCCATATCTCCTAAACTAAGCGTCCTAGAGCGAAAAGGACTTCAATTCGTGACCACCCCCAAAAAGTTGAAAAATCAACCCAAAACCTAAAAAAATTGAAATTTTTATATGAAAAACTTCTTTTGCCCATATCTCCTAAACTAAGCGTCCTAGAGCGAAAAGGACTTCAATTCGTGACCACCCCCAAAAAGTTGAAAAATCAACCCAAAACCTAAAAAAATTTAAATTTTTATATGAAAAACTTCTTTTGCCCATATCTCCTAAACTAAGCGTCCTAGAGCGAAAAGGACGATAATTCGTGACCACACCCAAAAAGTAGAAAAATCCACCCAAAACCTAAAAAAATTTAAATTTTTATATGAAAAACTTCTTTTGCCCATATCTCCTAAACTAAGCGTCCTAGAGCGAAAAGGACGATAATTCGTGACCACCCTCAAAAAGTTGAAAAACCCACCCAAAACCTTAAAAAATTGAAATTTTTATATGAAAAACTTCTTTTGCCCATATCTCCTAAACTAAGCGTCCTAGACCGAAAAGGACGATAATTCGTGACCACCCCCAAAAAGTTGAAAAATCCACCCAAAACCTTAAAAAATTGAAATTTTTATATGAAAAACTTCTTTTGCCCATATCTCCTAACTAAGCGTCCTAGAGCGAAAAGGACGATAATTCGTGACCACACCCAAAAAGTAGAAAAATCCACCCAAAATCTAAAAAAATTGAAATTTTTATATGAAAAACTTCTTTTGCCCATATCTCCTAAACTAAGCGTCCTAGAGCGAAAAGGACGATAATTCGTGACCACCCCCAAAAAGTTGAAAAATCCACCCAAAACCTAAAAAAATTGAAAGTTTTATATGAAAAACTTCTTTTGCCCATATCTCCTAAACTAAGCGTCCTAGAGCGAAGAGGACGATAATTCGTGACCACCCCCAAAAAGTTGAAAAATCCACCCAAAACCTTAAAAAATTGAAATTTTTATATGAAAAACTTCTTTTGCCCATATCTCCTAAACTAAGCGTCCTAGAGCGAAAAGGACGATAATTCGTGACCACACCCAAAAAGTAGAAAAATCCACCCAAAACCTAAAAAAATTGAAATTTTTATATGAAAAACTTCTTTTGCCCATATCTCCAAAACTAAGCGTCCTAGAGCGAAATGGACTTCAATTCGTGACCACCCCCAAAAAGTTGAAAAATCCACCCAAAACCTAAAAAAATTGAAAGTTTTATATGAAAAACTTCTTTTGCCCATATCTCCTAAACTAAGCGTCCTAGAGCGAAAAGGACGATAATTCGTGACCACCCCCAAAAAGTTGAAAAATCAACCCAAAACCTAAAAAGTTGAAATTTTTATATGAAAAACTTCTTTTGCCCATATCTCCTAAACTAAGCGTCCTAGAGCGAAAAGGACTTCAATTCGTGACCACCCCCAAAAAGTTGAAAAATCAACCCAAAACCTAAAAAAATTGAAATTTTTATATGAAAAACTTCTTTTGCCCATATCTCCTAAACTAAGCGTCCTAGAGCGAAAAGGACGATAATTCGTGACCACCCCCAAAAAGTTGAAAAATCCACCCAAAACCTTAAAAAATTGAAATTTTTATATGAAAAACTCCTTTTGCCCATATCTCCTAAACTAAGCGTCCTAGAGCGAAAAGGGCGATAATTCGTGACCACACCCAAAAAGTAGAAAAATCCACCCAAAACCTAAAAAAATTGAAATTTTTTTATGAAAAACTTATTTTGCCCATATCTCCTAAACTAAGCGTCCTAGAGCGAAAAGGACGATAATTCGTGACCACACCCAAAAAGTAGAAAAATCCACCCAAAACCTAAAAAAATTGAAATTTTTTTATGAAAAACTTCTTTTGCCCATATCTCCTAAACTAAGCGTCCTAGAGCGAAAAGGACGATAATTCGTGACCACCCCCAAAATGTTGAAAAATCAACCCAAAACCTAAAAAATTGAAATTTTTATATGAAAAACTTCTTTTGCCCATATCTCCTAAACTAAGCGTCCTAGAGCGAAAAGGACGATAATTCGTGACCACCCTCAAAAAGTTGAAAAATCCACCCAAAACCTTAAAAAATTGAAATTTTTATATGAAAAACTTCTTTTGCCCATATCTCCTAAACTAAGCTTCCTAGAGCGAAAAGGACGATAATTCGTGACCACCCCCAAAAAGTAGAAAAATCCACCTAAAACCTTAAAAAATTGAAATTTTTATATGAAAAATTTCTTTTGCCCATATCTCCTAAACTAAGCGTCCTAGAGCGAAAAGGACGATAATTCGTGACCACACCCAAAAAGTAGAAAAATCCACCCAAAACCTAAAAAAATTGAAATTTTTATATGAAAAACTTCTTTTGCCCATATCTCCTAAACTAAGCGTCCTAGAGCGAAAAGGACGATAATTCGTGACCACCCCCAAAAAGTTGAAAAATCCACCCAAAACCTTAAAAAATTGTCATTTTTATATGAAAAAATTCTTTTGCCCATATCTCCTAAACTAAGCGTCCTAGAGCGAAAAGGACGATAATTCGTGACCACCCCCAAAAAGTTGAAAAATCAACCCAAAACCAAAAAAATTGAAATTTTTATATGAAAAACTTCTTTTGCCCATATCTCCTAAACTAAGCGTCCTAGAGCGAAATGGACTTCAATTCGTGACCACCCCCAAAAAGTTGAAAAATCCACCCAAAACCTAAAAAATTGAAATTTTTATATGAAAAACTTCTTTTGCCCATATCTCCTAAACTAAGCGTCCTAGAGCGAAAAGGACGATAATTCGTGACCACCCTCACAAAGTTGAAAAATCCACCCAAAACCTTAAAAAATTGAAATTTTTATATGAAAAACTTCTTTTGCCCATATCTCCTAAACTAAGCGTCCTAGAGCGAAAAGGACGATAATTCGTGACCACACCCAAAAAGTAGAAAAATCCACCCAAAACATAAAAAAATTGAAATTTTTATATGAAAAACTTATTTTGCCCATATCTCCTAAACTAAGCGTCCTAGAGCGAAAAGGACTTCAATTCGTGACCACCCCCAAAAAGTTGAAAAATCCACCCAAAACCTAAAAAAATTGAAATTTTTATATGAAAAACTTATTTTGCCCATATCTCCTAAACTAAGCGTCCTAGAGCGAAAAGGACTTCAATTCGTGACCACCCCCAAAAAGTTGAAAAATCCACCCAAAACCTAAAAAAATTGAAATTTTTATATGAAAAACTTATTTTGCCCATATCTCCTAAACTAAGCGTCCTAGAGCGAAAAGGACTTCAATTCGTGACCACCCTCAAAAAGTTGAAAAATCCACCCAAAACCTTAAAAAATTGAAATTTTTATATGAAAAACTTCTTTTGCCCATATCTCCTAAACTAAGCGTCCTAGAGCGAAAAGGACGATAATTCGTGACCACCCCCAAAAAGTTGAAAAATCCACCCAAAACCTTAAAAAATTTAAATTTGTATATGAAAAACTTCTTTTGCCCATATCTCCTAAACTAAGCGTCCTAGAGCGAAAAGGACGATAATTCGTGACCACACCCAAAAAGTAGAAAAATCCACCCAAAACCCAAAAAAATTGAAATTTTTATATGAAAAACTTCTTTTGCCCATATCTCCTAAACTAAGCGTCCTAGAGCGAAATGGACTTCAATTCGTGACCACCCCCAAAAAGTTGAAAAATCCACCCAAAACCTAAAAAAATTGAAATTTTTATATGAAAAACTTCTTTTGCCCATATCTCCTAAACTAAGCGTCCTAGAGCGAAAAGGACGATAATTCGTGACCACCCTCAAAAAGTTGAAAAATCCACCCAAAACCTTAAAAAATTGAAATTTTTATATGAAAAACTTCTTTTGCCCATATCTCCTAAACTAAGCGTCCTAGAGCGAAAAGGACGATAATTCGTGACCACCCCCAAAAAGTTGAAAAATCCACCCAAAACCTTAAAAAATTGACATTTTTATATGAAAAACTTCTTTTGCCCATATCTCCTAAACTAAGCGTCCTAGAGCGAAAAGGACGATAATTCGTGACCACACCCAAAAAGTAGAAAAATCCACCCAAAACCTAAAAAAATTGAAATTTTTATATGAAAAACTTCTTTTGCCCATATCTCCTAAACTAAGCGTCCTAGAGCGAAAAGGACGATAATTCGTGACCACCCCAAAATGTTGAAAAATCAACCCAAAACCAAAAAAAATTGAAATTTTTATATGAAAAACTTCTTTTGCCCATATCTCCTAAACTAAGCGTCCTAGAGCGAAAAGGACGATAATTCGTGACCACCCCCAAAAAGTTGAAAAATCAACCCAAAACCAAAAAAATTGAAATTTTTATATGATAAACTTCTTTTGCCCATATCTCCTAAACTAAGCGTCCTAGAGCGAAATGGACTTCAATTCGTGACCACCCCCAAAAAGTTGAAAAATCCACCCGAAACCTAAAAAAATTGAAATTTTTATATGAAAAACTTCTTTTGCCCATATCTCCTAAACTAAGCGTCCTAGAGCGAAAAGGACGATAATTCGTGACCACCCCCAAAAATTTGAAAAATCAACCCAAAACCAAAAAAATTGAAATTTTTATATGAAAAACTTCTTTTGCCCATATCTCCTAAACTAAGCGTCCTAGAGCGAAATGGACTTCAATTCGTGACCACCCCCAAAAAGTTGAAAAATCCATCCAAAACCTAAAAAAATTGAAATTTTTATATGAAAAACTTCTTTTGCCCATATCTCCTAAACTCAGCGTCCTAGAGCGAAAAGGACGATAATTCGTGACCACCCTCAAAAAGTTGAAAAATCCACCCAAAACCTTAAAAAATTGAAATTATTATATGAAAAACTTCTTTTGCCCATATCTCCTAAACTAAGCGTCCTAGAGCGAAAAGGACGATAATTCGTGACCACCCCCAAAAAGTTGAAAAATCCACCCAAAACCTTAAAAAATTTAAATTTGTATATGAAAAACTTCTTTTGCCCATATCTCCTAAACTAAGCGTCCTAGAGCGAAAAGGACGATAATTCGTGACCACACCCAAAAAGTAGAAAAATCCACCCAAAACCTAAAAAAATTGAAATTTTTATATGAAAAACTTCTTTTGCCCATATCTCCTAAACTAAGCGTCCTAGAGCGAAAAGGACGATAATTCGTGACCACACCCAAAAAGTAGAAAAATCCACCCAAAACCTAAAAAAATTGAAATTTTTATATGAAAAACTTCTTTTGCCCATATCTCCTAAACTAAGCGTCCTAGAGCGAAAAGGACGATAATTCGTGACCACCCCCAAAAAGTTGAAAAATCCACCCAAAACCTTAAAAAATTGAAATTTTTATATGAAAAACTTCTTTTGCCCATATCTCCTAAACTAAGCGTCCTAGAGCGAAAAGGACGATAATTCGTCACCACCCCCAACAAGTTGAAAAATCCACCCAAAACCTTAAAAAATTGAAATTTTTATATGAAAAACTTCTTTTGCCCATATCTCCTAAACTAAGCGTCCTAGAGCGAAAAGGACGATAATTCGTGACCACCCCAAAATGTTGAAAAATCAACCCACAACCAAAAAAATTGAAATTTTTATATGAAAAACTTCTTTTGCCCATATCTCCTAAACTAAGCGTCCTAGAGCGAAAAGGACGATAATTCGTCACCACCCCCAAAAAGTTGAAAAATCCACCCAAAACCTTAAAAAATTTAAATTTTTATATGAAAAACTTCTTTTGCCCATATCTCCTAAACTAAGCGTCCTAGAGCGAAAAGGACGATAATTCGTGACCACACCCAAAAAGTAGAAAAATCCACCCAAAACCTAAAAAAATTGAAATTTTTATATGAAAAACTTCTTTTGCCCATATCTCCTAAACTAAGCGTCCTAGAGCGAAATGGACTTCAATTCGTGACCACCCCCAAAAAGTTGAAAAATCCACCCAAAACCTAAAAAAATTGAAATTTTTATATGAAAAACTTCTTTTGCCCATATCTCCTAAACTAAGTGTCCTAGAGCGAAAAGGACGATAATTCGTGACCACCCCCAAAAAGTTGAAAAATCCACCCAAAACCTTAAAAAATTGAAATTTTTATATGAAAAACTTCTTTTGCCCATATCTCCTAAACTAAGCGTCCTAGAGCGAAAAGGACGATAATTCGTGACCACACCCAAAAAGTTGAAAAATCCACCCAAAACCTTAAAAAATTGACATTTTTATATGAAAAAATTCTTTTGCCCATATCTCCTAAACTAAGCGTCCTAGAGCGAAAAGGACGATAATTCGTGACCACACCCAAAAAGTAGAAAAATCCACCCAAAACCTAAAAAAATTTAAATTTTTATATGAAAAACTTCTTTTGCCCATATCTCCTAAACTAAGCGTCCTAGAGCGAAAAGGACGATAATTCGTGACCATTCCAAAATGTTGAAAAATCCACCCAAAACCAAAAAAATTGAAATTTTTATATGAAAAACTTCTTTTGCCCATATCTCCTAAACTAAGCGTCCTAGAGCGAAAAGGACGATAATTCGTGACCACCCCCAAAAAGTAGAAAAATCCACCCAAAACCTAAAAAAATTGAAATTTTTATATGAAAAACTTATTTTGCCCATATCTCCTAAACTAAGCGTCCTAGAGCGAAAAGGACTTCAATTCGTGACCACCCCCAAAAAGTTGAAAAATCCACCCAAAACCTAAAAAAATTGAAATTTTTATATGAAAAACTTATTTTGCCCATATCTCCTAAACTAAGCGTCCTAGAGCGAAAAGGACTTCAATTCGTGACCACCCTCAAAAAGTTGAAAAATCCACCCAAAACCTTAAAAAATTGCAATTTTTATATGAAAAACTTCTTTTGCCCATATCTCCTAAACTAAGCGTCCTAGAGCGAAATGGACTTCAATTCGTGACCACCCCCAAAAAGTTGAAAAATCCACCCAAAACCTAAAAAAATTGAAATTTTTATATGAAACACTTCTTTTGTCCATATCTCCTAAACTAAGCGTCCTAGAGCGAAAAGGACGATAATTCGTGACCACAGCCAAAAAGTAGAAAAATCCACCCAAAACCTAAATAAATTGAAATTTTTATATGAAAAACTTCTTTTGCCCATATCTCCTAAACTAAGCGTCCTAGAGCGAAAAGGACGATAATTCGTGACCACCCTCAAAAAGTTGAAAAATCCACCCAAAACCTTAAAAAATTGAAATTTTTATATGAAAAACTTCTTTTGCCCATATCTCCTAAACTAAGCGTCCTAGAGCGAAAAGGACGATAATTCGTGACCACCCTCAAAAAGTTGAAAAATCCACCCAAAACCTTAAAAAATTGAAATTTTTATATGAAAAACTTCTTTTGCCCATATCTCCTAAACTAAGCGTCCTAGAGCGAAAAGGACGATAATTCGTGACCACACCCACAAAGTAGAAAAATCCACCCAAAACCTAAAAAAATTGAAATTTTTATATGAAAAACTTCTTTTGCCCATATCTCCTAAACTAAGCGTCCTAGAGCGAAAAGTACGATAAGTCGTGACCACACCCAAAAAGTAGAAAAATCCACCCAAAACCTAAAAACATTGAAATTTTTATATGAAAAACTTCTTTTGCCCATATCTCCTAAACTAAGCGTCCTAGAGCGAAAAGGACGATAATTCGTTGCCACCCCAAAATGTTGAAAAATCAACCCAAAACCAAAAAAATTGAAATTTTTATATGAAAAACTTCTTTTGCCCATATGTCCTAAACTAAGCGTCCTAGAGCGAAAAGGACGATAATTCGTGACCACCCCCAAAAAGTTGAAAAATCCACCCAAAACCTTAAAAAATTTAAATTTTTATATGAAATAGACGATAATTCGTGACCACACTCAAAAAGTAGAAAAATCCACCCAAAACCTAAAAAAATTGAAATTTTTATATGAAAAACTTCTTTTGCCCATATCTCCTAAACTAAGCGTCCTAGAGCGAAAAGGACGATAATTCGTGACCACACCCAAAAAGTAGAAAAATCAACCCAAAACCTAAAAAAATTGAAATTTTTATATGAAAAACTTCTTTTGCCCATATCTCCTAAACTAAGCGTCCTAGAGCGAAATGGACTTCAATTCGTGACCACCCCCAATAAGTTGAAAAATCCACCCAAAACTTAAAAAAATTGAAAGTTTTATATGAAAAACTTCTTTTGCCCATATCTCCTAAACTAAGCGTCCTAGAGCGAAAAGGACGATAATTCGTGACCACCCCCAAAAAGTTGAAAAATCAACCCAAAACCTAAAAAATTGAAATTTTTATATGAAAAACTTCTTTTGCCCATATCTCCTAAACTAAGCGTCCTAGAGCGAAAAGGACGATAATTCGTGACCACCCCCAAAAAGTTGAAAAATCCACCCAAAACCTAAAAAAATTTAAATTTTTATATGAAAAACTTCTTTTGCCCATATCTCCTAAACTAAGCGTCCTAGAGCGAAAAGGACGATAATTCGTGACCACACCCAAAAAGTAGAAAAATCCACCCAAAACCTAAAAAAATTGAAATTTTTATATGAAAAACTTATTTTGCCCATATCTCCTAAACTAAGCGTCCTAGAGCGAAAAGGACGATAATTCGTGACCACACCCAAAAAGTAGAAAAATCCACCCAAAACCTAAAAAAATTGAAATTTTTATATGAAAAACTTCTTTTGCCCATATCTCCTAAACTAAGCGTCCTAGAGCGAAAAGGATGATAATTCGTGACCACCCCCAAAAAGTTGAAAAATCAACCCAAAACCTAAAAAATTGAAATTTTTTTATGAAAAACTTCTTTTGCCCATATCTCCTAAACTAAGCGTCCTAGAGCGAAAAGGACGATAATTCGTGACCACCCCCAAAATGTTGAAAAATCAACCCAAAACCTAAAAAATTGAAATTTTTATATGAAAAACTTATTTTGCCCATATCTCCTAAACTAAGCGTCCTAGAGCGAAAAGGACGATAATTCGTGACCACCCTCAAAAAGTTGAAAAATCCACCCAAAACCTTAAAAAATTGAAATTTTTATATGAAAAACTTCTTTTGCCCATATCTCCTAAACTAAGCGTCCTAGAGCGAAAAGGACGATAATTCGTGACCACACCCAAGAAGTAGAAAAATCCACCCAAAACCTAAAAAATTGAAATTTTTATATGAAAAACTTCTTTTGCCCATATCTCCTAAACTAAGCGTCCTAGAGCGAAAAGGACGATAATTCGTGACCACACCCAAAAAGTAGAAAAATCCACCCAAAACCTAAAAAAATTGAAATTTTTATATGAAAAACTTCTTTTGCCCATATCTCCTAAACTAAGCGTCCTAGAGCGAAAAGGACGATAATTCGTGACCACCCCCAAAAAGTTGAAAAATCCACCCAAAACCTAAAAAAATTGAAATTTTTATATGAAAAACTTATTTTGCCCATATCTCCTAAACTAAGCGTCCTAGAGCGAAAAGGACGATAATTCGTGACCACCCCCAAAAAGTTGAAAAATCCACCCAAAACCTTAAAAAATTGAAATTTTTATATGAAAAACTTCTTTTGTCCATATCTCCTAAACTAAGCGTCCTAGAGCGAAAAGGGCGATAATTCGTGACCACACCCAAAAAGTAGAAAAATCCACCCAAAACATAAAAAAATTGAAATTTTTATATGAAAAACTTATTTTGCCCATATCTCCTAAACTAAGCGTCCTAGAGCGAAAAGGACTTCAATTCGTGACCACCCCCAAAAAGTTGAAAAATCCACCCAAAACCTAAAAAAATTGAAATTTTTATATGAAAAACTTATTTTGCCCATATCTCCTAAACTAAGCGTCCTAGAGCGAAAAGGACTTCAATTCGTGACCACCCCCAAAAAGTTGAAAAATCCACCCAAAACCTAAAAAAATTGAAATTTTTATATGAAAAACTTATTTTGCCCATATCTCCTAAACTAAGCGTCCTAGAGCGAAAAGGACTTCAATTCGTGACCACCCTCAAAAAGTTGAAAATCCACCCAAAACCTTAAAAAATTGAAATTTTTATATGAATAACTTCTTTTGCCCATATCTCCTAAACTAAGCGTCCTGGAGCGAAAAGGACGATAATTCGTGACCACCCCAAAATGTTGAAAAATCAACCCAAAACCAAAAAAATTGAAATTTTTATATGAAAAACTTCTTTTGCCCATATCTCCTAAACTAAGCGTCCTAGAGCGAAAAGGACGATAATTCGTGACCACCCCCAAAAAGTTGAAAAATCAACCCAAAACCTAAAAAATTGAAATTTTTATATGAAAAACTTCTTTTGCCCATATCTCCTAAACTAAGCGTCCTAGAGCGAAAAGGACGATAATTCGTGACCACATCCAAAAAGTTGAAAAATCCACCCAAAACCTAAAAAAATTTAAATTTTTATATGAAAAACTTCTTTTGCCCATATCTCCTAAACTAAGCGTCCTAGAGCGAAAAGGATTTCAATTCGTGACCACCCCCAAAAAGTTGAAAAATCCACCCAAAACCTTAAAAAATTGAAATTTTTATATGAAAAACTTCTTTTGCCCATATCTCCTAAACTAAGCGTCCTAGAGCGAAAAGGACGATAATTCGTGACCACACCCAAAAAGTAGAAAAATCCACCCAAAACCTAAAAAAATTGAAATTTTTATATGAAAAACTTCTTTTGCCCATATCTCCTAAACTAAGCGTCCTAGAGCGAAAAGGATGATAATTCGTGACCACCCCCAAAAAGTTGAAAAATCAACCCAAAACCTAAAAAATTGAAATTTTTTTATGAAAAACTTCTTTTGCCCATATCTCCTAAACTAAGCGTCCTAGAGCGAAAAGGACCACCCCCAAAATGTTGAAAAATCAACCCAAAACCTAAAAAATTGAAATTTTTATATGAAAAACTTCTTTTGCCCATATCTCCTAAACTAAGCGTCCTAGAGCGAAAAGGACGATAATTCGTGACCACCCTCAAAAAGTTGAAAAATCCACCCAAAACCTTAAAAAATTGAAATTTTTATATGAAAAACTTCTTTTGCCCATATCTCCTAAACTAAGCTTCCTAGAGCGAAAAGGACGATAATTCGTGACCACCCCCAAAAAGTAGAAAAATCCACCCAAAACCTTAAAAAATTGAAATTTTTATATGAAAAATTTCTTTTGCCCATATCTCCTAAACTAAGCGTCCTAGAGCGAAAAGGACGATAATTCGTGACCACACCCAAGAAGTAGAAAAATCCACCCAAGACCTAAAAAATTGAAATTTTTATATGAAAAACTTCTTTTGCCCATATCTCCTAAACTAAGCGTCCTAGAGCGAAAAGGACGATAATTCGTGACCACACCCAAAAAGTAGAAAAATCCACCCAAAACCTAAAAAAATTGAAATTTTTATATGAAAAACTTCTGTTGCCCATATCTCCTAAACTAAGCGTCCTAGAGCGGAAAGGACGATAATTCGTGACCACCCCCAAAAAGTTGAAAAATCAACCCAAATCTAAAAAATTGAAATTTTTTTATGAAAAACTTCTTTTGCCCATATCTCCTAAACTAAGCGTCCTAGAGCGAAAAGGACGATAATTCGTGACCACCCCCAAAAAGTTGAAAAATCCACCCAAAACCTTAAAAAATTGAAATTTTTATATGAAAAACTTATTTTGCCCATATCTCCTAAACTAAGCGTCCTAGAGCGAAAAGGACGATAATTCGTGACCACCCCCAAAAAGTTGAAAAATCCACCCAAAACCTTAAAAAATTGAAATTTCTATATGAAAAACTTCTTTTGCCCATATCTCCTATACTAAGCGTCCTAGAGCGAAAAGGACGATAATTCGTGACCACCCCCAAAAAGTTGAAAAATCAACCCAAAACCTAAAAAATTGAAATTTTTATATGAAAAACTTCTTTTGCCCATATCTCCTAAACTAAGCGTCCTAGAGCGAAAAGGACGATAATTCGTGACCACATCCAAAAAGTTGAAAAATCCACCCAAAACCTAAAAAAATTTAAATTTTTATATGAAAAACTTCTTTTGCCCATATCTCCTAAACTAAGCGTCCTAGAGCGAAAAGGATTTCAATTCGTGACCACCCCCAAAAAGTTGAAAAATCCACCCAAAACCTAAAAAAATTGAAATTTTTATATGAAAAACTTCTTTTGCCCATATCTCCTAAACTAAGCGTCCTAGAGCGCAAAGGACGATAATTCGTGACCATCCCCAAAAACTTGAAAAATCCACCCAAAACCTAAAAAAATTGAAATTTTTATATGAAAAACTTCTTTTGCCCATATCTCCTAAACTAAGCGTCCTAGAGCGAAAAGGACGATAATTCGTGACCACCCCCAAAAAGTTGAAAAATCAACCCAAAACCTAAAAAACTGAAATTTTTATATGAACAACTTCTTTTGCCCATATCTCCTAAACTAAGCGTCCTAGAGCGAAAAGGACGATAATTCGTGACCACACCCAAAAAGTTGAAAAATCTATCCAAAACCTTAAAAAATTGAAATTTTTATATCAAAAACTTCTTTTGCCCATATCTCCTAAACTACGCATCCTAGAGCGAAAAGAACGATAATTCGTGACCACCCCCAAAAAGTTGAAAAATCCACCCAAAACCTTAAAAAATTGAAATTTTTATATGAAAAACTTATTTTGCCCATATCTCCTAATCTAAGCGTCCTAGAGCGAAAAGGACGATAATTCGTGACCACCCCCAAAAAGTTGAAAAATCCACCCAAAACCTAAAAAAATTGAAATTTTTATATGAAAAACTCATTTTGCCCATATCTCCTAAACTAAGCGTCCTAGAGCGAAAAGGACGATAATTCGTGACCACCCCCAAAAAGTTGAAAAATCCACCCAAAACCTAAAAAAATTGAAATTTTTATATGAAAAACATCTTTTGCCCATATCTCCTAAACTAAGCGTCCTAGAGCGAAAAGGACCACCCCCAAAATGTTGAAAAATCAACCCAAAACCTAAAAAATTGAAATTTTTATATGAAAAACTTCTTTTGCCCATATCTCCTAAACTAAGCGTCCTAGAGCGAAAAGGACGATAATTCGTGACCACCCTCAAAAAGTTGAAAAATCCACCCAAAACCTTAAAAAAATGAAATTTTTATATGAAAAACTTCTTTTGCCCATATCTCCTAAACTAAGCTTCCTAGAGCGAAAAGGACGATAATTCGTGACCACCCCCAAAAAGTAGAAAAATCCACCCAAAACCTTAAAAAATTGAAATTTTTATATGAAAAATTTCTTTTGCCCATATCTCCTAAACTAAGCGTCCTAGAGCGAAAAGGACGATAATTCGTGACCACACCCAAGAAGTAGAAAAATCCACCCAAGACCTAAAAAATTGAAATTTTTATATGAAAAACTTCTTTTGCCCATATCTCCTAAACTAAGCGTCCTAGAGCGAAAAGGACGATAATTCGTGACCACACCCAAAAAGTAGAAAAATCCACCCAAAACCTAAAAAAATTGAAATTTTTATATGAAAAACTTCTTTTGCCCATATCTCCTAAACTAAGCGTCCTAGAGCGGAAAGGACGATAATTCGTGACCACCCCCAAAAAGTTGAAAAATCAACCCAAACCTAAAAAATTGAAATTTTTTTATGAAAAACTTCTTTTGCCCATATCTCCTAAACTAAGCGTCCTAGAGCGAAAAGGACGATAATTCGTGACCACCCCCAAAAAGTTGAAAAATCCACCCAAAACCTTAAAAAATTGAAATTTTTATATGAAAAACTTATTTTGCCCATATCTCCTAAACTAAGCGTCCTAGAGCGAAAAGGACGATAATTCGTGACCACACCCAAAAAGTAGAAAAATCCACCCAAAACATAAAAAAATTGAAATTTTTATATGAAAAACTTATTTTGCCCATATCTCCTAAACTAAGCGTCCTAGAGCGAAAAGGACGATAATTCGTGACCACACCCAAAAAGTAGAAAAATCCACCCAAAACATAAAAAAATTGAAATTTTTATATGAAAAACTTATTTTGCCCATATCTCCTAAACTAAGCGTCCTAGAGCGAAAAGGACTTCAATTCGTGACCACCCCCAAAAAGTTGAAAAATCCACCCAAAACCTAAAAAAAATTGAAATTTTTATATGAAAAACTTATTTTGCCCATATCTCCTAAACTAAGCGTCCTAGAGCGAAAAGGACTTCAATTCGTGACCACCCCCAAAAAGTTGAAAAATCCACCCAAAACCTAAAAAAATTGAAATTTTTATATGAAAAACTTATTTTGCCCATATCTCCTAAACTAAGCGTCCTAAAGCGAAAAGGACTTCAATTCGTGACCACCCTCAAAAAGTTGAAAAATCCACCCAAAACCTAAAAAAATTGAAATTTTTATATGAAAAACTTCTTTTGCCCATATCTCCTAAACTAAGCGTCCTAGAGCGAAAAGGACGATAATTCGTGACCACCCCCAAAAAGTTGAAAAATCAACATAAAACCTAAAAAACTGAAATTTTTATATGAACAACTTCTTTTGCCCATATCTCCTAAACTAAGCGTCCTAGAGCGAAAAGGACGATAATTCGTGACCACACCCAAAAAGTTGAAAAATCCACCCAAAACCTTAAAAAATTGAAATTTTTATATCAAAAACTTCTTTTGCCCATATCTCCTAAACTACGCATCCTAGAGCGAAAAGAACGATAATTCGTGACCACCCCCAAAAAGTTGAAAAATCCACCCAAAACCTTAAAAAATTGAAATTTTTATATGAAAAACTTATTTTGCCCATATCTCCTAATCTAAGCGTCCTAGAGCGAAAAGGACGATAATTCGTGACCACCCCCAAAAAGTCGAAAAATCCACCCAAAACCTATAAAAATTGAAATTTTTATATGAAAAACTCATTTTGCCCATATCTCCTAAACTAAGCGTCCTAGAGCGAAAAGGACGATAATTCGTGACCACCCCCAAAAAGTTGAAAAATCCACCCAAAACCTAAAAAAATTGAAATTTTTATATGAAAAACATCTTTTGCCCATATCTCCTAAACTAAGCGTCCTAGAGCGAAAAGGACAATAATTCGTGACCACCCCCAAAAGGTTGAAAAATCCACCCAAAACCTAAAAAAATTGAAATTTTTATATGAAAAACTTCTTTTGCCCATATCTCCTAAACTAAGCGTCCTAGAGCGAAAAGGACGATAATTCGTGACCACTCCCAAAAAGTTGAAACATCCACCCAAAACCTAAAAAAATTGAAATTTTTATATGAAAAACTTCTTTTGCCCATATCTCCTAAACTAAGCGTCCTAGAGCGAAAAGGACGATAATTCGCGACCACCCCCCAAAAAGTTGAAAAATCCACCCAAAACCTAAAAAAATTGAAATTTTTATATGAAAAACTTCTTTTGCCCATATCTCCTAAACTAAGAAAAACTTCTTTTGCCCATATCTCCTAAACTAAGCGTCCTAGAGCGAAAAGGACGATAATTCGTGACCACCCCCAAAAAGTTGAAAAATCCACCCAAAACCTTAAAAAATTGAAATTTTTATATGAAAAACTTCTTTTGCCCATATCTCCTAAACTAAGCGTCATAGAGCGAAAAGGACGATAATTCGTGACCACCCTCAAAAAGTTGAAAAATCCACCCAAAACCTTAAAAAATTGAAATTTTTATATGAAAAACTTCTTTTGCCCATATCGAAAAGGACGATAATTCGTGACCACACCCAAAAAGTAGAAAAATCCACCCAAAACCTAAAAAAATTTAAATTTTTATATGAAAAACTTCTTTTGCCCATATCTCCTAAACTAAGCGTCCTAGAGCGAAAAGGACGATAATTCGTGACCACACCCAAAAAGTAGAAAAATCCACCCAAAACCTAAAAAAATTAAAATTTTTATATGAAAAACTCCTTTTGCCCATATCTCCTAAACTAAGCGTCCTAGAGCGAAATGGACTTCAATTCGTGACCACCCCCAAAAAGTTGAAAAATCCACCCAAAACCTAAAAAAATTGAAAGTTTTATATGCAAAAATTCTTTTGCCCATATCTCCTAAACTAAGCGTCCTAGAGCGAAAAGGACGATAATTCGTGACCACCCCCAAAAAGTTGAAAAATCAACCCAAAACCTAAAAAATTGAAATTTTTATATGAAAAACTTCTTTTGCCCATATCTCCTAAGCTAAGCGTCCTAGAGCGAAAAGGACTTCAATTCGTGACCACCCCCAAAAAGTTGAAAAATCAACCCAAAACCTAAAAAAATTGAAATTTTTATATGAAAAACTTCTTTTGCCCATATCTCCTAAACTAAGCGTCCTAGCGCGAAAAGGACGATAATTCGTGACCACCCCCAAAAAGTTGAAAAATCAACCCAAAACCTAAAAAAATTGAAATTTTTATATGAAAAACTTCTTTTGCCCATATCTCCTAAACTAAGCGTCCTAGCGCGAAAAGGACGATAATTCGTGACCACCCCCAAAAAGTTGAAAAATCCACCCAAAACCTTACAAAATTGAAATTTTTATATGAAAAACTTCTTTTGCCCATATCTCCTAAACTAAGCGTCCTAGAGCGAAAAGGACGATAATTCGTGACCACCCCCAAAAAGTTGAAAAATCAACCCAAAACCTAAAAAATTGAAATTTTTTTATGAAAAAATTCTTTTGCCCATATCTCCTAAACTAAGCGTCCTAGAGCGAAAAGGACGATAATTCGTGACCACCCCCAAAATGTTGAAAAATCAACCCAAAACCTAAAAAACTTATTTTGTCCATATCTCCTAAACTAAGCGTCCTAGAGCGAAATGGACTTCAATCCGTGACCACCCCCAAAAAGTTGAAAAATCCACCCAAAACCTAAAAAAATTGAAATGTTTATATGAAAAACTTCTTTTGCCCATATCTCCTAAACTAAGCGTCCTAGAGCGAAAAGGACGATGATTCGTGACCAACCTCAAAAAGTTGAAAAATCCACCCAAAACCTTAAAAAATTGAAATTTTTATATGAAAAACTTCTTTTGCCCATATCTCCTAAACTAAGCGTCCTGGAGCGAAAATGACGATAATTCGTGACCACCCCCAAAAAGTTGAAAAATCTACCCAAAACCTTAAAAAATTGAAATTTTTATATGAAAAACTTCTTTTGCCCATATCTCCTAAACTAAGCGTCCTAGAGCGAAAAGGACGATAATTCGTGACCACACCCAAAAAGTAGAAAAATCCACCCAAAACCTAAAAAAATTGAAATTTTTATATGAAAAACTTCTTTTGCCCATATCTCCTAAACTAAGCGTCCTAGAGCGAAATGGACTTCAATTCGTGACCACCCCCAAAAAGTTGAAAAATCCACCCAAAACCTAAAAAAATTGAAATTTTTATATGAAAAACTTCTTTTGCCCATATCTCCTAAACTAAGCGTCCTAGAGCGAAAAGGACGATAATTCGTGACCACCCTCAAAAAGTTGAAAAAACCACCCAAAACCTTAAAAAATTGAAATTTTTATATGAAAAACTTCTTTTGCCCATATCTCCTAAACTAAGCGTCCTAGAGCGAAAAGGGCGATAATTCGTGACCACCCCCAAAAAGTTGAAAAATCCACCCAAAACCTTAAAAAATTGACATTTTTATATGAAAAACTTCTTTTGCCCATATCTCCTAAACTAAGCGTCCTAGAGCGAAAAGGACGATAATTCGTGACCACACCCAAAAAGTAGAAAAATCCACCCAAAACCTAAAAAAATTGAAATTTTTATATGAAAAACTTCTTTTGCCCATATCTCCCAAACTAAGCGTCCTAGAGCGAAAAGGACGATAATTCGTGACCACACCCAAAAAGTAGAAAAATCCACCCAAACATAAAAAAATTGAAATTTTTATATGAAAAACTTCTTTTGCCCATATCTCCTAAACTAAGCGTCCTAGAGCGAAAAGGACGATAATTCGTAACCACCCCCAAAAAGTTGAAAAATCCACCCAAAACCTAAAAAAATTGAAATTTTTATATGAAAAACTTCTTTTGCCCATATCTCCTAAACTAAGCGTCCTAGAGCGAAAATGACGATAATTCGTGACCACCCTCAAAAAGTTGAAAAATCAACCCAAAACCTAAAAAATTGAAATTTTTATATGAAAAACTTATTTTGCCCATATCTCCTAAACTAAGCGTCCTAGAGCGAAATGGACTTCAATTCGTGACCACCCCCAAAAAGTTGAAAAATCCACCCAAAACCTAAAAAAATTGAAATTTTTATATGAAAAAATTGAAATTTTTATATGAAAAACTTCTTTTGCCCATATCTCCTAAACTAAGCGTCTTAGAGCGAAAAGGACGATAATTCGTGACCACCCTCAAAAAGTTGAAAAATCCACCCAAAACCTTAAAAAATTGAAATTTTTATATGAAAAACTTCTTTTGCCCATATCTCCTAAACTAAGCGTCCTAGAGCGAAAAGGACGATAATTCGTGACCACCCCCAAAAAGTTGAAAAATCCACCCAAAACCTTAAAAAATTGAAATTTTTATATGAAAAACTTCTTTTGCCCATATCTCCTAAACTAAGCGTCCTAGAGCGAAAAGGACGATAATTCGTGACCATTCCCAAAAAGTAGAGAAATCCACCCAAAAACTAAAAAAATTTAAATTTTTATATGAAAAACTTCTTTTGCCCATATCTCCTAAACTAAGCGTCCTAGAGCGAAAAGGACGATAATTCGTGACCACCCCAAAATGTTGAAAAATCAACCCAAAACCAAAAAATTTGAAATTTTTATATGAAAAACTTATTTTGCCCATATCTCCTAAACTAAGCGTCCTAGAGCGAAAAGGACGATAATTCGTGACCACCCCCAAAAAGTTGACAAATCCACCCAAAACCTTAAAAAATTGAAATTTTTATATGAAAAACTTCTTTTGCCCATATCTCCTAAACTAAGCGTCCTAGAGCGAAAAGGACGATAATTCGTGACCACCCCCAAAAAGTTGAAAAATCAACCCAAAACCTTAAAAAATTGAAATTTTTATATGAAAAACTTCTTTTGCCCATATCTCCTAAACTAAGCGTCTTAGAGCGAAAAGGACGATAATTCGTGACCACCCTCAAAAAGTTGAAAAATCCACCCAAAACCTTAAAAAATTGAAATTTTTATATGAAAAACTTCTTTTGCCCATATCTCCTAAACTAAGCGTCCTAGAGCGAAAAGGACGATAATTCGTGACCACCCCCAAAAAGTTGAAAAATCCACCCAAAACCTTAAAAAATTGAAATTTTTATATGAAAAACTTCTTTTGCCCATATCTCCTAAACTAAGCGTCCTAGAGCGAAAAGGACGATAATTCGTGACCATACCCAAAAAGTAGAGAAATCCACCCAAAAACTAAAAAAATTTAAATTTTTATATGAAAAACTTCTTTTGCCCATATCTCCTAAACTAAGCGTCCTAGAGCGAAAAGGACGATAATTCGTGACCACCCCAAAATGTTGAAAAATCAACCCAAAACCAAAAAATTTGAAATTTTTATATGAAAAACTTATTTTGCCCATATCTCCTAAACTAAGCGTCCTAGAGCGAAAAGGACGATAATTCGTGACCACCCCCAAAAAGTTGACAAATCCACCCAAAACCTTAAAAAATTGAAATTTTTATATGAAAAACTTATTTTGCCCATATCTCCTAAACTAAGCGTCCTAGAGCGAAAAGGACGATAATTCGTGACCACCCCCAAAAAGTTGAAAAATCAACCCAAAACCTTAAAAAATTGAAATTTTTATATGAAAAACTTCTTTTGCCCATATCTCCTAAACTAAGCGTCCTAGAGTGAAAAGGACGATAATTCGTGACCACACCCAAAAAGTAGAAAAATCCACCCAAAACCTAAAAAAACTGAAATTTTTATATGAAAAACTTATTTTGCCCATATCTCCTAAGCGTCCTAGAGCGAAAAGGACGATAATTCGTGACCACACCCAAAAAGTAGAAAAATCCACCCAAAACCTAAAAAAATTGAAATTTTTATATGAAAAACTTCTTTTGCCCATATCTCCTAAACTAAGCGTCCTAGAGCGAAAAGGACGATAATTCGTGACCACCCCCAAAAAGTTGAAAAATCAACCCAAAACCTAAAAAAGTTAAATTTTTTTATGAAAAACTTCTTTTGCCCATATCTCCTAAACTAAGCGTCCTAGAGCGAAAATGACGATAATTCGTGACCACCCCCAAATGTTGAAAAATCAACCCAAAACCTAAAAAAGTGAAATTTTTATATGAAAAACTTATTTTGCCCATATCTCCTAAACTAAGCGTCCTAGAGCGAAAAGGACGATAATTCGTGACCACCCCCACAAAGTTGAAAAATCCACCCAAAACCAAAAAAAATTGAAATTTTTATATGAAAAACTTCTTTTGCCCATATCTCCTAAACTAAGTGTCCTAGAGCGAAAAGGACGATAATTCGTCCTAGAGCGAAAAGGACGATAATTCGTGACCACACCCAAAAAGTAGAAAAATCCACCCAAAACCTAAAAAAATTTAAATTTTTATATGAAAAACTTCTTTTGCCCATATCTCCTAAACTAAGCGTCCTAGAGCGAAAAGGACGATAATTCGTGACCACCCCCAAAAAGTTGAAAAATCCACCCAAAACCTTAAAAAATTTAAATTTTTATATGAAAAACTTCTTTTGCCCATATCTCCTAAACTAAGCGTCCTAGAACGAAAAGGACGATAATTCGTGACCACACCCAAAAAGTAGAAAAATCCACCCAAAACCTAAAAAAAATGAAATTTTTATATGAAAAACTTATTTTGCCCATATCTCCTAAACTAAGCGTCCTAGAGCGAAAAGGACGATAATTCGTGACCACCCCCAAAAAGTTGAAAAATCAACCCAAAACCTAAAAAATTGAAATTTTTTTATGAAAAACTTCTTTTGCCCATATCTCCTAAACTAAGCGTCCTAGAGCGAAAAGGACGATAATTCGTGACCACCCCCAAAATGTTGAAAAATCAACCCAAAACCTAAAAAACTTATTTTGTCCATATCTCCTAAACTAAGCGTCCTAGAGCGAAATGGACTTCAATCCGTGACCACCCCCAAAAAGTTGAAAAATCCACCCAAAACCTAAAAAAATAATTCGTGACCACCCCCAAAAAGTTGAAAAATCCACCCAAAACCTTAAAAAATTGAAATTTTTATATGAAAAACTTCTTTTGCCCATATCTCCTAAACTAAGCGTCCTAGAGCGAAAAGGACGATAATTCGTGACCACCCCCAAAAAGTTGAAAAATCCACCCAAAACCTTAAAAAATTGAAATTTTTATATGAAAAACTTCTTTTGCCCATATCTCCTAAACTAAGCGTCCTAGAGCGAAAAGGACGATAATTCGTGACCACACCCAAAAAGTTGAAAAATCCACCCAAAACCTAAAAAAATTGAAATTTTTATATGAAAAACTTATTTTGCCCATATCTCCTAAACTAAGCGTCCTAGAGCGAAAAGGACGATAATTCGTGACCACACCCAAAAAGTAGAAAAATCCACCCAAAACCTAAAAAAATTGAAATTTTTATATGAAAAACTTCTTTTGCCCATATCTCCTAAACTAAGCGTCCTAGAGCGAAAAGGATGATAATTCGTGACCACCCCCAAAAAGTTGAAAAATCAACCCAAAACCTAAAAAAGTTAAACTTTTTTATGAAAAACTTCTTTTGCCCATATCTCCTAAACTAAGCGTCCTAGAGCGAAAATGACGATAATTCGTGACCACCCCCAAAATGTTGAAAAATCAACCCAAAACCTAAAAAAGTGAAATTTTTATATGAAAAACTTCTTTTGCCCATATCTCCTAAACTAAGCGTCCTAGAGCAAAAAGGACGATAATTCGTGACCACCCTCAAAAAGTTGAAAAATCCACCCAAAACCTTAAAAAATTGAAATTTTTATATGAAAAACTTCTTTTGCCCATATCTCCTAAACTAAGCGTCCTAGAGCGAAAAGGACGATAATTCGTGACCACCCCCAACAAGTTGAAAAATCCACCCAAAACCTTAAAAAATTGGAATTTTTATATGAAAAGCTTCTTTTGCCCATATCTCCTAAACTAAGCGTCCTAGAGCGAAAAGGACGACAATTCGTGACCACCCCCAAAAAGTTGAAAAATCCACCCAAAACCTAAAAAAATTGAAATTTTTATATGAAAAACTTCTTTTGCCCATATCTCCTAAACTAAGCGTCCTAGAGCGAAAAGGACGATAATTCGTGACCACCCCAAAATGTTGAAAAATCAACCCAAAACCAAAAAAAATGAAATTTTTATATGAAAAACTTCTTTTGCCCATATCTCCTAAACTAAGCGTCCTAGAGCGAAAAGGACGATAATTCGTGACCACCCCCAAAAAAGGTGAAAAATCCACCCAAAACCTAAAAAAATTGAAATTTTTATATGAAAAACTTCTTTTGCCCGTATCTCCTAAACTAAGCGTCCTAGAGCGAAAAGGACGATAATTCGTGACCACCCCCAAAAAAGGTGAAAAATCCACCCAAAACCTTAAAAAATTTTTATATGAAAAACTTCTTTTGCCCGTATCTCCTAAACTAAGCGTCCTAGAGCGAAAAGGACGATAATTCGTGACCACCCCCTAAAAGTTGAAAACCCCACCCAAAACCTAAAAAATTTGAAATTTTTATATGAAAAAATTATTTTGCCCGTATCTCCTAAACTAAGCGTCCTAGAGCGAAAAGGACGATGATTCGTGACCACCCCCAAAAAGTTGAAAAATCCACCCAAAACCTTAAAAAATTTAAATTTGTATATGAAAAACTTCTTTTGCCCATATCTCCTAAACTAAGCGTCCTAGAGCGAAAAGGACGATAATTCGTGACCACACCCAAAAAGTTGAGAAATCCACCCAAAACCTAAAAAAATTGAAATTTTTATATGAAAAACTTCTTTTGCCCATATCTCCTAAACTAAGCGTCCTAGAGCGAAAAGGACGATAATTCGTGACCACACCCAAAAAGTAGAAAAATCCACCCAAAATCTAAAAAAATTGAAATTTTTATATGAAAAACTTCTTTTGCCCATATCTCCTAAACTAAGCGTCCTAGAGCGAAAAGGACGATAATTCGTGACCACCCCCAAAATGTTGAAAAATCAACCCAAAACCTAAAAAATTGAAATTTTTATATAAAACACTTATTTTGCCCATATCTCCTAAACTAAGCGTCCTAGAGCGAAAAGGACGATAATTCGTGACCACCCCCAACAAGTTGAAAAATCCACCCAAAACCTTTAAAAATTGAAATTTTTATATGAAAAACTTCTTTTGCCCATATCTCCTAAACTAAGCGTCCTAGAGCGAAAATGACTTCAATTCGTGACAACCCCCAAAAAGTTGAAAAATCCACCCAAAACCTAAAAAAATTTTAATTTTTTATGAAAAACTTCTTTTGCCCATATCTCCTAAACTAAGCGTCCTAGAGCGAAAAGGACGATAATTCGTGACCACCCTCAAAAAGTTGAAAAATCCACCTAAAACCTTAAAAAAATGAAATTTTTATATGAAAAACTTCTTTTGCTCATATCTCCTAAACTAAGCGTCCTAGAGCGAAAAGGACGATAATTCGTGACCACACCCAAAAAGTAGAAAAATCCACCCAAAACCTAAAAAAATTGAAATTTTTATATAAAAAACTTCTTTTGCCCATATCTCCTAAACTAAGCGTCCTAGAGCGAAAAGGACGATAATTCGTGACCACTCCAAAATGTTGAAAAATCAACCCAAAACCAAAAAAATTGAAATTTTTATATGAAAAACTTCTTTTGCCCATATCTCCTAAACTAAGCGTCCTAGAGCGAAAAGGACGATAATTCGTGACCACCCCCAAAAAGTTGAAAAATCAACCCAAAACCTAAAAAAGTTAAACTTTTTTATGAAAAACTTCTTTTGCCCATATCTCCTAAACTAAGCGTCCTAGAGCGAAAATGACGATAATTCGTGACCACCCCCAAAATGTTGAAAAATCAACCCAAAACCTAAAAAAGTGAAATTTTTATATGAAAAACTTCTTTTGCCCATATCTCCTAAACTAAGCGTCCTAGAGCAAAAAGGACGATAATTCGTGACCACCCTCAAAAAGTTGAAAAATCCACCCAAAACCTTAAAAAATTGAAATTTTTATATGAAAAACTTCTTTTGCCCATATCTCCTAAACTAAGCGTCCTAGAGCGAAAAGGACGATAATTCGTGACCACCCCCAACAAGTTGAAAAATCCACCCAAAACCTTAAAAAATTGGAATTTTTATATGAAAAGCTTCTTTTGCCCATATCTCCTAAACTAAGCGTCCTAGAGCGAAAAGGACGACAATTCGTGACCACCCCCAAAAAGTTGAAAAATCCACCCAAAACCTAAAAAAATTGAAATTTTTATATGAAAAACTTCTTTTGCCCATATCTCCTAAACTAAGCGTCCTAGAGCGAAAAGGACGATAATTCGTGACCACCCCAAAATGTTGAAAAATCAACCCAAAACCAAAAAAAATGAAATTTTTATATGAAAAACTTCTTTTGCCCATATCTCCTAAACTAAGCGTCCTAGAGCGAAAAGGACGATAATTCGTGACCACCCCCAAAAAAGGGGAAAAATCCACCCAAAACCTAAAAAAATTGAAATTTTTATATGAAAAACTTCTTTTGCCCGTATCTCCTAAACTAAGCGTCCTAGAGCGAAAAGGACGATAATTCGTGACCACCCCCAAAAAAGGTGAAAAATCCACCCAAAACCTTAAAAAATTTTTATATGAAAAACTTCTTTTGCCCGTATCTCCTAAACTAAGCGTCCTAGAGCGAAAAGGACGATAATTCGTGACCACCCCCTAAAAGTTGAAAACCCCACCCAAAACCTAAAAAATTTGAAATTTTTATATGAAAAACTTATTTTGCCCGTATCTCCTAAACTAAGCGTCCTAGAGCGAAAAGGACGATGATTCGTGACCACCCCCAAAAAGTTGAAAAATCCACCCAAAACCTTAAAAAATTTAAATTTGTATATGAAAAACTTCTTTTGCCCATATCTCCTAAACTAAGCGTCCTAGAGCGAAAAGGACGATAATTCGTGACCACACCCAAAAAGTTGAGAAATCCACCCAAAACCTAAAAAAATTGAAATTTTTATATGAAAAACTTCTTTTGCCCATATCTCCTAAACTAAGCGTCCTAGAGCGAAAAGGACGATAATTCGTGACCACACCCAAAAAGTAGAAAAATCCACCCAAAATCTAAAAAAATTGAAATTTTTATATGAAAAACTTCTTTTGCCCATATCTCCTAAACTAAGCGTCCTAGAGCGAAAAGGACGATAATTCGTGACCACCCCCAAAATGTTGAAAAATCAACCCAAAACCTAAAAAATTGAAATTTTTATATAAAACACTTATTTTGCCCATATCTCCTAAACTAAGCGTCCTAGAGCGAAAAGGACGATAATTCGTGACCACCCCCAACAAGTTGAAAAATCCACCCAAAACCTTTAAAAATTGAAATTTTTATATGAAAAACTTCTTTTGCCCATATCTCCTAAACTAAGCGTCCTAGAGCGAAAAGGACGATAATTCGTGACCACTCCAAAATGTTGAAAAATCAACCCAAAACCAAAAAAATTGAAATTTTTATATGAAAAACTTCTTTTGCCCATATCTCCTAAACTAAGCGTCCTAGAGCGAAAAGGACGATAATTCGTGACCACCCCCAAAAAGTTGAAAAATCAACCCAAAACCAAAAAAATTGAAATTTTTATATGAAAAACTTCTTTTGCCCATATCTCCTAAACTAAGCGTCCTAGAGCGAAATGGACTTCAATTCGTGACCACCCCCAAAAAGTTGAAAAATCCACCCAAAACCTAAAAAAATTGAAATTTTTATATGAAAAACTTCTTTTGCCCATATCTCCTTTTCCTAGAGCGAAAAGGAGATAATTCGTGACCACCCTCAAAAAGTTGAAAAATCCACCCAAAACCTTAAAAAATTGAAATTTTTATATGAAAAACTTCTTTTGCCCATATCTCCTAAACTAAGCGTCCTAGAGCGAAAAGGACGATAATTCGTGACCACCCCCAAAAAGTTGAAAAATCCACCCAAAACCTAAAAAAATTGAATTTTTTGTATGAAAAACTTCTTTTGCCCATATCTCCTAAACTAAGCGTCCTAGAGCGAAAAGGACGATAATTCGTGACCACACCCAAAAAGTAGAAAAATCCACCCAAAACCTAAAAAAATTGAAATTTGTATATGAAAAACTTCTTTTGCCCATATCTCCTAAACTAAGCGTCCTAGAGCGAAAAGGACGATAATTCGTGACCACCCCCAAAAAGTTGAAAAATCAATCCAAAAGCTAAAAAATTGAAATTTTTATATGAAAAACTTCTTTTGCCCATATCTCCTAAACTAAGCGTCCTAGAGCGAAAAGGACGATAATTCGTGACCACCCCCAAAAAGTTGAAAAATCCACCCAAAACCTTAAAAAATTGAAATTTTTATATGAAAAACTTCTTTTGACCATATCTCCTAAACTAAGCGTCCTAGAGCGAAAAGGACGATAATTCGTGACCACACCCAAAAAGTAGAAAAATCCACCCAAAACCTAAAAAAATTGAAATTTTTATATGAAAAACTTCTTTTGCCCATATCTCCTAAACTAAGCGTCCTAGAGCGAAAAGGACGATAATTCGTGACCACCCCAAAATGTTGAAAAATCAACCCACAACCAAAAAAATTTAAATTTTTATATGAAAAACTTCTTTTGCCCATATCTCCTAAACTAAGCGTCCTAGAGCGAAAAGGACGATAATTCGTGACCATCCCCAAAAAGTTGAAAAATCCACCCAAAACCTTAAAAAATTTAAATTTTTATATGAAAAACTTCTTTTGCCCATATCTCCTAAACTAAGCGTCCTAGAGCGAAAAGGACGATAATTCGTGACCACCCCCAAAAAGTTGAAAAATCCACCCAAAACCTTAAAAAATTGACATTTTTATATGAAAAACTTCTTTTGCCCATATCTCCTAAACTAAGCGTCCTAGAGCGAAAAGGACGATAATTCGTGACCACACCCAAAAAGTAGAAAAATCCACCCAAAACCTAAAAAAATTGAAATTTTTATATAAAAAACTTCTTTGGCCCATATCTCCTAAACTAAGCGTCCTAGAGCGAAAAGGACGATAATTCGTGACCACCCCAAAATGTTGAAAAATCAACCCACAACCAAAAAAATTTAAATTTTTATATGAAAAACTTCTTTTGCCCATATCTCCTAAACTAAGCGTCCTAGAGCGAAAAGGACGATAATTCGTGACCATCCCCAAAAAGTTGAAAAATCCACCCAAAACCTTAAAAAATTTAAATTTTTATATGAAAAACTTCTTTTGCCCATATCTCCTAAACTAAGCGTCCTAGAGCGAAAAGGACGATAATTCGTGACCACCCCCAAAAAGTTGAAAAATCCACCCAAAACCTTAAAAAATTGACATTTTTATATGAAAAACTTCTTTTGCCCATATCTCCTAAACTAAGCGTCCTAGAGCGAAAAGGACGATAATTCGTGACCACACCCAAAAAGTAGAAAAATCCACCCAAAACCTAAAAAAATTGAAATTTTTATATAAAAAACTTCTTTGGCCCATATCTCCTAAACTAAGCGTCCTAGAGCGAAAAGGACGATAATTCGTGACCACTCCAAAATGTTGAAAAATCAACCCAAAACCAAAAAAATTTAAATTTTTATATGAAAAACTTCTTTTGCCCATATCTCCTAAACTAAGCGTCCTAGAGCGAAAAGGACGATAATTCGTGACCACACCCAAAAAGTACAAAAATCCACCCAAAACCTAAAAAAATTGAAATTTTTATATGAAAAACTTCTTTTGCCCGTATCACCTAAACTAAGCGTCCTAGAGCGAAAAGGACGATAATTCGTGACCACCCCCAACAAGTTGAAAAATCCACCCAAAACCTTAAAAAATTGAAATTTTTATATGAAAAACTTCTTTTGCCCATATCTCCTAAACTAAGCGTCCTAGAGCGAAAAGGACGATAATTCGTGACCACACCCAAAAAGTAGAAAAATCCACCCAAAACCTAAAAAAATTGAAATTTTTATATGAAAAACTTCGTTTGCCCATATCTCCTAAACTAAGCGTCCGAGAGCGAAAAGGACGATAATTCGTGACCACCCCAAAATGTTGAAAAATCAACCCACAACCAAAAAAATTGAAATTTTTATATGAAAAACTTCTTTTGCCCATATCTCCTAAACTAAGCGTCCTAGAGCGAAAAGGACGATAATTCGTGACCACCCCCAAAAAGTTGAAAAATCCACCCAAAACCTTAAAAAATTTAAATTTTTATATGAAAAACTTCTTTTGCCCATATCTCCTAAACTAAGCGTCCTAGAGCGAAAAGGACGATAATTCGTGACCACCCCCAAAAAGTTGAAAAATCCACCCAAAACCTTAAAAAATTGAAATTTTTATATGAAAAACTTCTTTTGCCCATATCTCCTAAACTAAGCGTCCTAGAGCGAAAAGGACGATAATTCGTGACCACCCCCAAAAAGTTGAA
The DNA here is from genome assembly GCF_050003625.1 of Haematobia irritans. NCBI lineage: Eukaryota > Metazoa > Arthropoda > Insecta > Diptera > Muscidae > Haematobia > Haematobia irritans. The sequence continues at coordinate 168,591,574 of NC_134397.1, read as the reverse complement.
AAATCCACCCAAAACCTTAAAAAATTTACATTTTTATATGAAAAACTTCTTTTGCCCATATCTCCTAAACTAAGCGTCCTAGAGCGAAAAGGACGATAATTCGTGACCACACCCAAAAAGTAGAAAAATCCACCCAAAACCTAAAAAAATTGAAATTTTTATATGAAAAACTTCTTTTGCCCATATCTCCTAAACTAAGCGTCCTAGAGCGAAAAGGACGATAATTCGTGACCACTCCAAAATGTTGAAAAATCAACCCAAAACCAAAAAAATTTAAATTTTTATATGAAAAACTTCTTTTGCCCATATCTCCTAAACTAAGCGTCCTAGAGCGAAAAGGACGATAATTCGTGACCACCCCCAAAAAGTTGAAAAATCAACCCAAAACCAAAAAAATTGAAATTTTTATATGAAAAACTTCTTTTGCCCATATCTCCTAAACTAAGCGTCCTAGAGCGAAATGGATTTCAATTCGTGACCACCCCCAAAAGTTGAAAAATCCACCCAAAACCTAAAAAAAATGAAATTTTTATATGAAAAACTTCTTTTGCCCATATCTCCTAAACTAAGCGTCCTAGAGCGAAAAGGACGATAATTCGTGACCACCCTCAAAAAGTTGAAAAATCCACCCAAAACCTTAAAAAATTGAAATTTTTATATGAAAAACTTCTTTTGCCCATATCTCCTAAACTAAGCGTCCTAGAGCGAAAAGGACGATAATTCGTGACCACCCCCAAAAAGATGAAAAATCCACCCAAAACCTTAAAAAATTTAAATTTGTATATGAAAAACTTCTTTTGCCCATATCTCCTAAACTAAGCGTCCTAGAGCGAAAAGGACGATAATTCGTGACCACACCCAAAAAGTTGAAAAATCCACCCAAAACCTAAAAAAATTGAAATTTTTATATGAAAAACTTCTTTTGCCCATATCTCCTAAACTAAGCGTCCTAGAGCGAAAAGGACGATAATTCGTGACCACACCCAAAAAGTAGAAAAATCCACCCAAAATCTAAAAAAATTGAAATTTTTATATGAAAAACTTCTTTTGCCCATATCTCCTAAACTAAGCGTCCTAGAGCGAAAAGGACGATAATTCGTGACCACCCCCACAATGTTGAAAAATCAACCCAAAACCTAAAAAATTGAAATTTTTATATAAAACACTTATTTTGCCCATATCTCCTAAACTAAGCGTCCTAGAGCGAAATGGACTTCAATTCGTGACCACCCCCAAAAAGTTGAAAAATCCACCCAAAACCTAAAAAAATTGAAATTTTTATATGAAAAACTTCTTTTGCCCATATCTCCTAAACTAAGCGTCCTAGAGCGAACCACCCCCAAAAAGTTGAAAAATCCACCCAAAACCTAAAAAAATTGAATGAAAAACTTCTTTTGTAATTCGTGACCACCCCCAAAATGTTGAAAAATCAACCCAAAACCTAAAAAATTGAAATTTTTATATAAAACACTTATTTTGCCCATATCTCCTAAACTAAGCGTCCTAGAGCGAAATGGACTTCAATTCGTGACCACCCCCAAAAAGTTGAAAAATCCACCCAAAACCTAAAAAAATTTAAATTTTTATATGAAAAACTTCTTTTGCCCATATCTCCTAAACTAAGCGTCCTAGAGCGAAAAGGACGATAATTCGTGACCACACCCAAAAAGTAGAAAAATCCACCCAAAACCTAAAAAAATTGAAAATTTTATATGAAAAACTTCTTTTGCCCATATCTCCTAAACTAAGCGTCCTAGAGCGAAAAGGACGATAATTCGTGACCACCCCCAAAAAGTTGAAAAATCAACCCAAAAGCTAAAAAATTGAAATTTTTATATGAAAAACTTCTTTTGCCCATATCTCCTAAACTAAGCGTCCTAGAGCGAAAAGGACGATAATTCGTGACCACACCCAAAAAGTAGAAAAATCCACCCAAAACCTAAAAAAATTGAAATTTTTATATGAAAAACTTCTTTTGCCCATATCTCCTAAACTAAGCGTCCTAGGCGAAAAGGACGATAATTCGTGACCACCCCAAAATGTTGAAAAATCAACCCACAACCAAAAAAATTGAAATTTTTATATGAAAAACTTCTTTTGCCCATATCTCCTAAACTAAGCGTCCTAGAGCGAAAAGGACGATAATTCGTGACCACCCCCAAAAAGTTGAAAAATCAACCCAAAACCAAAAAAATTGAAATTTTTATATGAAAAACTTCTTTTGCCCATATCTCCTAAACTAAGCGTCCTAGAGCGAAATGGACTTCAATTCGCGACCACCCCCAAAAAGTTGAAAAATCCACCCAAAACCTAAAAAAATTGAAATTTTTATATGAAAAACTTCTTTTGCCCATATCTCCTAAACTAAGCGTCCTAGAGCGAAAAGGACGATAATTCGTGACCACCCCCAAAAAGTTGAAAAATCCACCCAAAACCTTAAAAAATTGGAATTTTTATATGAAAAACTTCTTTTGCCCATATCTCCTAAACTAAGCGTCCTAGAGCGAAAAGGACGATAATTCGTGACCACTCCAAAATGTTGAAAAATCAACCCAAAACCAAAAAAATTGAAATTTTTATATGAAAAACTTCTTTTGCCCATATCTCCTAAACTAAGCGTCCTAGAGCGAAAAGGACGATAATTCGTGACCACCCCCAAAAAGTTGAAAAATCAACCCAAAACCAAAAAAATTGAAATTTTTATATGAAATACTTCTTTTGCCCATATCTCCTAAACTAAGCGTCCTAGAGCGAAATGGACTTCAATTCGTGACCACCCCCAAAAAGTTGAAAAATCCACCCAAAACCTAAAAAAATTGAAATTTTTATATGAAAAACTTCTTTTGCCCATATCTCCTAAACTAAGCGTCCTAGAGCGAAAAGAACGATAATTCGTGACCACACCCAAAAAGTAGAAAAATCCACCCAAAACCTAAAAAAATTGAAATTTTTATATGAAAAACTTCTTTTGCCCATATCTCCTAAACTAAGCGTCCTAGAGCGAAAAGGACGATAATTCGTGACCACACCCAAAAAGTAGAAAAATCCACCCAAAACCTAAAAAAATTGAAATTTTTATATGAAAAACTTCTTTTGCCCATATCTCCTAAACTAAGCGTCCTAGAGCGAAAAGGACGATAATTCGTGACCACCCCCAAAATGTTGAAAAATCAACCCAAAACCTAAAAAATTGAAATTCTTATATAAAACACTTATTTTGCCCATATCTCCTAAACTAAGCGTCCTAGAGCGAAAAGGACGATAATTCGTGACCACACCCAAAAAGTAGAAAAATCCACCCAAAACCTAAAAAAATTGAAATTTTTATATGAAAAACTTCTTTTGCCCATATCTCCTAAACTAATCGTCCTAGAGCGAAAAGGACGATAATTCGTGACCACACCCAAAAAGTAGAAAAATCCACTCAAAACCTAAAAAAATTGAAATTTTTATATGAAAAACTTCTTTTGCCCATATCTCCTAAACTAAGCGTCCTAGAGCGAAAAGGACGATAATTCGTGACCACCCCCAAAAAGTAGAAAAATCCACCCAAAACCTTAAAAAATTTAAATTTTTATATGAAAAACTTCTTTTGCCCATATCTCCTAAACTAAGCGTCCTAGAGCGAAAAGGACGATAATTCGTGACCACACCCAAAAAGTAGAAAAATCCACCCAAAACCTAAAAAAATTGAAATTTTTATATGAAAAACTTCTTTTGCCCATATCTCCTAAACTAAGCGTCCTAGAGCGAAAAGGACGATAATTCGTGACCACTCCAAAATGTTGAAAAATCAACCCAAAACCAAAAAAATTGAAATTTTGATATGAAAAACTTCTTTTGCCCATATCTCCTAAACTAAGCGTCCTAGAGCGAAAAGGACGATAATTCGTGACCACCCCCAAAAAGTTGAAAAATCAACCCAAAACCAAAAAAATTGAAATTTTTATATGAAAAACTTCTTTTGCCCATATCTCCTAAACTAAGCGTCCTAGAGCGAAATGGACTTCAATTCGTGACCACCCCCAAAAAGTTGAAAAATCCACCCAAAACCTAAAAAAATTGAAATTTTTATATGAAAAACTTCTTTTGCCCATATCTCCTAAACTAAGCGTCCTAGAGCGAAAAGGACGATAATTCGTGACCACCCCCAAAAAGTTGAAAAATCCAGCCAAAACCTTAAAAAATTGAAATTTTTATATGAAAAACTTCTTTTGCCCATATCTCCTAAACTAAGCGTCCTAGAGCGAAAAGGACGATAATTCGTGACCACCCCCAAAAAGTTGAAAAATCCACCCAAAACCTTAAAAAATTGACATTCTTATATGAAAAAATTCTTTTGCCCATATCTCCTAAACTAAGCGTCCTAGAGCGAAAAGGACGATAATTCGTGACCACACCCAAAAAGTAGAAAAATCCACCCAAAACCTAAAAAAATTGAAATTTTTATATGAAAAACTTCTTTTGCCCATATCTCCTAAACTAAGCGTCCTAGAGCGAAAAGGACGATAATTCGTGACCACTCCAAAATGTTGAAAAATCAACCCAAAACCAAAAAAATTGAAATTTTTATATGAAAAACTTCTTTTGCCCATATCTCCTAAACTAAGCGTCCTAGAGCGAAATGGACTTCAATTCGTGACCACCCCCAAAAAGTTGAAAAATCCACCCAAAACCTAAAAAAATTGAAATTTTTATATGAAAAACTTCTTTTGCCCATATATCCTAAACTAAGCGTCCTAGAGCGAAAAGGACGATAATTCGTGACCACCCTCACAAAGTTGAAAAATCCACCCAAAACCTTAAAAAATTGAAATTTTTATATGAAAAACTTCTTTTGCCCATATCTCCTAAACTAAGCGTCCTAGAGCGAAAAGGACGATAATTCGTGACCACACCCAAAAAGTAGAAAAATCCACCCAAAACCTAAAAAAATTGAAATTTTTATATGAAAAACTTCTTTTGCCCATATCTCCTAAACTAAGCGTCCTAGAGCGAAAAAAGTAGAAAAATCAACCCAAAACCTAAAAAAATTGAAATTTTTATATGAAAAACTTCTTTTGCCCATATCTCCTAAACTAAGCGTCCTAGAGCGAAAAGGACGATAATTCGTGACCACACCCAAAAAGTAGAAAAATCCACCCAAAACCTAAAAAAATTGAAATTTTTATATGAAAAACTTCTTTTGCCCATATCTCCTAAACTAAGTGTCCTAGAGCGAAAAGGACGATAATTCGTGACCACACCCAAAAAGTAGAAAAATCCACCCAAAACCTAAAAAAATTGAAATTTTTATATGAAAAACTTCTTTTGCCCATATCTCCTAAACTAAGCGTCCTAGAGCGAAAAGGACGACAATTCGTGACCACCCCCAAAATGTTGAAAAATCAACCCAAAACCTAAAAAATTGAAATTTTTATATAAAAAACTTATTTTGCCCATATCTCCTAAACTAAGCGTCCTAGAGCGAAATGGACTTCAATTCGTGACCACCCCCAAAAAGTTGAAAAATCCACCCAAAACCTAAAAAAATTGAAATTTTTATATGAAAAACTTCTTTTGCCCATATCTCCTAAACTAAGCGTCATAGAGCGAAAAGGACGATAATTCGTGACCACCCTCAAAAAGTTGAAAAATCCCCCCAAATCCTTAAAAAATTGAAATTTTTATATGAAAAACTTCTTTTGCCCATATCTCTTAAACTAAGCGTCCTAGAGCGAAAAGGACGATAATTCGTGACCACCCCCAACAAGTTGAAAACTCAACCCAAAACCTAAAAAATTAAGTTTTTATATGAAAAACTTCTTTTGCCCATATCTCCTAAACGAAGCGTCCTAGAGCGAAAAGGACGATAATTCGTGACCACCCCCAACAAGTTGAAAAATCCACCCAAAACCTTAAAAAATTGAAATTTTTATATGAAAAACTTCTTTTGCCCATATCTCCTAAACTAAGCGTCCTAGAGCGAAAAGGACGATAATTCGTGACCACCCCCAACAAGTTGAAAAATTCACCCAAAACCAAAAAAATTGAAATTTTTATATGAAAAACTTTTTTTGCCCATATCTCTTAAACTAAGCGTCCTAGAGCGAAAAGGACGATAATTCGTGACCACCCTCAAAAAGTTGAAAAATCCACCCAAAACCTTAAAAAATTAAAATTTTTATATGAAAAACTTTTTTTGCCCATATCTCCTAAACTAAGCGTCCTAGAGCGAAAAGGACGATAATTCGTGACCACCCCCAAAAAGTTGAAAAATCCACCCAAAACCTTAAAAAATTGAAATTTTTATATGAAAAACTTCTTTTGCCCATATCTCCTAAACTAAGCGTCCTAGAGCGAAAAGGACGATAATTCGTGACCACACCCAAAAAGTAGAAAAATCCACCCAAAACCTAAAAAAATTGAAATTTTTATATGAAAAACTTCTTTTGCCCATATCTCCTAAACTAAGTGTCCTAGAGCGAAAAGGACGATAATTCGTGACCACACCCAAAAAGTAGAAAAATCCACCCAAAACCTAAAAAAATTGAAATTTTTATATGAAAAACTTCTTTTGCCCATATCTCCTAAACTAAGCGTCCTAGAGCGAAAAGGACTTCAATTCGTGACAACCCCCAAAAAGTTGAAAAATCCACCCAAAACCTAAAAAAATTGAAATTTTTATATGAAAAACTTCTTTTGCCCATATCTCCTAAACTAAGCGTCCTAGAGCGAAAAGGACGATAATTCGTGACCACACCCAAAAAGTTGAAAAATCCACCCAAAACCTAAAAAAATTGAAATTTTTATATGAAAAACTTATTTTGCCCATATCTCCTAAACTAAGCGTCCTAGAGCGAAAAGGACGATAATTCGTGACCACACCCAAAAAGTAGAAAAATCCACCCAAAACCTAAAAAAATTGAAATTTTTATATGAAAAACTTCTTTTGCCCATATCTCCTAAACTAAGCGTCCTAGAGCGAAAAGGACGATAATTCGTGACCACCCCCAAAATGTTGAAAACTCAACCCAAAACCTAAAAAATTGAAATTTTTATATGAAAGACTTATTTTGCCCATATCTCCTAAACTAAGCGTCCTAGAGCGAAATGGACTTCAATTCGTGACCACCCCCAAAAAGTAGAAAAATCCACCCAAAACCTAAAAAAATTGAAAATTTTATATGAAAAACTTCTTTTGCCCATATCTCCTAAACTAAGCGTCCTAGAACGAAAAGGACGATAATTCGTGACCACCCCAAAATGTTGAAAAATCAACCCAAAACCAAAAAAATTGAAATTTTTATATGAAAAACTTCTTTTGCCCATATCTCCTAAACTAAGCGTCCTAGAGCGAAAAGGACGATAATTCGTGACCACCCCCAACAAGTTGAAAAATCCACCCAAAACCTTAAAAAATTGAAATTTTTATATGAAAAACTTCTTTTGCCCATATCTCCTAAACTAAGCGTCCTAGAGCGAAAAGGACGATAATTCGTGACCACACCCAAAAAGTAGAAAAATCCACCCAAAACCTAAAAAAATTGAAATTTTTATATGAAAAACTTCTTTTGCCCAGATCTCCTAAACTAAGCGTCCTAGAGCGAAAAGGACGATAATTCGTGACCACAGCCAAAAAGTAGAAAAATCAACCCAAAACCTAAAAAAATTGAAAAAAATTTTTATTTGAAAAACTTCTTTTGCCCATATCTCCTAAACTAAGCGTCCTAGAGCGAAAAGGACGATAATTCGTGACCACCCCCAAAATGTTGAAAAATCAACCCAAAACCTAAAAAATTGAAATTTTTATATGAAAAACTTATTTTGCCCATATCTCCTAAACTAAGCGTCCTAGACTTCAATTCGTGACAACCCCCAAAAAGTGGAAAAATCCACCCAAAACCTAAAAAATTAAAATTTTTATATGAAAAACTTCTTTTGCCCATATCTCCTAAACTAAGCGTCCTAGAGCGAAAAGGACGATAATTCGTGACCACCCCCAACAAGATGAAAAACCCACCCAAAACCTAAAAAAATTTAAATTTTTATATGAAAAACTTCTTTTGCCCATATCTCCTAAACTAAGCGTCCTAGAGCGAAAAGGACGATAATTCGTGACCACCCCCAACAAGATGAAAAACCCACCCAAAACCTAAAAAAATTTAAATTTTTATATGAAAAACTTATTTTGCCCACATCTCCTAAACTAAGCGTCCTAGAGCGAAAAGGACGATAATTCGTGACCACCCCCAACAAGTTGAAAAATCCACCCAAAACCTTAAAAAATTGAAATTTTTATATGAAAAACTTCTTTTGCCCATATCTCCTAAACTAAGCGTCCTAGAGCGAAAAGGACGATAATTCGTGACCACCCCCAAAAAGTTGAAAAATCCACCCAAAACCTAAAAAAATTTAAATTTTTATATGAAAAACTTATTTTGCCCATATCTCCTAAACTAAGCGTCCTAGAGCGAAAAGGACGACGATTCGTGACCACCCCGAAAAAGCTGAAAAATCCACCCAAAACCTAAAAAAATTTTAAATTTTTATATGAAAAACTTCTTTTGCCCATATCTCCTAAACTAAGCGTCCTAGAGCGAAAAGGACGATAATTCGTGACCACCCCCAACAAGTTGAAAAATCCACCCAAAACCTTAAAAAATTGAAATTTTTATATGAAAAACTTCTTTTGCCCATATCTCCTAAACTAAGCGTCCTAGAGCGAAAAGGACGATAATTCGTGACCACCCCCAAAAAGTTGAAAAATCCACCCAAAACCTAAAAAAATTTAAATTTTTATATGAAAAACTTCTTTTGCCCATATCTCCTAAACTAAGCGTCCTAGAGCGAAAAGGACGATAATTCGTGACCACCCTCAAAAAGTTGAAAAATCCACCCAAAACCTTAAAAAATTGAAATTTTTATATGAAAAACTTCTTTTGCCCATATCTCCTAAACTAAGCGTCCTAGAGCGAAAAGGACGATAATTCGTGACCACCCTCAAAAAGTTGAAAAATCCACCCAAAACCTTAAAAAATTGAAATTTTTATATGAAAAACTTCTTTTGCCCATATCTCCTAAACTAAGCGTCCTAGAGCGAAATGGACTTCAATTCGTGACCACCCCCAAAATGTTGAAAAATCAACCCAAAACCTAAAAAATTGAAATTTTTATATGAAAAACTTCTTTTGCCCATATCTCCTAAACTAAGCGTCCTAGAGCGAAATGGACTTCAATTCGTGACCACCCCCAAAAAGTTGAAAAATCCACCCAAAACCTAAAAAAATTGAAATTTTTATATGGAAAACTTCTTTTGCCCATATCTCCTAAACTAAGCGTCCTAGAGCGAAAAGGACGATAATTCGTGACCACCCCCAAAAAGTTGAAAAATCATCCCAAAACCAAAAAAATTGAAATTTTTATATGAAAAACTTTTTTGCCCATATCTCTTAAACTAAGCGTCCTAGAGCGAAAAGGACGATAATTCGTGACCACCCTCAAAAAGTTGAAAAATCCACCCAAAACCTTAAAAAATTGAAATTTTTATATGAAAAACTTCTTTTGCCCATATCTCCTAAACTAAGCGTCCTAGAGCGAAAAGGACGATAATTCGTGACCACCCCCAAAAAGTTGAAAAATCCACCCAAAACCTTAAAAAATTGAAATTTTTATATGAAAAACTTCTTTTGCCCATATCTCCTAAACTAAGCGTCCTAGAGCGAAAAGGACGATAATTCGTTACCACCCCCAAAAAGTAGAAAAATCCACCCAAAACCTAAAAAAATTGAAATTTTTATATGAAAAACTTCTTTTGCCCATATCTCCTAAACTAAGTGTCCTAGAGCGAAAAGGACGATAATTCGTGACCACACCCAAAAAGTAGAAAAATCCACCCAAAACCTAAAAAAATTGAAATTTTTATATGAAAAACTCCTTTTGCCCATATCTCCTAAACTAAGCGTCCTAGAGCGAAAAGGACGATAATTCGTGACCACCCCCAAAATGTTGAAAAATCAACCCAAAACCTAAAAAATTGAAATTTTTATATAAAAAACTTATTTTGCCCATATCTCCTAAACTAAGCGTCCTAGAGCGAAATGGACTTCAATTCGTGACCACCCCCAAAAAGTTGAAAAATCCACCCAAAACCTAAAAAAATTGAAATTTTTATATGAAAAACTTCTTTTGCCCATATCTCCTAAACTAAGCGTCATAGAGCGAAAAGGACGATAATTCGTGACCACCCCCAACAAGATGAAAAACCCACCCAAAACCTAAAAAAATTTAAATTTTTATATGAAAAACTTATTTTGCCCACATCTCCTAAACTAAGCGTCCTAGAGCGAAAAGGACGATAATTCGTGACCACCCCCAACAAGTTGAAAAATCCACCCAAAACCTTAAAAAATTGAAATTTTTATATGAAAAACTTCTTTTTCCCATATCTCCTAAACTAAGCGTCCTAGAGCGAAAAGGACGATAATTCGTGACCACCCCCAAAAAGTTGAAAAATCCACCCAAAACCTAAAAAAATTTAAATTTTTATATGAAAAACTTATTTTGCCCATATCTCCTAAACTAAGCGTCCTAGAGCGAAAAGGACGACAATTCGTGACCACCCCGAAAAAGCTGAAAAATCCACCCAAAACCTAAAAAAATTTTAAATTTTTATATGAAAAACTTCTTTTGCCCATATCTCCTAAACTAAGCGTCCTAGAGCGAAAAGGACGATAATTCGTGACCACCCCCAACAAGTTGAAAAATCCATCCAAAACCTTAAAAAATTGAAATTTTTATATGAAAAACTTCTTTTGCCCATATCTCCTAAACTAAGCGTCCTAGAGCGAAAAGGACGATAATTCGTGACCACCCTCAAAAAGTTGAAAAATCCACCCAAAACCTTAAAAAATTGAAATTTTTATATGAAAAACTTCTTTTGCCCATATCTCCTAAACTAAGCGTCCTAGAGCGAAAAGGACGATAATTCGTGACCACCCTCAAAAAGTTGAAAAATCCACCCAAAACCTTAAAAAATTGAAATTTTTATATGAAAAACTTCTTTTGCCCATATCTCCTAAACTAAGCGTCCTAGAGCGAAAAGGACGATAATTCGTGACCACCCCCAAAATGTTGAAAAATCAACCAAAAACCTAAAAAATTGAAATTTTTATATAAAAAACTTATTTTGCCCATATCTCCTAAACTAAGCGTCCTAGAGCGAAATGGACTTCAATTCGTGACCACCCCCAAAATGTTGAAAAATCAACCCAAAACCTAAAAAATTGAAATTTTTATATGAAAAACTTCTTTTGCCCATATCTCCTAAACTAAGCGTCCTAGAGCGAAATGGACTTCAATTCGTGACCACCCCCAAAAAGTTGAAAAATCCACCCAAAACCTAAAAAAATTGAAATTTTTATATGAAAAACTTCTTTTGCCCATATCTCCTAAACTAAGCGTCCTAGAGCGAAAAGGACGATAATTCGTGACCACCCCCAAAAAGTTGAAAAATCATCCCAAAACCAAAAAAATTGAAATTTTTATATGAAAAACTTTTTTTGCCCATATCTCTTAAACTAAGCGTCCTAGAGCGAAAAGGACGATAATTCGTGACCACCCTCAAAAAGTTGAAAAATCCATCCAAAACCTTAAAAAATTGAAGTTTTTATATGAAAAACTTCTTTTGCCCATATCTCCTAAACTAAGCGTCCTAGAGCGAAAAGGACGATAATTCGTGACCACCCCCAAAAAGTTGAAAAATCCACCCAAAACCTTAAAAAATTGAAATTTTTATATGAAAAACTTCTTTTGCCCATATCTCCTAAACTAAGCGTCCTAGAGCGAAAAGGACGATAATTCGTGACCACCCCCAAAATGTTGAAAAATCAACCCAAAACCTAAAAAATTGAAATTTTTATATAAAAAACTTATTTTGCCCATATCTCCTAAACTAAGCGTCCTAGAGCGAAATGGACTTCAATTCGTGACCACCCCCAAAAAGTTGAAAAATCCACCCAAAACCTAAAAAAATTGAAATTTTTATATGAAAAACTTCTTTTGCCCATATCTCCTAAACTAAGCGTCATAGAGCGAAAAGGACGATAATTCGTGACCACCCTCAAACAGTTGAAAAATCCCCCCAAATCCTTAAAAAATTGAAATTTTTATATGAAAAACTTCTTTTGCCCATATCTCTTAAACTAAGCGTCCTAGAGCGAAAAGGACGATAATTCGTGACCACCCCCAACAAGTTGAAAACTCAACCCAAAACCTAAAAAATTAAATTTTTATATGAAAAACTTCTTTTGCCCATATCTCCTAAACTAAGCGTCCTAGAGCGAAAAGGACGATAATTCGTGACCACCCCCAAAAAGTTGAAAAATCCACCCAAAACCTTAAAAAATTGAAATTTTTATATGAAAAACTTCTTTTGCCCATATCTCCTAAACTAAGCGTCCTAGAGCGAAAAGGACGATAATTCGTGACCACACCCAAAATGTTGAAAAATCAACCCAAAACCAAAAAAAATGAAATTTTTATATAAAAAACTTCTTTTGCCCATATCTCCTAAACTAAGCGTCCTAGAGCGAAAAGGACGATAATTCGTGACCACACCCAAAATGTTGAAAAATCAACCCAAAACCAAAAAAATTGAAATTTTTATATGAAAAACTTCTTTTGCCCATATCTCCTAAACTAAGCGTCCTAGAGCGAAAAGGACGATAATTCGTGACCACACCCAAAAAGTAGAAAAATCCACCCAAAACCTAAAAAAATTGAAATTTTTATATGAAAACCTTCTTTTGCCCATATCTCCTAAACTAAGCGTCCTAGAGCGAAATGGACTTCAATTCGTGACCACCCCCAAAATGTTGAAAAATCAACCCAAAACCTAAAAAATTGAAATTTTTATATGAAAAACTTCTTTTGCCCATATCTCCTAAACTAAGCGTCCTAGAGCGAAATGGACTTCAATTCGTGACCACCCCCAAAAAGTTGAAAAATCCACCCAAAACCTAAAAAAATTGAAATTTTTATATGAAAAACTTCTTTTGCCCATATCTCCTAAACTAAGCGTCCTAGAGCGAAAAGGACGATAATTCGTGACCACCCCCAAAAAGTTGAAAAATCATCCCAAAACCAAAAAAATTGAAATTTTTATATGAAAAACTTTTTTTGCCCATATCTCTTAAACTAAGCGTCCTAGAGCGAAAAGGACGATAATTCGTGACCACCCTCAAAAAGTTGAAAAATCCACCCAAAACCTTAAAAAATTGAAATTTTTATATGAAAAACTTCTTTTGCCCATATCTCCTAAACTAAGCGTCCTAGAGCGAAAAGGACGATAATTCGTGACCACCCCCAAAAAGTTGAAAAATCCACCCAAAACCTTAAAAAATTGAAATTTTTATATGAAAAACTTCTTTTGCCCATATCTCCTAAACTAAGCGTCCTAGAGCGAAAAGGACGATAATTCGTGACCACACCCAAAAAGTAGAAAAATCCACCCAAAACCTAAAAAAATTGAAATTTTTATATGAAAAACTTCTTTTGCCCATATCTCCTAAACTAAGTGTCCTAGAGCGAAAAGGACGATAATTCGTGACCACACCCAAAAAGTAGAAAAATCCACCCAAAATAATTCGTGACCACCCCCAAAATGTTGAAAAATCAACCCAAAACCTAAAAAATTGAAATTTTTATATAAAAAACTTATTTTGCCCATATCTCCTAAACTAAGCGTCCTAGAGCGAAATGGACTTCAATTCGTGACCACCCCCAAAAAGTTGAAAAATCCACCCAAAACCAAAAAAAATTGAAATTTTTATATGAAAAACTTCTTTTGCCCATATCTTCTAAACTAAGCGTCATAGAGCGAAAAGGACGATAATTCGTGACCACCCTCAAAAAGTTGAAAAATCCCCCCAAATCCTTAAAAAATTGAAATTTTTATATGAAAAACTTCTTTTGCCCATATCTCTTAAACTAAGCGTCCTAGAGCGAAAAGGACGATAATTCGTGACCACCCCCAACAAGTTGAAAACTCAACCCAAAACCTAAAAAATTAAATTTTTATATGAAAAACTTCTTTTGCCCATATCTCCTAAACGAAGCGTCCTAGAGCGAAAAGGACGATAATTCGTGACCACCCCCAACAAGTTGAAAAATCCACCCAAAACCTTAAAAAATTGAAATTTTTATATGAAAAACTTCTTTTGCCCATATCTCCTAAACTAAGCGTCCTAGAGCGAAAAGGACGATAATTCGTGACCACCCCCAACAAGTTGAAAAATTCACCCAAAACCTTAAAAAATTGAAATTTTTATATGAAAAACTTCTTTTGCCCATATCTCCTAAACTAAGCGTCCTAGAGCGAAAAGGACTTCAATTCGTGACAACCCCAAAAAGTTGAAAAATCCACCCAAAACCTAAAAAAATTGAAATTTTTATATGAAAAACTTCTTTTGCCCGTATCTCCTAAACTAAGCGTCCTAGAGCGAAAAGGACGATAATTCGTGACCACACCCAAAAAGTTGAAAAATCCACCCAAAACCTAAAAAAATTGAAATTTTTATATGAAAAACTTATTTTGCCCATATCTCCTAAACTAAGCGTCCTAGAGCGAAAAGGACGATAATTCGTGACCACACCCAAAAAGTAGAAAAATCCACCCAAAACCTAAAAAAATTGAAATTTTTATATGAAAAACTTCTTTTGCCCATATCTCCTAAACTAAGCGTCCTAGAGCGAAAAGGACGATAATTCGTGACCACCCCCAAAATGTTGAAAACTCAACCCAAAACCTAAAAAATTGAAATTTTTATATGAAAGACTTATTTTGCCCATATCTCCTAAACTAAGCGTCCTAGAGCGAAATGGACTTCAATTCGTGACCACCCCCAAAAAGTAGAAAAATCCACCCAAAACCTAAAAAAATTGAAATTTTTATATGAAAAACTTCTTTTGCCCATATCTCCTAAACTAAGCGTCCTAGAACGAAAAGGACGATAATTCGTGACCACCCCAAAATGTTGAAAAATCAACCCAAAACCAAAAAAATTTAAATTTTTATATGAAAAACTTCTTTTGCCCATATCTCCTAAACTAAGCGTCCTAGAGCGAAAAGGACGATAATTCGTGACCACCCCCAACAAGTTGAAAAATCCACCCAAAACCTTAAAAAATTGAAATTTTTATATGAAAAACTTCTTTTGCCCATATCTCCTAAACTAAGCGTCCTAGAGCGAAAAGGACGATAATTCGTGACCACACCCAAAAAGTAGAAAAATCCACCCAAAACCTAAAAAAATTGAAATTTTTATATGAAAAACTTCTTTTGCCCAGATCTCCTAAACTAAGCGTCCTAGAGCGAAAAGGACGATAATTCGTGACCACAGCCAAAAAGTAGAAAAATCAACCCAAAACCTAAAAAAATTGAAATTTTTATATGAAAAACTTCTTTTGCCCATATCTCCTAAACTAAGCGTCCTAGAGCGAAAAGGACGATAATTCGTGACCACCCCCAAAATGTAGAAAAATCAACCCAAAACCTAAAAAATTGAAATTTTTATATGAAAAACTTATTTTGCCCATATCTCCTAAACTAAGCGTCCTAGACTTCAATTCGTGACAACCCCCAAAAAGTGGAAAAATCCACCCAAAACCTAAAAAATTAAAATTTTTATATGAAAAACTTCTTTTGCCCATAAGCGTCCTAGAGCGAAAAGGACGATAATTCGTGACCACACCCAAAAAGTAGAAAAATCCACCCAAAACCTAAAAAAATTGAAATTTTTATATGAAAAACTTCTTTTGCCCATATCTCCTAAACTAAGCGTCCTAGAGCGAAATGGACTTCAATTCGTGACCACCCCCAAAAAGTTGAAAAATCCACCCAAAACCTAAAAAAATTGAAATTTTTATATGAAAAACTTCTTTTGTCCATATCTCCTAAACTAAGCGTCCTAGAGCGAAAAGGACGATAATTCGTGACCACCCCCAAAAAGTTGAAAAATCCACCCAAAACCTTAAAAAATTGAAATTTTTATATGAAAAACTTCTTTTGCCCATAAGCGTCCTAGAGCGAAAAGGACGATAATTCGTGACCACACCCAAAAAGTAGAAAAATCCACCCAAAACCTAAAAAAATTGAAATTTTTATATGAAAAACTTCTTTTGCCCATATCTCCTAAACTAAGCGTCCTAGAGCGAAAAGGACGATAATTCGTGACCACCCCCAAAAAGTTGAAAAATCCACCCAAAACCTTAAAAAATTGAAATTTTTATATGAAAAACTTCTTTTGCCCATATCTCCTAAACTAAGCGTCCTATAGCGAAAAGGACGATAATTCGTGACCACCCCCAAAAAGTTGAAAAATCCACCCAAAACCTTAAAAAATTGAAATTTTTATATGAAAAACTTCTTTTGCCCATATCTCCTAAACTAAGCGTCCTAGAACGAAAAGAACGATAATTCGTGACCACACCCAAAAAGTTGAAAAATCCACCCAAAACCTAAAAAACTTGAAATTTTTATATGAAAAACTTCTTTTGCCCATATCTCCTAAACTAAGCGCCCTAGAGCGAAAAGGACGATAATTCGTGACCACACCCAAAAAGTAGAAAAATCCACCCAAAACCTAAAAAAATTGAAATTTTTATATGAAAAACTTCTTTTGCCCATATATCCTAAACTAAGCGTCCTAGAGCGAAAAGGACGATAATTCGTGACCACCCCCAAGAAGTTGAAAAATCCACCCAAAACCTTAAAAAATTGAAATTTTTATATGAAAAACTTCTTTTGCCCATATCTCCTAAACTAAGCGTCCTAGAGCGAAAAGGACGATAATTCGTGACCACCCCCAAAAAGTTGAAAAATCCACCCAAAACCTAAAAAAATTTAAATTTTTATATGAAAAACTTATTTTGCCCATATCTCCTAAACTAAGCGTCCTAGAGCGAAAAGGACGACAATTCGTGACCACCCCGAAAAAGCTGAAAAATCCACCCAAAACCTAAAAAAAATTTAAATTTTTATATGAAAAACTTCTTTTGCCCATATCTCCTAAACTAAGCGTCCTAGAGCGAAAAGGACGATAATTCGTGACCACCCCCAACAAGTTGAAAAATCCACCCAAAACCTTAAAAAATTGAAATTTTTATATGAAAACCTTCTTTTGCCCATATCTCCTAAACTAAGCGTCCTAGAGCGAAATGGACTTCAATTCGTGACCACCCCCAAAATGTTGACAAATCAACCCTAAACCTAAAAAATTGAAATTTTTATATGAAAAACTTCTTTTGCCCATATCTCCTAAACTAAGCGTCCTAGAGCGAAATGGACTTCAATTCGTGACCACCCCCAAAAAGTTGAAAAATCCACCCAAAACCTAAAAAAATTGAAATTTTTATATGAAAAACTTCTTTTGCCCATATCTCCTAAACTAAGCGTCCTAGAGCGAAAAGGACGATAATTCGTGACCACCCCCAAAAAGTTGAAAAATCATCCCAAAACCAAAAAAATTGAAATTTTTATATGAAAAACTTTTTTTGCCCATATCTCTTAAACTAAGCGTCCTAGAGCGAAAAGGACGATAATTCGTGACCACCCTCAAAAAGTTGAAAAATCCACCCAAAACCTTAAAAAATTGAAATTTTTATATGAAAAACTTCTTTTGCCCATATCTCCTAAACTAAGCGTCCTAGAGCGAAAAGGACGATAATTCGTGACCACCCCCAAAAAGTTGAAAAATCCATCCAAAACCTTAAAAAATTGAAATTTTTATATGAAAAACTTCTTTTGCCCATATCTCCTAAACTAAGCGTCCTAGAGCGAAAAGGACGATAATTCGTGACCACACCCAAAAAGTAGAAAAATCCACCCAAAACCTAAAAAAATTGAAATTTTTATATGAAAAACTTCTTTTGCCCATATCTCCTAAACTAAGTGTCCTAGAGCGAAAAGGACGATAATTCGTGACCACACCCAAAAAGTAGAAAAATCCACCCAAAACCTAAAAAAATTGAAATTTTTATATGAAAAACTTCTTTTGCCCATATCTCCTAAACTAAGCGTCCTAGAGCGAAAAGGACGATAATTCGTGACCACCCCCAAAATGTTGAAAAATCAACCCAAAACCTAAAAAATTGAAATTTTTATATAAAAAACTTATTTTGCCCATATCTCCTAAACTAAGCGTCCTAGAGCGAAATGGACTTCAATTCGTGACCACCCCCAAAAAGTTGAAAAATCCACCCAAAACCAAAAAAAATTGAAATTTTTATATGAAAAACTTCTTTTGCCCATATCTTCTAAACTAAGCGTCATAGAGCGAAAAGGACGATAATTCGTGACCACCCTCAAAAAGTTGAAAAATCCCCCCAAATCCTTAAAAAATTGAAATTTTTATATGAAAAACTTCTTTTGCCCATATCTCTTAAACTAAGCGTCCTAGAGCGAAAAGGACGATAATTCGTGACCACCCCCAACAAGTTGAAAACTCAACCCAAAACCTAAAAAATTAAATTTTTATATGAAAAACTTCTTTTGCCCATATCTCCTAAACGAAGCGTCCTAGAGCGAAAAGGACGATAATTCGTGACCACCCCCAACAAGTTGAAAAATCCACCCAAAACCTTAAAAAATTGAAATTTTTATATGAAAAACTTCTTTTGCCCATATCTCCTAAACTAAGCGTCCTAGAGCGAAAAGGACGATAATTCGTGACCACCCCCAACAAGTTGAAAAATTCACCCAAAACCTTAAAAAATTGAAATTTTTATATGAAAAACTTCTTTTGCCCATATCTCCTAAACTAAGCGTCCTAGAGCGAAAAGGACTTCAATTCGTGACAACCCCCAAAAAGTTGAAAAATCCACCCAAAACCTAAAAAAATTGAAATTTTTATATGAAAAACTTCTTTTGCCCGTATCTCCTAAACTAAGCGTCCTAGAGCGAAAAGGACGATAATTCGTGACCACACCCAAAAAGTTGAAAAATCCACCCAAAACCTAAAAAAATTGAAATTTTTATATGAAAAACTTATTTTGCCCATATCTCCTAAACTAAGCGTCCTAGAGCGAAAAGGACGATAATTCGTGACCACACCCAAAAAGTAGAAAAATCCACCCAAAACCTAAAAAAATTGAAATTTTTATATGAAAAACTTCTTTTGCCCATATCTCCTAAACTAAGCGTCCTAGAGCGAAAAGGACGATAATTCGTGACCACCCCCAAAATGTTGAAAACTCAACCCAAAACCTAAAAAATTGAAATTTTTATATGAAAGACTTATTTTGCCCATATCTCCTAAACTAAGCGTCCTAGAGCGAAATGGACTTCAATTCGTGACCACCCCCAAAAAGTAGAAAAATCCACCCAAAACCTAAAAAAATTGAAATTTTTATATGAAAAACTTCTTTTGCCCATATCTCCTAAACTAAGCGTCCTAGAACGAAAAGGACGATAATTCGTGACCACCCCAAAATGTTGAAAAATCAACCCAAAACCAAAAAAATTTAAATTTTTATATGAAAAACTTCTTTTGCCCATATCTCCTAAACTAAGCGTCCTAGAGCGAAAAGGACGATAATTCGTGACCACCCTCAAAAAGTTGAAAAATCCACCCAAAACCTTAAAAAATTGAAATTTTTATATGAAAAACTTCTTTTGCCCATATCTCCTAAACTAAGCGTCCTAGAGCGAAAAGGACGATAATTCGTGACCACCCCCAAAATGTTGAAAAATCAACCAAAAACCTAAAAAATTGAAATTTTTATATAAAAAACTTATTTTGCCCATATCTCCTAAACTAAGCGTCCTAGAGCGAAATGGACTTCAATTCGTGACCACCCCCAAAAAGTTGAAAAATCCACCCAAAACCTAAAAAAAATTGAAATTTTTATATGAAAAACTTCTTTTGTCCATATCTCCTAAACTAAGCGTCCTAGAGCGAAAAGGACGATAATTCGTGACCACCCCCAAAAAGTTGAAAAATCCACCCAAAACCTTAAAAAATTGAAATTTTTATATGAAAAACTTCTTTTGCCCATAAGCGTCCTACACAGAAAAAAAAGTGTCTTGTAAAATTAAGGACCATTTTGACTTCCACATAGTTCAACAAATTTACTGTAATATAGTTCATTTTTCGTAACCACAACGAAAATTAACTTAGCTAAAGCAAAACTTATGAAAATTCAGTAAATGTTTCTTAGTTCACTAACTACGAAATGGGAAGTATTTTTCCTTAAATAAATTTCCAACACAGTAGTTAATGCATCGTTGTTTCTATTATAAAAATACATGGGCAATATAAAAATCTTACTACGAAATGTGGACAATTTACTAAGAAAAAATTTTGTATGGAAAAAAATTTTTGTAGTAAAAATTAACTTAACGACATTACCGATTCGTACGATGACTACCTACAGATTATTTCCCTTTTTATTATATGTTGGAGTGTTTTTACTCACATTGAAAATTTTAGTTAAAGTAGAATAAAAATTAGTTAATATAATCCTTGACAGGTGTATATAATTTTTATAAATTCCTCATAGATTTGGTATATATTTTACCTTAACTTATAGATAGAATTCCAACTAATCAATAAACGTGCTACTGGAAAATGTGAGTACATCATGCGAGGGAGTTTTTAGAGACATTTTGTGTATATCTCGTATGATTGTTTGTGTTTGTTATTGCGTCATTTATGCTGTTGTTGGTTGTTTTGATTCTAGAGACATTGGAATGTTCCTTGTTGGTATCTTTTGTGGTGAGAGTTGTTTTTTTGCAATAGCAAGATCAGAAAGGGATCGTGTGTGTGTGTGGAGTTGTTTTTCTTTACGGCAGGTATGTATCCCTTATGACTATTTGTGTCTTTGAGTTTTATTGTTGCATTCAGTTATGTTGATGCGTTTATGAAGTGCACACGTGGATTTAATTTTGCAAAATTGTACGTGCGATATTGGTGTTTATTAATGAAAATACATTTATTTCGAAACATTTTAGAAACTGAGAAGTGAATGATGTGATGTTAGAGGAATCAAAAACGTTTTTTATTGATAAAAACAAATAACAGATTAAGGAACTGTATATTTCTGTTAATATGTTAGTTTAAAATTAGTGCGGATTTTAAATTGATTTACATAAAAAATATACAACATGAGTGGTAATAGGATGATTTATATTTATTCTACATCTGGATCACAGGTTGAGAAGCAACCATTTTTTTGAATCTATATTTTTTATGTTACAGCAATTCCTACAGGTGAGTACTAAGATCGAGTTTAGCCGCTAAAATTAAAAATAAATCACTAAGCAAAGTATAAAATTATACCTCTTCGATACAAATTTAAATATAACTTGATGGAGAATAGCCCAAATCAAGTTTTTTATAAAGATTATTTTTTATAATGGATTATTAAAGAAAACTTATCATGGAAATTGCAATTTTAGCCGCTAAACTCAAACTTAATATCCACCTTAAATACTAAATGCTATACTGACAAGTGGAAATTATGTCTAATTTTATAATATTTTTTATTTCAAATATATTCTGAGACTAATTTCAATAACGTCCCATTTGTCCATGGATATGATTCCAATAATGTACCTACTGGATGGATTTTTCAATGTGGTAAGTTTTTCTATAAACGGTATTTTGTCCGTTTTTAATAAAACCAAAATTTCAATTTATTAAAAATTATTTTTTTCACTTGCAGGTAGACAGGTCTCGTAATGGTAATTTTTTGAATATTCTTACTGTTTAATACTAATTAAGCTTATATCCTTATTGGCTCTAGGAAATACTCTTGAAAACCGTAAGTTAAAGATCAATATGAACGATAGAATTAATTAATTAATAATATTTTTCTTATATTTTGTATAACTTTGCAATTTCAGATGCTTATAAGCCAAATCCGTCCAACAAAAGTTAGCCAAAATCGATGAAATTGGACAATTCAATTGAATATAGCAACTTATGCCACATATATCTTTCATATGTATAGAAAACATGCAAATTTAAATTAATGAGTTTAGTCCTAATAACATAGAATATTACTCTTTTGAAGAAGCAATTACTAACTACCGACAAGTAAATGCGTCCAACGTACTAATAAAAATATTTCCTTTATTGTATATCATAAGCCATAGTTTTGTGTAATATAATAATAATTCTTTGAAATAAAATACTGGTGGTTATAGAAAATTGACTTGTTTTTTACGAAAAATGTCTTAGTTGTATACAGGCTTGTTGTACCTTTGATTCCTCAATTTCTCTACTTTTTTGAAAATTATACCGACAAACAGTTTATTTCAAACCAATTTCTTAATACAGGTTTCCCAAAAAGTTGTTAATTTTTCCGGATAGCAGGAATATTTTGAATGAGTTTAACTATATTCTTCCCACAGCATAGTAATAATGAACTAAAATACGATGTAATACATGAACTAATTTATAAGAAAATCATGAACTTATCTAGATGAAAAAAATCTTTGGCGCCAAATCATGGTCATTCTTACTATGGGTTAGTTCATTTTTCATAAAAAATAGTAAACTTTTTTTTCGGTGTAGAGCGAAAAGGACGATAATTCGTGACCACACCCAAAAAGTAGAAAAATCCACCCAAAACCTAAAAAAATTGAAATTTTTATATGAAAAACTTCTTTTGCCCATATCTCCTAAACTAAGCGTCCTAGAGCGAAAAGGACGATAATTCGTGACCACCCCCAAAAAGTTGAAAAATCCACCCAAAACCTTAAAAATTTGAAATTTTTATATGAAAAACTTCTTTTGCCCATATCTCCTAAACTAAGCGTCCTAGAGCGAAAAGGACGATAATTCGTGACCACCCCCAAAAAGTTGAAAAATCCACCCAAAACCTTAAAAAATTGAAATTTTTATATGAAAAACTTCTTTTGCCCATATCTCCTAAACTAAGCGTCCTAGAACGAAAAGAACGATAATTCGTGACCACACCCAAAAAGTTGAAAAATCCACCCAAAACCTAAAAAACTTGAAATTTTTATATGAAAAACTTCTTTTGCCCATATCTCCTAAACTAAGCGCCCTAGAGCGAAAAGGACGATAATTCGTGACCACACCCAAAAAGTAGAAAAATCCACCCAAAACCTAAAAAAATTGAAATTTTTATATGAAAAACTTCTTTTGCCCATATATCCTAAACTAAGCGTCCTAGAGCGAAAAGGACGATAATTCGTGACCACAGCCAAAAAGTAGAAAAATCCACCCAAAACCTAAAAAAATTGAAATTTTTATATGAAAAACTTCTTTTGCCCATATCTCCTAAACTAAGCGTCCTAGAGCGAAAAGGACGATAATTCGTGACCACCCCCAAAAAGTTGAAAAATCAACCGAAAACCTAAAAAATTGAAATTTTTATATGAAAAACTTATTTTGCCCATATCTCCTAAACTAAGCGTCCTAGAGCGAAAAGGACGATAATTCGTGACCACCCCCAAAAAGTTGAAAAATTCACCCAAAACCTTAAAAAATTTAAATTTTTATATGAAAAACTTCTTTTGCCCATATCTCCTAAACTAAGCGTCCTAGAGCGAAAAGGACGATAATTCGTGACCACCCCCAACAAGATGAAAAACCCACCCAAAACCTAAAAAAATTTAAATTTTTATATGAAAAACTTCTTTTGCCCATATCTCCTAAACTAAGCGTCCTAGAGCGAAAAGGACGATAATTCGTGACCACCCCCAACAAGATGAAAAACCCACCCAAAACCTAAAAAAATTTAAATTTTTATATGAAAAACTTATTTTGCCCACATCTCCTAAACTAAGCGTCCTAGAGCGAAAAGGACGATAATTCGTGACCACCCCCAACAAGTTGAAAAATCCACCCAAAACCTTAAAAAATTTAAATTTTTATATGAAAAACTTATTTTGCCCATATCTCCTAAACTAAGCGTCCTAGAGCGAAAAGGACGACAATTCGTGACCACCCCCAAAAAGTTGAAAAATCCACCCAAAACCTAAAAAAATTTAAATTTTTATATGAAAAACTTCTTTTGCCCATATCTCCTAAACTAAGCGTCCTAGAGCGAAAAGGACGATAATTCGTGACCACCCCCAACAAGTTGAAAAATCCACCCAAAACCTTAAAAAATTGAAATTTTTATACGAAAAACTTCTTTTGCCCATATCTCCTAAACTAAGCGTCCTAGAGCGAAAAGGACGATAATTCGTGACCACCCTCAAAAAGTTGAAAAATCCACCCAAAACCTTAAAAAATTGAAATTTTTATATGAAAAACTTCTTTTGCCCATATCTCCTAAACTAAGCGTCCTAGAGCGAAAAGGACGATAATTCGTGACCACCCTCAAAAAGTTGAAAAATCCACCCAAAACCTTAAAAAATTGAAATTTTTATATGAAAAACTTCTTTTGCCCATATCTCCTAAACTAAGCGTCCTAGAGCGAAAAGGACGATAATTCGTGACCACCCCCAAAATGTTGAAAAATCATCCAAAAACCTAAAAAATTGAAATTTTTATATAAAAAACTTATTTTGCCCATATCTCCTAAACTAAGCGTCCTAGAGCGAAATGGACTTCAATTCGTGACCACCCCCAAAAAGTTGAAAAATCCACCCAAAACCTAAAAAAATTGAAATTTTTATATGAAAAACTTCTTTTGTCCATATCTCCTAAACTAAGCGTCCTAGAGCGAAAAGGACGATATTTCGTGACCACCCCCGAAAAGTTGAAAAATCCACCCAAAACCTTAAAAAATTGAAATTTTTATATGAAAAACTTCTTTTGCCCATAAGCGTCCTAGAGCGAAAAGGACGAAAATTCGTGACCACACCCAAAAAGTAGAAAAATCCACCCAAAACCTAAAAAAATTGAAATTTTTATATGAAAAACTTCTTTTGCCCATATCTCCTAAACTAAGCGTTCTAGAGCGAAAAGGACGATAATTCGTGACCACCCCCAAAATGTTGAAAAATCAACCCAAAACCTAAAAAATTGAAATTTTTATATGAAAAACTTCTTTTGCCCATATCTCCTAAACTAAGCGTCCTAGAGCGAAATGGACTTCAATTCGTGACCACCCCCAAAAAGTTGAAAAATCCACCTAAAACCTAAAAAAATTGAAATTTTTATATGAAAAACTTCTTTTGCCCATATCTCCTAAACTAAGCGTCCTAGAGCGAAATGGACTTCAATTCGTGACCACCCCCAAAAAGTTGAAAAATCCACCCAAAACCTAAAAAAATTGAAATTTTTATATGAAAAACTTCTTTTGCCCATATCTCCTAAACTAAGCGTCCTAGAGCGAAAAGGACGATAATTCGTGACCACACCCAAAAAGTAGAAAAATCCACCCAAAACCTAAAAAAATTGAAATTTTTATAGTAAAAACTTCTTTTGCCCATATCTCCTAAACTAAGCGTCCTAGAGCGAAAAGGACGATAATTCGTGACCACCCTCAAAAAGTTGAAAAATCCACCCAAAACCTTAAAAAATTGAAATTTTTATATGAAAAACTTCTTTTGCCCATATCTCCTAAACTAAGCGTCCTAGAGCGAAAAGGACGATAATTCGTGACCACCCCCAAAAAGTTGAAAAATCCACCCAAAACCTTAAAAAATTGAAATTTTTATATGAAAAACTTCTTTTGCCCATATCTCCTAAACTAAGCGTCCAGAGCGAAAAGGACGATAATTCGTGACCACCCTCAAAAAGTTGAAAAATCCACCCAAAACCTTAAAAAATTGAAATTTTTATATGAAAAACTTCTTTTGCCCATATCTCCTAAACTAAGCGTCCTAGAGCGAAAAGGACGATAATTCGTGACCACCCCCAAAATGTTGAAAAATCATCCAAAAACCTAAAAAATTGAAATTTTTATATAAAAAACTTATTTTGCCCATATCTCCTAAACTAAGCGTCCTAGAGCGAAATGGACTTCAATTCGTGACCACCCCCAAAAAGTTGAAAAATCCACCCAAAACCTAAAAAAATTGAAATTTTTATATGAAAAACTTCTTTTGTCCATATCTCCTAAACTAAGCGTCCTAGAGCGAAAAGGACGATAATTCGTGACCACCCCCGAAAAGTTGAAAAATCCACCCAAAACCTTAAAAAATTGAAATTTTTATATGAAAAACTTCTTTTGCCCATAAGCGTCCTAGAGCGAAAAGGACGATAATTCGTGACCACACCCAAAAAGTAGAAAAATCCACCCAAAACCTAAAAAAATTGAAATTTTTATATGAAAAACTTCTTTTGCCCATATCTCCTAAACTAAGCGTCCTAGAGCGAAAAGGACGATAATTCGTGACCACCCCCAAAAAGTTGAAAAGCCCATCCAAAACCTAAAAAATTGAAATTTTTATATGAAAAACTTCATTTGCCCATATCTCCTAAACTAAGCGTTCTAGAGCGAAAAGGACGATAATTCGTGACCACCCCCAAAATGTTGAAAAATCAACCCAAAACCTAAAAAATTGAAATTTTTATATGAAAAACTTCTTTTGCCCATATCTCCTAAACTAAGCGTCCTAGAGCGAAAAGGACGATAATTCGTGACCACACCCAAAAAGTAGAAAAATCCACCCAAAACCTAAAAAAATTGAAATTTTTATAGTAAAAACTTCTTTTGCCCATATCTCCTAAACTAAGCGTCCTAGAGCGAAAAGGACGATAATTCGTGACCACCCTCAAAAAGTTGAAAAATCCACCCAAAACCTTAAAAAATTGAAATTTTTATATGAAAAACTTCTTTTGCCCATATCTCCTAAACTAAGCGTCCTAGAGCGAAAAGGACGATAATTCGTGACCACCCCCAAAAAGTTGAAAAATCCACCCAAAACCTTAAAAAATTGAAATTTTTATATGAAAAACTTCTTTTGCCCATATCTCCTAAACTAAGCGTCCAGAGCGAAAAGGACGATAATTCGTGACCACCCTCACAATGTTGAAAAATCAACCCAAAACCTAAAAAATTGAAATTTTTATATGAAAAACTTATTTTGCCCATATCTCCTAAACTAAGCGTCCTAGAGCGAAATGGACTTCAATTCGTGACCACCCCCAAAAAGTTGAAAAACCCACCCAAAACCTTAAAAAATTGAAATTTTTATATGAAAAACTTCTTTTGCCCATATCTCCTAAACTAAGCGTCCTAGAGCGAAAAGGACGATAATTCGTGACCACCCCCAAAATGTTGAAAAATCAACCCAAAACCTAAAAAATTGAAAATTTTATATGAAAAACTTATTTTGCCCATATCTCCTAAACTAAGCGTCCTAGAGCGAAAAGGACGATAATTCGTGACCACCCCCAACAAGTTGAAAAATCCACCCAAAACCTTAAAAAATTGAAATTTTTATATGAAAAACTTCTTTTGCCCATATCTCCTAAACTAAGCGTCCTAGAGCGAAAAGGAGTTCAATTCGTGACCACCCCCAAAAAGTGGAAAAATCCACCCAAAACCTAAAAAAATTGAAATTTTTATATGAAAAACTTCTTTTGCCCATATCTCCTAAACTAAGCGTCCTAGACTTCAATTCGTGACAACCCCCAAAAAGTGGAAAAATCCACCCAAAACCTAAAAAATTAAAATTTTTATATGAAAAACTTCTTTTGCCCATATCTCCTAAACTAAGCGTCCTAGAGCGAAAAGGACGATAATTCGTGACCACCCCCAACAAGATGAAAAACCCACCCAAAACCTAAAAAAATTTAAATTTTTATATGAAAAACTTCTTTTGCCCATATCTCCTAAACTAAGCGTCCTAGAGCGAAAAGGACGATAATTCGTGACCGCCCCCAAAAAGTTGAAAAATCCACCCAAAACCTTAAAAAATTGAAATTTTTATATGAAAAACTTCTTTTGCCCATATCTCCTAAACTAAGCGTCCTAGAACGAAAAGAACGATAATTCGTGACCACACCCAAAAAGTTGAAAAATCCACCCAAAACCTAAAAAACTTGAAATTTTTATATGAAAAACTTCTTTTGCCCATATCTCCTAAACTAAGCGCCCTAGAGCGAAAAGGACGATAATTCGTGACCACACCCAAAAAGTAGAAAAATCCACCCAAAACCTAAAAAAATTGAAATTTTTATATGAAAAACTTCTTTTGCCCATATATCCTAAACTAAGCGTCCTAGAGCGAAAAGGACGATAATTCGTGACCACAGCCAAAAAGTAGAAAAATCCACCCAAAACCTAAAAAAATTGAAATTTTTATATGAAAAACTTCTTTTGCCCATATCTCCTAAACTAAGCGTCCTAGAGCGAAAAGGACGATAATTCGTGACCACCCCCAAAAAGTTGAAAAATCAAACGAAAACCTAAAAAATTGAAATTTTTATATGAAAAACTTATTTTGCCCATATCTCCTAAACTAAGCGTCCTAGAGCGAAAAGGACGATAATTCGTGACCACCCCCAAAAAGTTGAAAAATTCACCCAAAACCTTAAAAAATTTAAATTTTTATATGAAAAACTTCTTTTGCCCATATCTCCTAAACTAAGCGTCCTAGAGCGAAAAGGACGATAATTCGTGACCACCCCCAACAAGATGAAAAACCCACCCAAAACCTAAAAAAATTTAAATTTTTATATGAAAAACTTCTTTTGCCCATATCTCCTAAACTAAGCGTCCTAGAGCGAAAAGGACGATAATTCGTGACCACCCCCAACAAGATGAAAAACCCACCCAAAACCTAAAAAAATTTAAATTTTTATATGAAAAACTTATTTTGCCCACATCTCCTAAACTAAGCGTCCTAGAGCGAAAAGGACGATAATTCGTGACCACCCCCAACAAGTTGAAAAATCCACCCAAAACCTTAAAAAATTTAAATTTTTATATGAAAAACTTATTTTGCCCATATCTCCTAAACTAAGCGTCCTAGAGCGAAAAGGACGACAATTCGTGACCACCCCCAAAAAGTTGAAAAATCCACCCAAAACCTAAAAAAATTTAAATTTTTATATGAAAAACTTCTTTTGCCCATATCTCCTAAACTAAGCGTCCTAGAGCGAAAAGGACGATAATTCGTGACCACCCCCAACAAGTTGAAAAATCCACCCAAAACCTTAAAAAATTGAAATTTTTATATGAAAAACTTCTTTTGCCCATATCTCCTAAACTAAGCGTCCTAGAGCGAAAAGGACGATAATTCGTGACCACCCTCAAAAAGTTGAAAAATCCACCCAAAACCTTAAAAAATTGAAATTTTTATATGAAAAACTTCTTTTGCCCATATCTCCTAAACTAAGCGTCCTAGAGCGAAAAGGACGATAATTCGTGACCACCCTCAAAAAGATGAAAAATCCACCCAAAACCTTAAAAAATTGAAATTTTTATATGAAAAACTTCTTTTGCCCATATCTCCTAAACTAAGCGTCCTAGAGCGAAAAGGACGATAATTCGTTACCACCCCCAAAATGTTGAAAAATCATCCAAAAACCTAAAAAATTGAAATTTTTATATAAAAAACTTATTTTGCCCATATCTCCTAAACTAAGCGTCCTAGAGCGAAATGGACTTCAATTCGTGACCACCCCCAAAAAGTTGAAAAATCCACCCAAAACCTAAAAAAATTGAAATTTTTATATGAAAAACTTCTTTTGTCCATATCTCCTAAACTAAGCGTCCTAGAGCGAAAAGGACGATAATTCGTGACCACCCCCGAAAAGTTGAAAAATCCACCCAAAACCTTAAAAAATTGAAATTTTTATATGAAAAACTTCTTTTGCCCATAAGCGTCCTAGAGCGAAAAGGACGATAATTCGTGACCACACCCAAAAAGTAGAAAAATCCACCCAAAACCTAAAAAAATTGAAATTTTTATATGAAAAACTTCTTTTGCCCATATCTCCTAAACTAAGCGTCCTAGAGCGAAAAGGACGATAATTCGTGACCACCCCCAAAAAGTTGAAAAGCCCATCCAAAACCTAAAAATTGAAATTTTTATATGAAAAACTTCATTTGCCCATATCTCCTAAACTAAGCGTTCTAGAGCGAAAAGGACGATAATTCGTGACCACCCCCAAAATGTTGAAAAATCAACCCAAAACCTAAAAAATTGAAATTTTTATATGAAAAACTTCTTTTGCCCATATCTCCTAAACTAAGCGTCCTAGAGCGAAATGGACTTCAATTCGTGACCACCCCCAAAAAGTTGAAAAATCCACCTAAAACCTAAAAAAATTGAAATTTTTATATGAAAAACTTCTTTTGCCCATATCTCCTAAACTAAGCGTCCTAGAGCGAAATGGACTTCAATTCGTGACCACCCCCAAAAAGTTGAAAAATCCACCCAAAACCTAAAAAAATTGAAATTTTTATATGAAAAACTTCTTTTGCCCATATCTCCTAAACTAAGCGTCCTAGAGCGAAAAGGACGATAATTCGTGACCACACCCAAAAAGTAGAAAAATCCACCCAAAACCTAAAAAAATTGAAATTTTTATATGAAAAACTTCTTTTGCCCATATCTCCTAAACTAAGCGTCCTAGAGCGAAAAGGACGATAATTCGTGACCACCCTCAAAAAGTTGAAAAATCCACCCAAAACCTTAAAAAATTGAAATTTTTATATGAAAAACTTCTTTTGCCCATATCTCCTAAACTAAGCGTCCTAGAGCGAAAAGGACGATAATTCGTGACCACCCCCAAAAAGTTGAAAAATCCACCCAAAACCTTAAAAAATTGAAATTTTTATATGAAAAACTTCTTTTGCCCATATCTCCTAAACTAAGCGTCCAGAGCGAAAAGGACGATAATTCGTGACCACCCTCACAATGTTGAAAAATCAACCCAAAACCTAAAAAATTGAAATTTTTATATGAAAAACTTATTTTGCCCATATCTCCTAAACTAAGCGTCCTAGAGCGAAATGGACTTCAATTCGTGACCACCCCCAAAAAGTTGAAAAACCCACCCAAAACCTTAAAAAATTGAAATTTTTATATGAAAAACTTCTTTTGCCCATATCTCCTAAACTAAGCGTCCTAGAGCGAAAAGGACGATAATTCGTGACCACCCTCAAAAAGTTGAAAAATCCACCCAAAACCTTAAAAAATTGAAATTTTTATATGAAAAACTTCTTTTGCCCATATCTCCTAAACTAAGCGTCCTAGAGCGAAAAGGACGATAATTCGTGACCACCCCCAAAATGTTGAAAAATCATCCAAAAACCTAAAAAATTGAAATTTTTATATAAAAAACTTATTTTGCCCATATCTCCTAAACTAAGCGTCCTAGAGCGAAATGGACTTCAATTCGTGACCACCCCCAAAAAGTTGAAAAATCCACCCAAAACCTAAAAAAATTGAAATTTTTATATGAAAAACTTCTTTTGTCCATATCTCCTAAACTAAGCGTCCTAGAGCGAAAAGGACGATAATTCGTGACCACCCCCGAAAAGTTGAAAAATCCACCCAAAACCTTAAAAAATTGAAATTTTTATATGAAAAACTTCTTTTGCCCATAAGCGTCCTAGAGCGAAAAGGACGATAATTCGTGACCACACCCAAAAAGTAGAAAAATCCACCCAAAACCTAAAAAAATTGAAATTTTTATATGAAAAACTTCTTTTGCCCATATCTCCTAAACTAAGCGTCCTAGAGCGAAAAGGACGATAATTCGTGACCACCCCCAAAAAGTTGAAAAGCCCATCCAAAACCTAAAAAATTGAAATTTTTATATGAAAAACTTCATTTGCCCATATCTCCTAAACTAAGCGTTCTAGAGCGAAAAGGACGATAATTCGTGACCACCCCCAAAATGTTGAAAAATCAACCCAAAACCTAAAAAATTGAAATTTTTATATGAAAAACTTCTTTTGCCCATATCTCCTAAACTAAGCGTCCTAGAGCGAAATGGACTTCAATTCGTGACCACCCCCAAAAAGTTGAAAAATCCACCCAAAACCTAAAAAAATTGAAATTTTTATATGAAAAACTTCTTTTGCCCATATCTCCTAAACTAAGCGTCCTAGAGCGAAAAGGACGATAATTCGTGACCACACCCAAAAAGTAGAAAAATCCACCCAAAACCTAAAAAAATTGAAATTTTTATAGTAAAAACTTCTTTTGCCCATATCTCCTAAACTAAGCGTCCTAGAGCGAAAAGGACGATAATTCGTGACCACCCTCAAAAAGTTGAAAAATCCACCCAAAACCTTAAAAAATTGAAATTTTTATATGAAAAACTTCTTTTGCCCATATCTCCTAAACTAAGCGTCCTAGAGCGAAAAGGACGATAATTCGTGACCACCCCCAAAAAGTTGAAAAATCCACCCAAAACCTTAAAAAATTGAAATTTTTATATGAAAAACTTCTTTTGCCCATATCTCCTAAACTAAGCGTCCAGAGCGAAAAGGACGATAATTCGTGACCACCCTCACAATGTTGAAAAATCAACCCAAAACCTAAAAAATTTAAATTTTTATATGAAAAACTTCTTTTGCCCATATCTCCTAAACTAAGCGTCCTAGAGCGAAATGGACT
This sequence comes from Haematobia irritans, assembly GCF_050003625.1. Lineage (NCBI taxonomy): Eukaryota > Metazoa > Arthropoda > Insecta > Diptera > Muscidae > Haematobia > Haematobia irritans. The sequence goes on along the minus strand of NC_134397.1, from coordinate 168,559,086 downwards.
TCAATTCGTGACCACCCCCAAAAAGTTGAAAAACCCACCCAAAACCTTAAAAAATTGAAATTTTTATATGAAAAACTTCTTTTGCCCATATCTCCTAAACTAAGCGTCCTAGAGCGAAAAGGACGATAATTCGTGACCACCCCCAAAATGTTGAAAAATCCACCCAAAACCTAAAAAATTGAAAATTTTATATGAAAAACTTATTTTGCCCATATCTCCTAAACTAAGCGTCCTAGAGCGAAAAGGACGATAATTCGTGACCACCCCCAACAAGTTGAAAAATCCACCCAAAACCTTAAAAAATTGAAATTTTTATATGAAAAACTTCTTTTGCCCATATCTCCTAAACTAAGCGTCCTAGAGCGAAAAGGAGTTCAATTCGTGACCACCCCCAAAAAGTGGAAAAATCCACCCAAAACCTAAAAAAATTGAAATTTTTATATGAAAAACTTCTTTTGCCCATATCTCCTAAACTAAGCGTCCTAGACTTCAATTCGTGACAACCCCCAAAAAGTGGAAAAATCCACCCAAAACCTAAAAAATTAAAATTTTTATATGAAAAACTTCTTTTGCCCATATCTCCTAAACTAAGCGTCCTAGAGCGAAAAGGACGATAATTCGTGACCACCCCCAACAAGATGAAAAACCCACCCAAAACCTAAAAAAATTTAAATTTTTATATGAAAAACTTCTTTTGCCCATATCTCCTAAACTAAGCGTCCTAGAGCGAAAAGGACGATAATTCGTGACCACCCACAAAAAGTGGAAAAATCCACCCAAAACCTAAAAAAATTGAAATTTTTATATGAAAAACTTATTTTGCCCACATCTCCTAAACTAAGCGTCCTAGAGCGAAAAGGACGATAATTCGTGACCACCCCCAACAAGTTGAAAAATCCACCCAAAACCTTAAAAAATTGAAATTTTTATATGAAAAACTTCTTTTGCCCATATCTCCTAAACTAAGCGTCCTAGAGCGAAAAGGACGATAATTCGTGACCACCCCCAACAAGTTGAAAAATCCACCCAAAACCTTAAAAAATTGAAATTTTTATATGAAAAACTTCTTTTGCCCATATCTCCTAAACTAAGCGTCCTAGAGCGAAAAGGACGATAATTCGTGACCACCCTCAAAAAGTTGAAAAATCCACCCAAAACCTTAAAAAATTGAAATTTTTATATGAAAAACTTCTTTTGCCCATATCTCCTAAACTAAGCGTCCTAGAGCGAAAAGGACGATAATTCGTGACCACCCTCAAAAAGTTGAAAAATCCACCCAAAACCTTAAAAAATTGAAATTTTTATATGAAAAACTTCTTTTGCCCATATCTCCTAAACTAAGCGTCCTAGAGCGAAAAGGACGATAATTCGTGACCACCCCCAAAATGTTGAAAAATCAACCAAAAACCTAAAAAATTGAAATTTTTATATAAAAAACTTATTTTGCCCATATCTCCTAAACTAAGCGTCCTAGAGCGAAATGGACTTCAATTCGTGACCACCCCCAAAAAGTTGAAAAATCCACCCAAAACCTAAAAAAATTTAAATTTTTATATGAAAAACTTCTTTTGTCCATATCTCCTAAACTAAGCGTCCTAGAGCGAAAAGGACGATAATTCGTGACCACCCCCAAAAAGTTGAAAAATCCACCCAAAACCTTAAAAAATTGAAATTTTTATATGAAAAACTTCTTTTGCCCATAAGCGTCTTAGAGCGAAAAGGACGATAATTCGTGACCACACCCAAAAAGTAGAAAAATCCACCCAAAACCTAAAAAAATTGAAATTTTTATATGAAAAACTTCTTTTGCCCATATCTCCTAAACTAAGCGTCCTAGAGCGAAAAGGACGATAATTCGTGACCACCCCCAAAAAGTTGAAAAATCCACCCAAAACCTTAAAAAATTGAAATTTTTATATGAAAAACTTCTTTTGCCCATATCTCCTAAACTAAGCGTCCTAGAGCGAAAAGGACGACAATTCGTGACCACCCCGAAAAAGCTGAAAAATCCACCCAAAACCTAAAAAAAATTTAAATTTTTATATGAAAAACTTCTTTTGCCCATATCTCCTAAACTAAGCGTCCTAGAGCGAAAAGGACGATAATTCGTGACCACCCCCAACAAGTTGAAAAATCCACCCAAAACCTTAAAAAATTGAAATTTTTATATGAAAAACTTCTTTTACCCATATCTCCTAAACTAAGCGTCCTAGAGCGAAAAGGACGATAATTCGTGACCACCCTCAAAAAGTTGAAAAATCCACCCAAAACCTTAAAAAATTGAAATTTTTATATGAAAAACTTCTTTTGCCCATATCTCCTAAACTAAGCGTCCTAGAGCGAAAAGGACGATAATTCGTGACCACCCCCAAAAAGTTGAAAAATCCACCCAAAACCTTAAAAAATTGAAATTTTTATATGAAAAACTTCTTTTGCCCATATCTCCTAAACTAAGCGTCCTAGAGCGAAAAGGACGATAATTCGTGACCACAGCCAAAAAGTAGAAAAATCCACCAAAACCTAAAAAAATTGAAATTTTTATATGAAAAACTTCTTTTGCCCATATCTCCTAAACTAAGCGTCCTAGAGCGAAAAGGACGATAATTCGTGACCACCCCCAAAATGTTGAAAAATCAACCGAAAACCTAAAAAATTGAAATTTTTATATGAAAAACTTATTTTGCCCATATCTCCTAAACTAAGCGTCCTAGAGCGAAAAGGACGATAATTCGTGACCACCCCCAACAAGTTGAAAAATTCACCCAAAACCTTAAAAAATTTAAATTTTTATATGAAAAACTTCTTTTGTCCATATCTCCTAAACTAAGCGTCCTAGAGCGAAAAGGACGATAATTCGTGACCACCCCCAACAAGTTGAAAAATCAACCCAAAACCAAAAAAATTGAAATTTTTATATGAAAAACTTCTTTTGCCCATATCTCCTAAACTAAGCGTCCTAGAGCGAAAAGGACGATAATTCGTGACCACCCCCAACAAGTTGAAAAATCCATCCAAAACCTTAAAAAATTGAAATTTTTATATGAAAAACTTCTTTTGCCCATATCTCCTAAACTAAGCGTCCTAGAGCGAAAAGGACGATAATTCGTGACCACACCCAAAAAGTAGAAAAATCCACCCAAAACCTAAAAAAATTGAAATTTTTATATGAAAAACTTCTTTTGCCCATATCTCCTAAACTAAGCGTCCTAGAGCGAAATGTTGAAAAATCAACCCAAAACCTAAAAAAATTGAAATTTTTATATGAAAAACTTCTTTTTCCCATATCTCCTAAACTAAGCGTCCTAGAGCGAAAAGGACGATAATTCGTGACCACCCCCAAAATGTTGAAAAATCAACCCAAAACCTAAAAAATTGAAATTTTTATATGAAAAACTTATTTTGCCCATATCTCCTAAACTAAGCGTCCTAGAGCGAAATGGACTTCAATTCGTGACCACCCCCAAAAAGTTGAAAAATCCACCCAAAACCTAAAAAAATTGAAATTTTTATATGAAAAACTTCTTTTGCCCATATCTCCTAAACTAAGCGTCCTAGAGCGAAAAGGAAGATAATGCGTGACCTCCCCCAAAAACTTGAAAAATCCACCCAAAACCTAAAAAAATTTAAATTTTTATATGAAAAACTTCTTTTGCCCATATCTCCTAAACTAAGCGTCCTAGAGCGAAAAGGACTTCAATTCGTGACAACCCCCAAAAAGTGGAAAAACCCACCAAAAACCTAAAAAAATGAAATTTTTATATAAAAAACTTCTTTTGCCCGTATCTCCTAAACTAAGCGTCCTAGAGCGAAAAGGAAGATAATTCGTGACCTCCCCCAAAAACTTGAAAAATCCACCCAAAACCTAAAAAAATTGAAATTTTTATATGAAAAATTTCTTTTGCCCATATCTAAACTAAACTAAGCGTCCTAGGCGAAAAGGACGATAATTCGTGACTACCCCCAAAAAGTTGAAAAACCCACCCAAAACCTAAAAAAACTGAAATTTTTATATGAAAAACTGCTTTTGCCCATATCTCCTAAACTAAGCGTCCTGAGCGAAAAGGACGATAATTCGTGACCACCCACAAGAAAGTGGAAACATCCACCCAAAACCTAAAAAAATTTAAATTTTTATATGAAAAACTTATTTTGCCCATATCTCCTAAACTAAGCGTCCTAGAGCGAAAAGGACGATAATTCGTGACCACCCCCAAAAAGTGGAAAAATCCACCCAAAACCTAAAAAAATTGAAATTTTTATATGAAAAACTTCTTTTGCCCGTATCTCCTAAACTAAGCGTCCTAGAGCGAAAAGGACGATAATTCGTGACCACCCACAAAAAGTGGAAAAATCCACCCAAAACCTAAAAAAATTGAAATTTTTATATGAAAAACTTATTTTGCCCATATCTCCTAAACTAAGCGTCCTAGAGCGAAAAGGACGATAATTCGTGACCACCCCCTAAAAGTTGAAAAACCCACCCAAAACCTAAAAAAATTGAAATTTTTATATGAAAAACTTCTTGTGCCCATATCTCATAAACTAAGCGTCCTAGAGCGAAAAGGACGATAATTCGTGACCACCCCCAACAAGTTGAAAAATCCACCCAAAACCTTAAAAAATTGAAATTTTTATATGAAAAACTTCTTTTGCCCATATCTCCTAAACTAAGCGTCCTAGACTTCAATTCGTGACAACCCCCAAAAAGTGGAAAAATCCACCCAAAACCTAAAAAATTAAAATTTTTATATGAAAAACTTCTTTTGCCCATATCTCCTAAACTAAGCGTCCTAGAGCGAAAAGGACGATAATTCGTGACCACCCCCAACAAGATGAAAAACCCACCCAAAACCTAAAAAAATTTAAATTTTTATATGAAAAACTTCTTTTGCCCATATCTCCTAAACTAAGCGTCCTAGAGCGAAAAGGACGATAATTCGTGACCACCCACAAAAAGTGGAGAAATCCACCCAAAACCTAAAAAAATTGAAATTTTTATATGAAAAACTTATTTTGCCCACATCTCCTAAACTAAGCGTCCTAGAGCGAAAAGGACGATAATTCGTGACCACCCCCAAAAAGTTGAAAAATCCACCCAAAACCTTAAAAAATTGAAATTTTTATATGAAAAACTTCTTTTGCCCATATCTCCTAAACTAAGCGTCCTAGAGCGAAAAGGACGATAATTCGTGACCACCCCCAAAAAGTTGAAAAATCCACCCAAAACCTAAAAAAATTTAAATTTTTATATGAAAAACTTATTTTGCCCATATCTCCTAAACTAAGCGTCCTAGAGCGAAAAGGACGACAATTCGTGACCACCCCGAAAAAGCTGAAAAATCCACCCAAAACCTAAAAAAATTTAAATTTTTATATGAAAAACTTATTTTGCCCATATCTCCTAAACTAAGCGTCCTAGAGCGAAAAGGACGATAATTCGTGACCACCCCCAAAATGTTGAAAAATCAACCAAAAACCAAAAAAATTGAAATTTTTATATAAAAAACTTATTTTGCCCATATCTCCTAAACTAAGCGTCCTAGAGCGAAATGGACTTCAATTCGTGACCACCCCCAAAAAGTTGAAAAATCCACCCAAAACCTAAAAAAATTGAAATTTTTATATGAAAAACTTCTTTTGTCCATATCTCCTAAACTAAGCGTCCTAGAGCGAAAAGGACGATAATTCGTGACCACCCCCAAAAAGTTGAAAACTCCACCCAAAACCTTAAAAAATTGAAATTTTTATATGAAAAACATCTTTTGCCCATAAGCGTCCTAGAGCGAAAAGGACGATAATTCGTGACCACCCCCAAAAAGTTGAAAAATCCACCCAAAACCTTAAAAAATTGAAATTTTTATATGAAAAACTTCTTTTGCCCATATCTACTAAACTAAGCGTCCTAGAGCGAAAAGAACGATAATTCGTGACCACACCCAAAAAGTTGAAAAATCCACCCAAAACCTAAAAAACTTGAAATTTTTATATGAAAAACTTCTTTTGCCCATATCTCCTAAACTAAGCGCCCTAGAGCGAAAAGGACGATAATTCGTGACCACACCCAAAAAGTAGAAAAATCCACCCAAAACCTAAAAAAATTGAAATTTTTATATGAAAAACTTATTTTGCCCATATATCCTAAACTAAGCGTCCTAGAGCGAAAAGGATGATAATTCGTGACCACAGCCAAAAAGTAGAAAAATCCACCCAAAACCTAAAAAAATTGAAATTTTTATATGAAAAACTTCTTTTGCCCATATCTCCTAAACTAAGCGTCCTAGAGCGAAAAGGACGATAATTCGTGACCACCCCCAAAATGTTGAAAAATCAACCGAAAACCTAAAAAATTGAAATTTTTATATGAAAAACTTATTTTGCCCATATCTCCTAAACTAAGCGTCCTAGAGCGAAAAGGACGATAATTCGTGACCACCCCCAAAAAGTTGAAAAATCCACCCAAAACCTTAAAAAATTGAAATTTTTATATGAAAAACTTCTTTTGCCCTTATCTCCTAAACTAAGCGTCCTAGAGCGAAAAGGACGATAATTCGTGACCACACCCCAAATGTTGAAAAATCAACCCAAAACCAAAAAAATTGAAATTTTTATATAAAAAACTTCTTTTGCCCATATCTCCTAAACTAAGCGTCCTAGAGCGAAAAGGACGATAATTCGTGACCACACCCAAAATGTTGAAATATCAACCCAAAACCAAAAAAATTGAAATTTTTATATGAAAAACTTCTTTTGCCCATATCTCCTAAACTAAGCGTCCTAGAGCGAAAAGGACGATAATTCGTGACCACAGCCAAAAAGTAGAAAAATCCACCCAAAACCTAAAACAATTGAAATTTTTATATGAAAAACTTCTTTTGCCCATATCTCCTAAACTAAGCGTCCTAGAGCGAAAAGGACGACAATTCGTGACCACCCCCAAAATGTTGAAAAATAAACCGAAAACCTAAAAAATTGAAATTTTTATATGAAAAACTTATTTTGCCCATATCTCCTAAACTAAGCGTCCTAGAGCGAAAAGGACGATAATTCGTGACCACCCCCAAAATGTTGAAAAATCAACCCAAAACCTAAAAAATTGAAATTTTTATATGAAAAACTTCTTTTGCCCATATCTCCTAAACTAAGCGTCCTAGAGCGAAATGGACTTCAATTCGTGACCACCCCCAAAAAGTTGAAAAATCCACCCAAAACCTAAAAAAATTGAAATTTTTATATGAAAAACTTCTTTTGCCCATATCTCCTAAACTAAGCGTCCTAGAGCGAAAAGGACGATAATTCGTGACCACCCCCAAAAAGTTGAAAAATCATCCCAAAACCAAAAAAATTGAAATTTTTATATGAAAAACTTCTTTTGCCCATATCTCCTAAACTAAGCGTCCTAGAGCGAAAAGGACGATAATTCGTGACCATCCCCAACAAGTTGAAAAATTCACCCAAAACCTTAAAAAATTTAAATTTTTATATGAAAAACTTCTTTTGCCCATATCTCCTAAACTAAGCGTCCTAGAGCGAAAAGGACGATAATTCGTGACCACCCCCAACAAGTTGAAAAATCAACCCAAAACCAAAAATTGAAATTTTTATATGAAAAACTTCTTTTGCCCATATCTCCTAAACTAAGCGTCCTAGAGCGAAAAGGACGATAATTCGTGACCACCCCCAACAAGTTGAAAAATCCACCCAAAACCTTAAAAAATTGAAATTTTTATATGAAAAACTTCTTTTGCCCATATCTCCTAAACTAAGCGTCCTAGAGCGAAAAGGACGATAATTCGTGACCACACCCAAAAAGTAGAAAAATCCACCCAAAACCTAAAAAAATTGAAATTTTTATATGAAAAACTTCTTTTGCCCATATCTCCTAAACTAAGCGTCCTAGAGCGAAAAGGACGATAATTCGTGACCACCCCAAAATGTTGAAAAATCAACCCAAAACCTAAAAAAATTTAAATTTTTATATGAAAAACTTCTTTTGCCCATATCTCCTAAACTAAGCGTCCTAGAGCGAAAAGGACGATAATTCGTGACCACCCCCAAAATGTTGAAAAATCAACCCAAAACCTAAAAAATTGAAATTTTTATATGAAAAACTTATTTTGCCCATATCTCCTAAACTAAGCGTCCTAGAGCGAAATGGACTTCAATTCGTGACCACCCCCAAAAAGTTGAAAAATCCACCCAAAACCTAAAAAAATTGAAATTTTTATATGAAAAACTTCTTTTGCCCATATCTCCTAAACTAAGCGTCCTAGAGCGAAAAGGAAGATAATTCGTGACCTCCCCCAAAAACTTGAAAAATCCACCCAAAACTTAAAAAAATTGAAATTTTTATATGAAAAACTTCTTTTGCCCATATCTCCTAAACTAAGCGTCCTAGAGCGAAGGACTTCAATTCGTGACAACCCCCAAAAAGTGGAAAAACCCACCAAAAACCTAAAAAAATGAAATTTTTATATAAAAAACTTCTTTTGCCCGTATCTCCTAAACTAACCGTCCTAGAGCGAAAAGGAAGATAATTCGTGACCTCCCCCAAAAACTTGAAAAATCCACCCAAAACCTAAAAAAATTGAAATTTTTATATGAAAAATTTCTTTTGCCCATATCTAAACTAAACTAAGCGTCCTAGGCGAAAAGGACGATAATTCGTGACTACCCCCAAAAAGTTGAAAAACCCACCCAAAACCTAAAAAAACTGAAATTTTTATATGAAAAACTGCTATTGCCCATATCTCCTAAACTAAGCGTCCTAGAGCGAAAAGGACGATAATTCGTGACCACCCCCTAAAAGTTGAAAAACCCACCCAAAACCTAAAAAAATTGAAATTTTTATATGAAAAACTTCTTCTGTCCATATCTCCTAAACTAAGCGTCCTAGAGCGAAAAGGACGATAATTCGTGACCACCCCCAACAAGTGGAAAAATCCACCCAAAACCTAAAAAAAAATGAAATTTTTATATGAAAAATTTCTTTTGCCCATATCTCCTAAACTAAGCGTCCTAGGGCGAAAAGGACGATAATTCGTGACCATCCCCAACAAGTTGAAAAATCCACCCAAAACCTTAAAAAATTGAAATTTTTATATGAAAAACTTCTTTTGCCCATATCTCCTAAACTAAGCGTCCTAGACTTCAATTCGTGACAACCCCCAAAAAGTGGAAAAATCCACCCAAAACCTAAAAAATTAAAATTTTTATATGAAAAACTTCTTTTGCCCATATCTCCTAAACTAAGCGTCCTAGAGCGAAAAGGACGATAATTCGTGACCACCCCCAACAAGATGAAAAACCCACCCAAAACCTAAAAAAATTTAAATTTTTATATGAAAAACTTCTTTTGCCCATATCTCCTAAACTAAGCGTCCTAGAGCGAAAAGGACGATAATTCGTGACCACCCACAAAAAGTGAAAAAATCCACCCAAAACATAAAAAAAATGAAATTTTTATATGAAAAACTTATTTTGCCCACATCTCCTAAACTAAGCGTCCTAGAGCGAAAAGGACGATAATTCGTGACAACCCCCTAAAAGTTGAAAAACCCACCCAAAACCTAACAAAATTGAAATTTTTATATGAAAAACTTCTTTTGCCCATATCTCCTAAACTAAGCGTCCTAGAGCGAAAAGGACGATAATTCGTGACCACCCCCAACAAGTTGAAAAATCCACCCAAAACCTTAAAAAATTGAAATTTTTATATGAAAAACTTATTTTGCCTATATCTCCTAAACTAAGCGTCCTAGAGCGAAAAGGAGTTCAATTCGTGACCACCCCCAAAAAGTGGAAAAATCCACCCAAAACCTAAAATAAATGAAATTTTTATATGAAAAATTTCTTTTGCCCATATCTCCTAAACTAAGCGTCCTAGGGCGAAAAGGACGATAATTCGTGACCATCCCCAACAAGTTGAAAAATCCACCCAAAACCTTAAAAAATTGAAATTTTTATATGAAAAACTTCTTTTGCCCATATCTCCTAAACTAAGCGTCCTAGACTTCAATTCGTGACAACCCCCAAAAAGTGGAAAAATCCACCCAAAACCTAAAAAATTAAAATTTTTATAAGAAAAACTTCTTTTGCCCATATCTCCTAAACTAAGCGTCCTAGAGCGAAAAGGACGATAATTCGTGACCACCCCCAACAAGATGAAAAACCCACCCAAAACCTAAAAAAATTTAAATTTTTATATGAAAAACTTCTTTTGCCCATATCTCCTAAACTAAGCGTCCTAGAGCGAAAAGGACGATAATTCGTGACCACCCACAAAAAGTGAAAAAATCCACCCAAAACATAAAAAAAATGAAATTTTTATATGAAAAACTAATTTTGCCCACATCTCCTAAACTAAGCGTCCTAGAGCGAAAAGGACGATAATTCGTGACCACCCCCAACAAGTTGAAAAATCCACCCAAAACCTTAAAAAATTGAAATTTTTATATGAAAAACTTCTTTTGCCCATATCTCCTAAACTAAGCGTCCTAGAGCGAAAAGGACAATAATTCGTGACCACCCCCAAAAAGTTGAAAAATCCACCCAAAACCTAAAAAAATTTAAATTTTTATATGAAAAACTTATTTTGCCCATATCTCCTAAACTAAGCGTCCTAGAGCGAAAAGGACGACAATTCGTGACCACCCCCAAAAAGCTGAAAAATCCACCCAAAACCTAAAAAAAATTTAAATTTTTATATGAAAAACTTCTTTTGCCCATATCTCCTAAACTAAGCGTCCTAGAGCGAAAAGGACGATAATTCGTGACCACCCCCAACAAGTTGAAAAATCCACCCAAAACCTCAAAAAATTGAAATTTTTATATGAAAAACTTCTTTTGCCCATATCTCCTAAACTAGGCGTCCTAGAGCGAAAAGGACGATAAATCGTGACCACCCCCAACAAGTTGAAAAATCCACCCAAAACCAAAAAAAATTGAAATTTTTATATGAAAAACTTCTTTTGCCCATATCTTCTAAACTAAGCGTCATAGAGCGAAAAGGACGATAATTCGTGACCACCCTCAAAAAGTTGAAAAATCCCCCCAAATCCTTAAAAAATTGAAATTTTTATATGAAAAACTTCTTTTGCCCATATCTCTTAAACTAAGCGTCCTAGAGCGAAAAGGACGATAATTCGTGACCACCCCCAACAAGTTGAAAACTCAACCCAAAACCTAAAAAATTAAATTTTTATATGAAAAACTTCTTTTGCCCATATCTCCTAAACGAAGCGTCCTAGAGCGAAAAGGACGATAATTCGTGACCACCCCCAACAAGTTGAAAAATCCACCCAAAACCTTAAAAAATTGAAATTTTTATATGAAAAACTTCTTTTGCCCATATCTCCTAAACTAAGCGTCCTAGAGCGAAAAGGACGATAATTCGTGACCACCCCCAACAAGTTGAAAAATTCACCCAAAACCTTAAAAAATTGAAATTTTTATATGAAAAACTTCTTTTGCCCATATCTCCTAAACTAAGCGTCCTAGAGCGAAAAGGACTTCAATTCGTGACAACCCCCAAAAAGTTGAAAAATCCACCCAAAACCTAAAAAAATTGAAATTTTTATATGAAAAACTTCTTTTGCCCGTATCTCCTAAACTAAGCGTCCTAGAGCGAAAAGGACGATAATTCGTGACCACACCCAAAAAGTTGAAAAATCCACCCAAAACCTAAAAAAATTGAAATTTTTATATGAAAAACTTATTTTGCCCATATCTCCTAAACTAAGCGTCCTAGAGCGAAAAGGACGATAATTCGTGACCACACCCAAAAAGTAGAAAAATCCACCCAAAACCTAAAAAAATTGAAATTTTTATATGAAAAACTTCTTTTGCCCATATCTCCTAAACTAAGCGTCCTAGAGCGAAAAGGACGATAATTCGTGACCACCCCCAAAATGTTGAAAACTCAACCCAAAACCTAAAAAATTGAAATTTTTATATGAAAGACTTATTTTGCCCATATCTCCTAAACTAAGCGTCCTAGAGCGAAATGGACTTCAATTCGTGACCACCCCCAAAAAGTAGAAAAATCCACCCAAAACCTAAAAAAATTGAAATTTTTATATGAAAAACTTCTTTTGCCCATATCTCCTAAACTAAGCGTCCTAGAACGAAAAGGACGATAATTCGTGACCACCCCAAAATGTTGAAAAATCAACCCAAAACCAAAAAAATTTAAATTTTTATATGAAAAACTTCTTTTGCCCATATCTCCTAAACTAAGCGTCCTAGAGCGAAAAGGACGATAATTCGTGACCACCCTCAAAAAGTTGAAAAATCCACCCAAAACCTTAAAAAATTGAAATTTTTATATGAAAAACTTCTTTTGCCCATATCTCCTAAACTAAGCGTCCTAGAGCGAAAAGGACGATAATTCGTGACCACCCCCAAAATGTTGAAAAATCAACCAAAAACCTAAAAAATTGAAATTTTTATATAAAAAACTTATTTTGCCCATATCTCCTAAACTAAGCGTCCTAGAGCGAAATGGACTTCAATTCGTGACCACCCCCAAAAAGTTGAAAAATCCACCCAAAACCTAAAAAAAATTGAAATTTTTATATGAAAAACTTCTTTTGTCCATATCTCCTAAACTAAGCGTCCTAGAGCGAAAAGGACGATAATTCGTGACCACCCCCAAAAAGTTGAAAAATCCACCCAAAACCTTAAAAAATTGAAATTTTTATATGAAAAACTTCTTTTGCCCATATCTCCTAAACTAAGCGTCCTAGAGCGAAAAGGACGATAATTCGTGACCACCCCCAAAATGTTGAAAAATCAACCAAAAACCTAAAAAATTGAAATTTTTATATAAAAAACTTATTTTGCCCATATCTCCTAAACTAAGCGTCCTAGAGCGAAATGGACTTCAATTCGTGACCACCCCCAAAAAGTTGAAAAATCCACCCAAAACCTAAAAAAAATTGAAATTTTTATATGAAAAACTTCTTTTGTCCATATCTCCTAAACTAAGCGTCCTAGAGCGAAAAGGACGATAATTCGTGACCACCCCCTAAAAGTTGAAAAACCCACCCAAAACCTAAAAAAATTGAAATTTTTATATGAAAAACTTCTTCTGTCCATATCTCCTAAACTAAGCGTCCTAGAGCGAAAAGGACGATAATTCGTGACCACCCCCAACAAGTGGAAAAATCCACCCAAAACCTAAAAAAAAATGAAATTTTTATATGAAAAATTTCTTTTGCCCATATCTCCTAAACTAAGCGTCCTAGGGCGAAAAGGACGATAATTCGTGACCATCCCCAACAAGTTGAAAAATCCACCCAAAACCTTAAAAAATTGAAATTTTTATATGAAAAACTTCTTTTGCCCATATCTCCTAAACTAAGCGTCCTAGACTTCAATTCGTGACAACCCCCAAAAAGTGGAAAAATCCACCCAAAACCTAAAAAATTAAAATTTTTATATGAAAAACTTCTTTTGCCCATATCTCCTAAACTAAGCGTCCTAGAGCGAAAAGGACGATAATTCGTGACCACCCCCAACAAGATGAAAAACCCACCCAAAACCTAAAAAAATTTAAATTTTTATATGAAAAACTTCTTTTGCCCATATCTCCTAAACTAAGCGTCCTAGAGCGAAAAGGACGATAATTCGTGACCACCCACAAAAAGTGAAAAAATCCACCCAAAACATAAAAAAAATGAAATTTTTATATGAAAAACTTATTTTGCCCACATCTCCTAAACTAAGCGTCCTAGAGCGAAAAGGACGATAATTCGTGACAACCCCCTAAAAGTTGAAAAACCCACCCAAAACCTAACAAAATTGAAATTTTTATATGAAAAACTTCTTTTGCCCATATCTCCTAAACTAAGCGTCCTAGAGCGAAAAGGACGATAATTCGTGACCACCCCCAACAAGTTGAAAAATCCACCCAAAACCTTAAAAAATTGAAATTTTTATATGAAAAACTTATTTTGCCTATATCTCCTAAACTAAGCGTCCTAGAGCGAAAAGGAGTTCAATTCGTGACCACCCCCAAAAAGTGGAAAAATCCACCCAAAACCTAAAATAAATGAAATTTTTATATGAAAAATTTCTTTTGCCCATATCTCCTAAACTAAGCGTCCTAGGGCGAAAAGGACGATAATTCGTGACCATCCCCAACAAGTTGAAAAATCCACCCAAAACCTTAAAAAATTGAAATTTTTATATGAAAAACTTCTTTTGCCCATATCTCCTAAACTAAGCGTCCTAGACTTCAATTCGTGACAACCCCCAAAAAGTGGAAAAATCCACCCAAAACCTAAAAAATTAAAATTTTTATAAGAAAAACTTCTTTTGCCCATATCTCCTAAACTAAGCGTCCTAGAGCGAAAAGGACGATAATTCGTGACCACCCCCAACAAGATGAAAAACCCACCCAAAACCTAAAAAAATTTAAATTTTTATATGAAAAACTTCTTTTGCCCATATCTCCTAAACTAAGCGTCCTAGAGCGAAAAGGACGATAATTCGTGACCACCCACAAAAAGTGAAAAAATCCACCCAAAACATAAAAAAAATGAAATTTTTATATGAAAAACTAATTTTGCCCACATCTCCTAAACTAAGCGTCCTAGAGCGAAAAGGACGATAATTCGTGACCACCCCCAACAAGTTGAAAAATCCACCCAAAACCTTAAAAAATTGAAATTTTTATATGAAAAACTTCTTTTGCCCATATCTCCTAAACTAAGCGTCCTAGAGCGAAAAGGACAATAATTCGTGACCACCCCCAAAAAGTTGAAAAATCCACCCAAAACCTAAAAAAATTTAAATTTTTATATGAAAAACTTATTTTGCCCATATCTCCTAAACTAAGCGTCCTAGAGCGAAAAGGACGACAATTCGTGACCACCCCCAAAAAGCTGAAAAATCCACCCAAAACCTAAAAAAAATTTAAATTTTTATATGAAAAACTTCTTTTGCCCATATCTCCTAAACTAAGCGTCCTAGAGCGAAAAGGACGATAATTCGTGACCACCCCCAACAAGTTGAAAAATCCACCCAAAACCTCAAAAAATTGAAATTTTTATATGAAAAACTTCTTTTGCCCATATCTCCTAAACTAGGCGTCCTAGAGCGAAAAGGACGATAAATCGTGACCACCCCCAACAAGTTGAAAAATCCACCCAAAACCAAAAAAAATTGAAATTTTTATATGAAAAACTTCTTTTGCCCATATCTTCTAAACTAAGCGTCATAGAGCGAAAAGGACGATAATTCGTGACCACCCTCAAAAAGTTGAAAAATCCCCCCAAATCCTTAAAAAATTGAAATTTTTATATGAAAAACTTCTTTTGCCCATATCTCTTAAACTAAGCGTCCTAGAGCGAAAAGGACGATAATTCGTGACCACCCCCAACAAGTTGAAAACTCAACCCAAAACCTAAAAAATTAAATTTTTATATGAAAAACTTCTTTTGCCCATATCTCCTAAACGAAGCGTCCTAGAGCGAAAAGGACGATAATTCGTGACCACCCCCAACAAGTTGAAAAATCCACCCAAAACCTTAAAAAATTGAAATTTTTATATGAAAAACTTCTTTTGCCCATATCTCCTAAACTAAGCGTCCTAGAGCGAAAAGGACGATAATTCGTGACCACCCCCAACAAGTTGAAAAATTCACCCAAAACCTTAAAAAATTGAAATTTTTATATGAAAAACTTCTTTTGCCCATATCTCCTAAACTAAGCGTCCTAGAGCGAAAGGACTTCAATTCGTGACAACCCCCAAAAAGTTGAAAAATCCACCCAAAACCTAAAAAAATTGAAATTTTTATATGAAAAACTTCTTTTGCCCGTATCTCCTAAACTAAGCGTCCTAGAGCGAAAAGGACGATAATTCGTGACCACACCCAAAAAGTTGAAAAATCCACCCAAAACCTAAAAAAATTGAAATTTTTATATGAAAAACTTATTTTGCCCATATCTCCTAAACTAAGCGTCCTAGAGCGAAAAGGACGATAATTCGTGACCACACCCAAAAAGTAGAAAAATCCACCCAAAACCTAAAAAAATTGAAATTTTTATATGAAAAACTTCTTTTGCCCATATCTCCTAAACTAAGCGTCCTAGAGCGAAAAGGACGATAATTCGTGACCACCCCCAAAATGTTGAAAACTCAACCCAAAACCTAAAAAATTGAAATTTTTATATGAAAGACTTATTTTGCCCATATCTCCTAAACTAAGCGTCCTAGAGCGAAATGGACTTCAATTCGTGACCACCCCCAAAAAGTAGAAAAATCCACCCAAAACCTAAAAAAATTGAAATTTTTATATGAAAAACTTCTTTTGCCCATATCTCCTAAACTAAGCGTCCTAGAACGAAAAGGACGATAATTCGTGACCACCCCAAAATGTTGAAAAATCAACCCAAAACCAAAAAAATTTAAATTTTTATATGAAAAACTTCTTTTGCCCATATCTCCTAAACTAAGCGTCCTAGAGCGAAAAGGACGATAATTCGTGACCACCCTCAAAAAGTTGAAAAATCCACCCAAAACCTTAAAAAATTGAAATTTTTATATGAAAAACTTCTTTTGCCCATATCTCCTAAACTAAGCGTCCTAGAGCGAAAAGGACGATAATTCGTGACCACCCCCAAAATGTTGAAAAATCAACCAAAAACCTAAAAAATTGAAATTTTTATATAAAAAACTTATTTTGCCCATATCTCCTAAACTAAGCGTCCTAGAGCGAAATGGACTTCAATTCGTGACCACCCCCAAAAAGTTGAAAAATCCACCCAAAACCTAAAAAAAATTGAAATTTTTATATGAAAAACTTCTTTTGTCCATATCTCCTAAACTAAGCGTCCTAGAGCGAAAAGGACGATAATTCGTGACCACCCCCAAAAAGTTGAAAAATCCACCCAAAACCTTAAAAAATTGAAATTTTTATATGAAAAACTTCTTTTGCCCATAAGCGTCCTACACAGAAAAAAAAGTGTCTTGTAAAATTAAGGACCATTTTGACTTCCACATAGTTCAACAAATTTACTGTAATATAGTTCATTTTTCGTAACCACAACGAAAATTAACTTAGCTAAAGCAAAACTTATGAAAATTCAGTAAATGTTTCTTAGTTCACTAACTACGAAATGGGAAGTATTTTTCCTTAAATAAATTTCCAACACAGTAGTTAATGCATCGTTGTTTCTATTATAAAAATACATGGGCAATATAAAAATCTTACTACGAAATGTGGACAATTTACTAAGAAAAAATTTTGTATGGAAAAAAATTTTTGTAGTAAAAATTAACTTAACGACATTACCGATTCGTGCGATGACTACCTACAGATTATTTCCCTTTTTATTATATGTTGGAGTGTTTTTACTCACATTGAAAATTTTAGTTAAAGTAGAATAAAAATTAGTTAATATAATCCTTGACAGGTGTATATAATTTTTATAAATTCCTCATAGATTTGGTATATATTTTACCTTAACTTATAGATAGAATTCCAACTAATCAATAAACGTGCTACTGGAAAATGTGAGTACATCATGCGAGGGAGTTTTTAGAGACATTTTGTGTATATCTCGTATGATTGTTTGTGTTTGTTATTGCGTCATTTATGCTGTTGTTGGTTGTTTTGATTCTAGAGACATTGGAATGTTCCTTGTTGGTATCTTTTGTGGTGAGAGTTGTTTTTTTGCAATAGCAAGATCAGAAAGGGATCGTGTGTGTGTGTGGAGTTGTTTTTCTTTACGGCAGGTATGTATCCCTTATGACTATTTGTGTCTTTGAGTTTTATTGTTGCATTCAGTTATGTTGATGCGTTTATGAAGTGCACACGTGGATTTAATTTTGCAAAATTGTACGTGCGATATTGGTGTTTATTAATGAAAATACATTTATTTCGAAACATTTTAGAAACTGAGAAGTGAATGATGTGATGTTAGAGGAATCAAAAACGTTTTTTATTGATAAAAACAAATAACAGATTAAGGAACTGTATATTTCTGTTAATATGTTAGTTTAAAATTAGTGCGGATTTTAAATTGATTTACATAAAAAATATACAACATGAGTGGTAATAGGATGATTTATATTTATTCTACATCTGGATCACAGGTTGAGAAGCAACCATTTTTTTGAATCTATATTTTTTATGTTACAGCAATTCCTACAGGTGAGTACTAAGATCGAGTTTAGCCGCTAAAATTAAAAATAAATCACTAAGCAAAGTATAAAATTATACCTCTTCGATACAAATTTAAATATAACTTGATGGAGAATAGCCCAAATCAAGTTTTTTATAAAGATTATTTTTTATAATGGATTATTAAAGAAAACTTATCATGGAAATTGCAATTTTAGCCGCTAAACTCGAACTTAATATCCACCTTAAATACTAAATGCTATACTGACAAGTGGAAATTATGTCTAATTTTATAATATTTTTTATTTCAAATATATTCTGAGACTAATTTCAATAACGTCCCATTTGTCCATGGATATGATTCCAATAATGTACCTACTGGATGGATTTTTCAATGTGGTAAGTTTTTCTATAAACGGTATTTTGTCCGTTTTTAATAAAACCAAAATTTCAATTTATTAAAAATTATTTTTTTCACTTGCAGGTAGACAGGTCTCGTAATGGTAATTTTTTGAATATTCTTACTGTTTAATACTAATTAAGCTTATATCCTTATTGGCTCTAGGAAATACTCTTGAAAACCGTAAGTTAAAGATCAATATGAACGATAGAATTAATTAATTAATAATATTTTTCTTATATTTTGTATAACTTTGCAATTTCAGATGCTTATAAGCCAAATCCGTCCAACAAAAGTTAGCCAAAATCGATGAAATTGGACAATTCAATTGAATATAGCAACTTATGCCACATATATCTTTCATATGTATAGAAAACATGCAAATTTAAATTAATGAGTTTAGTCCTAATAACATAGAATATTACTCTTTTGAAGAAGCAATTACTAACTACCGACAAGTAAATGCGTCCAACGTACTAATAAAAATATTTCCTTTATTGTATATCATAAGCCATAGTTTTGTGTAATATAATAATAATTCTTTGAAATAAAATACTGGTGGTTATAGAAAATTGACTTGTTTTTTACGAAAAATGTCTTAGTTGTATACAGGCTTGTTGTACCTTTGATTCCTCAATTTCTCTACTTTTTTGAAAATTATACCGACAAACAGTTTATTTCAAACCAATTTCTTAATACAGGTTTCCCAAAAAGTTGTTAATTTTTCCGGATAGCAGGAATATTTTGAATGAGTTTAACTATATTCTTCCCACAGCATAGTAATAATGAACTAAAATACGATGTAATACATGAACTAATTTATAAGAAAATCATGAACTTATCTAGATGAAAAAAATCTTTGGCGCCAAATCATGGTCATTCTTACTATGGGTTAGTTCATTTTTCATAAAAAATAGTAAACTTTTTTTTCGGTGTAGAGCGAAAAGGACGATAATTCGTGACCACACCCAAAAAGTAGAAAAATCCACCCAAAACCTAAAAAAATTGAAATTTTTATATGAAAAACTTCTTTTGCCCATATCTCCTAAACTAAGCGTCCTAGAGCGAAAAGGACGATAATTCGTGACCACCCCCAAAAAGTTGAAAAATCCACCCAAAACCTTAAAAATTTGAAATTTTTATATGAAAAACTTCTTTTGCCCATATCTCCTAAACTAAGCGTCCTAGAGCGAAAAGGACGATAATTCGTGACCACCCCCAAAAAGTTGAAAAATCCACCCAAAACCTTAAAAAATTGAAATTTTTATATGAAAAACTTCTTTTGCCCATATCTCCTAAACTAAGCGTCCTAGAACGAAAAGAACGATAATTCGTGACCACACCCAAAAAGTTGAAAAATCCACCCAAAACCTAAAAAACTTGAAATTTTTATATGAAAAACTTCTTTTGCCCATATCTCCTAAACTAAGCGCCCTAGAGCGAAAAGGACGATAATTCGTGACCACACCCAAAAAGTAGAAAAATCCACCCAAAACCTAAAAAAATTGAAATTTTTATATGAAAAACTTCTTTTGCCCATATATCCTAAACTAAGCGTCCTAGAGCGAAAAGGACGATAATTCGTGACCACAGCCAAAAAGTAGAAAAATCCACCCAAAACCTAAAAAAATTGAAATTTTTATATGAAAAACTTCTTTTGCCCATATCTCCTAAACTAAGCGTCCTAGAGCGAAAAGGACGATAATTCGTGACCACCCCCAAAAAGTTGAAAAATCAACCGAAAACCTAAAAAATTGAAATTTTTATATGAAAAACTTATTTTGCCCATATCTCCTAAACTAAGCGTCCTAGAGCGAAAAGGACGATAATTCGTGACCACCCCCAAAAAGTTGAAAAATTCACCCAAAACCTTAAAAAATTTAAATTTTTATATGAAAAACTTCTTTTGCCCATATCTCCTAAACTAAGCGTCCTAGAGCGAAAAGGACGATAATTCGTGACCACCCCCAACAAGATGAAAAACCCACCCAAAACCTAAAAAAATTTAAATTTTTATATGAAAAACTTCTTTTGCCCATATCTCCTAAACTAAGCGTCCTAGAGCGAAAAGGACGATAATTCGTGACCACCCCCAACAAGATGAAAAACCCACCCAAAACCTAAAAAAATTTAAATTTTTATATGAAAAACTTATTTTGCCCACATCTCCTAAACTAAGCGTCCTAGAGCGAAAAGGACGATAATTCGTGACCACCCCCAACAAGTTGAAAAATCCACCCAAAACCTTAAAAAATTTAAATTTTTATATGAAAAACTTATTTTGCCCATATCTCCTAAACTAAGCGTCCTAGAGCGAAAAGGACGACAATTCGTGACCACCCCCAAAAAGTTGAAAAATCCACCCAAAACCTAAAAAAATTTAAATTTTTATATGAAAAACTTCTTTTGCCCATATCTCCTAAACTAAGCGTCCTAGAGCGAAAAGGACGATAATTCGTGACCACCCCCAACAAGTTGAAAAATCCACCCAAAACCTTAAAAAATTGAAATTTTTATACGAAAAACTTCTTTTGCCCATATCTCCTAAACTAAGCGTCCTAGAGCGAAAAGGACGATAATTCGTGACCACCCTCAAAAAGTTGAAAAATCCACCCAAAACCTTAAAAAATTGAAATTTTTATATGAAAAACTTCTTTTGCCCATATCTCCTAAACTAAGCGTCCTAGAGCGAAAAGGACGATAATTCGTGACCACCCTCAAAAAGTTGAAAAATCCACCCAAAACCTTAAAAAATTGAAATTTTTATATGAAAAACTTCTTTTGCCCATATCTCCTAAACTAAGCGTCCTAGAGCGAAAAGGACGATAATTCGTGACCACCCCCAAAATGTTGAAAAATCATCCAAAAACCTAAAAAATTGAAATTTTTATATAAAAAACTTATTTTGCCCATATCTCCTAAACTAAGCGTCCTAGAGCGAAATGGACTTCAATTCGTGACCACCCCCAAAAAGTTGAAAAATCCACCCAAAACCTAAAAAAATTGAAATTTTTATATGAAAAACTTCTTTTGTCCATATCTCCTAAACTAAGCGTCCTAGAGCGAAAAGGACGATATTTCGTGACCACCCCCGAAAAGTTGAAAAATCCACCCAAAACCTTAAAAAATTGAAATTTTTATATGAAAAACTTCTTTTGCCCATAAGCGTCCTAGAGCGAAAAGGACGAAAATTCGTGACCACACCCAAAAAGTAGAAAAATCCACCCAAAACCTAAAAAAATTGAAATTTTTATATGAAAAACTTCTTTTGCCCATATCTCCTAAACTAAGCGTTCTAGAGCGAAAAGGACGATAATTCGTGACCACCCCCAAAATGTTGAAAAATCAACCCAAAACCTAAAAAATTGAAATTTTTATATGAAAAACTTCTTTTGCCCATATCTCCTAAACTAAGCGTCCTAGAGCGAAATGGACTTCAATTCGTGACCACCCCCAAAAAGTTGAAAAATCCACCTAAAACCTAAAAAAATTGAAATTTTTATATGAAAAACTTCTTTTGCCCATATCTCCTAAACTAAGCGTCCTAGAGCGAAATGGACTTCAATTCGTGACCACCCCCAAAAAGTTGAAAAATCCACCCAAAACCTAAAAAAATTGAAATTTTTATATGAAAAACTTCTTTTGTCCATATCTCC
Source organism: Haematobia irritans (assembly GCF_050003625.1). Classification (NCBI taxonomy): domain Eukaryota; kingdom Metazoa; phylum Arthropoda; class Insecta; order Diptera; family Muscidae; genus Haematobia; species Haematobia irritans. Next base: position 168,536,902 of record NC_134397.1, on the reverse strand, counting down.
TAAACTAAGCGTCCTAGAGCGAAAAGGACGATATTTCGTGACCACCCCCGAAAAGTTGAAAAATCCACCCAAAACCTTAAAAAATTGAAATTTTTATATGAAAAACTTCTTTTGCCCATAAGCGTCCTAGAGCGAAAAGGACGAAAATTCGTGACCACACCCAAAAAGTAGAAAAATCCACCCAAAACCTAAAAAAATTGAAATTTTTATATGAAAAACTTCTTTTGCCCATATCTCCTAAACTAAGCGTTCTAGAGCGAAAAGGACGATAATTCGTGACCACCCCCAAAATGTTGAAAAATCAACCCAAAACCTAAAAAATTGAAATTTTTATATGAAAAACTTCTTTTGCCCATATCTCCTAAACTAAGCGTCCTAGAGCGAAATGGACTTCAATTCGTGACCACCCCCAAAAAGTTGAAAAATCCACCTAAAACCTAAAAAAATTGAAATTTTTATATGAAAAACTTCTTTTGCCCATATCTCCTAAACTAAGCGTCCTAGAGCGAAATGGACTTCAATTCGTGACCACCCCCAAAAAGTTGAAAAATCCACCCAAAACCTAAAAAAATTGAAATTTTTATATGAAAAACTTCTTTTGTCCATATCTCCTAAACTAAGCGTCCTAGAGCGAAAAGGACGATATTTCGTGACCACCCCCGAAAAGTTGAAAAATCCACCCAAAACCTTAAAAAATTGAAATTTTTATATGAAAAACTTCTTTTGCCCATAAGCGTCCTAGAGCGAAAAGGACGAAAATTCGTGACCACACCCAAAAAGTAGAAAAATCCACCCAAAACCTAAAAAAATTGAAATTTTTATATGAAAAACTTCTTTTGCCCATATCTCCTAAACTAAGCGTTCTAGAGCGAAAAGGACGATAATTCGTGACCACCCCCAAAATGTTGAAAAATCAACCCAAAACCTAAAAAATTGAAATTTTTATATGAAAAACTTCTTTTGCCCATATCTCCTAAACTAAGCGTCCTAGAGCGAAATGGACTTCAATTCGTGACCACCCCCAAAAAGTTGAAAAATCCACCCAAAACCTAAAAAAATTGAAATTTTTATATGAAAAACTTCTTTTGTCCATATCTCCTAAACTAAGCGTCCTAGAGCGAAAAGGACGATATTTCGTGACCACCCCCGAAAAGTTGAAAAATCCACCCAAAACCTTAAAAAATTGAAATTTTTATATGAAAAACTTCTTTTGCCCATAAGCGTCCTAGAGCGAAAAGGACGAAAATTCGTGACCACACCCAAAAAGTAGAAAAATCCACCCAAAACCTAAAAAAATTGAAATTTTTATATGAAAAACTTCTTTTGCCCATATCTCCTAAACTAAGCGTTCTAGAGCGAAAAGGACGATAATTCGTGACCACCCCCAAAATGTTGAAAAATCAACCCAAAACCTAAAAAATTGAAATTTTTATATGAAAAACTTCTTTTGCCCATATCTCCTAAACTAAGCGTCCTAGAGCGAAATGGACTTCAATTCGTGACCACCCCCAAAAAGTTGAAAAATCCACCTAAAACCTAAAAAAATTGAAATTTTTATATGAAAAACTTCTTTTGCCCATATCTCCTAAACTAAGCGTCCTAGAGCGAAATGGACTTCAATTCGTGACCACCCCCAAAAAGTTGAAAAATCCACCCAAAACCTAAAAAAATTGAAATTTTTATATGAAAAACTTCTTTTGCCCATATCTCCTAAACTAAGCGTCCTAGAGCGAAAAGGACGATAATTCGTGACCACACCCAAAAAGTAGAAAAATCCACCCAAAACCTAAAAAAATTGAAATTTTTATAGTAAAAACTTCTTTTGCCCATATCTCCTAAACTAAGCGTCCTAGAGCGAAAAGGACGATAATTCGTGACCACCCTCAAAAAGTTGAAAAATCCACCCAAAACCTTAAAAAATTGAAATTTTTATATGAAAAACTTCTTTTGCCCATATCTCCTAAACTAAGCGTCCTAGAGCGAAAAGGACGATAATTCGTGACCACCCCCAAAAAGTTGAAAAATCCACCCAAAACCTTAAAAAATTGAAATTTTTATATGAAAAACTTCTTTTGCCCATATCTCCTAAACTAAGCGTCCAGAGCGAAAAGGACGATAATTCGTGACCACCCTCACAATGTTGAAAAATCAACCCAAAACCTAAAAAATTGAAATTTTTATATGAAAAACTTATTTTGCCCATATCTCCTAAACTAAGCGTCCTAGAGCGAAATGGACTTCAATTCGTGACCACCCCCAAAAAGTTGAAAAACCCACCCAAAACCTTAAAAAATTGAAATTTTTATATGAAAAACTTCTTTTGCCCATATCTCCTAAACTAAGCGTCCTAGAGCGAAAAGGACGATAATTCGTGACCACCCCCAAAATGTTGAAAAATCAACCCAAAACCTAAAAAATTGAAAATTTTATATGAAAAACTTATTTTGCCCATATCTCCTAAACTAAGCGTCCTAGAGCGAAAAGGACGATAATTCGTGACCACCCCCAACAAGTTGAAAAATCCACCCAAAACCTTAAAAAATTGAAATTTTTATATGAAAAACTTCTTTTGCCCATATCTCCTAAACTAAGCGTCCTAGAGCGAAAAGGAGTTCAATTCGTGACCACCCCCAAAAAGTGGAAAAATCCACCCAAAACCTAAAAAAATTGAAATTTTTATATGAAAAACTTCTTTTGCCCATATCTCCTAAACTAAGCGTCCTAGACTTCAATTCGTGACAACCCCCAAAAAGTGGAAAAATCCACCCAAAACCTAAAAAATTAAAATTTTTATATGAAAAACTTCTTTTGCCCATATCTCCTAAACTAAGCGTCCTAGAGCGAAAAGGACGATAATTCGTGACCACCCCCAAAAAGTTGAAAAATTCACCCAAAACCTTAAAAAATTTAAATTTTTATATGAAAAACTTCTTTTGCCCATATCTCCTAAACTAAGCGTCCTAGAGCGAAAAGGACGATAATTCGTGACCACCCCCAACAAGATGAAAAACCCACCCAAAACCTAAAAAAATTTAAATTTTTATATGAAAAACTTCTTTTGCCCATATCTCCTAAACTAAGCGTCCTAGAGCGAAAAGGACGATAATTCGTGACCACCCCCAACAAGATGAAAAACCCACCCAAAACCTAAAAAAATTTAAATTTTTATATGAAAAACTTATTTTGCCCACATCTCCTAAACTAAGCGTCCTAGAGCGAAAAGGACGATAATTCGTGACCACCCCCAACAAGTTGAAAAATCCACCCAAAACCTTAAAAAATTTAAATTTTTATATGAAAAACTTATTTTGCCCATATCTCCTAAACTAAGCGTCCTAGAGCGAAAAGGACGACAATTCGTGACCACCCCCAAAAAGTTGAAAAATCCACCCAAAACCTAAAAAAATTTAAATTTTTATATGAAAAACTTCTTTTGCCCATATCTCCTAAACTAAGCGTCCTAGAGCGAAAAGGACGATAATTCGTGACCACCCCCAACAAGTTGAAAAATCCACCCAAAACCTTAAAAAATTGAAATTTTTATATGAAAAACTTCTTTTGCCCATATCTCCTAAACTAAGCGTCCTAGAGCGAAAAGGACGATAATTCGTGACCACCCTCAAAAAGTTGAAAAATCCACCCAAAACCTTAAAAAATTGAAATTTTTATATGAAAAACTTCTTTTGCCCATATCTCCTAAACTAAGCGTCCTAGAGCGAAAAGGACGATAATTCGTGACCACCCTCAAAAAGTTGAAAAATCCACCCAAAACCTTAAAAAATTGAAATTTTTATATGAAAAACTTCTTTTGCCCATATCTCCTAAACTAAGCGTCCTAGAGCGAAAAGGACGATAATTCGTGACCACCCCCAAAATGTTGAAAAATCATCCAAAAACCTAAAAAATTGAAATTTTTATATAAAAAACTTATTTTGCCCATATCTCCTAAACTAAGCGTCCTAGAGCGAAATGGACTTCAATTCGTGACCACCCCCAAAAAGTTGAAAAATCCACCCAAAACCTAAAAAAATTGAAATTTTTATATGAAAAACTTCTTTTGTCCATATCTCCTAAACTAAGCGTCCTAGAGCGAAAAGGACGATAATTCGTGACCACCCCCGAAAAGTTGAAAAATCCACCCAAAACCTTAAAAAATTGAAATTTTTATATGAAAAACTTCTTTTGCCCATAAGCGTCCTAGAGCGAAAAGGACGATAATTCGTGACCACACCCAAAAAGTAGAAAAATCCACCCAAAACCTAAAAAAATTGAAATTTTTATATGAAAAACTTCTTTTGCCCATATCTCCTAAACTAAGCGTCCTAGAGCGAAAAGGACGATAATTCGTGACCACCCCCAAAAAGTTGAAAAGCCCATCCAAAACCTAAAAAATTGAAATTTTTATATGAAAAACTTCATTTGCCCATATCTCCTAAACTAAGCGTTCTAGAGCGAAAAGGACGATAATTCGTGACCACCCCCAAAATGTTGAAAAATCAACCCAAAACCTAAAAAATTGAAATTTTTATATGAAAAACTTCTTTTGCCCATATCTCCTAAACTAAGCGTCCTAGAGCGAAAAGGACGATAATTCGTGACCACACCCAAAAAGTAGAAAAATCCACCCAAAACCTAAAAAAATTGAAATTTTTATAGTAAAAACTTCTTTTGCCCATATCTCCTAAACTAAGCGTCCTAGAGCGAAAAGGACGATAATTCGTGACCACCCTCAAAAAGTTGAAAAATCCACCCAAAACCTTAAAAAATTGAAATTTTTATATGAAAAACTTCTTTTGCCCATATCTCCTAAACTAAGCGTCCTAGAGCGAAAAGGACGATAATTCGTGACCACCCCCAAAAAGTTGAAAAATCCACCCAAAACCTTAAAAAATTGAAATTTTTATATGAAAAACTTCTTTTGCCCATATCTCCTAAACTAAGCGTCCAGAGCGAAAAGGACGATAATTCGTGACCACCCTCACAATGTTGAAAAATCAACCCAAAACCTAAAAAATTGAAATTTTTATATGAAAAACTTATTTTGCCCATATCTCCTAAACTAAGCGTCCTAGAGCGAAATGGACTTCAATTCGTGACCACCCCCAAAAAGTTGAAAAACCCACCCAAAACCTTAAAAAATTGAAATTTTTATATGAAAAACTTCTTTTGCCCATATCTCCTAAACTAAGCGTCCTAGAGCGAAAAGGACGATAATTCGTGACCACCCCCAAAATGTTGAAAAATCAACCCAAAACCTAAAAAATTGAAAATTTTATATGAAAAACTTATTTTGCCCATATCTCCTAAACTAAGCGTCCTAGAGCGAAAAGGACGATAATTCGTGACCACCCCCAACAAGTTGAAAAATCCACCCAAAACCTTAAAAAATTGAAATTTTTATATGAAAAACTTCTTTTGCCCATATCTCCTAAACTAAGCGTCCTAGAGCGAAAAGGAGTTCAATTCGTGACCACCCCCAAAAAGTGGAAAAATCCACCCAAAACCTAAAAAAATTGAAATTTTTATATGAAAAACTTCTTTTGCCCATATCTCCTAAACTAAGCGTCCTAGACTTCAATTCGTGACAACCCCCAAAAAGTGGAAAAATCCACCCAAAACCTAAAAAATTAAAATTTTTATATGAAAAACTTCTTTTGCCCATATCTCCTAAACTAAGCGTCCTAGAGCGAAAAGGACGATAATTCGTGACCACCCCCAACAAGATGAAAAACCCACCCAAAACCTAAAAAAATTTAAATTTTTATATGAAAAACTTCTTTTGCCCATATCTCCTAAACTAAGCGTCCTAGAGCGAAAAGGACGATAATTCGTGACCGCCCCCAAAAAGTTGAAAAATCCACCCAAAACCTTAAAAAATTGAAATTTTTATATGAAAAACTTCTTTTGCCCATATCTCCTAAACTAAGCGTCCTAGAACGAAAAGAACGATAATTCGTGACCACACCCAAAAAGTTGAAAAATCCACCCAAAACCTAAAAAACTTGAAATTTTTATATGAAAAACTTCTTTTGCCCATATCTCCTAAACTAAGCGCCCTAGAGCGAAAAGGACGATAATTCGTGACCACACCCAAAAAGTAGAAAAATCCACCCAAAACCTAAAAAAATTGAAATTTTTATATGAAAAACTTCTTTTGCCCATATATCCTAAACTAAGCGTCCTAGAGCGAAAAGGACGATAATTCGTGACCACAGCCAAAAAGTAGAAAAATCCACCCAAAACCTAAAAAAATTGAAATTTTTATATGAAAAACTTCTTTTGCCCATATCTCCTAAACTAAGCGTCCTAGAGCGAAAAGGACGATAATTCGTGACCACCCCCAAAAAGTTGAAAAATCAAACGAAAACCTAAAAAATTGAAATTTTTATATGAAAAACTTATTTTGCCCATATCTCCTAAACTAAGCGTCCTAGAGCGAAAAGGACGATAATTCGTGACCACCCCCAAAAAGTTGAAAAATTCACCCAAAACCTTAAAAAATTTAAATTTTTATATGAAAAACTTCTTTTGCCCATATCTCCTAAACTAAGCGTCCTAGAGCGAAAAGGACGATAATTCGTGACCACCCCCAACAAGATGAAAAACCCACCCAAAACCTAAAAAAATTTAAATTTTTATATGAAAAACTTCTTTTGCCCATATCTCCTAAACTAAGCGTCCTAGAGCGAAAAGGACGATAATTCGTGACCACCCCCAACAAGATGAAAAACCCACCCAAAACCTAAAAAAATTTAAATTTTTATATGAAAAACTTATTTTGCCCACATCTCCTAAACTAAGCGTCCTAGAGCGAAAAGGACGATAATTCGTGACCACCCCCAACAAGTTGAAAAATCCACCCAAAACCTTAAAAAATTTAAATTTTTATATGAAAAACTTATTTTGCCCATATCTCCTAAACTAAGCGTCCTAGAGCGAAAAGGACGACAATTCGTGACCACCCCCAAAAAGTTGAAAAATCCACCCAAAACCTAAAAAAATTTAAATTTTTATATGAAAAACTTCTTTTGCCCATATCTCCTAAACTAAGCGTCCTAGAGCGAAAAGGACGATAATTCGTGACCACCCCCAACAAGTTGAAAAATCCACCCAAAACCTTAAAAAATTGAAATTTTTATATGAAAAACTTCTTTTGCCCATATCTCCTAAACTAAGCGTCCTAGAGCGAAAAGGACGATAATTCGTGACCACCCTCAAATAGTTGAAAAATCCACCCAAAACCTTAAAAAATTGAAATTTTTATATGAAAAACTTCTTTTGCCCATATCTCCTAAACTAAGCGTCCTAGAGCGAAAAGGACGATAATTCGTGACCACCCTCAAAAAGTTGAAAAATCCACCCAAAACCTTAAAAAATTGAAATTTTTATATGAAAAACTTCTTTTGCCCATATCTCCTAAACTAAGCGTCCTAGAGCGAAAAGGACGATAATTCGTGACCACCCCCAAAATGTTGAAAAATCATCCAAAAACCTAAAAAATTGAAATTTTTATATAAAAAACTTATTTTGCCCATATCTCCTAAACTAAGCGTCCTAGAGCGAAATGGACTTCAATTCGTGACCACCCCCAAAAAGTTGAAAAATCCACCCAAAACCTAAAAAAATTGAAATTTTTATATGAAAAACTTCTTTTGTCCATATCTCCTAAACTAAGCGTCCTAGAGCGAAAAGGACGATAATTCGTGACCACCCCCGAAAAGTTGAAAAATCCACCCAAAACCTTAAAAAATTGAAATTTTTATATGAAAAACTTCTTTTGCCCATAAGCGTCCTAGAGCGAAAAGGACGATAATTCGTGACCACACCCAAAAAGTAGAAAAATCCACCCAAAACCTAAAAAAATTGAAATTTTTATATGAAAAACTTCTTTTGCCCATATCTCCTAAACTAAGCGTCCTAGAGCGAAAAGGACGATAATTCGTGACCACCCCCAAAAAGTTGAAAAGCCCATCCAAAACCTAAAAAATTGAAATTTTTATATGAAAAACTTCATTTGCCCATATCTCCTAAACTAAGCGTTCTAGAGCGAAAAGGACGATAATTCGTGACCACCCCCAAAATGTTGAAAAATCAACCCAAAACCTAAAAAATTGAAATTTTTATATGAAAAACTTCTTTTGCCCATATCTCCTAAACTAAGCGTCCTAGAGCGAAATGGACTTCAATTCGTGACCACCCCCAAAAAGTTGAAAAATCCACCTAAAACCTAAAAAAATTGAAATTTTTATATGAAAAACTTCTTTTGCCCATATCTCCTAAACTAAGCGTCCTAGAGCGAAATGGACTTCAATTCGTGACCACCCCCAAAAAGTTGAAAAATCCACCCAAAACCTAAAAAAATTGAAATTTTTATATGAAAAACTTCTTTTGCCCATATCTCCTAAACTAAGCGTCCTAGAGCGAAAAGGACGATAATTCGTGACCACACCCAAAAAGTAGAAAAATCCACCCAAAACCTAAAAAAATTGAAATTTTTATATGAAAAACTTCTTTTGCCCATATCTCCTAAACTAAGCGTCCTAGAGCGAAAAGGACGATAATTCGTGACCACCCTCAAAAAGTTGAAAAATCCACCCAAAACCTTAAAAAATTGAAATTTTTATATGAAAAACTTCTTTTGCCCATATCTCCTAAACTAAGCGTCCTAGAGCGAAAAGGACGATAATTCGTGACCACCCCCAAAAAGTTGAAAAATCCACCCAAAACCTTAAAAAATTGAAATTTTTATATGAAAAACTTCTTTTGCCCATATCTCCTAAACTAAGCGTCCAGAGCGAAAAGGACGATAATTCGTGACCACCCTCACAATGTTGAAAAATCAACCCAAAACCTAAAAAATTGAAATTTTTATATGAAAAACTTATTTTGCCCATATCTCCTAAACTAAGCGTCCTAGAGCGAAATGGACTTCAATTCGTGACCACCCCCAAAAAGTTGAAAAACCCACCCAAAACCTTAAAAAATTGAAATTTTTATATGAAAAACTTCTTTTGCCCATATCTCCTAAACTAAGCGTCCTAGAGCGAAAAGGACGATAATTCGTGACCACCCTCAAAAAGTTGAAAAATCCACCCAAAACCTTAAAAAATTTAAATTTTTATATGAAAAACTTCTTTTGCCCATATCTCCTAAACTAAGCGTCCTAGAGCGAAAAGGACGATAATTCGTGACCACCCCCAAAATGTTGAAAAATCATCCAAAAACCTAAAAAATTGAAATTTTTATATAAAAAACTTATTTTGCCCATATCTCCTAAACTAAGCGTCCTAGAGCGAAATGGACTTCAATTCGTGACCACCCCCAAAAAGTTGAAAAATCCACCCAAAACCTAAAAAAATTGAAATTTTTATATGAAAAACTTCTTTTGTCCATATCTCCTAAACTAAGCGTCCTAGAGCGAAAAGGACGATAATTCGTGACCACCCCCGAAAAGTTGAAAAATCCACCCAAAACCTTAAAAAATTGAAATTTTTATATGAAAAACTTCTTTTGCCCATAAGCGTCCTAGAGCGAAAAGGACGATAATTCGTGACCACACCCAAAAAGTAGAAAAATCCACCCAAAACCTAAAAAAATTGAAATTTTTATATGAAAAACTTCTTTTGCCCATATCTCCTAAACTAAGCGTCCTAGAGCGAAAAGGACGATAATTCGTGACCACCCCCAAAAAGTTGAAAAGCCCATCCAAAACCTAAAAAATTGAAATTTTTATATGAAAAACTTCATTTGCCCATATCTCCTAAACTAAGCGTTCTAGAGCGAAAAGGACGATAATTCGTGACCACCCCCAAAATGTTGAAAAATCAACCCAAAACCTAAAAAATTGAAATTTTTATATGAAAAACTTCTTTTGCCCATATCTCCTAAACTAAGCGTCCTAGAGCGAAATGGACTTCAATTCGTGACCACCCCCAAAAAGTTGAAAAATCCACCTAAAACCTAAAAAAATTGAAATTTTTATATGAAAAACTTCTTTTGCCCATATCTCCTAAACTAAGCGTCCTAGAGCGAAATGGACTTCAATTCGTGACCACCCCCAAAAAGTTGAAAAATCCACCCAAAACCTAAAAAAATTGAAATTTTTATATGAAAAACTTCTTTTGCCCATATCTCCTAAACTAAGCGTCCTAGAGCGAAAAGGACGATAATTCGTGACCACACCCAAAAAGTAGAAAAATCCACCCAAAACCTAAAAAAATTGAAATTTTTATAGTAAAAACTTCTTTTGCCCATATCTCCTAAACTAAGCGTCCTAGAGCGAAAAGGACGATAATTCGTGACCACCCTCAAAAAGTTGAAAAATCCACCCAAAACCTTAAAAAATTGAAATTTTTATATGAAAAACTTCTTTTGCCCATATCTCCTAAACTAAGCGTCCTAGAGCGAAAAGGACGATAATTCGTGACCACCCCCAAAAAGTTGAAAAATCCACCCAAAACCTTAAAAAATTGAAATTTTTATATGAAAAACTTCTTTTGCCCATATCTCCTAAACTAAGCGTCCAGAGCGAAAAGGACGATAATTCGTGACCACCCTCACAATGTTGAAAAATCAACCCAAAACCTAAAAAATTGAAATTTTTATATGAAAAACTTATTTTGCCCATATCTCCTAAACTAAGCGTCATTGAGCGAAATGGATTTCAATTCGTGACCACCCCCAAAAAGTTGAAAAACCCACCCAAAACCTTAAAAAATTGAAATTTTTATATGAAAAACTTCTTTTGCCCATATCTCCTAAACTAAGCGTCCTAGAGCGAAAAGGACGATAATTCGTGACCACCCCCAAAATGTTGAAAAATCAACCCAAAACCTAAAAAATTGAAAATTTTATATGAAAAACTTATTTTGCCCATATCTCCTAAACTAAGCGTCCTAGAGCGAAAAGGACGATAATTCGTGACCACCCCCAACAAGTTGAAAAATCCACCCAAAACCTTAAAAAATTGAAATTTTTATATGAAAAACTTCTTTTGCCCATATCTCCTAAACTAAGCGTCCTAGAGCGAAAAGGAGTTCAATTCGTGACCACCCCCAAAAAGTGGAAAAATCCACCCAAAACCTAAAAAAATTGAAATTTTTATATGAAAAACTTCTTTTGCCCATATCTCCTAAACTAAGCGTCCTAGACTTCAATTCGTGACAACCCCCAAAAAGTGGAAAAATCCACCCAAAACCTAAAAAATTAAAATTTTTATATGAAAAACTTCTTTTGCCCATATCTCCTAAACTAAGCGTCCTAGAGCGAAAAGGACGATAATTCGTGACCACCCCCAACAAGATGAAAAACCCACCCAAAACCTAAAAAAATTTAAATTTTTATATGAAAAACTTCTTTTGCCCATATCTCCTAAACTAAGCGTCCTAGAGCGAAAAGGACGATAATTCGTGACCACCCACAAAAAGTGGAAAAATCCACCCAAAACCTAAAAAAATTGAAATTTTTATATGAAAAACTTATTTTGCCCACATCTCCTAAACTAAGCGTCCTAGAGCGAAAAGGACGATAATTCGTGACCACCCCCAACAAGTTGAAAAATCCACCCAAAACCTTAAAAAATTGAAATTTTTATATGAAAAACTTCTTTTGCCCATATCTCCTAAACTAAGCGTCCTAGAGCGAAAAGGACGATAATTCGTGACCACCCTCAACAAGTTGAAAAATCCACCCAAAACCTTAAAAAATTGAAATTTTTATATGAAAAACTTCTTTTGCCCATATCTCCTAAACTAAGCGTCCTAGAGCGAAAAGGACGATAATTCGTGACCACCCTCAAAAAGTTGAAAAATCCACCCAAAACCTTAAAAAATTGAAATTTTTATATGAAAAACTTCTTTTGCCCATATCTCCTAAACTAAGCGTCCTAGAGCGAAAAGGACGATAATTCGTGACCACCCTCAAAAAGTTGAAAAATCCACCCAAAACCTTAAAAAATTGAAATTTTTATATGAAAAACTTCTTTTGCCCATATCTCCTAAACTAAGCGTCCTAGAGCGAAAAGGACGATAATTCGTGACCACCCCCAAAATGTTGAAAAATCAACCAAAAACCTAAAAAATTGAAATTTTTATATAAAAAACTTATTTTGCCCATATCTCCTAAACTAAGCGTCCTAGAGCGAAATGGACTTCAATTCGTGACCACCCCCAAAAAGTTGAAAAATCCACCCAAAACCTAAAAAAATTTAAATTTTTATATGAAAAACTTCTTTTGTCCATATCTCCTAAACTAAGCGTCCTAGAGCGAAAAGGACGATAATTCGTGACCACCCCCAAAAAGTTGAAAAATCCACCCAAAACCTTAAAAAATTGAAATTTTTATATGAAAAACTTCTTTTGCCCATAAGCGTCTTAGAGCGAAAAGGACGATAATTCGTGACCACACCCAAAAAGTAGAAAAATCCACCCAAAACCTAAAAAAATTGAAATTTTTATATGAAAAACTTCTTTTGCCCATATCTCCTAAACTAAGCGTCCTAGAGCGAAAAGGACGATAATTCGTGACCACCCCCAAAAAGTTGAAAAATCCACCCAAAACCTTAAAAAATTGAAATTTTTATATGAAAAACTTCTTTTGCCCATATCTCCTAAACTAAGCGTCCTAGAGCGAAAAGGACGACAATTCGTGACCACCCCGAAAAAGCTGAAAAATCCACCCAAAACCTAAAAAAAATTTAAATTTTTATATGAAAAACTTCTTTTGCCCATATCTCCTAAACTAAGCGTCCTAGAGCGAAAAGGACGATAATTCGTGACCACCCCCAACAAGTTGAAAAATCCACCCAAAACCTTAAAAAATTGAAATTTTTATATGAAAAACTTCTTTTACCCATATCTCCTAAACTAAGCGTCCTAGAGCGAAAAGGACGATAATTCGTGACCACCCTCAAAAAGTTGAAAAATCCACCCAAAACCTTAAAAAATTGAAATTTTTATATGAAAAACTTCTTTTGCCCATATCTCCTAAACTAAGCGTCCTAGAGCGAAAAGGACGATAATTCGTGACCACAGCCAAAAAGTAGAAAAATCCACCAAAACCTTAAAAAATTGAAATTTTTATATGAAAAACTTCTTTTGCCCATATCTCCTAAACTAAGCGTCCTAGAGCGAAAAGGACGATAATTCGTGACCACAGCCAAAAAGTAGAAAAATCCACCAAAACCTAAAAAAATTGAAATTTTTATATGAAAAACTTCTTTTGCCCATATCTCCTAAACTAAGCGTCCTAGAGCGAAAAGGACGATAATTCGTGACCACCCCCAAAATGTTGAAAAATCAACCGAAAACCTAAAAAATTGAAATTTTTATATGAAAAACTTATTTTGCCCATATCTCCTAAACTAAGCGTCCTAGAGCGAAAAGGACGATAATTCGTGACCACCCCCAACAAGTTGAAAAATTCACCCAAAACCTTAAAAAATTTAAATTTTTATATGAAAAACTTCTTTTGTCCATATCTCCTAAACTAAGCGTCCTAGAGCGAAAAGGACGATAATTCGTGACCACCCCCAACAAGTTGAAAAATCAACCCAAAACCAAAAAAATTGAAATTTTTATATGAAAAACTTCTTTTGCCCATATCTCCTAAACTAAGCGTCCTAGAGCGAAAAGGACGATAATTCGTGACCACCCCCAACAAGTTGAAAAATCCATCCAAAACCTTAAAAAATTGAAATTTTTATATGAAAAACTTCTTTTGCCCATATCTCCTAAACTAAGCGTCCTAGAGCGAAAAGGACGATAATTCGTGACCACACCCAAAAAGTAGAAAAATCCACCCAAAACCTAAAAAAATTGAAATTTTTATATGAAAAACTTCTTTTGCCCATATCTCCTAAACTAAGCGTCCTAGAGCGAAAAGGACGATAATTCGTGACCACCCCAAAATGTTGAAAAATCAACCCAAAACCTAAAAAAATTGAAATTTTTATATGAAAAACTTCTTTTGCCCATATCTCCTAAACTAAGCGTCCTAGAGCGAAAAGGACGATAATTCGTGACCACCCCCAAAATGTTGAAAAATCAACCCAAAACCTAAAAAATTGAAATTTTTATATGAAAAACTTATTTTGCCCATATCTCCTAAACTAAGCGTCCTAGAGCGAAATGGACTTCAATTCGTGACCACCCCCAAAAAGTTGAAAAATCCACCCAAAACCTAAAAAAATTGAAATTTTTATATGAAAAACTTCTTTTGCCCATATCTCCTAAACTAAGCGTCCTAGAGCGAAAAGGAAGATAATTCGTGACCTCCCCCAAAAACTTGAAAAATCCACCCAAAACCTAAAAAAATTTAAATTTTTATATGAAAAACTTCTTTTGCCCATATCTCCTAAACTAAGCGTCCTAGAGCGAAAAGGACTTCAATTCGTGACAACCCCCAAAAAGTGGAAAAACCCACCAAAAACCTAAAAAAATGAAATTTTTATATAAAAAACTTCTTTTGCCCGTATCTCCTAAACTAAGCGTCCTAGAGCGAAAAGGAAGATAATTCGTGACCTCCCCCAAAAACTTGAAAAATCCACCCAAAACCTAAAAAAATTGAAATTTTTATATGAAAAATTTCTTTTGCCCATATCTAAACTAAACTAAGCGTCCTAGGCGAAAAGGACGATAATTCGTGACTACCCCCAAAAAGTTGAAAAACCCACCCAAAACCTAAAAAAACTGAAATTTTTATATGAAAAACTGCTTTTGCCCATATCTCCTAAACTAAGCGTCCTGAGCGAAAAGGACGATAATTCGTGACCACCCACAAGAAAGTGGAAACATCCACCAAAAACCTAAAAAAATTTAAATTTTTATATGAAAAACTTATTTTGCCCATATCTCCTAAACTAAGCGTCCTAGAGCGAAAAGGACGATAATTCGTGACCACCCCCAAAAAGTGGAAAAATCCACCCAAAACCTAAAAAAATTGAAATTTTTATATGAAAAACTTCTTTTGCCCGTATCTCCTAAACTAAGCGTCCTAGAGCGAAAAGGACGATAATTCGTGACCACCCACAAAAAGTGGAAAAATCCACCCAAAACCTAAAAAAATTGAAATTTTTATATGAAAAACTTATTTTGCCCATATCTCCTAAACTAAGCGTCCTAGAGCGAAAAGGACGATAATTCGTGACCACCCCCTAAAAGTTGAAAAACCCACCCAAAACCTAAAAAAATTGAAATTTTTATATGAAAAACTTCTTGTGCCCATATCTCATAAACTAAGCGTCCTAGAGCGAAAAGGACGATAATTCGTGACCACCCCCAACAAGTTGAAAAATCCACCCAAAACCTTAAAAAATTGAAATTTTTATATGAAAAACTTCTTTTGCCCATATCTCCTAAACTAAGCGTCCTAGACTTCAATTCGTGACAACCCCCAAAAAGTGGAAAAATCCACCCAAAACCTAAAAAATTAAAATTTTTATATGAAAAACTTCTTTTGCCCATATCTCCTAAACTAAGCGTCCTAGAGCGAAAAGGACGATAATTCGTGACCACCCCCAACAAGATGAAAAACCCACCCAAAACCTAAAAAATTTAAATTTTTATATGAAAAACTTCTTTTGCCCATATCTCCTAAACTAAGCGTCCTAGAGCGAAAAGGACGATAATAGTAGTGTAATACGTATAGACTGATCCACTTTAATGGCCTTTTTTTATGGGCTTTTTTTAATGGGCTTTTTTTAATGGGCTTTCTATGATAGGTCATAAGGTCATCCAAAAAAAATTTTCCCTGTATGTATGAGTGTCATTGTATTGAATGCATTGGCTGGCGGTGTGGTGCATGTGCATGTATCGTGAAGATGAGATAGGGATGGGGAGAGATAAGAGTTTGGCTGTTGGGAAAAGTGTGTGGAGTTTTCTGATCGCCTAGTATTGAACAATCGTTGAAACCTAGATTTGGTGTTTATTTATGTGCCATAGAAGAAGGGATAGGGTGAAGAGATAAGTGATTCGCTGTTGAGAATGCTATTGATTTGTTTAGCATTCTAAAATGGGAGACAAAGTGACCGTCTGAGATTCTGAAGAAATGCATGTGCATGTGTCGTGAAGATGAGATAGGGAGGGGGTGAGATAAGATTTTGGCTGTTGGGAAATTTTGTGTTATTCGATTTGATTTCTTGGTTGACTGTGTGGAGTTTTCTGATCGCCTAGTATTGAACAATCGCTGAAACCTAGATTTGGTGTTTGTTTATGTGCCATAGAAGAAGCGATAGGGTGAAGAGATAAGCGATTCACTGTTGAGAATGCTATTGATTTGTTTAGCATTCTGAAATGAGAGACAGAGTGATCGTCTGAGATTCTGAAGTAATGCATGTGCATGTACATGTATCGTGAAGATAAGGTTTGGAGGGGGTGAGATTGGCTGTTGGGAAAATTTGAGTTATTCGATTTGATTTCTTGGTTGGCTGTGTGGAGTTTTCTGATCGCCTAGTATTGAACAATCGCTGAAACCTAGATTTGGAGGAAGAAGGTGTAGGGGGAAGAGATAAGTGTTTCACTGTTGGGAAATCCTATTGATTTGTTTGTCATTGCACAGAATGACCACCCAAGATGTATATGTATCGTGAAGATAAGGTATGGAGGGGGTGAGATAAGATTTTGGCTGTTGGGAAAATTTGAGTTATTCGATTTGATTTCTTGGTTGACTGTGTGGAGTTTTCTGATCGCCTAGTAAGATGTAAACATTGATGTCTAATTGCATACAAAATATCTATGAAAATCAGGCAATGTGTCTATTTGTTTAGATTTTTATGTATTTGTTACTTTTGAGAAGAAATGTGTATTTATAAAGGGATAAATATCTCATTCCTCGAAGAAATATATAGTATATTCATTTGAAATTTTAGTTCCCAATTGAATTCTAAACCCCGACTTAGCAATTCATATGCACGGAGTTTTACGTTGTGAATACAACATTTAAAAAAACTGAAAAAAACAGAATTTTGTTAATTTTTTTGGTGTTTTACAAAAAAAAAAAAATCGAAGTTTTACGTTGTGAAAAAGACAACATTTGTTAACAAACGAAAAAAAAAAAACAGAAACGGACACGTTGTGAAAAAAAAAACAACATTTGTTAACAAACGAAAAAAACAGAAACGGACGTTGTGAATTTTTTTGGTGTTATACAAAAAAAAAAAAAAAATAAATAAATAAATCAAAACACGTAAAATACGTTGAGACTTTTTGTTGCAAAATAATAAATATAAA
This sequence comes from Haematobia irritans, assembly GCF_050003625.1. Taxonomy (NCBI): domain Eukaryota; kingdom Metazoa; phylum Arthropoda; class Insecta; order Diptera; family Muscidae; genus Haematobia; species Haematobia irritans. The sequence continues at coordinate 168,519,677 of NC_134397.1, read as the reverse complement.
CAAAAAAGAAAAAAGAAAAGAATCGTACCTTTTAAGAAAAAATTGCGATTTGTTTCTTGTGCTGCAAAAATAATTAATAAAAGTTTTATTTATAAAAATTTAAAAAAGAAATATTTGAAAGAACTTTAAACAAAATGGAATCCCAAATGTTGACGTGCAAAGTATGCGGAAAAATGTTCAAAAGCCAAAATGCACTCCAAAAACATTTGCAGACACACAAAACGTGTAGTTTATGTGGTTTGATGGTGCGAAATGTCTATGCATTGAAATTACATATGGAAATTCACCAAGCGACAATGCATAGACAAGGTTTTGGACAACAACAGGAACAACAACAGCAACAACACATAAACATGTCCGTGGGAGGTGGAATCTACCCCCAACAACAATATAATTGGGATCAGCAACCAGGGCTTAATCCAGGGTCCCAACAACAACAACATTTTAACTTGCTGCATCATCCAGGACCTATCTTTCATCAACAATTGCTGCAGCAAAATCAAAACTTGGAGCAACACTCAAACATATTTGAGCAGCAACAGTTTAATTTTGACCAGCAACCAGGGCCTAGTCATGGTCAGAGGAATTTAAATAAAGTATGTGAAATATGCAACGTCTATGTAAACCCAATGAATTGGTTCAAACATCACCAGTCTCCGAATCACATACAAAAAAGTGATGTTATTATAAATAACCAATTTAGACAGACGATGACAGGATTTAAAAATCGTGTAGGAACTTATACGTACCTAACCGATATGAATACCATAGATATAAATGAGGTATTCGAAGAATGTAATAAGAGTTTACACCTGTTAATTTTAAATTCACTGGCGAAGAATAAAAGTCTGAAGATAAATATCCAACTAATTGGGGAATACATAAAGTTGGGTGGTGAAGAGCTCCAAATGCAACACATGTACCATGTGTCCAAAATGCAGAGACTGGTTATGTCAGACAACATTGAGGATTTCATTAAAAGGCATATTGAAGAAATAAAGAGTCAAATGGCGGATTTCCAGGAAAGAGACTCTGGATGGACTTTGACTCGAATTGAAAAATTTGAAATCAACATCAACAAATGGTCTGGCTTTTGTGGTTCCCAATATATTCCAACGCCACCAAAATTATATTCGAAAAAAGCATGTATCAATGTCAGAAATACGGATGAATACTGCTTCAAATGGAGTGTCATTTCGGCGTTAACTTCCCCAAAGCCGACTCACCCAACGCGAACTTCATCCTATCGAGTAGATATCAGGCAGCAGAATATTTTGTTAGAAAACAATATAAATTTAAATTTTGAAGGGCTAGAATTCCCTATGCCTGTGCAAGAAATCCCAAAATTTGAAAAGCTGAACCCAGGAGTTAGTATTAATGTATATGGGTATAACCGGAAAGATGACACTGTCATCGGGCCATACCACATATCCCAGAATGTTGTTCCAAATGGGGTACACATTAACTTGTTGTTGTTGGAGAGTGGGGGTAAAGCACATTATATTTGGATTAAAGACATGTCAAGGTAAGAAAAAAAAATCCTTCATTTCATTTTTTACTTAAATATTAATAAAATATTTTTTTTATTTTATTTGTTGTAGATTATTATCTTCGCAGTTAACCAAAAATTGTAAGAAATTAAAAATTTGCGACAGATGCCTGCAATACACTTCAAACTCCGACAAGTGGTCGAATCACTTAAAGGAATGTTCCAACATTGTAACCACCGTACCGGATGCAGGTAATAATTTTATTCGCTTTAAAAACATAAGTAAAACGATGGATGTCCCTTTCGTTGTGTATGCCGATTTTGAGTGTATACTAGAGAAAGATAGTTTAGGATCAACAATAAATAAGCACAAACCGTGTGCTTTTAGTTTTTATATAAAATGTAGTGTAGATAGTTCGTTAGATAGATTTAAGATTTATACTGGGGAGGATGCTGGGGAAAAATTTGTTAAATATTTAGATTTAGAATGTAGAGATATATACGAAAGGTATTTATCATTAAAAAAACCAATGTGTCCCTTATCACCTATTGAGGAATCCAGTTTTCACGCAGCTCAATTGTGTCACATTTGTGACAAAAATTTAGATACGGATAGGGTTAGGGATCATTGCCATATTACTGGAAAATATAGGGGGGCGGCCCATAATGAATGTAATTTAAATTATAAGATCCCAAAGTTCATACCAATCTTTTTCCATAACTTTTCGTCATATGACTGTCATCTATTTATTAAAGATTTACTAAACCTTATTCCTGGAAATACCTCAGTTATACCGCTAAATAAAGAATTATATATATCGGTATCTCATAAAATTAAATTTGATAATGGGGATCTTTTAGAATATAGGTTTTTAGATTCTTTAAGATTTATGCCTTCAAGCTTGGACAGCTTAGCTAAAAATCTGTTAGATGACAAAATGACTACGGTTAGATCTAATTTCACAAATGACCACGAATTTAAATTAATGAGAAGGAAGGGTGTATTTTGTTATGAATACTTGGATTCATTTCAAAAACTTAAAGATATAAACCTTCCCTCTATAGAAAACTTCTACAGTAAATTAACCAACAATAGTTGTAGTCAGGAGGACTACAATCACGCTATAGAAGTTTGGACAACATTTAATTGTAGAACACTTCAGGATTATATGGAGTTATATTTAAAAACGGATGTCCTTCTACTCACAGATATATTCGAAAACTTTCGAATCTTATGCAAAAGCATACATAAGCTGGATCCTTGCCAATATTTTACGGCGCCTGGTCTATCTTATGATGCTATGCTAAAGCTGATGACATCGGATGGTTTTAGCCTAGAATTGTTGAAGGACGTAGACACATACAACTTTATAAAAAATGGCATTCGTGGAGGTATTACTCAATGTAGTAAAAGATATCACAAAGCCAATAATAAATATATGAAAAACTTTAATCCTGATATTGTATCTACATTTTTATTATATCTTGATGTTAATAACCTATATGGATGGGCGATGCAGCAATTCTTACCATATGGTAATTTTAAATGGGTTGCAGAAGCTGACATTATTAGGGATCCTAACGTAATCAAAAATTTTAAATTCGATTCTCCTGAAGGGTATATTTATGAAGTTTCAATAAGTTGTCCACCCCATCTACATAATAAATTTAATGATTTACCTTTAGCGGCTGAAAACAAAAAAGTGGGAGGATCGAAACACAACAAACTTGTTGCAGATCTTACACCAAAAGAAAGGTATACCATCCACTACATGACACTAAAACAATGTTTAGAGCAGGGCTACGTTCTAAATGAAGTGCATAGGGTGCTTACTTTTAGTCAAAGACCATGGCTAAAGGAATATATTGACAAAAACAATGATTGTAGGAAAAAAACAAATATTGCTTTTGAAAAAAATTTCTTTAAACTATTGAACAATGCAGTATATGGCAAAACAATGGAAAATGTTGAAAAAAGAAAAGATGTGTCTATTGTAAAACAGTGGGCATATAGTGACAGGCGTAAGTTAGGTGCTGAAGCTCTAATTTCAAAACCAAACTTTCATAGTATATCCAAATTCACAGACAATTTTTGGGCTATTCAAATGAATAAAACAAAAATTGTTTATGATAAGCCAATATACTTAGGATTTTGTATTCTAGAATTAGCTAAGTGGAAAATGTATGACTTCCACTACAACTTTATGAAAGAAAAGTTTGGTGAAAGAATACAATTAAACTATATGGATACAGACTCTTTCATATACACCATCGAATCTGAAGATGTGTATGAAGAAATTAGACCTCATCTTACTACACATTTTGATACATCTGAGTATTCCGAAGATAATCCTTTCAATTTTCCTCTTGTAAATAAAAAGGAAATTGGATTAATGAAGGATGAAAACTGTGGTAAGATTATGACAGAGTTTGTCGGTTTAGGTCCAAAAATGTATTCATATACTGTTGAGGATGGTTATGAAATTAAAAAGGCTAAAGGTGTGAAAAAAAGTGTAATGGACAACTATAAAATTGATGACTATAGGAATTGTCTATTTACTAAAGAAAAAGTTTGTGATACAATGCTCACTTTTAGGTGTAAGCTACACAACATCTATACGAATGCCTTGAAAAAAGTTGTATTAAGTCCGTTGGATACAAAGCGTATGATCAAGGAAGATGGAATTAATACTTTCGCGTGGGGTCACCATGAAATTGAATCAAGTATGGAAAATATGCTAGTTGATATAGATGGCAATGGTCTAGATTTAGATTTAGGTGCAATCGAAACTGATTCCTCTTTAGAAAATTTAGTTCAACAATATACATCTGATTTTGATATGGATTTTAATGATCTAATGGATATAATTTTAATGTAAATACACTAAACTATTTATTATGTATTGTATGTATTTAAAAAATTTAACATTAAGAATTGTTATTTATATAGAAAAAAAAAATGTAATAAATAAAATGAAAAAATTGATGTATACATTTTTGTTTTATTTTTATTTATTTTAAAATTGATTATGGATATAAAGGTATGTATGGTTCATTGAAAAAAAAAAAAATTAAATAATTTTTCGCACATTTCCCGTCAATGGTGTATATTCAATATAGCGATCGTGAATTATTAAACAATATGCTATGGTGTTTGCAGGAATGGGTTTACTGGCTTCGAGTTCAATTCTGACATCTATGGGACCTTGTTTGACCATTTCATTTTGGTGGCTAACATCGATGACTGCCATGGGGGTGTTCTTAAATTCAGCGCTTGTTAGTAATGGTTGTGGTTCTTTCATATAAAAGCTGTGTTGAAATTTGGCGTACATGTCATATAGAATAGCATATCTATTATCATCAAATTTGAGATTAAGATCATCATATGGGTAAGTATCGGAATTTAGATGAACTTTTAAATTTACTAGATTACAATGTATAAACTTGTTGTTTTTTTCAAATACCACGATTACAAATCTGGGGCGCTCTCTATTTAATGAAAGCTTTACATTCCAATTACATTTTGTCGCATTTGGGAATGTAGGATTAAAGTGACAATCCCAACTCCGAAAAGCAAGCGGTAATGTGGTACCATCTTTAATCGTTTTTATAATTTTCAACTTTGTTATATCGGAAGCTTGCACATGTGGTATTCTCCATGTTATATTCTGTATCGTTAGTTTAACCATTTCTTCAGGCTTTGTGGAAAAGCAAGCATTATGATCATTTGAACTGCGCAACAAAATTAAGTCATGTTTACAGTTTAACACGATTTCATAGTCACCAACATGGAAGTTTGAGGGTTTATATACTTTAAGATGATTGTAAGCAGTTTTTAAAATATAATCCTCATTATTTTTATTGACATCAATAGGAGCCATTTTTATTGTTCTGTGTATTTTCCGATTATATTGATTAACTAAATTTGGTAAAATGTCAATCCACTTATAGGAACCGTTGTATGAGAACTCTTTAAACATAAAATTTTTTAACGTACGATTAAAGCGTTCTACGATGGATGCTTTCATCACACTAAATGTGGAGTAGTGGTTTATTGAGTACTTTTGCGTAAGACTTTTAAACTCTTTATTAAAAAATTCTTTACCATCGTCTGTTTGTAGATTTTTAGGTGTTCGACCTTTGTTCAATATTTTTCTAAATGCATTGGAAACATCATATGCATTCTTAGTTTTAGTTGGTTCTGCCCATGCGTATTTTGAAAATGTATCGATGACCGTTAAAATATATTTATATCCTCTATTTAAAGATGAATAAGTTCCCATTTCAACCAAATCAGCCTGCCAAAAGTCATCAATTCCTTTCATTATATATCTCCGACGGGGAAATTTTTTCCGGGCTTGAGTGTGTATCTCTTGTACTATTCCTCTTTTGGCCATTGTTACTTTGTAATTAAATTTGATTAATGAACTTGAGATGTTATTCGCATATCCGACAGGACTGTAAATATATCCTTGATAATAGTTTTTAACTGCGATATTTCTTGATGTATTGTATTGACTTCAATATTTAAGTCTTTTTTTAGTAATTCACGTGAGATTTCGATTTGTTTTTGTAAGTAATTTTTGTTGACTGCGTCTGCACTTTCCACCGGTACCCCCACGTTTTTAATCTTTTTATTTTGGAAATCGATGTTATTATGCTTGTCAATAGCAATACCAAATATTTTCGGAACATATCTTTTCAACTCACTAGAATTTGAAAAGTGACCAAACTTATCGACGCTCATATCTCGATTGAATGCAATTGACAATTATCAGAATATTATATTGGCCTCCCTTAATTCTTCAATTATAGATATTATTTCATTGTTATGATTTGAATGGCCAGCTTGTTGAGATGCAATAAGAAGTTTTAAGCGTTCAACTAATTCATTCGGATCATCCCAATATATATAGTTTGGTTTATTTAAATTTAGGCTCATTAAACCTTTACCAGTGTAAGTGTCACCAAAAAGTTTCTGGATAATCTTTTTATATTTATATCCTTTATTCCCTCGTATTTGACCAACAGAATCATAGTTCTTACGATGAGCATTTGTTCCCAAAAGAATTTTCTTGTATATATCCAATTCCAGTGAATCATACTTTTGTGGCTGTTTCTGGGTAATTAATTCAAACAAGCCTGGCGTGTTTGCCCACGATTGATTCCCAACAACAATCTTATCATCGCTAATGTTAATAGGACTGTTTCCCAATTTCCACACTCCATTTTCGTCTTTATATGGTCCATATACAGTATCGAGAGTTTGATCATTAAAAAGTTTAGTTAAATTAATAGTATAGAAATTATCATCTTCCAATTGTGAAAAATAATTTTCTGAATTTTCTTTATTGTCGCTGTCTTCATCACTTTGAGAATCCAGTTTAGAATTTATAATTTTTTGAGAGTGTTTATCAAAATTTGATTTAGGAGGTTCGGTCTTTATTGGTGTGCTACTTTCAAACTTAAAAGTAGGAAGTTCTTTATTTCGCTGTTTCATTTTCTCATTTTTTAATTTCATTAAATTATTCAATGGATCTGTTAAAGGCTTGAATACATTTTCCAGTTTATGTGAAGCGTCGTCTTCTCCTAATTTTATGCTTTGAAATTTTTTTCTCAAAATTTTTCGAGATTTTATTAATTCTTTCAATATTTTTTCATTCATATTGTATCACCAATAGAAATCTTTTGAATTATTTTAAACCGATAATGCTAACTGATGTATCGCTTTCAAACCGCTTTCGAACCGCTTCCGAACTGCTTCCGAATCGCTTTCGTACGGCTTTCGAACTGCTTAGATAAGTAAAGAACCGCCCTTAAAATAATTTCAAATCGGTTGCAGATGAGTTGGGGTGTAAGTAGACGTCTGCATACAGTGGAAAGACATATACTACTAAGGTGTAATAAATATGTCAAAACCTTTTCTATATCTTCCATCAGCGATTTCATCGTCTTTGCTTATAACCATAAAACCATACCTATCCCTCCAACATTCACGACATATATCCACAAACATTTTATAGGACATATCGCTACCCACATGGTCATTAAATATATGTTTCATATTCGTTTCATCTTGCTTAAAAACAACAATTATGTTTGCGTTGTCCCGTATCAAATGTTTTGGTATGCGACAGTAAGTTTGGCATAAGTAAAATGAGTCTACATTTTTGTGACGACCCATAGAGAAATAATCACGAATATTATTCTGTTTATCGCATGCGACATCATCAAATATCATTATAGAGTTTCGTTTTGCTTCATGTGGCGGTATAACATCGTCGTTGTTGTTATATATGAAGTATCCCATACCACTTATAGGCTCAATTAGTCTTCTCAGGTATTCATATTTGGGTTGATATAACGATTTTGAGTACAAATATATATTTTCAAATGTTAGCCCATTTTCACTTTCTATAAGGCTTATCATAACATTAGTTTTTCCGCAATTTGATGGGCCCACAATTAGACATCGAATGGAATCGGGTAACAATGAACCATGTTTCGATTTATTAGGTTTCGCTTGCGTAAAATCTAGATCACGAACAGAAATACTTGTATCCTGTTTAAGTAAACGCATATTGACGACTAATTTATTATTAAACTGACCAAATAAATTTATGTGTTTATTTTTAGTTGAGAGCATATATATGTTTGTATTTCGGAAGAGACAAGTCAATCGCAAACGATCCATACAAGGAAGAGGATTCGTAAACAATTTAATCAACGCCTTACCCATTGAGCTACATTTACCCGGATACCAATTTTGTGGACCAGGAACAAAACTCGATAAAAGATTGAAAAGGGGTGATAAAGGGATAAATGCTTTGGATGCAGCCTGTAAAATTCATGATATAGCTTATTCACGAAGCTCAGATATTGAAAAACGCCACAAAGCAGATAAGGAACTCTTAGAGAGGGCGTGGGAGAGAGTAAAAGCTAACGAAAGTACTTGGGGTGAAAAATTAAATGCTTATTTAGTCTCCAACGCAATGAAAGCAAAACTAAAACTTGGCATGGGTATGAGGAAGAAAAAAGCATGCGGACGTACAATTTTCAATTCAACAATTAAAAAAGCCAACACACTACTAAAGAAGCAAAAACCTGTTGATATTAACTCTGCAATAAAAATCGCTCGGAAAGTTATTAATTCATCATTCAAAGGGAAAAAGTCACATGTCGTCATCCCAAGAGTTATTAATGTTCCTAAAATTGGCGGTTTTCTACCATTGGTTCCTATTATAACAGCACTAGGTGCCTTGGGTGCAATATCTTCGGGTGTATCATCGATAGCAAGAACAATTAACACTGCTAAAGATGCTAAAAAGCAACTAGAAGAGAGTATGCGTCACAACAAAAGTATGGAGTCAATTGCTATGGGTAAAGGACTTTATCTTAAACCATACAAAACTGGTATGGGTATTACCCTAAATAATACGGATACAAAAAACTAATATCTAAGCTACCTAACAGACCGCTGACAGATATAGACATCCAAATATTTGGGAAAGAATATATACCACATTTTCGAGGAGTCTTTATGCGAGATAATCTTCCGAAAAAATGTCAAACAAAAGAATGTGGTGTAGTAAACTTAGACTCAAGTATAGGATCTGGAACTCATTGGGTAGCATATTATAAAAACCACAAAGAAATTGAATACTTTGACAGTTTTGGAAATCTTCAACCCCCACTAGAAATATTGGTTTATTTAGGTCCCAATATCAAATATAATTATCAACGAGTGCAAAGGTTTAATGCATTCAATTGCGGTCATTTATGTTTACAATTTTTACTCCAAATTGTATCACAAAAAAAAAAAAAAAAAAAATAAATAATGTTTAATGTTCTCTGTTATTTGAATATAAAAGCAAGATGAGACTTTCCTTGATTTAGTTGGCTACGAAATATTGTCCGTTATACTTCGAATCATGTATGTACCGGATTTTGTATTGGTGGACTTTCAATACTGTCATGGGAATGATGACAGCATATATATAAAAGAATTGGCGTATATGCGAGGCTATTCTGTCGTACCCAGCTATTTCCTATTCAAACCCCCTTTCGATAACAGAGAACTAGTCAAGGAGGGTAAACGGAAAAACACATATTGTAAAAAATATGTTCACGGCTTAGATTGGAAAGATGGTGATATAAATTACACTGAAGTTGGCGATGCCTTGGAACCACTAAATAGTTATAAGTATGTGTTTGTTTTTGGACAAATTAAGAAAGAATTCCTTCAAAAATATTTAAATACAAATATTGTAAATCTAGAGTATAGAACAATTTTCCAAAATATGAGAAGCTACTATACGCATTGCCCTATGCATAAAGATAGGAAATTCAAGTGTGCTGTAAATAATATATTTAAATTATTTATATATATAGAGAAATTTTATGAATCTATAGAGGAAATTATTTATGAAGAAATACAAAACTAAACAATATTTCTAAACAAAAATAAATAAATAAATAAATAAATCTAAATAAAATAAAATTCATCTGTGTTTCAATTCATAAATTTTACATGTATTCCAATATCAAATATAATTATCAATTAATGTAAAGCTCTGAAATGTAAACTTGATATTTAACACCCTCATTTTCTGAATATAAAAGCAAGATGAGACTTTTTTATATTTAGTTGGCTTCGTAAAATTGTCGGTTATACTTCTCATCATGGTCAATTTTCAAAAATCAGATTTTGTATTGGTGGACTTTCAACATTGTTTTGGAAATAATGATTGCATATATATAAAGGAATTGGCGTATATGCAAGGCGGTTCCGTTGTACCAAACTATTTTTTATTCAAACCTCCTTTCGATAGGAGGGAACTTGTCAAGGAGGCCAAACGGAAAAATGTACATTATAAGAAATTTATTACTGGCTTAGATTGGAAAGATGGCGATGTAAATTACACTGAAGTCGGCGAGGTCTTAGCACCCTTAAATAGTTTTAAGTACGTGTTTGTCTTTGGAAAAATTAAAAAAGAGTTTCTTGAAAAATATCTAAGCACAAATGTTGTAAATCTAGAATATAGAACTGTTTTCCCAAATATGAGAAACTATTATACCCATTGTCCTATACATGAAGATAGGAAATTTAAGTGTGCTGTAAGTAACCTATTTAAACTATTAAGATATATAGAATGGCATGATTGTATAGATGACATGATTAGTAAGACAATAAAAAATGAAAATTGTTCACAACAGTAACCCATATGCTTTAGTATGTATACTGCGGTGGGATTATTTAGTTTTATAATTTTTTCTTGTTCTTGTCCACCCAAATTCAAACTAATTCCAAATAAATGAGAAGAAACATATATGATATTAAAATGTTATTTTATTTTATATTACTTTGTTTAAACTTAAATTATTTTTAAAATTTTTGCATCAGGATGTAAATAGAGTAAATCTTCCAACATTTCCCTATGACTTTCCGGGTCCATGTCATTATCTGCAATCCTCATTAAGTCATCCAATGATATTTCACAGAGGAAATGTTGGCCCTCCGGTATATTCTGTTCTTCCACTTGCATGTTGTTTAGGATTCGATCATTCAGATTTACGTTTTCATCCTCATCATCGCTGAATATAATTTGGGATGGTGGTAAGGCCATTTTTTTTTCTCGTGATGTTGAGTTGACGAAGGCTGAATTGAAACTGTCCCTATGAGTTTCTTTTGGACACTCTTTGAAAAACTGAAAATTCATAAATTTTCGAATTCCATTGTAGTGAATGGAAATTCGATGCATTTGAGATAATTTTTTGTTTGGACACTTGTAGTTTTCAAAACACTCAAAATATTCTATAAGCAATACATTATGAAATGCGATTTCTATTGCATGTTTGTTGTTTCTCAAACCCTATGACAAATTCTAAAAATTGACAAGAAAAAAAACACAATGGTTTTGTTTCGAATTTCATTCTTTATTTAAAATTTTCATTTTTTTCTTTTAATAATTAATATGGTGCGTAAAATGGATCGGAGGACAAACACTGTTTCAACTCCAATCTGCTAATTGGATTCTCCTTATCGTCTGAAATAGACACTTTTGAAACAGAAAATTCTCCAGAATCTATACGTTGAATTGTATCATCATCCAGGCTGTTAAATCTTTTGGGTAAATATAAGATTTGATCATCCACCAAACGCAGCACTATAGAATCCCCATACTTTGTAGTTGTCCTATAGCATCCTTCAATAGAATAGTCCTTATGTGTAACCATATCCTTAATATGTAGGATACGTTTTAAATTTTTTTCATTGAAAATGGACACGACATCTATAGCACCGGACATATTTATTTATTTATTTATTCTAATTCAATTACGTTTTCTGAACTGTGGTATAATTCCAGAGAGCATATGGCTTTTATAAGCGATTGTTCAATCCCAGGCGATCAGAAAACTCCACACAGCCAATCAAGAAATGAAAACGAATAACACAAATATTCGTTTTCATTTCTCAGTCCGAAGATTTTTTGAATGACCTTGCGACCTATCATAGAAAGCCCATTAAAAAAAGGCCCATGGACAGACACTCTGCCTCTGATTTTAGAATGCTAAACAAATCAATAGCATTCTCAACAGTGAAACACTTATCTCTTCACCCTACCCCTTTTTTCTATGACACATAAACAAACACCAAATCTAGGTTTCAGCGATTGTTCAATACTAGGCGATCAGAAAACTCCACACAGCCAACCAAGAAGTCAAATCGAATAACACAAATTTTCCCAACAGCCAAAATCTTATCTCACCCCATCCCTATCTCATCTTCATGATACATGCACATGCACCACACAGCCAGTCAATGCACTGAACACAATGACACTCATGCATATAGGGACAGCCAAACTAGAGAATCACTTATCTCTTCACCCTATCCCTTCTTCTATGGCACATAAATGAACACCAAATCTAGGTTTCAGCGATTGTTCAATACTAGGCGATCAGAAAACTCCACACAGTCAACCAAGAAATCAAATCGAATAACACAAAATTTCCCAACAGCCAAAATCTTATCTCACCCCCTCCCTATCTCATCTTCACGACACATGCACATGCATTTCTTCAAAATCTCAGGCGGTCACTTTGTCTCCCATTTTAGAATGCTAAACAAATCAATAGCATTCTTAACAGCGAATCACTTATCTCTTCACCCTATCCCTTCTTCTATGGCACATAAATAAACACCAAATCTAGGTTTCAACGATTGTTCAATACTAGGCGATCAGAAAACTCCACACACTTTTCCCAACAGCCAAACTCTTATCTCTCCCCATCCCTATCTCATCTTCACGATACATGCACATGCATTTCTTCAGAATCTCAGACGATCACTCTGTCTCTCATTTTAGAATACTAAACAAATCAATAGCATTCTCAAGAATCACTTTAGGTTTCAACGATTGATCAATACTAGGCGATCAGAAAACTCCACACACTTTTCCCAACAGCCAAACTCTTATCTCTCCCCCTCCCTATCTCATCTTCACGACACATGCACATGCACCACACCGCCAGCCAATGCATTCAATACAATGACACTCATACATACAGGGAAAATTTTTTTTGGATGACCTTATGACCTATCATAGAAAGCCCATTAAAAAAAGCCCATTAAAAAAAGCCCATAAAAAAAGGCCATTAAAGTGGATCAGTCTATACGTATTACACTACTGATAATTCGTGACCACCCACAAAAAGTGGAGAAATCCACCCAAAACCTAAAAAAATTGAAATTTTTATATGAAAAACTTATTTTGCCCACATCTCCTAAACTAAGCGTCCTAGAGCGAAAAGGACGATAATTCGTGACCACCCCCAAAAAGTTGAAAAATCCACCCAAAACCTTAAAAAATTGAAATTTTTATATGAAAAACTTCTTTTGCCCATATCTCCTAAACTAAGCGTCCTAGAGCGAAAAGGACGATAATTCGTGACCACCCCCAAAAAGTTGAAAAATCCACCCAAAACCTAAAAAAATTTAAATTTTTATATGAAAAACTTATTTTGCCCATATCTCCTAAACTAAGCGTCCTAGAGCGAAAAGGACGACAATTCGTGACCACCCCGAAAAAGCTGAAAAATCCACCCAAAACCTAAAAAAATTTAAATTTTTATATGAAAAACTTATTTTGCCCATATCTCCTAAACTAAGCGTCCTAGAGCGAAAAGGACGATAATTCGTGACCACCCCCAAAATGTTGAAAAATCAACCAAAAACCAAAAAAATTGAAATTTTTATATAAAAAACTTATTTTGCCCATATCTCCTAAACTAAGCGTCCTAGAGCGAAATGGACTTCAATTCGTGACCACCCCCAAAAAGTTGAAAAATCCACCCAAAACCTAAAAAAATTGAAATTTTTATATGAAAAACTTCTTTTGTCCATATCTCCTAAACTAAGCGTCCTAGAGCGAAAAGGACGATAATTCGTGACCACCCCCAAAAAGTTGAAAACTCCACCCAAAACCTTAAAAAATTGAAATTTTTATATGAAAAACATCTTTTGCCCATAAGCGTCCTAGAGCGAAAAGGACGATAATTCGTGACCACCCCCAAAAAGTTGAAAAATCCACCCAAAACCTTAAAAAATTGAAATTTTTATATGAAAAACTTCTTTTGCCCATATCTACTAAACTAAGCGTCCTAGAGCGAAAAGAACGATAATTCGTGACCACACCCAAAAAGTTGAAAAATCCACCCAAAACCTAAAAAACTTGAAATTTTTATATGAAAAACTTCTTTTGCCCATATCTCCTAAACTAAGCGCCCTAGAGCGAAAAGGACGATAATTCGTGACCACACCCAAAAAGTAGAAAAATCCACCCAAAACCTAAAAAAATTGAAATTTTTATATGAAAAACTTATTTTGCCCATATATCCTAAACTAAGCGTCCTAGAGCGAAAAGGATGATAATTCGTGACCACAGCCAAAAAGTAGAAAAATCCACCCAAAACCTAAAAAAATTGAAATTTTTATATGAAAAACTTCTTTTGCCCATATCTCCTAAACTAAGCGTCCTAGAGCGAAAAGGACGATAATTCGTGACCACCCCCAAAATGTTGAAAAATCAACCGAAAACCTAAAAAATTGAAATTTTTATATGAAAAACTTATTTTGCCCATATCTCCTAAACTAAGCGTCCTAGAGCGAAAAGGACGATAATTCGTGACCACCCCCAAAAAGTTGAAAAATCCACCCAAAACCTTAAAAAATTGAAATTTTTATATGAAAAACTTCTTTTGCCCTTATCTCCTAAACTAAGCGTCCTAGAGCGAAAAGGACGATAATTCGTGACCACACCCCAAATGTTGAAAAATCAACCCAAAACCAAAAAAATTGAAATTTTTATATAAAAAACTTCTTTTGCCCATATCTCCTAAACTAAGCGTCCTAGAGCGAAAAGGACGATAATTCGTGACCACACCCAAAATGTTGAAATATCAACCCAAAACCAAAAAAATTGAAATTTTTATATGAAAAACTTCTTTTGCCCATATCTCCTAAACTAAGCGTCCTAGAGCGAAAAGGACGATAATTCGTGACCACAGCCAAAAAGTAGAAAAATCCACCCAAAACCTAAAACAATTGAAATTTTTATATGAAAAACTTCTTTTGCCCATATCTCCTAAACTAAGCGTCCTAGAGCGAAAAGGACGACAATTCGTGACCACCCCCAAAATGTTGAAAAATCAACCGAAAACCTAAAAAATTGAAATTTTTATATGAAAAACTTATTTTGCCCATATCTCCTAAACTAAGCGTCCTAGAGCGAAAAGGACGATAATTCGTGACCACCCCCAAAATGTTGAAAAATCAACCCAAAACCTAAAAAATTGAAATTTTTATATGAAAAACTTCTTTTGCCCATATCTCCTAAACTAAGCGTCCTAGAGCGAAATGGACTTCAATTCGTGACCACCCCCAAAAAGTTGAAAAATCCACCCAAAACCTAAAAAAATTGAAATTTTTATATGAAAAACTTCTTTTGCCCATATCTCCTAAACTAAGCGTCCTAGAGCGAAAAGGACGATAATTCGTGACCACCCCCAAAAAGTTGAAAAATCATCCCAAAACCAAAAAAATTGAAATTTTTATATGAAAAACTTCTTTTGCCCATATCTCCTAAACTAAGCGTCCTAGAGCGAAAAGGACGATAATTCGTGACCATCCCCAACAAGTTGAAAAATTCACCCAAAACCTTAAAAAATTTAAATTTTTATATGAAAAACTTCTTTTGCCCATATCTCCTAAACTAAGCGTCCTAGAGCGAAAAGGACGATAATTCGTGACCACCCCCAACAAGTTGAAAAATCAACCCAAAACCAAAAAAATTGAAATTTTTATATGAAAAACTTCTTTTGCCCATATCTCCTAAACTAAGCGTCCTAGAGCGAAAAGGACGATAATTCGTGACCACCCCCAACAAGTTGAAAAATCCACCCAAAACCTTAAAAAATTGAAATTTTTATATGAAAAACTTCTTTTGCCCATATCTCCTAAACTAAGCGTCCTAGAGCGAAAAGGACGATAATTCGTGACCACACCCAAAAAGTAGAAAAATCCACCCAAAACCTAAAAAAATTGAAATTTTTATATGAAAAACTTCTTTTGCCCATATCTCCTAAACTAAGCGTCCTAGAGCGAAAAGGACGATAATTCGTGACCACCCCAAAATGTTGAAAAATCAACCCAAAACCTAAAAAAATTTAAATTTTTATATGAAAAACTTCTTTTGCCCATATCTCCTAAACTAAGCGTCCTAGAGCGAAAAGGACGATAATTCGTGACCACCCCCAAAATGTTGAAAAATCAACCCAAAACCTAAAAAATTGAAATTTTTATATGAAAAACTTATTTTGCCCATATCTCCTAAACTAAGCGTCCTAGAGCGAAATGGACTTCAATTCGTGACCACCCCCAAAAAGTTGAAAAATCCACCCAAAACCTAAAAAAATTGAAATTTTTATATGAAAAACTTCTTTTGCCCATATCTCCTAAACTAAGCGTCCTAGAGCGAAAAGGAAGATAATTCGTGACCTCCCCCAAAAACTTGAAAAATCCACCCAAAACTTAAAAAAATTGAAATTTTTATATGAAAAACTTCTTTTGCCCATATCTCCTAAACTAAGCGTCCTAGAGCGAAGGACTTCAATTCGTGACAACCCCCAAAAAGTGGAAAAACCCACCAAAAACCTAAAAAAATGAAATTTTTATATAAAAAACTTCTTTTGCCCGTATCTCCTAAACTAACCGTCCTAGAGCGAAAAGGAAGATAATTCGTGACCTCCCCCAAAAACTTGAAAAATCCACCCAAAACCTAAAAAAATTGAAATTTTTATATGAAAAATTTCTTTTGCCCATATCTAAACTAAACTAAGCGTCCTAGGCGAAAAGGACGATAATTCGTGACTACCCCCAAAAAGTTGAAAAACCCACCCAAAACCTAAAAAAACTGAAATTTTTATATGAAAAACTGCTTTTGCCCATATCTCCTAAACTAAGCGTCCTAGAGCGAAAAGGACGATAATTCGTGACCACCCCCTAAAAGTTGAAAAACCCACCCAAAACCTAAAAAAATTGAAATTTTTATATGAAAAACTTCTTCTGTCCATATCTCCTAAACTAAGCGTCCTAGAGCGAAAAGGACGATAATTCGTGACCACCCCCAACAAGTGGAAAAATCCACCCAAAACCTAAAAAAAAATGAAATTTTTATATGAAAAATTTCTTTTGCCCATATCTCCTAAACTAAGCGTCCTAGGGCGAAAAGGACGATAATTCGTGACCATCCCCAACAAGTTGAAAAATCCACCCAAAACCTTAAAAAATTGAAATTTTTATATGAAAAACTTCTTTTGCCCATATCTCCTAAACTAAGCGTCCTAGACTTCAATTCGTGACAACCCCCAAAAAGTGGAAAAATCCACCCAAAACCTAAAAAATTAAATTTTTATATGAAAAACTTCTTTTGCCCATATCTCCTAAACTAAGCGTCCTAGAGCGAAAAGGACGATAATTCGTGACCACCCCCAACAAGATGAAAAACCCACCCAAAACCTAAAAAAATTTAAATTTTTATATGAAAAACTTCTTTTGCCCATATCTCCTAAACTAAGCGTCCTAGAGCGAAAAGGACGATAATTCGTGACCACCCACAAAAAGTGAAAAAATCCACCCAAAACATAAAAAAAATGAAATTTTTATATGAAAAACTTATTTTGCCCACATCTCCTAAACTAAGCGTCCTAGAGCGAAAAGGACGATAATTCGTGACCACCCCCTAAAAGTTGAAAAACCCACCCAAAACCTAACAAAATTGAAATTTTTATATGAAAAACTTCTTTTGCCCATATCTCCTAAACTAAGCGTCCTAGAGCGAAAAGGACGATAATTCGTGACCACCCCCAACAAGTTGAAAAATCCACCCAAAACCTTAAAAAATTGAAATTTTTATATGAAAAACTTATTTTGCCCATATCTCCTAAACTAAGCGTCCTAGAGCGAAAAGGAGTTCAATTCGTGACCACCCCCAAAAAGTGGAAAAATCCACCCAAAACCTAAAATAAATGAAATTTTTATATGAAAAATTTCTTTTGCCCATATCTCCTAAACTAAGCGTCCTAGGGCGAAAAGGACGATAATTCGTGACCATCCCCAACAAGTTGAAAAATCCACCCAAAACCTTAAAAAATTGAAATTTTTATATGAAAAACTTCTTTTGCCCATATCTCCTAAACTAAGCGTCCTAGACTTCAATTCGTGACAACCCCCAAAAAGTGGAAAAATCCACCCAAAACCTAAAAAATTAAAATTTTTATAAGAAAAACTTCTTTTGCCCATATCTCCTAAACTAAGCGTCCTAGAGCGAAAAGGACGATAATTCGTGACCACCCCCAACAAGATGAAAAACCCACCCAAAACCTAAAAAAATTTAAATTTTTATATGAAAAACTTCTTTTGCCCATATCTCCTAAACTAAGCGTCCTAGAGCGAAAAGGACGATAATTCGTGACCACCCACAAAAAGTGAAAAAATCCACCCAAAACATAAAAAAAATGAAATTTTTATATGAAAAACTTATTTTGCCCACATCTCCTAAACTAAGCGTCCTAGAGCGAAAAGGACGATAATTCGTGACCACCCCCAACAAGTTGAAAAATCCACCCAAAACCTTAAAAAATTGAAATTTTTATATGAAAAACTTCTTTTGCCCATATCTCCTAAACTAAGCGTCCTAGAGCGAAAAGGACAATAATTCGTGACCACCCCCAAAAAGTTGAAAAATCCACCCAAAACCTAAAAAAATTTAAATTTTTATATGAAAAACTTATTTTGCCCATATCTCCTAAACTAAGCGTCCTAGAGCGAAAAGGACGACAATTCGTGACCACCCCCAAAAAGCTGAAAAATCCACCCAAAACCTAAAAAAAATTTAAATTTTTATATGAAAAACTTCTTTTGCCCATATCTCCTAAACTAAGCGTCCTAGAGCGAAAAGGACGATAATTCGTGACCACCCCCAACAAGTTGAAAAATCCACCCAAAACCTCAAAAAATTGAAATTTTTATATGAAAAACTTCTTTTGCCCATATCTCCTAAACTAGGCGTCCTAGAGCGAAAAGGACGATAAATCGTGACCACCCCCAACAAGTTGAAAAATCCACCCAAAACCTTAAAAAATTTAAATTTTTATATGAAAAACTTCTTTTGCCCATATCTCCTAAACTAAGCGTCCTAGAGCGAAAAGGACTTCAATTCGTGACAACCCCCAAAAAGTGGAAAAATCCACCCAAAACCTAAAAAATTAAATTTTTATATAAAAAACTTCTTTTGCCCGTATCTTCTAAACTAAGCGTCCTAGAGCGAAAAGGAAGATAATTCGTGACCTCCCCCAAAAACTTGAAAAATCCACCCAAAACCTAAAAAATTGAAATTTTTGTATGAAAAATTTCTTTTGCCCATATCTAAACTAAACTAAGCGTCCTAGGCGAAAAGGACGATAATTCGTGACTACCCCCAAAAAGTTGAAAAACCCACCCAAAACCTAAAAAAATTGAAATTTTTATATAAAAAACTGCTTTTGCCCATATCTCCTAAACTAAGCGTCCTAGAGCGAAAAGGACGATAATTCGTGACCACCCCCTAAAAGTTGAAAAACCCACCCAAAACCTAAAAAAATTGAAATTTTTATATGAAAAACTACTTTTGCCCATATCTCCTAAACTAAGCGTCCTAGAGCGAAAAGGACGATAATTCGTGACCACCCCCAACAAGTTGAAAAATCCACCCAAAACCTTAAAAAATTTAAATTTTTATATGAAAAACTTCTTTTGCCCATATCTCCTAAACTAAGCCTCCTAGAGCGAAAAGGACTTCAATTCGTGACCACCCCCAAAAAGTGGAAAAATCCACCCAAAACCTAAAAAATTGAAATTTTTATATGAAAAACTTCTTTTTCCCATATCTCCTAAACTAAGCGTCCTAGAGCAAAAAGGACTTCAATTCGTGACCACCCCCAAAAAGTTGAAAAATCCACCCAAATCCTAAAAAAATTAAATTTTTATATGAAAAACTTCTTTTGCCCATATCTCCTAAACTAAGCGTCCTAAAGCGAAAAGGACTTCAATTCGTGACCACCCCCAACAAGTTGAAAAACCCACCCAAAACCTTAAAAATTGAAATTTTTATATGAAAAACTTCTTTTGCCCATATCTCCTAAACTAAGCGTCCTAGAGCGAAAAGGACGATAATTCGTGACCACCCCCAAAAAGTTGAAAAATCCACCCAAACCTAAAAAAATTAAAATTTTTATATGAAAAACTTCTTTTGCCCATATCTCCTAAACTAAGCGTCCTAGAGCGAAAAGGACTTCAATTCGTGACAACCCTCAAAAAGTGGAAAAATTCACCCAAAACCTAAAAAAATTAAATTTTTATATAAAAAACTTCTTTTGCCTGTATCTCCTAAACTAAGCGTCCTAGAGCGAAAAGGACGATAATTCGTGACCACCCCCAAAAACTTGCAAAATCCTCCCAAAACCTTAAAAAATTGAAATTTCTATATGAAAAACTTATTTTGCCCATATCTCCTAAACTAAGCGTCCTAGAGCGAAAAGGACGATAATTCGTGACCACCCCCAACAAGTTGAAAAATCCACCCAAAACCTTAAAAAATTGAAATTTTTATATGAAAAACTTCTTTTGCCCATATCTCCTAAACTAAGCGTCCTAGAGCGAAAAGGACTTCAATTCGTGACAACCCCCAAAAAGTGGAAAAATCCACCCAAAACCTAAAAAATTAAAATTTTTATATGAAAAACTTCTTTTGCCCATATCTCCTAAACTAAGCGTCCTAAAGCGAAAAGGACTTCAATTCGTGACCACCCCCAACAAGTTGAAAAATCCACCCAAAACCTTAAAAAATTAAATTTTTATATGAAAAACTTCTTTTGCCCATATCTCCTAAACTAAGCGTCCTAAAGCGAAAAGGACTTCAATTCGTGACCACCCCCAACAAGTTGAAAAATCCACCCAAAACCTTAAAAATTGAAATTTTTATATGAAAAACTTCTTTTGCCCATATCTCCTAAACTAAGCGTCCTAGAGCGAAAAGGACGATAATTCGTGACCACCCCCTAAAAGTTGAAAAACCCACCCAAAACCTAAAAAAATTGAAATTTTTATATGAAAAACTTCTTCTGTCCATATCTCCTAAACTAAGCGTCCTAGAGCGAAAAGGACGATAATTCGTGACCACCCCCAACAAGTGGAAAAATCCACCCAAAACCTAAAAAAAATGAAATTTTTATATGAAAAATTTCTTTTGCCCATATCTCCTAAACTAAGCGTCCTAGGGCGAAAAGGACGATAATTCGTGACCATCCCCAACAAGTTGAAAAATCCACCCAAAACCTTAAAAAATTGAAATTTTTATATGAAAAACTTCTTTTGCCCATATCTCCTAAACTAAGCGTCCTAGACTTCAATTCGTGACAACCCCCAAAAAGTGGAAAAATCCACCCAAAACCTAAAAAATTAAAATTTTTATATGAAAAACTTCTTTTGCCCATATCTCCTAAACTAAGCGTCCTAGAGCGAAAAGGACGATAATTCGTGACCACCCCCAACAAGATGAAAAACCCACCCAAAACCTAAAAAAATTTAAATTTTTATATGAAAAACTTCTATTGCCCATATCTCCTAAACTAAGCGTCCTAGAGCGAAAAGGACGATAATTCGTGACCACCCACAAAAAGTGAAAAAATCCACCCAAAACATAAAAAAAATGAAATTTTTATATGAAAAACTTATTTTGCCCACATCTCCTAAACTAAGCGTCCTAGAGCGAAAAGGACGATAATTCGTGACCACCCCCTAAAAGTTGAAAAACCCACCCAAAACCTAACAAAATTGAAATTTTTATATGAAAAACTTCTTTTGCCCATATCTCCTAAACTAAGCGTCCTAGAGCGAAAAGGACGATAATTCGTGACCACCCCCAACAAGTTGAAAAATCCACCCAAAACCTTAAAAAATTGAAATTTTTATATGAAAAACTTATTTTGCCCATATCTCCTAAACTAAGCGTCCTAGAGCGAAAAGGAGTTCAATTCGTGACCACCCCCAAAAAGTGGAAAAATCCACCCAAAACCTAAAATAAATGAAATTTTTATATGAAAAATTTCTTTTGCCCATATCTCCTAAACTAAGCGTCCTAGGGCGAAAAGGACGATAATTCGTGACCATCCCCAACAAGTTGAAAAATCCACCCAAAACCTTAAAAAATTGAAATTTTTATATGAAAAACTTCTTTTGCCCATATCTCCTAAACTAAGCGTCCTAGACTTCAATTCGTGACAACCCCCAAAAAGTGGAAAAATCCACCCAAAACCTAAAAAATTAAAATTTTTATAAGAAAAACTTCTTTTGCCCATATCTCCTAAACTAAGCGTCCTAGAGCGAAAAGGACGATAATTCGTGACCACCCCCAACAAGATGAAAAACCCACCCAAAACCTAAAAAAATTTAAATTTTTATATGAAAAACTTCTTTTGCCCATATCTCCTAAACTAAGCGTCCTAGAGCGAAAAGGACGATAATTCGTGACCACCCACAAAAAGTGAAAAAATCCACCCAAAACATAAAAAAAATGAAATTTTTATATGAAAAACTTATTTTGCCCACATCTCCTAAACTAAGCGTCCTAGAGCGAAAAGGACGATAATTCGTGACCACCCCCAACAAGTTGAAAAATCCACCCAAAACCTTAAAAAATTGAAATTTTTATATGAAAAACTTCTTTTGCCCATATCTCCTAAACTAAGCGTCCTAGAGCGAAAAGGACGATAATTCGTGACGTAAAAAGTTGAAAAATCCACCCAAAACCTAAAAAAATTTAAATTTTTATATGAAAAACTTATTTTGCCCATATCTCCTAAACTAAGCGTCCTAGAGCGAAAAGGACGACAATTCGTGACCACCCCCAAAAAGCTGAAAAATCCACCCAAAACCTAAAAAAAATTTAAATTTTTATATGAAAAACTTCTTTTGCCCATATCTCCTAAACTAAGCGTCCTAGAGCGAAAAGGACGATAATTCGTGACCACCCCCAACAAGTTGAAAAATCCACCCAAAACCTCAAAAAATTGAAATTTTTATATGAAAAACTTCTTTTGCCCATATCTCCTAAACTAGGCGTCCTAGAGCGAAAAGGACGATAAATCGTGACCACCCCCAACAAGTTGAAAAATCCACCCAAAACCTTAAAAAATTTAAATTTTTATATGAAAAACTTCTTTTGCCCATATCTCCTAAACTAAGCGTCCTAGAGCGAAAAGGACTTCAATTCGTGACAACCCCCAAAAAGTGGAAAAATCCACCCAAAACCTAAAAAATTAAATTTTTATATAAAAAACTTCTTTTGCCCGTATCTTCTAAACTAAGCGTCCTAGAGCGAAAAGGAAGATAATTCGTGACCTCCCCCAAAAACTTGAAAAATCCACCCAAAACCTAAAAAAATTGAAATTTTTATATGAAAAATTTCTTTTGCCCATATCTAAACTAAACTAAGCGTCCTAGGCGAAAAGGACGATAATTCGTGACTACCCCCAAAAAGTTGAAAAACCCACCCAAAACCTAAAAAAATTGAAATTTTTATATAAAAAACTGCTTTTGCCCATATCTCCTAAACTAAGCGTCCTAGAGCGAAAAGGACGATAATTCGTGACCACCCCCTAAAAGTTGAAAAACCCACCCAAAACCTAAAAAAATTGAAATTTTTATATGAAAAACTACTTTTGCCCATATCTCCTAAACTAAGCGTCCTAGAGCGAAAAGGACGATAATTCGTGACCACCCCCAACAAGTTGAAAAATCCACCCAAAACCTTAAAAAATTTAAATTTTTATATGAAAAACTTCTTTTGCCCATATCTCCTAAACTAAGCCTCCTAGAGCGAAAAGGACTTCAATTCGTGACCACCCCCAAAAAGTGGAAAAATCCACCCAAAACCTAAAAAATTGAAATTTTTATATGAAAAACTTCTTTTTCCCATATCTCCTAAACTAAGCGTCCTAGAGCAAAAAGGACTTCAATTCGTGACCACCCCCAAAAAGTTGAAAAATCCACCCAAATCCTAAAAAAATTAAATTTTTATATGAAAAACTTCTTTTGCCCATATCTCCTAAACTAAGCGTCCTAAAGCGAAAAGGACTTCAATTCGTGACCACCCCCAACAAGTTGAAAAATCCACCCAAAACCTTAAAAATTGAAATTTTTATATGAAAAACTTCTTTTGCCCATATCTCCTAAACTAAGCGTCCTAGAGCGAAAAGGACGATAATTCGTGACCACCCCCAAAAAGTTGAAAAATCCACCCAAACCTAAAAAAATTAAAATTTTTATATGAAAAACTTCTTTTGCCCATATCTCCTAAACTAAGCGTCCTAGAGCGAAAAGGACTTCAATTCGTGACAACCCTCAAAAAGTGGAAAAATTCACCCAAAACCTAAAAAAATTAAATTTTTATATAAAAAACTTCTTTTGCCTGTATCTCCTAAACTAAGCGTCCTAGAGCGAAAAGGACGATAATTCGTGACCACCCCCAAAAACTTGCAAAATCCTCCCAAAACCTTAAAAAATTGAAATTTCTATATGAAAAACTTATTTTGCCCATATCTCCTAAACTAAGCGTCCTAGAGCGAAAAGGACGATAATTCGTGACCACCCCCAACAAGTTGAAAAATCCACCCAAAACCTTAAAAAATTGAAATTTTTATATGAAAAACTTCTTTTGCCCATATCTCCTAAACTAAGCGTCCTAGAGCGAAAAGGACTTCAATTCGTGACAACCCCCAAAAAGTGGAAAAATCCACCCAAAACCTAAAAAATTAAAATTTTTATATGAAAAACTTATTTTGCCCATATCTCCTAAACTAAGCGTCCTAGAGCGAAAAGGACGATAAATTCGTGACCACCCCCAAAAAGTTGAAAAATCCACCCAAAACCTAAAAAAATTGAAATTTTTATATGAAAAACTTATTTTGCCCATATCTCCTAAACTAAGCGTCCTAGAGCGAAAAGGACGATAATTCGTGACCACCCCCAAAAAAGGTGAAAAATCCACCCAAAACCTAAAAAAAGTAAAATTTTTATATGAAAAATTTCGTTTGCCCGTATCTCCTAAACTAAGCGTCCTAGAGCGAAAAGGACGATAATTCGTGACCACCCCCTAAAAGTTGCAAAACCCACCCAAAATCTAAAAAATTGAAATTTTTATATGAAAAACTTATTTTGCCCGTATCTCCTAAACAAAGCGTCCTAGAGCGAAAAGGACGATAAGTCGTGACCACCCCCAAAAACTTGAAAAATCCACCCAAAACCTTAAAAAATTGAAATTTTTATATGAAAAACTTATTTTGTCCATATCTCCTAAACTAAGCGTCCTAGAGCGAAAAAGACGATAATTCGTGACCACCCCCAACAAGTTGAAAAATCCACCCAAAACCTTAAAAAATTGAAATTTTTATATGAAAAACTTCTTTTGCCCATATCTCCTAAACTAAGCGTCCTAGAGCGAAAAGGACTTCAATTCGTGACAACCCCCAAAAAGTGGAAAAATCCACCCAAAACCTAAAAAATTAAAATTTTTATATGAAAAACTTCTTTTGCCCATATCTCCTAAACTAAGCGTCCTAGAGCGAAAAGGACGATAATTCGTAACCACCCCCAACAAGTTGCAAAACCCACCCAAAACCTAAAAAAAATTTAAATTTTTATATGAAAAACTTCTTTTGCCCATATCTCCTAAACTAAGCGTCCTAGAGCGAAAAGGACGATAATTCGTGACCACCCCCAACAAGTTGAAAAATCCACCCAAAACCTTAAAAAATTGAAATTTTTATATGAAAAACTTCTTTTGCCCATATCTCCTAAACTAAGCGTCCTAGAGCGAAAAGGACGACAATTCGTGATCACCCCAAAAAGCTGAAAAATCCACCCAAAACCTAAAAAAATGAAATTTTTATATAAAAAACTTCTTTTGCCCGTATCTCTTAAACTAAGCGTCCTAGAGCGAAAAGGAAGATAATTCGTGACCTCCCCAAAAAACTTGAAAAATCCACCCAAAACCTAAAAAAATTGAAATTTTTATATGAAAAATTTCTTTTGCCCATATCTAAACTAAACTAAGCGTCCTAGAGCGAAAAGGACGATAATTCGTGACCACCCCCAAAAAGGTGAAAAATCCACCCAAAACCTTAAAAAATTGAAATTTTTATATGAAAAACTTCTTTTGCCCGTATCTCCTAAACTATGCGTCCTAGAGCGAAAAGGACGATAATTCGTGACCACCCCCAACAAGTTGAAAAATCCACCCAAAACCTTAAAAATTTTAAATTTTTATATGAAAAACTTCTTTTGCCCATATCTCCTAAACTAAGCGTCCTAGAGCGAAAAGGACG
Organism: Haematobia irritans; assembly: GCF_050003625.1. Taxonomy (NCBI): domain Eukaryota; kingdom Metazoa; phylum Arthropoda; class Insecta; order Diptera; family Muscidae; genus Haematobia; species Haematobia irritans. The sequence continues at coordinate 168,493,207 of NC_134397.1, read as the reverse complement.
ATAATTCGTGAACACCCCCAAAAAGTGGAAAAATCCACCCAAAACCTAAAAAATTGAAATTTTTATATGAAAAACTTCTTTTGCCCATATCTAAACTAAACTAAGCGTCCTAGAGCGAAAAGGACGATAATTCGTGACCACCCCCAAAAAGGTGAAAAATCCACCCAAAACCTTAAAAAATTGAAATTTTTATATGAAAAACTTCTTTTGCCCGTATCTCCTAAACTAAGCGTCCTAGAGCGAAAAGGACGATAATTCGTGACCACCCCCAACAAGTTGAAAAATCCACCCAAAACCTTAAAAATTTTAAATTTTTATATGAAAAACTTCTTTTGCCCATATCTCCTAAACTAAGCGTCCTAGAGCGAAAAGGACGATAATTCGTGAACACCCCCAAAAAGTGGAAAAATCCACCCAAAACCTAAAAAATTGAAATTTTTATATGAAAAACTTCTTTTGCCCATATCTCCTAAACTAAGCGTCCTAGTGCAAAAAGGACTTCAATTCGTGACCACCCCCAAAAAGTTGAAAAATCCACCCAAAACCTTAAAAAATTGAAATTTTTATATGAAAAACTTCTTTTGCCCATATCTGCTAAACTAAGCGTCCTAGAGCGAAAAGGACGATAATTCGTGACCACCCCCAACAAGTTGAAAAATCCACCCAAAACCTTAAAAAATTGAAATTTTTATATGAAAAACTTCTTTTGCCCATATCTCCTAAACTAAGCGTCCTAGAGCGAAAAGGACTTCAATTCGTGACAACCCCCAAAAAGTGGAAAAATCCACCCAAAACCTAAAAAAATGAATTTTTATATAAAAAACTTCTTTTGCCCGTATCTCCTAAACTAAGCGTCCTAGAGCGAAAAGGACGATAATTCGTGACCACCCCCAAAAAGGTGAAAAATCCACCCAAAACCTTAAAAAATTAAATTTTTATATTAAAAACTTATTTTGCCCATATCTCCTAAACTAAGCGTCCTAGAGCGAAAAGGACGACAATTCGTGACCACCTCCAACAAGTTGAATAATCCATTCAAAACCTAAAAAAATTAAAATTTTTAAATGAAAAACTTCGTCCCAGAGCGAAAAGGACGATAATTCGTGACCACCTCCTAAAAGTTGAAAAACCCACCCAAAACCTAAAAAAAATTGAAATTTTTATATGAAAACCTACTTTTGCCCATATCTCCTAAACTAAGCGTCCTAGAGCGAAAAGGACGATAAATCGTGACAACCCCCAACAAGTTGACAAATCCACCCAAAACCTTAAAAAATTTAAATTTTTATATGAAAAACTTCTTTTGCCCATATCTCCTAAACTAAGCGTCCTAGAGCGAAAAGGACTTCAATTCGTGACCACCCCCAAAAAGTGGAAAAATCCACCCAAAACCTAAAAAATTGAAATTTTTATATGAAAAACTTCTTTTGCCCATATCTCCTAAACTAAGCGTCCTAGAGCGAAAAGGACGATAATTCGTGACCACCCCCAACAAGTTGAAAAATCCACCCAAAACCTTAAAAATTGAAATTTTTATATGAAAAACTTATTTTGCCCATATCTCCTAAACTAAGCGTCCTAGAGCGAAAAGGACGATAATTCGTGACCACCCCAACAAGTTGAAAAATCCACCCAAAACCTTAAAAATTTGAAATTTTTATATGAAAAACATCTTTTGCCCATATCTCCTAAACTAAGCGTCCTAGAGCGAAAAGGACGATAATTCGTGACCACCCCCAAAAAGTTGAAAAATCCACCCAAACCTAAAAAAATTAAAATTTTTATATGAAAAACTTATTTTGCCCATATCTCCTAAACTAATCGTCCTAGACCAACCCCAACAAGTTGAAAAATCCACCCAAAACCTTAAAAAATTAAAATTTTTATATGAAAAACTTCTTTTGCCCATATCTCCTAAACTAAGCGTCCTAGAGCGAAAAGGACTTCAATTCGTGACAACCCCCAAAAAGTGGAAAAATCCACCCAAAACCTAAAAAATTAAAATTTTGATATGAAAAACTTGTTTTGCACATATCTCCTAAATTAAGCGTGCTAGAGCGAAAAGGACGATAATTCGTGACCACCCCCAACAAGTTGAAAAATCCACCCAAAACCTTAAAAAATTGAAATTTTTATATGAAAAACTTCTTTTGCCCATATCTCCTAAACTAAGCGTCCTAGAGCGAAAAGGACTTCAATTCGTGACAACCCCCAAAAAGTGGAAAAATCCACCCAAAACCTAAAAAATTAATATTTTGATATGAAAAACTTGTTTTGCCCATATCTCCTAAACTAAGCGTCCTAGAGCGAAAAGGACGATAATTCGTGACCACCCCCAACAAGTTGAAAAATCCACCCAAAACCTAAAAAATTAAAATTTTGATATGAAAAACTTGTTTTGCCCATATCTCCTAAAATAAGCGTCCTAGAGCGAAAAGGACGATAATTCGTGACCACCCCCTAAAAGTTGAAAAACCCACCCAAAACCTAAAAAATTGAAATTTTTATATGAAAAACTTATTTTGCCCATATCTCCTAAACTAAGCGTCCTAGACCACCCCCATCAAGTTGAAAAATCCACCCAAAACCTTAAAAAATTGAAATTTTTATATGAAAACCTTCTTTTGCCCATATCTCCTAAACAAGGCGCCCTAGAGCGAAAAGAACTTTAATTTGTGACCCACCGTCCCAAAAAAAAAAAAATGAAAAATCCACCCAAAACCTAAAAAAATTGAAATTTTTATATGAACAACTTCTATTGTCCATATCTCCTAAACTAAGCGTCCTAGAGCGAAAAGGACTTTAATTCGTGACCACCCCCCAAAAAATTAAAAAATCCACCCAAAACCTAAAAAATTGAAATTTTTATATGAAAAACTTCTTTTGCCCATATCTCCTAAACTAAACGAAATAATGGTTGTCAATATATGTTTCATTTAAAAAAAATGAATGAAATTTACATGAAATAATTATTATGACCATACCTCCTTCAAAATACATTTGAGAGCGAAAGGACTTTAATTCAGGACCAACCTGAAAAGAAAAAAATAAGGAAAATTCTTTAAATAAAATCACATTTTTATAAAAACACTTAGTTGTATATATATGTAATTGCACTCGAATTTTATCATGGATTGCAATTTTAATATCATATAGTATGGAAATAGTTCTCATCATTCATTTGACGATTCACTATCTGGTTGGAGGACACAAAGGTTAAAGTGAGATTGGCCACAATCCTCTTGGGGTATGGTAACATTTCAACACAAAACTATTGTATGCACACTTCGGTCGACTGGAAATACCGAGGGATAGCACTAAAAATGGTCACATATACAATGCCAAAACTATATGTCAAAAGATTCGATGGGAGAATTGTTCACAAAACATATTTGAATTTATATTGGCCATATTTCGTTTTTATGTGTATGTGTGTGCGGGCTCTTTAAAAACCTATGTGGCCTGGATGATATTTATGTATTAGGATGGTCGTAAATGTGCGATATTGAAATTTGTTAAACAGAGGGATAGAAATTTGTCGTATAGCGTCCTCTTTTGATTTCAAATATAGGTCAGTTAAGTCTAGAAATGGAATTTCTAAAAAAACTGTACCAAAGAAGTCATGCCTTTTCTCGATTCTGCACAGACAAGAAAGTAAACTGTTTCATTGGAAGAATGAATAATATAGGGTTAACCGACTTCCCAATTTGAGTTTATGGATTTCCTTCCTTGTCTCCAGCAAACAAGTTTAAATTGATTCGTTTATTCAGTCTTTATACCCTTCACCACTACTTTGGTACAGGGTATAATAAGTTTGTGAAAAGTCTGAGACCCATCGTTTAGTATACCGATCGTCTTAGAATTAAATTAAATTGATTTTGCGATGTCCCGTATGTCAACTGAAATTAATTTAGCTCTCGAACTATATTCTATTTTTATACCCACCACCATAGAATGGTGACGGGGGTATAATAAGTTTGTCATTCCGTTTGTAACACATCGAAATATCGATTTCCGACTATACAAAGTATATATATTGTTGATCAGGGAGAAATTCTAGGACGATATAACGATGTCCGTCTGTCTGTCTGTCTGTTGTAATCACGGTTCAGTCTTCAATAATAAAGCAATCGTGCTGAAATTTTGCACAAACTCGTCCTTTGTCTGCAGGCAGGTCAAGTTAGAAGATGGGCTATATCGGTCCAGGTTTTGATATAGTCCCCATATAAACCGACCTCCCGATTTGGGGTCTTGGGCTTATAGAAATCGTAGTTTTTATCAAATTTGCATGAAATTGGAAATCTAGAGGTTATGTAGGACCACAAATACGTGTGCCGAAAATTGTGAATATCGGTCCATATTTTGGTATAGCCCCCATATAGACCGATCTCCCGAGTTTACTTTTTGGGCTTATAGGTTAGGTTAGGTTAAAGTGGCAGCCCGATTAAGATTCAGGCTCACTTAGACTATTCAGTCCATTGTGATACCACATTAACTAAAAGTACCTATTACATATGGGCACTTCCAGTTCTAACCGCTGAACCTTCTTGATTATTTTTCTTTGTTGAACCAACCAGATTGTTCCAAAAACATTAGCAGACTGCTTAAGTTAACGTTTTCCAGATCCGCCAGTAATCTGAAGCTATATGCTCCTAAAAGTTGCTTGCGCTTTACACAAAATGCAGGACACTCACACAAGAGGTGTTTAATTGATTCTTTTTCCTCCGCATCATGACAGCTCATACAATAGTCATTATACTTCGCGCCAATAGTTTTTGCAAAATCGCCTATCATGCAGGCACCCGTTATAGCAGATATCAGGAGTGATATCTGACGTCTCGCGAACATTAGCATATCTAGTGTGCGGTTTAAGTTGAAATGGGGCCATATTTGCTTGGTGTCGTTACAATCCTTGCAATTCTCCCATCGAACATTTGCCATCATAACAGCCTTCTCACGCAGCATGAGCTTGCAGGTAGCTAGGGGCATACCAACAAATTCTAGTTCCCCTGGAATATGTAAGGTAGTCCCTAGCCTTACCAACTCATCCGCTTCGCAGTTCCCCGGTATGTTCCTATGGCCAGGCACCCATATTAGGTGAATATTGTACTGCTCAGCCATCTCATTGAGAGATTTGCGGCAGTCGATGGCCGTTTTCGAGTTGAGGAACACAGAGTCCAAGAATTTTATTGCAGGTTGACTGTCTGAGTATATATTAATGCCCACATTTTTTGGAACATTACTTCTCAGCCAATTCGCCACCTCTCTTATTGCTAATATTTCAGCCTGAAAAACACTACAGTGATTAGGTAATCTTTTCGCTATTCGAAGTTCCAGATCTTTAGAATATACTCCGAACCCCACTTGTCCATCCAATTTGGAGCCATCAGTGTAGAAATCTATATATTCTTTATTCCCCGGGGTCTGTGTGCACCACGCCTCACTGTTGGGGATTAGAGTCTCAAACTTTTTGTCGAAAAGTGGACTCGCCAAAGTGTAATCCACTACGTTAGGCACATCTGGCATTATTTTGAGGACAGAACTGTGACCGTAACCTTTTTCCGACCACAGCGATAGTTCGCGCAACCGCACAGCCGTTGTTGCAGCTGACTGTTTGGCCAAAATGTCTAAAGACAATAGATGCAGCATGACATTAAGGGAATTTGTTCCTGTCTTGCTGAATGCGTCTGAAAAACTCAAACACGCCATACGCTGAACTTTATCTAAATAAGTCGGTTATAGAAACCGCAGTTTTTATTCAATTTACCTGAAATTGGAAATCTAGAGGTATTGTAGGACCACAAATACGTGCGCCAAAAATTGTGAGTATCGGTCCATATTTTGGTATAGCCCCCATATATACCGATCTCCCGATTTTACTTCTTGGGCTTCTAGAAACCGCAGTGTTTATTCAATTTACCTGAAATTGGAAACCTAGAGGTATTGTAGGACCACAAATACTTGGAAACGTTTTTATCCAATTTGTCTGACATTGGAAATCTAGAGGTATATTAGGACCATAAAGAGGTGTGCCGAAAATGGTGAGTATCGGTCCATATTTTGGTATAGCCCCCATATAGACCGATTTCCCGATTTTACTTCATGGGCTTCTAGATCCCGAAGTTGTTATCCTATTTGTCTGAAATTGGAAATCTAGAGGTATTTTCGGATCATAAAGAGGTGTGCCGAAAACGGTGAGTAACGGTCCATATTTTAGTATAGCCCCCATAAGAACGATCTCCCGATTTAACTCTTTGGGTTTCTAGAAACCGTAGTTTTTATCTGATTTGCCTGAAATTGTAAATATTCTGATATTTTAGGCTCACAAAAACGTGTATCGGATTAAGATTGTATCGGTCCATTTGGTAATTCCTCCATATAGACCGACTTCACTCCTTGAGGGTGTAGAAGGCGCACTGATCATGAAAATTGCTTGAAACTCAATGTAAAATTTCCAGATTTTACTTCTCGGGTGAAAATCTACAGATTTAAGATTTCAACTCAAGACGTTATTTTATAATTTTCTTGCACACTTACAAGATATGTTAATGATTCCTCTAAAACTCAAACAAAAATGATTCTTATAAATCCAGAATCTGATATAGTCCTCATAGGTGAAATCTTTAAATTTATCTTCTGGAAGTGTCCTCACGTCCTCAAGCCCTCCTGAAATTTCAAAGGAAACCCTAATATTTGGTTCATGGTGGTGGGTATTTAAGATTCGGCCCGGCCGAACTTACTGCTGTATATACTTGTTTTTACTAACATTGTGTTTCATCCCAGGACGTTAACCATTTTAAATTTTAATTCTAGTGATTTTGTAGAAGTGTAAAAAAATGTCTCCAAATCGGTTAAGATATAAATATTTGTATATGGGAATATGTTATAAACATTTATAGTAACTCCCAACAAATTGGAAGGAGTTGAGATGGTAACACAAATTTTGGTCTACATAGTGGTGAAGGGTATAATATAGTCGGCCCCGTCCGACTTTAGACTGTACTTACTTGGTTTTACTAACGATGTGTTCCATTCCAGGGCGTTAGCCGATTTAAATTTTAATTCTAGAGATTTTGTCGAAGTACAAAAAATTGTCTCCAAATCGGTTAAACGGTTGTAATCGGTTGTATATGTAAATATAAACGTTCATGAAGTAGTTGAGACGGTAATACAAATTTTTGTCTACATAGTGGTCATGGGTATATATAGTCGGCCCCGCCCGACTTCAGGTTTTACTTACTTGTTTTCTTCTGTCAAAGTGTTAACGATAATTTAAATTTCCAAATTCAGGGTCGACTTCATGTAGAAATTATGCTATGCTTCAAGTAAGAAACGTATTGAATAACATCCCCTACTTTTCGAACGTTTTTTTTGCTTTTTTCTCAAGACGCAAAAAGTCAAGACTGATACGATACACACCATATTACGGACACTTATTTATGGACCTAAAATACATCTACATTTTCAATTTCAGGCAAATCTTATACAAATTGGGATGTCTAGAAGCCTAAGAAGTCAAATCGGGAGATGGGGTATATGGGGCCTAAACGAAACGATGGACCGATACACACCATATTTGGCACACGTATTTACGGGCCCAAAATTCTCCTAGAATTTAAATTTCAGGCAAATCGGGTAAAAATTCAGATGTCTAGATGCTCAATAGGTCAAATCGAGAGATCGGTTTGTATGGGGGCTATATCAAAATCCATCTTCAAACGTGACCTGCCTGCAGACAAACATGAGTTTATTTATTTTAGAAAAGGTACAACAGACAGACAGACGAATGGACAGACGGACATTGTTTTATCGTCTTAGAATTTTTCCCTGATCGGGAATATATATACTTTATGTAGTCGGAAATTGATATTTCGAAGTGTTACAAACGGAATGACATACATATTTTACTCACATCACCATTCTATGGTGGTGGAATAATGGGTGATTCTGACGTGGCAAGTATATAAGAGCTCAGTATTCCAAATGTTAAGAAAATCATCAAACACTAAAAAATTTGTCGAGGCTTAAGTGGAAATAAATATCACGTCATAGATTTGAGCAAATAAGAAAAGTGAAAATGGTATGGGGGTCATACTAACCTCCTCATTCCGTGTGTAACAATTTGAAATATTGTCCTTAAACCCCAAAATGTATAAGTATTTTGGGTCGTGATTAAATTTTGAGTGGATCTAGTAACGATCCGTTTGTTGAAATCACGGCAAGTTCCGAACGAAACAAAATATTGACTTGAATCTTGGTACAAGTGGTAGGGCGGATGGTATTGCAAATTGGCCACTTCGGGCCGCTTTTAGGTATAGACCCAATATAAACCGATCTCCAGATTTGACCGATTCGGTTGAAATTTGATAAGTGATGTTAGTAGGGTGAGTGCAGCAAATGTGGTATAGGCTGGTAATGTGGTATAGTAGCTTTTTTCTCCATCTAAGAACATACGAATAACTAAACCAAGCTGAATAGATTGTGGTTGTTAGAAAATTAAGCAATCAAAGATCAGTGTGATTTTTGCAACTCTTTCTTTGTGCAGTTTAAAGAATTCACATTTCGAAGGTTTTTTTTGTGGTTCTTAATCATTTTGTTTTGTGTGAAGATATATTTTCAATTTATTATTTTCGGATATAAATAACTGACGAGTACTAAATAAGCATAAAATGTATGCGATACATATATTGCATTTAATTTTTTTTTACAAAAAAATCTACATTATGGTGTGCCACATTACCTGCACATTTTATGAATTAGTGCTTAATGTGTTTTTTTTTATAAATTCGCAAATATATCCGAAATTATGGATTTCTTAGTTTTCGCTCATAGTTGCGTGGATGGCTAACACTAGGAAAATGAATGTGGTAAAATCTTAGCCTCTTCGGAGGGCAGGTCTACTGAGACCACATTACATGAACTAGTCAGCTTTATTGAAAGCTCACTATCTGTCAAAGAATACACAATGGTGGCGTTTCTAGACATCGAAGGGGCGTTCAATAACGTCCATCCGAGCTCGATATTAAAGGGACTGACAACTCTGAATGTTGATCCCGGTATACTTAGGCTGTTAGACGAACTTCTAAGGAAGAGACGCATTTCAGCCACACTAGGACAAGCAATCATACAAAGGTATGTGAACAGAGGCGCTCCTCAAGGAGGAGTTCTATCACCTCTTCTTTGAAATGTTGCTATAAACGACCTTCTGGTTTCCCTAGAAAAAGAAAGGATACAAATGGTGGCATACGCAGAGAACGTGGCGCTAGCAGTCAGGGGAAAATTCCCATCAACAGTTAGAGATATTATGCAGAGAGCCCTCCGGATGACTGAGAAATGGGCGAAAGATAATGGTCTTGGGTCCTGCAAAGACAGAACTAGTCATGTACTGCAAGGATCGCAAAACTCCTACGGTTAGGCCCATTTCCATAGGGGGTATTGAAATTCCCTTTAATGAGTGTGCAAAATACCTTGGCGTTAGTTTGGACAGGAAGCTGAACTTTAAGCTTAATATTGAAGAAAGGGCGAGGAAAGCAACGGTAGCTTTATACTCGTGCAAAAAGGCAATAGGGAAAAAGTGGGGACTAAAACCAAAAATTGTGCATTGGCTATACACAGCAGTGGTTAGACCTATAATGCTATATGGTGTTGTAGTCTGGTGGCCGGCACTTCACCAGCCAACAAGTTTAGACAAAGTTCAGCTTAGGGCATGCTTGTGTATCTCAGGTGCATTCAGCAAGACAGGAACCAATTCCCTTAATGTCATACTGCATCATTGCCTTTAGACATTTTGGCCAAACAGTCAGCTGCAACAACGGCTATGCGGTTGCGCGAGCTATCGCTGTGGTCGGAAAAAATGTACGGTCACAGTTCGGTCCTCAAAATAATGCCAGATGGGCCCGACGTAGTGGATTACACTTTGGCGAGACCACTTTTCGACAAAAAGTTTGAGACTCTAATTCCCAACAGTGAGGCGTGGTGTATACGGACCCCGGGGAATAAAAGATATATAGATTTCTACACTGATGGCTCCAAATTGTATGGCCAAGTGGGTTTCGGAGTATATTCTAAAGATCTGGAACTTCGAATAGCGAAAAGATTACCTGATCACTGTAGTGTTTTTGGACTTTGGACTTGGACTCTGTGTTCCTCAACAAGAAAACGGCCATCGACTGCCGCAAATCTCTCAATGAGATGGCTGAGCAGCACAATATTCACCTAATATGGGTGCCTGGCCATAGGAACATACCGGGGAACTGCGAAGCAGATGAGCTAGCAAGGCTAGGAACTACCTTACATATTCCAGGGGAACTAGAATCTGTTGGTATGCCTCTGGCTATCTGCAAGCTCTTATTGCATGAGAAGGCTGTCCTGATGGCAAATGTTCGATGGGAGAATTGCAAGGGTTGTAACGACACCAAGCAAATATGGCCCAATTTAAACTTAAACCGCACACTAGATATGCTAGTGTTCTCGAGACGCCAGATATCACTCCTGATATCTGCTATAACGGGTCGAGATTTTGCAAAAACTATTGGCGCAAAGTATAATGACTATTGTATGAGCTGTCATGATGCGGAGGAAAAGGAATCAATAAAACACCTCTAGTATGAGTGTCCTGCATTTTGTGTAAGGCGTAAGCAAATTTTAGGGGCATATAGCTTCAGATTACTGGCGGACCTGAAAAACGTTAACTTAAGCAGTCTGCTAATGTTTTTGGAACAATCTGGTTGGTTCAACAGAAGAAAATAATCGAGAAGGTTCAGCGGTTAAAACTAGAAGTACCCATATGTAATAGGTACTTTTATTTAATGTGGTATCACAATGGACTGAATAGTCTAAGTGAGCCTGAATCTTAATCGGGCTGCCACTTTAACCTAACCTTTAACCTAGCCTCTTCGGAGAAAAACAAAAAAAAAAATTGGCTATCGAAAAACAAATTGATATACCACATTTGCTGCACTCACCCTATATGTCCTCTAAAAATCATGCAAAAATTAGTCCTTATCGGTTCATAATTGTATACAGCTCTTATATATACCGATCCCCAAATATGACTTCCGGAGAACCAAATTTCTTCGGGACCGCTTGAAATTTGGCGCTCTAAAATCCACGTGGAAATTGGTGGATATCGGTTTAATTTTACTTACAAACTTCAAGAACTAAAGTGGTAAATATAGGTAAAGGGTGATACGGACAAAATTTGGTCAAGGGAAAACGCGTGTAATTCGGTGAAATCGTTTATTTAAAAAATCAAATTAAATTTCTTTTTCAAGTTCAATTGGTATAAAATTCATGAAAAATATTCAGTTAGGCTTTCGCTTTTCCAAATCCGAATTGCCGGGCCTCACGTTTGACACCTTCTTCGCCGCAGAAAGCCAGTTTGCCTTGAACTGCTGCTCGTCCTTAGCAGTTTTTTGGTCTTCTTTAGGTTCCGCTTGACAATAGCCCAGTATTTCTCAATTGGGCGGAGCTCTGGCGTGTTGGGAGGGTTCTTGTCCTTGGGAATCACCTGCACGTTGTTGGCGGCGTACCACTCCATGGCCTTTTTACCGTAATGGCAAGATGCCAAATCCGGCCAAAACAGTACGGAACAACCGTGTTTCTTCAGGAAAGGCAGCAGACGTTTATTCAAACACTCTTTCACGTAAATTTCTTGGTTGACAGTCCCGGAAGCTATGAAAATGCTGTTTTTCAAGCCACAGGTACAGATGGCTTGCCAAACCAGATATTTCTTTGCGAACTTTGACAGTTTTATGTGCTTGAAAATATCTGCTACCTTTCCCCTTCCTTTTGCCGTATAAAACTCCTGTCCCGGAAGCTGCTTGTAGTCGGCTTTGACGTAGGTTTCGTCGTCCATTACCACGCAGTCGAACTTCGTCAGCATCGTCGTGTACAGCCTCCGGGATCGCGCTTTGGCCGTCGTATTTTGTTTATCATCGCGATTTGGAGTCACTACCTTCTTGTAAGTCGATAGTCCGGCTCGTTTTTTGGCTCGATGCACGGTTGTAGACGATACATCCAGATTATTTGCGGCGTGTCGGAGAGAGAGGTTAGGGTTTCGCTTGAAACTACCGGCAACCCTCTTTGTCGTCTCAGCGGCTTTCGATTTTCGATTTCCCTCCGATTCAGACTTCCTGGCTGTCGACAAACGTTCCCCAAACACTTTAATTACATTTGTAACGATTGATTTGGCAACTTTTAGCGATTTTGCCAAATTTTCGTGCGAGTAGCTCGGATTTTCGCGATGCGCGAGCAAAATTTTGATACGCTGCTCTTCTTGCTTGGACGGCATTTTGACAACTGAAAAGTGAATTCCAAAATCAAAATAGGAGCAACATTCTACACACATGAGGGGTGTTCAGGTTTTTTAAATGCAAAATTGAAAGAAATACGTCAAGTTTATATTGACCAAATTTTGATCGTATCACCCTTTAATCTCCCGATTTTACTTCTTGGGCTTATAGAAACCGCAGTTTTTGAAACTGAATGTAAAATATCCAGATTTTTCTTCTCGTAATCATTTAAATAATGGAGATAAACAACTTCTGATTTTAGATTTCAATTCAAGGCGATATTTAACCATTTTCTTGCACACTTACAAGGGATGTTAATGATTCCTGTAAAACTTAAACAAAATGGGTTATTATAAATCCAGAATCTGATATAGTCTTCATAGGTAAAATCTTTAAATTTATCTTCGGGAAGTGTACTGGTTGAAGTGCTCTGCTTGGGAGAATATCTGTCATCAAACCCCCTGAAATTTTAAAGGAAACTATAATATTTGATTCATGGTGGTGGGTATTTAAGATTCGGTCCGGCCGAACTTACTGCTGTATATACTTGTTTTTAAATAACAATTTAATATCGGATCGAAATAATATTTTTCTACCAGTGTAGTTCTGTCTTTCCAGAATTTATCTCCATCGTCCGAGGAACTCTCCATATCTGTATTTGGTAATTTCGACCTTGACTGCTGGTGTCATATAATCTTTAATTTTTCAGAATTCTCGCAATGTACATATCTATTTTCCTTGTAGTAGACCCGGGACTTCAAGTGACTTGTTCAATAATAATTTTTCCCATTGTACAACACTCCCAACTTAACCACATTGTCCGTATGAATATTGGCATATCGGCTCTCCAACTAATATTGTTGGCAGGCATTCATTTGGCGAGACAGAAATAATGTAGTGATTTTAACGCCTTGTTGTTTAATGAAATTTACATATGAGCCAGTGCCTTTTTGTGCTGGATACCCGTATGGAATATTCAAACAGGTTACTGGTCTTCATAGACATGATCAGCCATAAAGAATAACATTTTATGTTTAGATAAAGTTCAGCGTATGGCGTGTTTGTATATTTCAGGCGCATTCAGCAAGACAGGAACAAATTCCCTTAATGTCATGATGCATCTATTGCCTTTAGACATTTTGGCCAAACAGTCAGCTGCAACAACGGCTGTGCGGTTGCGCGAGCTATCGCTGTGGTCGGAAAAAGGTTACGGTCACAGTTCGGTCCTCAAAATAATGCCACATGTGCCTAACGTAGTGGATTACACTTTGGCGAGACCACTTTTCGACAAAAAGTTTGAAACTCTAATTCCCAACAGTGAGGCGTGGTGTACACGGACCCCGGGGAATAAAAGATATATAGATTTCTACACTGAATGGCTCCAAATTGTATTGCCAAGTGGGTTTCGGAGTATATTCTAAAGATCTGGAACTTCGAATAGCGAAAAGATTACCTGATCACTGTAGTGTTTTTGGACTTTGGACTTGGACTCTGTGTTTCTCAACTCGAAAACGGCCATCGACTGCCGCAAATCTCTCAATGAGATGGCTGAGCAGCACAATATTCACCTAATATGGGTGCCTGGCCATAGGAACATACCGGGGAACTGCGAAGCAGATGAGCTAGCAAGGCTAGGAACTACCTTACATATTCCAGGGGAACTAGAATCTGTTGGTATGCCTCTGGCTACCTGCAAGCTCTTACTGCGTGAGAAGGCTGTCATGATGGCAAATGTTCAATGGGAGAATTGCAAGGGTTGTAACGACACCAAGCAAATATGGCCCCATTTAAACTTAAACCGCACATTAGATATGCTAGTGTTCTCGAGACGCCAGATATCACTCCTGATATCTGCTATAACGGGTCGCTGCCTGATAGGCGATTTTGCAAAAACTATTGGTGCGAAGTATAATGACTATTGTATGAGCTGTCATGATGCGGAGGAAAAAGAATCAATTAAACACCTCTTGTGTGAGTGTCCTGCATTTTGTGTAAAGCGCAAGCAACTTTCAGGAGCATATAGCTTCAGATTACTGGCGGATCTGGAAAACGTTAACTTAAGCAGTCTGCTAATGTTTTTGGAACAATCTGGTTGGTTCAACAAAGAAAAATAATCAAGAAGGTTCAGCGGTTAAAACTAGAAGTGCCCATATGTAATAGGTACTTTTAGTTAATGTGGTATCACAATGGACTGAATAGTCTAAGTCAGCCTGAATCTTAATCGGGCTGCCACTTTAACCTAACCTTTAACCTAGCATCTTCGGACATTTGCTGCACTCACCCTATATGTCCTCTAAAAATCATGCAAAAATTAGTCCTTATCGGTCCATAATTGTATACAGCTCCCATATATACCGATGCCCAAATATGACTTCCGGAGAACCAAATTTCTTCGGGACTGCTTGAAATTTGGCGCTCTAAAATCCACGTGGAAATTGGTGGATATCGGTTTATATTTACTTACAAACTTCTCTATATAAATTGATCAAGAACTAAAGTGGTAAATATAGATATAGGGTGATCTTTTAGATATTATCTTTTTGGGAACAACTGATGCATATTTCGTGTTTTGTTTCGCTGTCAAACTTTTTCAGTTTGATCTATAATTTAACAATGAATCGCCTTACAAACGATAAACTCTTACACATTATTGAATTATATTATTAAAATGCATTCTCTGTTAGAAATGTTCATTGCGAGGTTCTTCTATTTTATGGTCAGTTTAATCGATCCACTGAAGCGGCCATTCGGGCTATTGTCGCTATATTCCACACCAAATTTACATTGTTGAGTATTACACCACTAACACGCTTACGCAGAGTGCAAAATATCCCAGCTGTATCGGTCAGTATTAATGACCATGAATCATTAATTTCCAGGGAAACTAGTTGAGCCTCTGCTACTCAACAACGTGGAACATTTTGCGGAAGGCTTGAAGCCATTCAAAATTGAACAAAGAAGAGGCCACAATCGTACTACAGGAATAAACCACTTGAAGCGCAGTCGCGGTCAACATTTGCACGAAACAATATTGAAATATTAATTTAAATGGACCGTACGTACTATCGATGTCATGCATTTTTCGAAATCATTAGTGTAAAGACAAAATCTTAGGAACCGGATATGCTATGTATTCAATGTAGACTGGCATTTGGATAAACCATATTCAATTAAACTTAAATCAATTGTTTCCTGATGGAGTAAAGAGGACACCTATAATGGATGCAAATCCTATGGATTCCAGGATATGATTTTCATGCTTTACGGTAAGGGAGCCACCGTGGTGCAATGGGTAGCATGCCCGCCTTGCATACAGAAGGTTGTGGTTTCGATTCATGCTTCTAACGAACACCAAAAAGTTTTGCAGCTGAGGATTATCCCACCTCCGTAATGCTGGTGACATTTCTGAGTATTTCACAGCTTTTCTAAGTGGTTTCACTGCAATGTAGAACGCCGTTCGGACTCGGCTATAGAAATGAGGTCCGTTGTAATTGAGCTTAACATGGAATCGGGCAGCACTCAGTGATAAGAGAGAAGTTCACCACAGTGGTATCGCAATGGACTGAATCCCAGCAAAAAAAGAGCTTCCAAAAAAGTAGTTTGGATCCCCAATCTGTTATCCGGAAGTAGTGCAAACTTGGATCATCTCCAATGAATTTTACATGGGCTTGTCATAGGACGGAAGTACTCCCTTTTTGGATCCTTTGCATTGCTTTAGAAGTTGTGCCCTGGAAGTTAATTTGAATGAAGAAATTTAAAAAGCGAAAAAAAAAAAATTTTTCAACCAATTTCACTTTTTGTTCATCCATATGTTTTATTACACAATTATTTTCCTATTATATAATTTTTACAATTTGAAAAACTTTTTCACTCCGACCAGGGGTTGAACCTGGGTTTGCTGGCACCATAACAGAACGACTTAGCACACTCAGCTACAAACGCCATTGAACATAAAGTGTCGAAAGGTCAATTCAAATGTTTGTGATATGATCGTAATACGACGCCAAGGAATAACATTATAATTGCTTCTCGAGATGTTCTTTATTAGTATGAACGAAAAAATAAGAAACGCAGGTTCAAATCTCACCAGCGGCAATTTTTTTTATCAAATATATCTTCTAAAAATTATTTTTTTATGTCATGCATCCTTTTTATTTTTTATTTTCGGCATATATTTTCGTATAAATATATTTTTTCCATTAAAAATCGACAAAAAAAATTAAAAATTCTCGTAATTTGCAAAACCTTCTCAAAAGAACTTCAATGGAAGCGAAAAAGTCAAACAGCACAGGTTCAAATCCCAGCGGGGATGAAATTTATTTTTTTTTTATTATTTTTTTACTTTTTTTATTAATTTCTATTTTTTTTATTTTTTTTATTAGTTTTCTATTTTTTGTAAAATTTAATTGTACAAAATTTGCACTTAAAATAGCCTGATTGCGTTCTTTCTAATACTTGTCCACAAGGACTGCATCGGAAGTAGAAAAAAATCATTGGGGGATCCCAAGATGCGCTTTAGAAGAAATGTTTGTGCACTTGTCCAAAAGGACTGCATCGGAAGTGGAAAAAAATTATTGGGGGATCCCACGATCCGCTTTAGAAGAAATGTTTGTGGACTTGTCCAAAAGGACTGCATCGGAAGTTGAAAAAACTCGATGGGGGATTCTGGGATGGGCTTTAAAAGAAATGTTTGTGGAACAACTTCCATTTTTTTTTGCTGGGATAGTCTAAGTGAGCCGATACATCGGACTGCCACCTAACCTACCCTATGCTTTAAGGCAAAGTTCGCGTTTCACCTAAAAAGGTCAATTAATGTTTTTACACTTGCTTTTATTTGTATTAAAGAAATACGAATTTCCTCTTTGGAACACCCCAATAAATATAAAAGTAAGTGTAAATGTATTGACACTATACATTTAAGCCAATTCATTTATCCAACACACGCACACATTTTAACATATAAATGACGTTAAAAAATGAGGGGGGAAAAATAACCCATTTTGTACGAGTATGTGGGACAATTTTGCACATTTTCTGCATGACACATATTTTATTGAATGAAATCAGTCAAGCTTTTGAATTTATTTGTATTCATTGTGATTTTGTTTTATTCCCAATATACACATTTCTTCGATACGATTTTACAAAAAAAAAAAAAAACAAAAAACACGAAATCAAGAAACAAAAAAGATACACCAAACTAACAAAAAACAAAATTTAACCCTTCTCTCTTAACAACGGTCGAAGGGAAGTTGTGATTTTATTGCAAGCATTTTCTATTAAATCGAACATGAGGACTTTAATCCTCGACCATTTCATATTCATTTTATATGGTAATAAATTCCGATTTTATAGTTTGTTCATCTTTTATATGATGGTTTCCGTGCAACTTGCAAAGTTAACTTGTTTAAAAAGTTTTGAATTTAGATCATTTTAAAAAGGATATATTTGAAATTGATATCCCAAGGAGGAAGTGAATTTTTTTGTGGGATAGGTTAAGCTTCCTCAGCGTTATCGGAAAGGAGATTTAAAGGCAAACAAAAAACGAAGAGAAACACCTGTGCCTTGTAACTAATTTAAAAAGTCATAGTTTTTTTTAAGATAAAAGAAAGATATGTGATATGAGGGAAGTTCGTTAAGTAGATATCCTTCAAAAAATTACACTTTTTAACACTCAAAGTTCTGCACGCGATGTGAAGGATATGATCACAATACGGTGAAATCATTGTTAAGATTGTGTTCAAAATATTGTTATTCTGGTCATATTTGCCCAAATCGGAAGAACATATACAAAGTAAAGCGCTATATATTTTTCATTTTTTTACAAAGTCATCGCACGATAAAAAGCCATCTAACGATAGCCTCTTATGGTTTTCCAACCAAATATATGGTAAAAATAATTATATTTCTAAATGCAATAAATCAACATGCTTTTGCAAGCTTGAGAACAATAAAGTGAACTGTCACTGGAATATATTTGTCAGCTGTCAGATGAGCGGAATAGAAATGATTACAACCAGAAATTGGTTGCATTACATATCACCCTGTATGGGGCATATACACAGCAAAAAAAATTTGGAAATTCTCTTAAGGCACAACTTTAAAATCGCTTGTAAAAATGTCCTTAAAAAGATGTTATTTATTTTAACCGTTTTTTTTCATATTTTTAATGGGAAATTAAATTTTTTTTGATTCAAATGGGTTAAAAACACATTAAAAATTAACAAGAATATACGGCCGCAAGTTCGGCCCGGCCGAATCTTATGTACCCACCACCATGGATTGCGTAGAAACTTCTACGAAAGACTGTCATCCACAATCGAATTACTTGGGTTGTGGTATCTTAAAACTTCTTAACATCGTTTTCTAAATTGTGATTTAGTCCATACATGGTATATATTAGACAAAAAAGTTATGCATAGTTAAGTCTATAAATAATTACGAATCGATATGGACTTTTTGTACGTAGAGAGCCAGAATTTAAATATGGGGGTCGCTTATATGGGGGCTATATACAATTATGAACTTGATATGGACCAATTTTTGTGTGATTGGGTATCGATTTATTTGAGGGCCATATATAACTATACACCGATATGGACCTAGTTAGGCATGCTTGTTAACGACCATATACTAGCACAATGTACCAAATTTCAAGCAGATCGGATGAATTTTGCTTCTCCAAAAGGGTCCGGAGGTCAAATCTGGGGATCGGTTTATATGGGAGCTATATATAATTACGGACTGATAGGAACCAATTCCTGCATGGTTGTTGGATACCATATACCAACATCACGTACCAAATTCCAACCGAATGGGAAGAATTTTGCTCTTCCAAGGGGCTCTGGAGGTCAAATCTGGGGATTGGTTTATATGGGGCCTATATATAATTATGGACCGATATCGACCAATTTTTGCATGGGAGTCTGAGTCCATATATTAACACCACGTACCAAATTTCAACTGAATCAGATGAATTTTGGTCTTCCAAGAGGTTCCGGAGGTCAAATGTGGTGATCGGTTTATATGGAGGCTATATATAATTATGAACCGATGTGGACCAATTTTTGCATGGTTGGTAGAGACCATATACTAACATCACGTACCAAATTTCAGCCGGATCGGATGAAATTTGCTTCTCTTAGAGGCCTCGCAAGCCAAATCGGGGGATCGGTTTATATGGGTGCTATATATAATTTTGGACTGATGTCGACCAATTTTTGCATGGTTGTTAGAGACCATATATTAACACCATGTACCAAATTTCAGCCGGATCGGATGAAATTTGCTTTTCTTAGGAGCCTCGCAAGCCAAATCGGGGGATCGGTTTATATGGGGGCTAAATATAATTATGGACCAATGTGGACCAATTTTTGCACGGTTGTTAGAGACCATATATTAACACCATGTACCAAATTTCAGCCGGATCGGACGAAATTTCCTTCTCTTAGAGGCCTCGCAAGCCAAATTTTGGGGTCCGTTTATATGGGGGCTTACGTAAAAGTGGACCGATATGGCCCATTTGCAATACCATCCGACCTACATCAATAACAACTACTTGTGCCACGTTTCAAGTCGATAGCTTGTTTCGTTCGGAAGTTAGTGTGATTTCAACAGACGGACGGACGGACGGACGGACATGCTCAGATCGACTCAGAATTTCACCACGACCCAGAATATATATACTTTATGGGGTCTTAGAGCAATATTTCGATGTGTTACAAACGGAATGACAAAGTTAATATACCCCCCATCCTATGGTAGTGGGTATAAAAAAATAGTGCAAATCATAATCTTGCCGAAAAAATGCCTACTCCATTCTAGAAAAATTGCGAATTTTTGAATATATTTAATGTCAAACGTTTCAGACATGAGTTATAATGCATTAAAAATCATAAAAAATTTTAAAAATTATTTATTCGTCAAAATAACAAAAAAAATCTTTATTCACATCCAAATCACTGGATTCGTATCACACCTTAAGAAGTGATGCAAATTCAGTGCAACGGCTATTGATATGGTGGACATCCATCCTATGACAAGCCCATGTTGAAATCATCGCTTCTGCGCCAATTTTGCACCACTTCCGGATCCAAAAAGAACATTTTCACTATTTTTTTGGCGACGTTTTTTTTTTTTTTTTGCTGGGTATCTATATCTGAACTGAGTTCAACCAAATTTAGAAATGAAATCTAGTTGAAACTCTAGTCTCCGGGGACATAGAAAGTATATTTTGATCAGAGTGAAAATCTAGGACGACCTAACGATGTCCGCCCGTCTATTGCAATCACGCCACAGCCTTCAATAACAAATCTATCGATCTAAGCATTGGCACGAATTTTCTTTTTTTTTGGCAAACATGTCGAATATGGGCTATATCGAAAACAAAAAATAATTCTTCGCCACGAAGCGAAGTTTTATTATAGCCTCCGCCATAGGATGGGGAGTATATTAACTTTGTTTGTAACACATCGAAATATTGCTCTAAGACCCCATAAAGTATATATATTCTGAGTCGTGGTGAAATTCTGAGTCGATCTAAACATGTCCGTCCGTCTGTTGAAATCACCCTAACTTCTGAACGTTTCGTTCGACTTTAAACTTAGCACAATTAGTTGTTATTGATGTAGGTCGGATGTTATTTCAAATGGGTCATATCGATCCACTTTTACGTATAGCCCCCATATAAACAGATTTGATTTGCTGAGCCTCTAAGAGAACCATAATTCATCCGATCTGGCTGAAATTTGGTACATGGTGTTAGTATATTGTCTGTAACAACCATGTAAAAATTGACCCATATCGGTCCATAATTATATATAGCCGTCATATAAACCGATCCCCAGATTTGTCTTGCAGAGCCCCTAAGAGAAGCATATTTCATCCGATCCGGCTGAAATTTCGTACATGGTGTTAGTATACGGTCTCAAACAATCATGGAAAAATTGATACATATCGGTACATAATTATATATAGCCCCATATAAACCGATGCCCAGATTTGGCTTGGTGAGCCTCTAAGAGAAGCACATTTCATCCGATCTGGCTGAAAGTTGGTAGATGGCGTTAGTATACGGTCTCAAACAACCATGCAAAAATTAAGCCATATCGGTCCATAATTATATATAGCCCCCATATAAACCGATCCCCAGTTTTGGCTTGCGGAGCCTCTAAGAGAAGCAAATTTCATTCGATCCGGTTGACATTTGGTACATAGGGTCTATAATAACAAAGAAAAAATTGGTCAGTATCGGTCCATAATTATATATAGCCCCCATATAAACCGATCCGCAGATTTGATTTTGAAGCCTATTGGAGGGGAAAGTTTTATACGATTCAGTTGGTGTTTTGTGTCTTGTGTATCTATATGGACACTAACAACCATGCAAAAATTAGTCCATATCGGTCCATAATTATACGAGGGCAGTTCGGAAACATCTTAGCCTAACACAAAAAGCGCGGTATAAACAGAAAAAAGTTAAGTGTTTTGGAAACTTCCATCTCTGTTATGTTTCGATCTGGCAACTCCTTCATGTAGAAACAGGTGTTCAAAAAAGACGCATCCGCAATTTTTTACAATGGAAAAATTAGAAATGCGTGCTGTCATTAAATATTTACATGAAAAAGGTTTATCGGGACAAGAAATTCATAATGATATGGTGAATGTGTTAGGTGAAAGTGTTTCTTCATATGCAACAGTAAAAATTGGGTTGCTGAATTTAAACGTGGTCGTACAAGCATTGAAGATGAACCACGTAGTGGACTTCCAAAAACAGCAACAACAACAGAAATTGTAGCCAAAGTGCATGATATGGTATTAAATGATCGACGAATAAAAGTGCGTGAAATTGCTAATATCATGGGCATCTCAAATGATCGAGTCCATTTAATTTTGCATGAAAAACTACAGAGAAAAAGCTTTCTGCAATATGGTTGCCGCATTTGTTAACAGTCGATCAAAAACGCATAAGAATGAACATTTCTCAAGCTTGTTTGGATCGTTTTAAGTGAAATAAAATGTTGTTGAGACATGGATACACCACTATACTCCAGACAAAAGAACAATCCAAACAAACAAAAATAATTTTTCATCAAGACAACGCACCAGCGCACAAGAGTGTTTTAACAATGGCTAAAATCAACGAATTAAAGTACGAGTTGCTTGACCACCCACCTTATTCTCCTGATTTAGCTCCCAGTGACTTTTACTTGTTACCAAATCTAAAAAAAATCTTGCTGGCAAGCGTTTCACCTCAAATGAAGATACAATTACGGTTGTAAACCACTATTTTGAAGACCTTGAGGAAAACTATTTTTATCAAGGGATAGAATTGCTAGAAAAGCGTTGGACTAAATGTATTGAAGCTTCAGGAGATTATGTTGAAGAATAAAAATATTTTTGAAAAACTAACTATTATCTTTCATTGATAGGCTAAGAAGTTTCCGAACCGCCCACGTATATAACCTCCATATAAACTGGTCTCCAGATTTGACTTTCGGAGCCTTTTGGAGAAGCAAAATTCATCCGATCCGGTTCAAATTTGGTACGTGGTGTTAGTATATGGACTGTAACAACCATGGGTACATATCGGTCCATAATCACATATAGTCCCGATATAAACCGATCCCCTGATTTGGTTTTGGAGCCTCTTGGAGTAGCAAATTTCATCCGATATATAGCCATCAGATAAATCGATGCCCAATCACACAAAAATTGGTCCATATTGGTTCATAATTTTATATAGCCCCCACATAAAGCAACCCCCATTTTTCAATTCTGGTTCTTCAATTACCGCGCAATAGTCCATGTCGGTTCGTAATTATTTGTAGACTTTCTTACATATACCTTTTGTGTCCAATATTACCACATATGGACTAACTTACAATTTAGAAGACGATGTTAAGAAGTTTTAAGATACCTTGCCATCGGTAAGTAAAGGGTGATTCTTTTGAGGTTAGGATTTTCATGCATTAGTATTTGACAGATCACGTGGGATTTCAGACATGGTGTCAAAGAGAAAGATGCTCAGTATGCTTTGACATTTCATCATGAATAGACTTACTAACGAGCCACAACGTCGAATTTTCAGTGAATGGGCCCTAGAAAAGTTGGCAGAAAATCCGCTTTTTTATCGACAAATTTTGTTCAGCGATGAGGCTCATTTCTGGTTGAATGGCTACGTAAATAAGCAAAATTGCCGCATTTGGAGTGAAGAGCAACCAGAAGCCGTTCAAGAACTGCCCATGCATCCCGAAAAATGCACTGTTTGGTGTGGTTTGTACGCTGGTGGAATCATTGGACCGTATTTTTTCAAAGATGCTGTTGGACGCAACGTTACGGTGAATGGCGATCGCTATCGTTCGATGCTAACAAACTTTTTGTTGCCAAAAATGGAAGAACTGAACTTGGTTGACATGTGGTTTCAACAAGATGGCGCTACATGCCACACAGCTCGCGATTCTATGGCCATTTTGAGGGAAAACTTCGGAGAACAATTCATCTCAAGAAATGGACCGGTAAGTTGGCCACCAAGATCATGCGATTTGACGCCTTTAGACTATTTTTTGTGGGGCTACGTCAAGTCTAAAGTCTACAGATATAAGCCAGCAACTATTCCAGCTTTGGAAGACAACATTTCCGAAGAAATTCGGGCTATTCCGGCCGAAATGCTCGAAAAAGTTGCCCAAAATTGGACTTTCCGAATGGACCACCTAAGACGCAGCCGCGGTCAACATTTAAATGAAATTATCTTCAAAAAGTAAATGTCATGGACCAATCTAACGTTTCAAATAAAGAACCGATGAGATTTTGCAAATTTTATGCGTTTTTTTTTTTTTTTTTAAGTTATCAAGCTCTTAACAAATCACCCTTTATTACCACAACCCAAGTAATTCGATTGTGGATGCCAGTCTTTAGTAGAAGTTTCTACCCAATCCATGGTGGAGGGTACATAAGATTCGGCCTGGGCGAACTTACGGCCGTATATATTTGTTTTTTAACAGGTTGGCTGATAAGTCCCCGGTCTGACACATATATGGCGTCGCTAGTATTAAATGCTTATTATTTTTATACAGTACCAACCTTCAAATGATTCGTGTCAAAATTTGACGTCAATTAGTTTGTGAGAGAGAGCGTCTGTTGTGAAGCAACTTTTGTTATTGTGAAAAAAAAAATTAAAAAAAAGGAATTTCGTGTTTTGATAAATTACTGTTTTCTGAAGGGAAAAAAATACGGTGGAAGCAAAAACTTGGCTTGATAATGAGTTTTCGGACTCTGCCCCAGGGAAATCAACAATAATTGATTGGTATGAAAAATTCAAGCGTGGTGAAATGAGCACGGAGGACGGTGAACGCAGTGGGCGCCCGAAAGAAGTGGTTACCGACGAAAACATCAAAAAAATCCACAAAATGATTTTGAATGAACGTAAAATGAAGTTGATCGAGATAGCAGAGGCCTTAAAGATATCAAAGGAACGTGTTGGTCATATCATTCATCAATATTTGGATAGGCGGAAGCTCTGTGCAAAATGGGTGCCGCGCAGGCTCACATTTGACCAAAAACAACAACGTGTTGATGATTCTGAGTGGTGTTTGCAGCTGTTAACTCGTAATACACCCTAGTTTTTCCGTCGATATGTGACAATGGATGAAACATGGCTCCATCACTACACTCATGAGTCCAATCGACAGTAGGCTGAGTGGACAGCGACCGGTGAACCGTCTCCGAAGCGTGGAAAGACTCAAAAGTCCGCTGGCAAAGTAATTGCCTCTGTTTTTTGGGATGCGCATGGAATAATTTTTATCGATTATCTTGAGAATTGGAGCGTTTGAAGGTCGAAATCGCGGCAAAACGGCCCCATATGAAGAAGAAAAAAGTGTTGTTCCACCAAGACAACGCACCGTGTCACAAATCATTGAGAACGATAGCAAAAATGCATGAATTGGGCTTCGAATTGCTTCCCCACCCACCGTATTCTCCAGATCTGGCCCCAGCGACTTTTTCTTGTTCTCAGACCTCAAAAGGATGCTCGCAGGGAAAAAATTTGGCTGCAATGAAGAGGTGATTGCCGAAACTGAGGCCTATTTTGAGGCAAAACCGAAGGAGTACTACCAAAATGGTATCATAAAATTGGAAGGTCGTTATAATCGTTGTATCGCTCTTGAAGGGAACTATGTTGAATAATAAAAAGGAATTTTGACAAAACAATGTGTTTTTCTTTGTTAGACTGGGGACTTATCAGCCAACATGTTATAGCCACCACCATAGAATGGTGACGGGGGTATAATAAGTTTGTCATTCCGTTTGTAGCACATCGAAATATCGATTTCCGACTATATAAAGCATATATATTCTTGATCATGGAGAAATTCTAAGCCCATATAACCATGTCCGCCTGTCTGTCTGTCTGTCTGTTGTAGTCACGCTACAGTCTTCAATAATGAACCAATCGTGCTGAAATTTTGCACAAACTCGTCTTTTGTCTGAAGGCACGTCAAGTTCGAAGATGGGCTATATTGGTCCAGTTTTTGATAAAGTCCCCATATAAACCGACATCCCGATTTGGGGGTTGAGCTTATAGAAACCGTAGTTTTTATCCAATTTGCCTGAAATTGGAAATCTAGAGGTAATTTAGGACCTTAAGAGGTGTGCCGAAATGGTGAGTATGTTTTGGTATAGCCCGCGTATAGACCGATTTTCCGATTTTATTTCTTGGGTTTCTAGAATCCGAAGATTTTATCCAATTTGCCTGAAATTGAAATCTAGAGGTATTTTCGGGTCATAAAGACGTGTGCCGAAAACGGTGTAATCGGTGGATTCATGGGGGTGGGTATTTAAGATACTTGCTAATGTTACCCGTTGCTGATTTTGTTACCAACGAACTTTGTGTAGTAAAAAAACTCGCTCTCACTCACGTGTACACCTCCGTTCTAAAATTTCGCGCCCACTATGAGTTAGGCGTTTTAATTGTCATATATCTCACTCACTCACAATTCAAGGACTTTCGATACTTTCAATCCTACCCTTTCGATAACTTATCATGGAATCCACTATATATTCCAAGAAGGTTTTGTGTATTTCCGTATCGACAATGGGTTTGAGACATAAAAGAATCCTTTTGTGTTGATTTGTATGTAATTTCACTTGTTGTTGTTGACAGCCGATGCGAATGAGGTATTGTGATATGTTTTATGGCTCGGTAATGTTAATGGCAGCCAACAATACCACTTCATTCATTGTATTGTCACCCCAGTGTCAGAGACCAAGGAAGTGTTGAGGGAAAACTTACCAGAAATATTCATAGGAAGGAATGAGACGTAATATTATTAATTTTATTACATAATTGTACCACAATGGAAATTAAAATAAAAATGAGAAAATATCATGAATCTGTCAACTCGTAGACCTTTGTTGTGCTACTGAAAAGGCCAGCATTTGTAAGCTCCATTAAATGTCGGAGTATTAAACATCTGTGAGTTTTAATAAACCGAAGTAAAGTGTCATATGGCCAAGCATGTGGGAAATTGCCAATAATGATAATTGAAAAATGTTCAAATTATATTTTTATATTAATTAAATGTGCACTTACCCCTGAGTTGCCTCAAGCAAAGAAAAATGATTTTATTAAACTGCTTTTGTTGGAAACAAGTAAGGGAAGATGAATGTTGGGCGAAGTCCTGAATAGGGATATTCTTCACAAAGCATTTATTCAACGCAAATAAATCCGAAAATATGGAATGTATATTATTGATTTTCTTCAATCGATTTTATTTGTATTTCAATATGTTTTTCAAAATAAACTTAAACTTTAAATTTCTAAAATTTCCAAGTTATTGAAAAACAAGTATATACAGCAGTAAGTTCGGCCGGGCCGAATCTTAAATACCCACCACCATGAACCAAATATTAGGGTTTCCTTTGAAATTTCAGGAGGGCTTGAGGACTTGAGGACACTACCCGAAGATAAATTTAAAGATTTCACCTATGAGGACTATATCAGATTCTGGATTTATAAGAACCATTTTTGTTTGAGGTTTAGAGGAATCATTAACATCTCTTGTAAGTGTGCAAGAAAATTATAAAATAACGTCTTGATTTGAAATCTTAAATCTGTAGAAGTAAAATCTGGAAATTTTACATTGAGTTTCAAGCAATTTTCATGATCAGTGCGCCTCCTACACCCTCAAGAAGTGAAGTCGGTCTATATGGAGGCATTACCAAATGGACCGATAAAAACTTAATCCGATACACGTTTTTGTGAGCCTAAAATACCAGAATATTTACAATTTCAGGCATATCAGATAAAAACTACGGTTTCTAGAAACCCAAGGAGTTAAATCGGGAGATCGTTCTTATGGGGGCTATACTAAAATATGGACCGATACTCACCATTTTCGGCACACCTCTTTGTGACCCGAAAATACCTCTAGATTTCCAATTTCAGGCAAATAGAATAAAAACTTCGGATTCTAGAAGCCCAAGAAGTAAAATTGGGAAATTGGTCTATATGGGGGCTATACCAAAATATGGACCGATACTCACCATTTTCGGCACACCTCTTTATGGTCCTAAAATACCTCTAGATTTCCAATTTCAGACAAATTGGATAAAAACTACGGTTTCTATAAGCCCAAGACCCGAAATCGGGAGATCGGTCTATATGGGGGCTATACCAAAATATGGACCGATACTCACAATTTTTGGCACACGTATTTGCGGTCCTACAATACCTCTAGATTTCCAATTTCAGGTGAATTGAATAAAAACTGCGGTTTCTATAAGCCCAAGAAGTAAAATCGGGAGATCGGTCTATATGGGGGCTATACCAAAATATGGACCGATACTCACAATTTTTGGCACACATATTTGTGGTCCTACAATACCTCTAGATTTCCAATTTCAGATAAATTGAATAAAAACTGCGGTTTCTATAAGCCCAAGAAGTAAAATCGGGAGATCGGTCTATATGGGGGCTATACCAAAATATGGACCGATACTCACAATTTTTGGCACACGTATTTGTGGTCCTACAATACCTCTAGATTTCCAATTTCAGGTGAATTGAATAAAAACTACGGTTTCTATAAGCCCAAGACCCGAAATCGGGAGATCGGTCTATATGGGGGCTATACCAAAATATGGACCGATACTCACAATTTTTGGCACACGTATTTGCGGTCCTACAATACCTCTAGATTTCCAATTTCAGGTGAATTGAATAAAAACTGCGGTTTCTATAAGCCCAAGAAGTAAAATCGGGAGATCGGTCTATATGGGGGCTATACCAAAATATGGACCGATACTCACAATTTTTGGCACACATATTTGTGGTCCTACAATACCTCTAGATTTCCAATTTCAGATAAATTGAATAAAAACTGCGGTTTCTATAAGCCCAAGAAGTAAAATCGGGAGATCGGTCTATATGGGGGCTATACCAAAATATGGACCGATACTCACAATTTTTGGCACACGTATTTGTGGTCCTACAATACCTCTAGATTTCCAATTTCAGGTAAATTGAATAAAAACTGCGTTTTCTATAAGCCCAAGAAGTAAAATCGGGAGATCGGTCTATATGGGGGCTATACCAAAATATGGACCGATACTCACAATTTTTGGCACACGTATTTGTGGTCCTACAATACCTCTAGATTTCCAATTTCAAGTAAATTGAATAAAAACTGCGGTTTCTATAAGCCCAAGAAGTAAAATCGGGAGATCGGTCTATATGGGGGCTATACCAAAACGTGGACCGATACTCACCATTTTTGGCACACCTCTTTATGGTCATAAAATACCTCCAGATTTCAAATTTCAGGCAAATTGGATGAAAACTACGATTTCTATAAGCCCAAGACCCCAAATCGGGAGGTCGGTTTATATGGGGACTATATCAAAACCTGGACCGATATAGCCCATCTTCGAACTTGACCTGCCTGCAGACAAAAGACGAGCTTGTGCAAAATTTCAGCACGATTGCTTCATTATTGAAGACTGTAGCGTGATTACAACAGACAGACAGACAGACAGACAGACAGACAGACAGACGGACAGACGGACATCGTTATATCGTCTTAGAATTTCTCCCTGATCAAGAATATATATACTTTATATAGTCGGAAATCGATATTTCGATGTGTTACAAACGGAATGACAAACTTATTATACCCCCGTCACCATTCTATGGTGGTGGGTATAATAAAATATTTTGAAAAACGGATATGGTTTTTATACCCTCCACCATAGAATGGTGATGGAGGTATAATAAATTTCCCATACCGTTTGTAACTCATCGAGATACCGGCTATATAAAGGTTTTATATATATTCTTGATCACAGTGAAAAAAAGCATGCCCGGTTCCAAAGATTTTGTCTTTACTTTAACAAGTTTGGTTTTGATTTCGAGCCAAAGAAGCGGAGAATACAAGTAGGGATACTTTTAAGACACAATTCTCTTTTAAATTTGGGTTTTGTGTATTTGCTTCTAGGAAGCAAATTTTAATTTTTCGTTTTTTTTTCAGCTTTTTTTCTTCATATTCCATCAAAGTCTCTTAAAAACGAGTTAACGACAACTTTATTTACCAAATTCAGACTCGACTGCCGGTAGAATTTATGCTATGTTTCAAGTAAAAACGTCTTTAAAATAGAGTGTTGAAAAACATGTCCTATTTTTCAACGACTTTTTGCTTTGTAGTCAAGATGCAAAAAGACAACAAATTTAAAGACAATTTCATTAATTTTTCTGAATTATTAAAGTCAAGTTGACCTTATCCCAAAAAAATTTTCGTTCATGTTATGATACCCATTTTTAAGTCAAATCACTTAATTATAGGACAATACGACTTCAATGAAAAGTTTATTGGCTGTTGGACAAGGAAATATACTTTATATTATAGAAATGCGTCTTCTATGCTAAGCAAAATTTGAATTTGTATTTTAAGGATATGAAATCTTTGTCGTCACGACAATATTTTATTGAGTGCAAGAAGAAATTCTAAAAGAATATAAACATGTCCATCAGTTTGTCAGCCTTCGTAATGACGCTATCGTCCCGAAATTTGCCACAGATTCCTCCTTTTGTTTCTGGCCAGGTCAAGATCTAAGACGGAGTATATCGGCCCAGACTTCTTGGGCTCTCGAAGCCGTAGCTTATATCCGATTTGGGTGAAATTTGGAAATCTAGGGGTGTTTTAGGACCACAAATTTGATGCATATAGACCCAACTTCTTGAAGCTTATTTAATATATGATTGTAAACTGAAACAAAGCAGTAATATAATAGATTTTCTACCATAAAATGTATCATTCAAAATAATCTAATATTTATTCCCAAGTGTGTAATCGTCGACATTCTACTTTATTCACTTGTTTTAATACCAACTAAACTTGCTTTAAATAAACTCCTGAAGTGAGAAACATGAAACGAAGAAATGCAATCCACAGAAGTCACAATCCATTGCCATGTGTCACACTTTTTTGTTCTTGCGTAGAAAAAATGTGACTTGATAAAGGACGCACCATTAAGATGGACCACAAAAAAAGTTTTTATTTTTAATTTTTTTCCCTGAAAATGACCTATATTTTTCTACATTTCTCACTTATCTACTTTATGTTTAAGTGAGGTGGAAAAAGTTCAGTTCGAAATGTTTGGATTACATTATCATATGAAACACAAACTTTAGATTTAGAATTAGATTTTGGAGCTAAGCAACATTTTCCGGTATTGTTTCTACAAAATATTTGACTTTTCTTTAACTTTAAATGTCCCATAGAAAATATCTGAAAGACTTACGTTATACAGTACTCAGAATGTATGTGTAGAAAAGGGTTGAAGTTAGACGGAATGTATTGCATTAATGCATAAATCAATTTTTGGGTGATTTTGATTTTAAAAAGACATAATAATCAGAAAAATCCATGAAATGTTTATTTAAATCAATAGTACGGTCCATTTAATTTAATGTGTGAAAATTATTACAAATGTTCCATACGCTTAGTTCAATTTTGGCATACTCTTTCCAACATTTTGGCCGGTATCTCATGAATAATTCTCCACTGAAAAAATATTGTCGTGAGACTAAAGACTTCATGTCCTTAAAAAACGAATGAGAATTTTATATAAAGTTTTAATATAAAGTTTTTTTTTCCTTCTCCTAAAGTCGATAAACTTTTCATGGGTCAATGGGTATCATAACATGAAAGGAAATGTTTTTGGACTAAGGTCAACTTGACTTTAATAATTCAGAAAAATTCTTTAATAATAATGAAATTGTCTTTAAATTTGTTGCCTTCTCGCATCTTGACTACAAAGCAAAAAAGTGTTCAAAAATAGGACATGTTTTTCAAAACTTTATTTTAAAGACAGTTTTTACTTGAAACATAGCATAATTTCTACTGGAAATCGAGTCTGAATTTGAAAATTTATGTTGTCGTTAACACGTTTGTAAAGGACGTTGTTGTCGTTAACACGTTTGTAAAGGACATATGTAGAAAACAACTTGAAAAAACGAAAAATTAAAAATTGCTTCCTAGAATCAAGTACGCAAAACCTAAAATTAGAAGAGAATTGCGTTTTAAAAGTATCCTTACTTGAAGTCTGCGCTTCTTTGGCGCGGAATCAATACCAAAATCATTAGGGTAAAGACAAAATCTTTGGAACCCGGCATATTTTTTTCAGTCCCTCTATGTTGTCTTTCAATACGGCAATTGAAACAGGCTTGTCTGTTTACACATGAGCTTTATACGCGCCATGCAAGCATATTAAAAACCAGTAAGGAAAGTCTAAAGTCAGGCGGGGTCGACTGTATTATACCCTGCACCACTTTGTAGATCTAAATTTTCGATACCATATCACATCCGTCAAATGTGTTATGGGGCTATATATAAAGGTTTGTCCCAAATACATACATTTAAATATCACTCGATCTGGAAGAATTTGATAGACTTCTACAAAATCTATAGACTCAAAATTTAAGTCGGCTAATGCATTAGGGTGGAACACAATGTTAGTAAAAAAATATGGGAAACGTTTAAATCTGAAGCAATTTTAAGGAAACTTCGAAAAAGTTTATTTATGATTTATCGCTCGATATATGTGTATTAGAAGTTTAGGAAAATTAGAGTCATTTTTACAACTTTTCGACTAAGCAGTGGCGATTTTACAAGGAAAATGTTGGTATTTTGACCATTTTTGTCGAAATCAGAAAAACATATATATATGGGAGCTATATCTAAATCTGAACCGATTTCAACCAAATTTGGCACGCATAACTACCATGCTAATTCTACTCCCTTTGCAAAATTTCAACTAAATCGGAGTTAAAAATTGGCCTCTGTGGTCATATGAGTGTAAATCGGGCGAAAGCTTTATATGGGAGATATATCCAAATCTGAACCGATTTCAAGCAAATTTGGCACGCGTAGTTACAACGCTAATTCTACTCCCTATGCAAAATTTCAACTAAATCGGAGCAAAAAATTGGCCTCTGTGGGCAAATGAGTGTAAATCGGGCGAAAGATATATATGGGAGCTATATCTAAATCTGAACCGATTTTGCTGATATTTTGCAAGTTTTTCGAGACTCATAAAATATTCGGATGTATCGAATTTGAGGAAGATCGGTTGATATACACGCCAATTATGACCAGATCGGTGAAAAATATATATGGCAGCTATATCTAAATCTGAACCGATTTTTTCCAAAATCAATAGGGATCGTCTTTGAGCCGAAACAGGACCCTATACCAAATTTTAGGACAATCGGACTAAAACTGCGAGCTGTACTTTGCACACAAAAATACATCAACAGACAGACAGACAGACAGACGGACAGACAGACAGACGGACATTGCTAAATCGACTCAGAATTTAATTCTAAGCCGATCCGTACACTAAAAGGTTGGTCTATGATTACTCCTTCTTGGCGTTACATACAAATGCACAAACTTATTATACCCTGTACCACAGTAGTGGTGAAGGGTATAAAAATCGTCATAATCGGCACATGCATAAAAATCGGCAATGTATTTAATTTATTTATTTTATATAAAAACAAGTAAGTAAAGTAGAAAGTCGGGCGGGGCCGACTATATCATACCTTAAACCACTCTTACTGAATTAGTAATCCTGGCATTTGTAGAGTAACATTGATATAGGTCTGGGAGATAAACCGCAGTTGCATATTTAAGAATATTAAGGGGTACATGTTTATGGGTACTTTGTCTCAATCTAACTATAGCTCATAGTCAGTGTTGCCAGGGAAAATGTTCAGTTTACCCTCCAAGGACAGAAAAAGTTCCCTTTTTTCCCATACATTCCCAAACAATTTTCCCTACAATATTTTTCGTTAAATTTAAACAAATTTTACAAAACAAAAAGTGTTCTAAGTACTTTGTTATCTTAAAACATCAAAATGCAATGTATATAACCTAGAAAATAAATTTGTCTTACCACCACGGTTGCCACAGTTGGTAGAATTCTACCAAAAATAGTATTTTTTTTTGTTAAATCTCTATAGAAATAAGATTTTTGAAAAAGTTTCTATAAATAAATTTTTTGGAGAAATTTTTCTATAGAAATAAAATTTTGATAATAAATTCTATGGAAATAAAATGTTGAGAAAAAATTTCAAAGAAATAACATTTTGAGAAAATGTTTATAGAAATAATATTTTGAAAAAAATTTCTATAGAAATATAATTTTGACAAAATTTTCTATAGAAATAAAATCTTGACAAAATTTTCTACAGGAGTAAAGTTTTGACAAAAATTTCTATAGAAATATTTGTTTGGTAGTTTTGTGGTAATTTGTAGTAATCTTCAAATTTTGTTAATTTTTTTTTTTTTGCACGAGTGGGAACTTGCCGGCTTCTTATTTCCTCCTCTAGAGCCACCAAAATGTAAAAATTATTACAAATTGTGTTGAGTGAAAATGTCCCTACATTGTGGCCCTACGTCCCTACAAGACGCTAAATACTAGAAAAATTTCCCCTACTTCTAGCAACACTGGCTGTAGTTGATATTGCACCTACGGAGTTAGTATGCCACTAATATTGAGCCCATTATTAAAAAACTTATTATACTCTGACCACTATGTAGTTTAGGGTATAAAAAGAGAAAATCGCTAAATTAGTGTGGGTAATAAATGCAAATTTGTAAAAATCGAGCAATATTCTTATGTAAGAGCTACAAGTACGTATAAATACGATCGGTTAGTACATCAAAATTTGAAATTTGAGTAACATTGGTTAATAAATAAGTGTATTATAGCCAAATTTGTGAAAATCGGGCGATGTATATATATGGAAGCTATATGTAAATCTGAACCAATTTGCACAATATTTTGCGGGTTTGATTAATACCACAAAAGGTTACCTTTTGCAAAATTTGAGTAAAATCAGTTAAGAAATGAGGCCTCTATGGTCAAACATAAGGTTATTAGGGGCAAATTTTCAAAATCGGGTGATACATATATGGGAGCTAGATCTACAGCTGAACCGATTTCGATGAAATTTTTCACATATAGTTAGAACTATAGAGGACTGGATCTAACTAACATTGAGTAAGATCGGTTAATAAATAAGGGTTCTTTGGCCAAATTTGGGAAAATCGGGCTATACATATATATGGGAGCTATATCTAAATCTGAACCGATTTCGATGTTTTTTTGCTCATATAGTTAGTGCTATAGAAGATTACATTTAGCCAACTTTGAGTAAGATCGGTTGATAAATAAGGGTTTTGTGGCCAAATTTGGGAAAATCGGGCGATATATATATATATATATATATATATATATATATATATATATATATATATATATATATATATATATATATATATATATATATATATATATATATATATATATATATATATATATATATATATATATATATATATATATATATATATATATATATATATATATATATATATATATATATATATATATATATATATATATATATATATATATATATATATATATGAGAGCTATATCTAAATCTGAACCGATTTAGTTAAAATTTTGCAGGCTTGAAGACCTATGAAAAAGATTACCTTTTGTTAAATTTGGTGACGATCCGTTTGAAAACAAACGCAACGTGACCCCATTTATTTATAAGGAAACAAGTATATACGGCCGTAAGTTCGGCCAGGCCGAATCTTATGTACCCTCCACCATGGATTGCGTAGGAACTTCTACTAAAGGCTGTCATCCACAATCGAATTACTTGGGTTGCGATAACACTTGCCGATGGCAAGGTATCGTAAAACTTTTTAACACTGTCTTCTAAATTGTAAGTTAGTCCATAAGGGGTATATATTAAACAAAAAAAAGGCCGATTAAATACGTATATAATTCAGTTTGACAAAATTTTCTATAGAAATAAAATTTTGACAAAATTTTCTATAGAAATAAAAACTTGACAAAATTTTCTATAGAAATAAAATGTTGACAAAATTTTCTATAAAAATAAAATGTTGACAAAATTTTCTATAGAAATAAAATGTTGACAAATTGTTCTATAGAAATAAAATGTTGACAAAATTGTCTATAGAAATAAAATGTTGACAAAATTTTCTACAGAAATAAATTTTTTACAAAATTTTCTATAGAAATAAAATTTTGACAAAATTTTCTATGGAAATAAAATGTTGACAAACATTGCTATAGAAATAAACTTTTTACAAAACTTTCTATAGAAATGAAATTTTGACAAAACTTTCTATAGTAATAAAATTTGACAATTTTTACATGGCTGTTAGAGGCCATATACTAACGAAATGTACCAAATTTCAACCGCATCGGATGACTTTTGCTCCTCCAAGAGGCTCCGGAGGTCAAATCTGGGGATCGGTTTATATGGGAGCTATATATAATTATGGACCGATATGGACCAATTTTTGCATGGTTGTTAGAGACCATATACTAACACCACGTACTAAATTTCAATTGGATCGGATGAATTGTGCTCATCCAAGAGGCTCCAGAGTTCAAATCTGGGGATCGGTTTATATGGGAGCTATATATAATTATGGACCGATATGGACCAATTTTTACATGCTTGTTAGATACCGTATACTAACATCAGGTACCCAATTTCAAACGGATCGGATGAATTTTACCCCTCCAAGAGGCTCCGGAGGTCAAATCTGGGGATCGGTTTATATGGGAGCTATATATAATTATGGACCAGTTTTTGCATGGTTGTTAGAGACCATATACTAACACCACGTACCAAATTTCAATCGGGTAGGATGAAGTTTGCTCCTCCAAGAGGCTCCGGAGGTCAAATCTGGGGATCGGTTTATATGGGAGCTATATATATTTATGGACCGATATGGACCAATTTTTGCATGGTTGTTAGAGACCTTATGCTAAAATCAGGTACCAAATTTCAACCGGATCGGATGAATTTTGCCCCTCCAAGAGGCTCTGGAGGTCAAATCTGGGGATCGGTTTATATGGGGGCTATATATAATTATGGAGCGATATGGACCAATTTTGGCATGGTTGTTAGAGACCGTATACTTAGACCACGTACCAAATTTCATCCGGATCGGATGAATTTTGCTGCTCCGGAAGGCTCCGCAAGCCAAATTTGGGGATCGGTTTATATGGGGGCTATACGTAAACGTGGGCCGATATGGCCCATTTTCAATACCATCCGACCTACATCAATAACAACTACTTGTGCCAAGTTTCAAGTCGATAGCTAGTTTCGTTCGGAAGTTAGCGTGATTTCCACAGACGGACGGACAGCCGGACAGACGGACGGACGGACGGACATTCTTAGATCGACTCAGAATTTCACCACGACCCAGAATATATATACTTTATGGGGTCTTAGAGCAATATTTCGATGTGTTACAAACGGAATGACAAAGTTAATATACCCCCATCCTATGGTGGAGGGTTATACCCGACGACTTTTTTGAAAAGTTCATCGTCTTTCGGGCAAGGAAAAAACTTTATATCAGAGAAATGCGTCTTCTATGCTAAGCAAAAAACGCATTCGTATATTAGGGACATGAAATCGTTGGTCTCACGACAATATTTTCCTCAGTGTATGTTTACAACATCCAGAAGGAGGAGATATAAATACATGTCTTTGACAATAGGGCCTGCCCCTGAGTCGATCTAGCCATGCCCGTCTGTCTATGAACATACTTTTGTAAATAAGGTCTAGGTCACAGTTTTAGTCGAATTGACTGTAAATTTGGCACAAGTATGCATTTTAGATAATAAAATAGTGCTATTGATTTTGAAAGAATATAGTATTCCTTTCCATAAATCAGTCCCAAATTGTAATTTTACTTTTGATAAATTTTACCTAACTAAAAATTCGAAGAACCATGATTCTTTGCAGAAAATTAGAAAAACCAAAGTGTAGTCCCTTGTAATTTGCGCATAAACATTTGGATACTATCTCACGGTAGAGCTCATCATTCAAAGTCTCTACGATTCGCATCATCTTTGAAGAAGTACGGTCCAGTGATCCAAAGAGACCACGCAATTTGATAATAATATTCAATTCGTTCTTCGTTTGTAGAACGATTCATGGTTAAATTGTAGAATCAAACCCGTGACAATGAGTCAAATCTTTCAAGCAGTTTTGTCAAAAAATAGTAACTAAAAAATCACTCTTATTGTTACAATTCCTCCTTATTGATTAATTTAAACGTTTTACATTAAATATACATTATTGCAATGCAATTCTAATCTTTTCTCGTAACTGTGGTAATTGAAGATTTGTTCATAACAGAGCTGATTGATGATATTTCGAACCATTTGAATTATGAAATCACCGAAAAATGGCAACATTTTAAAACAAGGAAAGAGAGTTAATGATTCGTGTCAATAGTCAGTGAAAAGGACTGCAAAAACCATTACAAAACAATCCTAAAACGTATTTCATGTGAAAGGGTCTCAAGAATACCGGCCTATATTAGAGATATGTATAAAGATGTGCCGACGTACACGCAGAGAAGAAATATGATCACCTCAAACGTGTTTCAAGAGCAAAATGTTATTTTTGTATGGTGACCATGTAGCATGTTTGTCACTAAAATGTTATTTTTCTCGTCAAATATAACTTGCTTGCTGAAATCAAATCAAATCTCTGGCTTGCTGAAACATGTATAAAGATGTGCCGACGTACACGCAGAGAAGAAATATGATCACCTCAAACATGTTTCAAGAGCAAAATGTTATTTTTGTATGGTGACAATATAGCATGTTTGTCACTAAAATGTTATTTTTCTCGTCAAATATAACTTGCTTGCTGAAATCAAATACATGCTTGCCGAGAAAATAACATGGTTGCGAAAACCATGCTACATGGTCACCACCCAGAAATAACATTTTGCTCTTGAAACATGTTTGAGGTGATCATATTCCTTCTCTGGGTGTAGACCATCACCAGTACACTAATTTAGTACCCATATAAAAATATGCATTTTGAGCAGTAATGGTTTCGGGATATTAGAATGGATTGGTATAGACCATATATCACTAGCATGTGAAAATTATCAGCTGGATATTTTATTGAAGACAGTTGCTTGATTGGAACAGACGTACCGACTAACTATTTCAGACTTCCTCCAGATCGAGAATATGCAACTTATGCAAAGTTCAGCAATCTAGAATTCCATTTTTATCAAATGTCATCGCAAAGTTATTATTATAATCCATCTTATAGTAACGTGTATAAAAATGTGCTTAAATAACATCACTAAAACTATGACCTATTTTTAATGTAGAAATACTCATATATGATATAGCTTCCATCATCTAATCGCTATGTAGCATGAATAGTTTCTCTTGTTCTGCTATTGTTGCTAAATGCTATTGTTCTACATCGGAAACAAATATCAATAAATATAAATTGCAACGCATTAATAAAACTATTAGTAGTAAATTATTCATAATTTCACTATTTCATTGCATTGTCATATTGTTTTTTTTTTTTTTTTTCTTTTGGAATTGATGTCACATGATGACTCTATACAAATAGGGATGTTATCAATTTCATTATTGACACATATTTATATGGAGGGACAACGATGTAAGGATCTACACTTTGTCGATTTGTTCAATGCAAAAGGGGCCTTGTAGTAATTTTGTCGTAAGTGGTGTTTTTTATCTTGAATGGTGTTTTTAGCTTATATCTTGAGAACAGTATTAAATCTAGTGGATTATTATTCAGTAATGATGGGCCACGCTTCTCCGACAGTATGAACTACAAGGTAACTTGAGGTATTCCAATAGATTCTAATTCC
Source organism: Haematobia irritans (assembly GCF_050003625.1). Classification (NCBI taxonomy): domain Eukaryota; kingdom Metazoa; phylum Arthropoda; class Insecta; order Diptera; family Muscidae; genus Haematobia; species Haematobia irritans. The sequence goes on along the minus strand of NC_134397.1, from coordinate 168,453,630 downwards.
CTTGGAATATAAGTCTTGCTAACTTATCCGCTTTGCAGATCTCTGGTACACAGAGAATGCAGATAGATTGTGATAACCGAATTTATTGCCAACCTCCTTGTGGCAGTTGTAGCTACTATCAGTTGGTAGTTGTGTCACCCGACTGATTTGGTCGACACAACTAATACCACATATGGTGTTTACTGTGTAGCAAACTTCATTATTCGGTTGTTTTGTCCAACCTAACTAATACTCATGACCGAATTAAAACTCAATTACTTTATAGTTAAATATTTTATTTTATTTTATTTATATATATGTATAGTAAAAAGAAATCTAAATCGCTAAATGTATATTTAATTTGAGGCAATATTATATACAAAATTGTGTCTAGAACCTCTATTTATTGCACCAAAATGAAATCACATCGTAGAGCAAAATCTTATTTTCGGACGGTGAACTGTAAAATGTTTGTCGTTTTGTTAGACGTTATGTACCTGATTTCCAAAACTATTTTATCTTTGGCGAGAATAAAACGTTTTTGCAGCAAATCTTTTCAATTTTTATCATCCAAAGATAACATTTTGTTCTAGGAGTTGATCAAATTTCTCCTCTGCATGCATAAAAACCCTTCGCATATGTTTCTACATTTAATCATAAAGAAAAAAACTAAATTCGCCTGTTAATAGGTCCAAATCACTCATTGGATGGAATAACCAGAACGTACCCACAATCTTTTCTCCAGTAATTTCGAGATATTTCATGTATAGCAATATGGAGGCATATTCCCATCTTCGTAAAGGACTTCTGAAATGTTCAGGAATATTTCCAACCAAGTTTTGAAATTTTGCACCCACAGCTAATATCGGTACTTCATTGGCATATCTTGCGGTCCATGTTAGAAGATAAATATAATAAAGAATTTTGACATTTGTAAAAGTAAGTTTCCCTTCGACTTTATTAAATTAGCAATGATTTAAATGACATTTGAAAAATATTTAAAATTACATTCGCCAGTGGCTACCATATATATGTAAGTTGTGATTATTAACTGTCAGTTACTAATTCGATTTGAATTAGGTTGTATTGATCGATTTTGAGAAAATTTTTTGAAAAGAGAGTCATTTGGTTGCTACAGCTATTTGTCTTGCATCACAAACGAAAATCCATTTCAATTATCACCAAGTGGTAGAAATGACGAAAAAATGCTTGTAAAAAGTGAATGTAGTTTGACCCAACTATCAGTGACTTCTAAATGTGGAATTTTCATTGCTACAACAAATTTCCAACCAATCTGTTCTCTGTATGTATGTACCTGTGAGCAGGTTCACATATGGGATAAATATTGAACTACTCAGTCAACTTGTTGAGAGATTTCAAGCAGTCTATGACTGCTAAGGTACTTCAGGATTTTCGTACCAAAACCTGAAGTGCCCGCCACCAGGCCATGTAGACACAAAGCAGCACATATTGAAAAATGAGCTAGAACTAAAGCCATTGAAGAGAAGTGCAAGTGCTCACATAGAAGTATAATGATCACCACAAACATAATTTAAGAACAAAATGTTATTTTTGGACGAGGAAGATGTGACATGTTTTTCGCAACCATGTTATTTTCTCGGAAATTGTACATAGAACATTTTTGTCGCAAAAATGTCAAAAATCCGTAAAAAAAATATTTTGCTCTGCGTGGAATCTAAATACACATTGCGATTTCTACACATTTTAAGGACTTAAGGCCTTTCTGCATATTAAAATGCTTTTCATGGTGTTCTTTTATCCATGTAAATTGTATGTCATCCATACATACACAGAAAAAAATTTCACGAACATTTTTCCAATTAATGTCTTAATTGAGTTTTAAAATATATTCAATTAAAAATTTAAAAAAATAAATAAAAATTAAAAAAAAACAAAAATTGAATTTTAAAAATCATTCAATTAAAAATTTAATTGAATCAACAAATTTTTTATTGAAACAAAAATTAATCACAACAATTAATAGTATCAATTAATTTTTTAAATGACTTTAAATTAATTTTTTAATTGATACTATCATTTCTGTGATTGAAGACATTTCAATTAAAAAATTAATTGGATCAAATAATTTCGTGATTTAATCAGAAACAATTTTTTTTTGTGTATAAACTATTTCATATATGTAGACACAAATACAAGCACAAATTAATGAAGCATTTACAATTAGATTTAATGTTTTGATAATCGTTACTTTCATAAATTGCCAATTAATGACCGTAAACACCATACACTAACTATGCTTATTGAATTTGTGTCATTTTTTTTTTGTTTGTATTTATTTTCGATTCAAAAGACCCCCATTTAGTGATTATGATAAACTGCACTCATTATGGAATTACAATAAATTTCATTATGATAAAAGATGATGTCATTTCCATGATAAATAATTACAATTTCAAAAGCTCTATGTAAATAAAACGTAATTTACTGCTATATTTAGACCCTGTGTAAAATATATTTTTACACAAAGGTTTGGATTTATGATCACAATAGAAAAAATTAACTTTTAGATATTTTCAAAGTTAAATGGATTCATTTTTTTAATATGAAAAATTTAGATTTTTGGCGTGTGAAAATATCCTTTCGGACTTTTATAAATGATGAAATATTTTATTTTCAATATTTGAGATTGTTTTTCAATCTAAATAGTCTTATACGAGGGCAGTTCGGAAACTTCTTAGCCTAGCACAAAAAGCGCAGTATAAACAGAAAAAAGTTAAGTGTTTTAAAAACTTCCATCTCTGTTATGAACACATGTTAAATTTTGTTTCGATCTGGCAACTCCTTCATATAGAAACAGCAAAAATAATTGAGAAGAAGATGCAGTCTTGTCATAGCAAAACTGAAGCACCAGAGGACTCTGTCAACAAAATATCATAAAGTTTGCGTCGACGTGTCTCTCAAATGTACTGCCGTTTGCGTCGGAAAATATCAAAACATTTGTGTTTTTCATAAATTTCTGAAAACCCACAAAAGCAATACCAAAACGATTGTAGAAAATTAATATAAAACGTATGTGTATTTTAAAGCAAATATTCATTATGGTTTTATGTGAATATTGCCGTTTAAATTTATTCCTGGGCAGAGCTGCTTTGGAAAAAATTGACAAATAAAACAATTTTTTTCTCATAGCCCTCTACACCTTAACATTTCTTTTCTCTTTATAAGAGCACAATGCTTAATCTTGTTATACTCAATTATCTTTGGAAACAGGTGTTCCAAAAACACGCACCTGTAATTTTTTTTTACAATGGAAAAATTAGAAATGCGTGCTGTCATTAAGTATTTACATAAAAAAGGTTTATCGGGACAAGAAATTTATAATGATATGGTGAATATGTTATGTAGAAGTGCTCCTTGATATGTAATAGTAAAAAATCGGGTTGCTGTATTTAAACGTGGTCGTACAAGCATTGAAGATGAACCACGTAGTGGTCGTCCAAAAACAGCAACAACAACAGAAATTGTAGCCAAAGTGCATGATATGGTATTAAATGATCGACGAATAAAAGTGCGTGGAATTGCTAATATCATGGGCATCTCAAATGATCGAGTCCACTTAATTTTGCATGAAGAACTACAGATGAAAAGGCTTTCTGCAAGATGGGTGCCGCATTTGTTAACAGTCGATCAAAAACGCATAAGAATGAACATTTCTCAAGCGTGTTTGGATCGTTTTAAGCGAAATAAAATGGATTTTAAGCTCCGTTTCATAACTGTCGATGAGACATGGATCCACCACTATACTCCAGAGACAAAAGAACAATCCAAACAATGGCCTGAAGCTGAAGGAAGTGCCCCAAAGAAGGAAAAAACAATTCAATCGGCTGGCAAGGTTATGGCAACGGGTTTTTTGAGACTTCAAAATAATTTCTGAGTACTATTGCAACCTTTTGGATCAATTAAATGTACAAATTCGAGAAAAGCGTGTTTTAACAATGGCTAAAATCAACGAATTAAAGTACTTGACCACCCACCTTATTTTCCTGATTTAGCTCCCAGTGACTTTTACTTGTTCCCAAATCTAAAAAAAACCCTTGCTGGCAAGCGTTTTACCTCAAATGAAGATGCAACTACAGTTGTAAAGCACTATTTTGACGACCTTGAGGAAAACTATTTTAATCAAGGGATAGAATTGCTAGAAAAGCGTTGGACTAAGTGTATTGAAGTTTCAGGAGATTATATTGAAAAACAAGTACCCTCCACCATAGATTGCATACAAACTTATACTAAAGGCTTTCATCCACAATCGAATTAATTGGATTGCGGTAACACTTGCTCATGGCAAGGTATCTTAAAACTTCTTAACACCGTCTTCTCAATTGTAAGTAAGTCCATACGGGGTATATATTAAACAAAAAAAGACCGATTAAATACGTATATAATTCAGTTTGACAAAATTTTCTATAGCAAAAAAATTTTTTAAAAATTTTTCTATAGAAATAAAATTAGCGGCCATATACTAGCGCAATATGCCAAGTTTCGCCACGTACCATATTTCAACCGGATCGAATGAATTTTGCTCCTCCAAGAGCTCCGGATGTCAAATCTGGGGATGGGTTTAAATGGGGGTTATATAATTAAGACCGGTATGGACCAATTTTTGCATTGTTGTTATAGACCGCATACTAACACCACGATCCAGAATATATATATATATATATATATATATATATATATATATATATATATATATATATATATATATATATATATATATATATATATATATATATATATATATATATATATATATATATATATATATATATATATATATATATATATATATATATATATATATATATATATATACTATAAAAAAATTTACCACATTAACATTTGCTAAATGTTGGAAAATGATGCACCCTCTACGTTGGCTGCCAATTTCATATAAATTTAAGTTCTTTACTAAAAAGAAGTCTGGCAAAAGCCTGTACAAAAATCATAAAATTATGTACCGAGTTCCCATTTACGGACAACCCTCTACTTTCAACTTAAGAAAAAAAAACTGACAAAAGGGAACCCTCTCTCTACTAAAGTGAAGACTAAAAAGAAGTCTGGCAGAAGCCTGTACAAAAATCATAAGATTATGTACCGAGTTCCCATTTACGGACAACCCTCTACTTTCAATTTAAGAAAAAAAAAAAAAACGGACAAAAGGGAACCCTCTCCCCACCTTCGCTCCACTCCGACCTGATATCGGACTATCACGTACCCTATATTAATTTCGCAACTACTCAATGGTCCCTATAAATTCTATCGAAGTAAATCGATAAAGTTTATTTCAATTTTCCCCTTCCCCAACCAGATATCGAAAAATCATATACTAATTTAAAAATTATGTATAAATTTAATCACCTCCTGCCACGTTCAAGTAGATCGGAGATGTTTAAATTTTGCTCTATTGTTTTAAAGGGACGTCACTTTCCCCGATACAATATCGACACCCCTAACCTTCCCTGAAAATTCTTGAAACTTTCCTTCAAGTGTGGGGCAAGGAAGATTGCCTCTTCGTTCATACACCGAAAAAAAAGTTTACTATTTTTTATGAAAAATGAACTAACCCATAGTAAGAATGACCATGATTTGGCGCCAAAGATTTTTTTCATCTAGATAAGTTCATGATTTTCTTATAAATTAGTTCATGTATTACATCGTATTTTAGTTCATTATTACTATGCTGTGGGAAGAATATAATTAAACTCATTCAAAATATTCCTGCTATCCGGAAAAATTAACAATTTTTTGGGAAACCTGTATTAAGAAATTGGTTTGAAATAAACTGTTTGTCGGTATAATTTTCAAAAAAGTAGAGAAATTGAGGAATCAAAAGTACAAAAAACCTGTATACAACTAAGAAATTTTTCGTACAAAACAAGTCAATTTTCTATAACCACCAGTATTTTATTTCAAAGAATTATTATTATATTACACAAAACTATGGCTTATGATAAACAATAAAGGAAATATTTTTATTAGTACGTTGGACGCATTTACTTGTCGGTAGTTAGTAATTGCTTCTTCAAAAGAGTAATATTCTATGTTATTAGGACTAAACTAATTAATTTACATTTCCATGTTTTCTATCCATATGAAAGATATATGTGGCATATGTTGCTATATTCAATTGTATTGTCCAATTTCATCGATTTTGGCTAACTTTTGTTGGGCGGATTTGGCTTATAAGCATCTGAAATTGCAAAGTTATACAAAATATAAGAAAAATATTATTAATTAATTAATTCTATCGTTCATATTGATCTTTAACTTACGGTTTTCAAGAGTATTTCCTAGAGCCAATAAGGATATCAGCTTAATTAGTATTAAACAGTAAGAATATTCAAAAATTACCATTACGAGACCTGTCTACCTGCAAGTGAAAAAAATTTTAATAAATTGAAATTTTGGTTTTATTAAAAACGGACAAAATACCGTTTACAGAAAAACTTACCACATTGAAAAATCCATCCAGTAGGTACATTATTGGAATCATATCCATGGACAAATGGGACGTTATTGAAATTATTCTCAGAATATATTTGAAATAAAAAATATTATAAAATTAGACATAATTTCCACTTGTCAGTATAGCATTTAGTACTTAAGGTGGATATTAAGTTCGAGTTTAGCGGCTAAAATTGCAATTTCCATGATAAGTTTTCTTTAATAATCCATTATAAAAAATAATCTTTATAAAAAACTTGATTTGGGCTATTCTCCATCAAGTTATATTTAAATTTGTATCGAAGACGTATAATTTTATACTTTTCTTAGTGATGTATTTTTAATTTTAGCGGCTAAACTCGAACTTAGTACTCACCTGTAGGAATTGCTGTAACATAAAAAATATAGATTAAAAAAATGGTTGCTTCTCAACCTGTGATCCAGATGTAGAATAAATATAAATCATCCTATTACCACTCATGTTGTATATTTTTTATGTAAATCATCCGCACTAATTTTAAACTAACATATTAACAGAAATATACAGTTCCTTAATCTGTTATTTGTTTTTTATCAATAAAAAGCGTTTTTGATTCCTCTAACATCACATCATTCACTTCTCAGTTTCTAAAATGTTTCGAAATAAATGTATTTTCATTAATAAACACCAATACCGCACGTACAATTTTGCAAAATTAAATCCACGTGTGCACTTCATAAATGCATCAACATAACTGAATGCAACAATAAAACTGAAAGACACAAATAGTCATAAGGGATACATACCTGCCGTAAAGAAAAACAACTCCACACACACACACGATCCCTTTCTGATCTTGCTATTGCAAAAAAACAACTCTCACCACAAAAGATACCAACAACACACAAGGAACATTCCATTGTCTCTAGAATCAAAACAACCAACAACAGCATAAATGACGCAATAACAAACCCAAACAATCATACGAGATATACACAAAATGTCTCTAAAAACTCCCTCGCATGATGCACTCACATTTTCCAGTAGCACGTTTATTGATTAGTAGGAATTCTATCTATAAGTTAAGGTAAAATATATACCAAATCTATGAGGAATCTATAAAAATTATATACACCTGTCAATGATTATATTAACTAATTTTTATTCTATTTTAACTAAAATTTTCAATGTGAGTAAAAACACTCCAACATATAATAAAAAGGGAAATAATCTGTAGGTAGTCATCGTACGAATCGGTAATGTCGTTAAGTTAATTTTTACTACAAAAATTTTTTTCCATACAAAATTTTGTCTTAGTAAATTGTCCACATTTCGTAGTAAGATTTTTATATGCCCATGTATTTTTATAATAGAATCAACGATGCATTAACTACTGTGTTGGAAATTTATTTAAGGAAAAATCCTTCCCATTCCGTAGTTAGTGAACTAAAAAACATTTACTGAATTTTTATAAGTTTTCCTTTAGCTAAGTTAATTTTCGTTGTGGTTACGAAAAATGAACTATATTACAGTAAATTTGTTGAACTATGTGGAAGTCAAAATGGTCCTTAAATTTACAAGACACTTTTTTTTCTGTGTAACCTTCCCCCACTGCTTTTGTAAATTTCACGAAAACTTAAATTTTTTTGTAGTTTTAGAGGAGGACCTCCTCCCCGACCAAATGTCGAAAAGCGTATCTTTTGTAAACGTCCCAGAAAATGTCAAGCAAATTATAAGCCTAAAGGGCCTCTCTTCCGTCCAAATATCACAAAATCAGGTATCAACTATTACGGTTTACGGAGGTTACGATCTCTCCCCAGTCCTCTGTAAATTTCAAGTAACTCGGTAAAGTTTAATTGTTTCTCTGTATGTACTTAATAGAAGCGGATGTCTCCCTATGCCCTTTTATTTTTATTAAAAAATCAGGAACCTGATATAAATTTCGTAACCCATTTTTTCTGTAAAATTTCAGTCAGGGGAGTTTAGTTTTGTTTGAACTTTCAAAAAAAAAAACAAAATTTGGGCAAAGGGGTGGTCCCCCTCCCCGACCAAATATCGGAAAATAATGTAGCGGATTTTTGTCTACATGCCAACTCCAACATTCAATGAAAATTTCAAGCAAATCGCATAATTTTGTTCCAAGTTTCAAAAAGTAGGGCAAGGGGGAGGTCCCCCTCCCCATCCGCATATGAAATCATCGGGTACCCCATATTAATTCCATAACCTCACCACATGTTCTCTGTAAATCTCAGATAATGTAGAGAATTTTAGTTTTTTCACTGTACTTTAAAAAAAGTCGAACAAAGGAGAGGCCCCCTCCGCCACCAAATATCGAAATAAAAGGTAGCGAATCTTTGTCTAGATGCCAACCCCAATCTTCAACGAAAATTTCAACCAAATCGGTCAACTTTGGTCCAATTTTCAAAAAGTCCGACAAAGGGGAGGTCCCCCTCCGCGACCAGGTGTCAAAAAATGAGGTACCCTATTTTCACCACATGAACGCCCCCTACGATCTCTGAAAGTTTCAAGTAAATCGGTTCAGCCGTTTCGGAGCCAACTCGGTACATACAAACAAACAAACAAATAAACAAACATAAATTGAATTTTATATATATATAGATTTGAAACAAAAAAAGTTAAAATTACTAATTAAAAATATGAAAAAAAAACAAGTTATAAAAATGTAATTAAAAGAACTTCCTGTGTAGTTCCAATAAGAACATCTTTAGGAGGAAATTTCTGGAAGTGCTTCCAAATTTTTTTGCTGGGTATTGTTCCATTAACAATTACGAGCACCACAAAATGTTCATACCAATATGGGAAAAATACTCTTTTTGAAGAGCTAATTATTGCAGTCAATCATGTGTAATTTATTTTGAAGTATCACAACATCAAATATTTCTGTTTCTAATGATGTCTATTTATTTCATCGTTTCACATTTCGTCTTTTTTACAATTTCTGTAAAGCAATTTACAAAATGAAGAAAAAATGTGTGTCGTGGAATTGTGGTAATTATATTTTGGGGATGTCTCAGTCTCGCCTCCCATGCCCTCAATAAACAGGGAAGTAAAAACCGTAGAATGATAAAGAAATCTTTGTTCGTTTTACCTACTCGAATAAGGGCATATTAATTTTACCATATTGGTTGTAATCCACTCAACATACACACAAAGAACAAATACTCTCCTCCGCAAGGAAAATTTAGACAAACACAATATCATATTTCACAAAGTAGTTTCATTTAAATCACACTAAAAAAAATATTTACGTGATATTAAAAATAACGTAATCCACTCAACATACACACAATGAAAAAAATACTCTCCTCCGAAATGAAAATTTAGACAAACACATTATCATATTTCAAAAAGTCGTTTCATTTAAATCACACTGAAAAAAATAACGCAACCCAAATTTTAGGATGCGTTCGTTGCAAAATATTAAGGACAAATTTCTTTAAAATAATGAAATTTTAATTAAAATAAAGATTATAAAATAAAAATTATTAAATTTAGTACACAAATTTAGAAAAATTGCATGTATATTTGAACTAAGGCAAATTTTCCTTAAAGTAAAGAAACCCATTTTTGATTTAAAGAAACCTTTCTTAAAATAACTAAAATATTGAATCTTTGGTTTAAAGGTTTTTTAGAATTAAAAAAAATACTTTGAAGCATCCGATATAATTTGGATTTTTAAACTGGCATTTGTTTCTACGTTATATATACCACGACAAGAGAATAAAAACAAGTAAGAAAAGTCTAAAGTCGGGCGGGGCCGACTATATTATACCCTGCACCACTTTGTGGATCTAAATTTTCGATACCATATCACATCCGTCAAATGTGTTGGGGCTATATATAAAGGTTTGTCCCAAATACATACATTTAAATATCACTCGATCTGGAAGAATTTGATAGACTTCTACAAAATCTATAGACTCAAAATTTAAGTCGGCTAATGCACTAGGGTGGAACATAATGTTAGTAAAAAAAAAATATGGGAAACGTTTAAATCTGAAGCAATTTTAAGGAAACTTCGAAAAAGTTTATTTATGATTTATCGCTCGATATATATGTATTAGAAGTTTAGGAAAATTAGAGTCATTTCTACAACTTTTCGACTAAGCAGTGGCGATTTTACAAGGAAAATGTTGGTATTTTGACCATTTTTGTCGAAATCAGAAAAACATATATATGTGAGCTATATCTAAATCTGAACCGATTTCAACCAAATTTGGCACGCATAGCAATAATGCTAATTCTACTCACTGTGCAAAATTTCAACTAAATTGGAGTTAAAAATTGGCCTCTGTGGTCATATGAGTGTAAATCGGGCGAAAGCTATATATGGGAGATATATCTAAATCTGAACCGATTTCCACCAAATTTGGCACGGATAGCTATAATGCTAATACTACTCCCTGTGTAAAATTTCACCTAAATCGGACCAAAAAATTGGCCTCTGTGGTCATATGAGTGTAAATCGGGCGAAAGCTATATATGGGAGATAAATCTAAATCTGAACCGATTTCCACCAAATTTGGCACGGATAGCTATAATGCTAATTCTACTCCCTGTGCAAAATTTCAACTAAATCGGACCAAAAAATTGGCCTCTGTGGTCATATGAGTGTAAATCGGCAGAAAGCTATATATTGGAGCTATATCTAACTCTGAACTGATTTCAACCAAATTTTGCACGCATAGCTATAATGCTAATTCTACTCCCTGTGCAAAATTTCAACTAAATCGGAGCAAACGATTAGCCTCTGTGGTCATATGAGTGTGAATCGGGCGAAAGCTATATATGGGAGCTATATCTAAATCTGAACCGATTTCAACCAAATTTGGCAAGCATAGCTACAATGCTAATTCTACTCCCTGTGCAAAATTTCAACCAAATTGGGGTAAAACTCTGGCTTCTGGGACCGTATTAGTCCATATCGGGCGAAAGATATATATGGGAGCTATATCTAAATCTGAACCGATTTCAATAAAATTTGACACACTTGACTATAGTACTAATTGTTCTTCTTGTGCAAAATTTTAAGTAAATTAGGGTAAAACTCTGGCTTCTGGGGCCATATAAGTCCATATCGGGCGAAATATATATATGCACACAAAAAAATTTTTTTCTGATTCAATCACCAAATTAATTGATCCAATTAATTTTTTAATTGAAATGTCTTCAATCACGAAAATGATAGTATCAATCACAGTTTTAATTGGGCATAGAACAAATTCTTGATAAAAAAATTAATTGATTTTTTCAGCAAATTTCAATTAATTTTTTAATTGATTCAATTAAAAATTTAATTGATGTTGATTGCAAAACTCAGTTAATTTATTAATTAAAAAAGGTAACTACTTTTAATTACTTTCTGAATTGACTTAGAGTTTTTATTTGGATTAACAAATGATTGTTTGAAATACATTTTTAATTAAAAATTAAAAGAAAATCAGCACTTTTTTAACTGAATTAGTCTTCCGAATTTGATTAAAAAGTTAATTGTATCAATTTATTTTTTTTATTAAAAATTTTAAAATTTTCAATCATTGACTTAATTAACTTAATGTTTCTACCATGATTAAATTGTTAATTGTATCAATTAATTTATTAATTGAAAACATTTTCAACTTCAATTAACTTTTTAATTGGAAATATGTTGGTGATATTTTTTTCTGTGTGGGAGCTATATCTAAATCTGAACCGATTTCTTCCAAAATCAATAGGGATCTATTCTGAGCCAAAACACATACTTGCGCCAAATTTGAAGTCGATTGGACTAAAACTGCGACCTAGACTTTGATTACAAAAATGTGTTCACGGACATGGCTATATCGACTCAGGAGCCCACCCTGAGCATTTTTGCCAAAGACACCATGTGTCTATCTCGTCTCCTTCTGGGTGTTGCAAACATATGTACTAACTTATAATACCCTGTTCCACAGTGTGGAGCAGTGTATAATTAGATAAATGAGATCTGTTTTCTACACTGAAAAAACAGTGATCCCAACAGAAAGAAAAAATTTTGGTAAATTTTAGAAAATTTAGATTATTTTTAATAAATTTTAACTAAACAGTATTACAAACGCTGACATCATACCGATATCACAAAAATAAGAAAATATTCTTCGACAAATTCAAGAAAATTTATAAGACATAATTAATTTTTTTTTTCACTTGTTAAAGAAAACTTTGTAGTTTGAAGGAAAAAATTAGAGTTCAAAATTGCGAGAATGTCTTTAGTGCCATACGAAGTTCAAGATGTTCGTATTTGTAGTAAAATTTAGATATTTAAGGAAATAATGAACTATTTTGTGAGAAGTACGAATTTAGTAAATTTTTATGCTGCATTTGTGTATAATTTGTTCCCGTTTTTTAATTCATTTAACTATCGTACGAAAATAATAATTCCATGAAATAAAATAAAGTTAGATTGACCTTAGTGAAATGGAAGATGGACTGAATAGCCTAAGTGAGCCTGAAACTAAATAGGGCTGCCACTTTAACTTTAACCTAACCTAGGTCGCTAAAAATGTTTTTATTTTGAAGAAGCCGCATCTTTGGCTCGGAATCAATACCAAAATCCTTAAAAGAAAGTCAAAATCTTTAGATCCAAATAAACTGTTTTTTTAGTGCAAAGATACCCACCTTTATATCAATTTATATAACGATTGTCCCTAATCTCATTTGTTTTATTTTGAAGAATAGTTTTTACATACAAAAGAAAACTGTCTAAAATTTCGTTTTTATCTACCCATAACTTCAAATCAAAGTTGTAATTTCGTAGCACAAGAAAATATCTTATGTAGGGATGCCAGATTTTGAAGAGGCAAAAAGAGCACAATCAGCTTATAAAAAGAGCACATACGAAAAAAATAGAGCACACTTTTTCAAATAAAAGAAAAACATTTAATTCCAATTTATTGAAATTTAATTAATTTAAACATAACAAAAAGGTTCATACACTGAAAAAAATATTGTCGTGAGGTCAAAGATTTCATGTCTTTAAAATACGAATGCAAATTTTGCTTAGCATAGAAGACGCATTTCTCTAATATAAAGTTTTTTTCTTTGTCCAAAAGTCGATAATCTTTTCAATGAAGTCTTAATGTCCTTATAATTAAGTGATTTGACTTAAAAATGGGTATCATAACATGAAAGAAAAAATGTTTGGACTAAGGTCAACTTGACTTTAATAATTCAGAAAAATTCTTTAAATTTAATGAATTTGTCTTTAAATTTGTTGCCTTTTTGCGTCTTGACTATAAAGCAAAAAATCGTTCAAATTTAGGACATGTTTTTCTAAACTTTATTTTAAAGATGTTTTTTACTTGAAACATAGCATAATTTGTACTGGATGTCGAGTCTTAATTTGGAAAATAAAGTTGTCCTTAACTCGTTTTTAAAGGACTTTGATAGCATATGAAGAAAATAAGCTGAGAAAACGAAAAATTAAAATTTGCTTCCTAGAAGCAAGTACACAAAACCCAAATTTAAAAGAGAATTGTGTCCTAAAAGTATCCTGACTTGTATTCTCCGCTTCTTTGGCTCGGAATCAATACCAAATTTTTTAAAGTAAAGACAAAATCTTTGGAACCGGGCATGCTTTTTTTTCAGTGTACCATAAACATAAATAACCCACTTTCAACTCAAGCTTATTTTCTTACAATACTTTGCAAATCATTTTTTGGTGTTTTCGAAGTTTGTTTACATTTAGAACAGAGTACAAAGTGAAGAAGCAACATCGGCGTGCTTTTTACGACTCTGATATATAAAGTAAAACGCTATTTAATTAGAAAATAACGGCTAGGAAAATCTCTTAGTGTGACATTTACGTATTTTTAATTTACTTTTACCATTTATTGAATCGATTTGGATTAATATTCGTTGTGATGCATAAAAAGATCACAAAAAGAGCACTTAACTAAAAATAGAGCACTTTTGCGTGCTCTTTTGACCTGTCGTGTTTTAAGAGCACATTTTGTATAAAAGAGCACATGTGCTCTTTAAAAGAGCACGCCTGGCATCCCTAATCTTATGCTAAAGTTGAGAATCTAATATTCTGCTAATAGACTTTTTATTCAAAAAGTCGAAAAGTTCATTAGTCCATGTGCCTCGAGTTTTAACGAAAATATCGAAAAGTCACCTTTAAATTGAAAAGGGAATATGTTGTGGATTTTTATATCCTAAATAGTATTTCTAGACCCTCTAAAATATATACGAATCGAGTAAAAATCATCTCCTGAATCTGTCTAGCGCATTGGCGATTTTTAAATTTTTAATGGAAAATTTAGTATAGAATTTAATTAAAATTTTAATTGAAAACATTTTGGTGATATTTTTTGTGTATGATCACTAAAAATTAATTATGATATAGTTCTCATTTATAGAATTGAAATTCTCTTCTTCCTATATACTAATAAAGCTATTCACGTACAAACAAATGCCAATTTACAAATTCAAACTATAACGTATACTCAAAAAGAAAAAACTTTAAACCAAGAATTATAAACTTTCTTTTAAATAAAATGTCATTCTAAAGAAATGTATCCTTAATATTGTGTAAATTGCATAAAATTATGTCAATATATTTTTCAGTGTGTGCTTTCAATTGGTCGATAAGTCGACCCATTTACAGGGTACATAAGATTCAGCTCGACTCAATATCATGTGATTTGGTAATTTCCCCCATTGAATTATTTTCGTGGAAATTTGAGTTGCTATTTAAAAAGGAAAGAGATTTAACATTTTATTTTCCCTTGGGTAATACTTTAGAATCTTTGAAGTCAAGGCAATATACACGACAGTAATAACACATAGAGCAACCGTAAAATCCAATCAACAGAACGTATTATGCTTTGTTGTTCTAAAGTATTGTAGGTATATTTCAAATTGATATGTTCATTTATTAGCATGTATAATTAACAGATTATAAAAATTATTGCAGAATATTCATCTTTTATCAAATAAATGTGAGTAGATAAAATTGTTATACATTTGCGTTGACGTAAGTAAAAGGAAAAGTTTTAATTGAGGGTAATATTGAGTGATATCAAATATAAATTCCTTTTATATTCTAGCTCACTTGGTAATAATTTTGCCATGGAATATGGAAAGATTTTAAACTTCACTTAAGAATTTTTGTATTGATTGATGCAACTTCTTTAAATACAAGATATGTTACACGCAAAGAAAAAAAACGTTTGGAAAACGTTTACCGAAAACGTTTTTCTTTTGTTAGAGTTTTTTGAATTGCTTCGAAATTTTTAAACTTTTATCACCAAAAAAATTCATTTGTTACAAAATTTTTATTTTTTCAATAAAAAAAGTTATTTTTGAAACAACAACACAGTCCATTTCGTTTATATCAAACACTGTTCTTTTCTGACTTTAGGTCTTTAATAAGACACATTTTACAGTTCAAAATTTAATATAGTACAATGTAATGTTGAACATATTTTCGGAATCTTCCGAACATATCTGGAATATATGTAAAAAAAAGAAACAAATAAAAACTTTTGTCGAAGCAGGGATCGAACCCACGACCCTTGGCGGTTCGTGGGCGCCGCAAGCTATGCTATATAAATATAACTTATATGGATAATCATCTATTGATGACCATAACAGGTACATAGCTCAGTGGTTAGTGTGTTGGCTTACAAAGTGCATGGTCCGCGGTTCAATTCTCCGTCCAGGCGAAAGGTAAAAAAAAATTTAAAAATTTATAAAATCGTATAATTTCTTCTACATTGTTGGTATTACAGGAAAAGGTGTTAAGAACTAAAAAACCTCGTGCAATTAGCAAGAAAACAATGTTTTTTTGAGTTAGTCTTTATGAAATTGTTTTTACATCCTGGAAAAGAATAAACGTTTATCACAAAAAGTATATACTTTTCTTCCAAATACACTTCCTTACAGCGAAAAGCAAATGAAAAAGGAACTTTGTTTGTCTAAAATTTCGTTTGGTAGGAAAGAATTATTTTTTTGCGTGTATATATGAAAGACATTTTAGTTAAAACAAAGATCTTAATATTTGTCTTAAAATTGTTTTTCTTTAATTTTTGGACACGAATCTTTGAAATTTACCTACCTCCATCAAATCCGTATGTCTCTTGCTATTAAATCTTATACAGTTACCAGAATAATATGTTTTTCAACTAATTCCAAAAGTTTTTCCTTTGTGGTGCTCAAACTAAAACAGGTTGCTTGGAGTTTGCCCCATACTGGTTAATGATGACCTATCCATGGAGTTGTCCTATTAAGTTATTTCAGGACGTGTCATTGGGATTGAGTCCAAGTCGTGTCCAAAAGTATAAATTTACACCGTCAACTACAAACTCATTTTAAAGTGACAGGTGCTTTCCATACGTTTCCAGAAATATGGGCCAATAATACCTTTACGAATTTCAGGCAAATCGAATAAAACTTGCGGTGTCTAAAAGTCGAAAAATGTAAAATCGGAACATCGGTCTATATGCCATGAAATTTGTAATCTAAAGGATTAGTGGCCCATATACAAGTGCGCTGTCATTGAGCTTAACATGGAATCGGGCAGCACGGGCAGAGAAGTTCATCACTGTGGTATCACAATGGACTGAATAGTCTAAGTGAGCCTGATATATCGGGCTGCCACCTATCCTAACCTACAAGTGTGTATGGGTTTATTGGCATAACCATAAGCGTAGGAAGGCCTCTGGGGAGGGGGCCAAATATCGAAAAGTGATGTAACGTATCTTTTGTAAACGTCCCAGAAAATGTCAAGCAAATTATAAGCCTAAAGGGGCGGCCTCTCTTCCGCCCAAATATCACCAAATCAGGTATCAACTATTAATATCATAACCAGTCCTCTGTAAAGTTCAAGTAACTCGGTAAAGTTTAATTGTTTCTCTGTATGTACTTAAGAGAAGCGGATGTCTCCCTATTAGGAACCTGATATAAATCATAACCTCACCCATTTTTTCCGTAAAATTTCAGTCGGGGGAGTTTAGTTTTGGTTTCACTGTACTTTAAAAAAAGTAGGGGTGGTCCCCCTCCCCGACCAATTATCGAAAAATAATGTAGCGGATTTTTGTCTAGATGCCAACCCCAACATTCAATGAAAATTACAAGCAAATCGCATAATTTTGTTCCAAGTTTCAAAAAGAAGGGCAAGGGAGAGGTCCACATATGAAATCATCAGGTACCCCATATTAATTTCATAACCTCACCGCATGTTCTCTGTAAATCTCAGATAATTTAGAGAATTTTAGTTTTTTCACTGTACTTAAAAAAATCGAACAATGGTTAGGCCCCCCTCCGCTACCAAATATCGAAATATAAATAAGGGGATCTTTGTCTAGATGCCAAACCCAACATGCAATGAAAATTTCAAGCAAATCGGTCAACTTTGGTCCAATTTTCAAAAAGTCCGACAAAGGGGACCAGGTGTCAAAAAATGAGGTACCCTATTTTCACCACATGAACGCCCCCTACGATCTCTGAAAGTTTCAAGTAAATAGGTTCATCCGTTTCGGAGCCAACTCGGAACATACACACAAACAAACAATCAAACAAATAAACAAACATAGATTGAATTTTATATATAGATGAACCGAAATGAACTATCGAAATGGACTATTTCAAAATGCTCAGATTAAATTTGCTTCTCCAGGAGGCTCTGCAAGCCAAATCTTGTGTCGGTTTATATGGGGGCTATACCTAAAAGTGCTCCGATGTGGCCTATTTATAATACCATATATAGTGAATAACTGAAAATAAATTTAACAGATTAATACGTATTCGGTCAATATTACCCAAAAGATTACACATCATTTAGAAATTGGTAAAAAAAAAATAAAATTCTTCTCGCAATAATTATTCAAATTTGCCACGGTTGGTAGAAATCTACCTAAAATGGTGGATTTTTTACTGTTTGGTAGAATTCTTGATGTTTTGGTAGATTTTGCACAATATTCCACTTCAACTTGTTATAGAAACAACATTTTTAAACTTGTTATGGAAACAACATTTTATTTTTGCATAAAAGATATAAAATTTTTGGCAAACTCTTTTATAAAAATTACAGTTTTGTAAAATTTTGTATAGAAATAAAATTTTGACAAAATTTTTCATAGAAATAACATTTTGACAAAATTTTACATAGACTCTAAAAAAATTTTCGATAGAAATAAAATTTTGACAAAATTTTTCTATAGAAATAAAATTTTGGCAAAATTTGTTTATAAAAATAAAATTTTGGCAAAATTTTCTATAGAAATAAAGTTTTGCAAAATTTTCTATAGAACTAAATTTTTGGCAAAATGTTCAACTGTTTTCTATAGAAATAAAATTTTACACACAAATTTTTATAGAAATACAATTTTGGAAAAATTTTCAATAGAAATAAAGGTTTTCAATAGCAATAAAGGTTTGGCAAAATTTTCTATAGAAATAAAATTTTGGTAAAATTTTCTATAGAAATAAAATTTTGGTAAATTTTTTATAGAAATAAAATTTTGGCAAAATTTTCTATAGAAATAAAATTTTGGCAAAATTTTCTATAGAAATAAAATTTTGCGAAATTTTTATATGTCATGTTAGCCTGATAATGAATTAAACTATATCTGTCCAAGCTCGAAAAATAATTGTATAATTACATATAAATTTTTTATAGAAATAAAATTTTGGCGAAATTTTCAATAGAAATATAATTTTGGCAAAAATTTCTATACAAATAAAATTTTGGCAAAATTTTGTATAGAAATAAAATTTTGGCAAATTTTTCTATAGAAATAAAATTTTGACAACATTTTCTATAGAAATAAAATTTTAGCAAAATTTTTTATAAAAATAAAATTTTGGCAAAATTTTCTATAGAAATAAAGTTTTGCAAAATTTTCTATAGAAATAAAATTTTGGCCAAATTTTCTATAGAAATAAAATTTTGGCAAAGTTTTCTATAGAAATAAAATTTTGGTAAAATTGTCTATAGAAATAAAATTTTGGTAAAATTTTCTATAGAAATAAAATTTTGGCAAAATTTTCTATAGAAATAAAATCTTGCCAAATTTTTTATAGAAATTAAATTTTGGCGAAATTTTCAATAGACATATAATTTTGGCAAAATTTTCTATAGAAATAAAATTTTAGCAAAATTTTTTATAGAAATACAATTTTGGCAAAATTTTCTATAGAAATAAAATTTTGCAAATTTTTTTATAAAAATAAAAGTTTGGCAAAATTTTCTATAGAAATAAAATTTTGGCAAAATTTTCAATAGAAATAAAATGTTGGCAAAATTTTCTATAAAAATACAATTTTGGCAAAATTTTCTGTAAGAATAAAATTTTGGCAACATTTTCTATAGAAATAAATTTTTTCCAAAATTTTCTGTAAGAATAAAATTTTGGCAAAATTTTCTATAGAAATAAAATTTTAACAAAAATTTTTATAGAAATACAATTTTGGCAAAATTTTTTATAGAAATAAAATTTTGCAAATTTTTTTTATAAAAATAAAATTTTGGCAAAATTTTCTATAGAAATAAAATGTTGGCAAAATATTTTATAGAAATAAAATTTTAGCAAAATTTTTTATAAAAATGAAATTTTGGCGAAATTTTCAATAGAAATAAAGGTTTGTGCAAAATTTTCTATAGAGATAAAAGTTTGGCAAAATTTTCTATAGAAATAAAATTTTGGCAAAATTTTTTTAAAGAAATAATATTTTGATAATTGGTTGATAGTTTTGCTGCAAGTAGAGGATGCTGATGAGGAATGTGGTAATTCCGAAACAGCATTACATCCAACCATCTTGCAGTCTATTTGGCAACATTTTCTATAGAAATAAATTTTTTACAAAATTTTCTATAGAAATAAAATTCTGGCAAAATTTTCTATAGAAATAAAATATTAGCAAAAATTTTTATAGAAATACAATTTTGGCAAAATTTTCTATAGAAATAAAATTTTGCAAACTTTTTTTATTAAGATAAAAGTTTGGCAAAATTTTCTATAAAAATACAATTTTGGCAAAATTTTCTGTAAGAATAAAATTTTGGCAACATTTTCTATAGAAATAAATTTTTTCCAAAATTTTCTATAGAAATAAAATTTTGGCAAAATTTTCTATAGAAATAAAATTTTAACAAAAATTTTTATAGAAATACAATTTTGGCAAAATTTTTTATAGAAATAAAATTTTGCAAATTTTTTTTATAAAAATAAAATTTTGGCAAAATTTTCTATAGAAATAAAATGTTGGCAAAATATTTTATAGAAATAAAATTTTAGCAAAATTTTTTATAAAAATGAAATTTTGGCGAAATTTTCAATAGAAATAAAGGTTTGTGCAAAATTTTCTATAGAGATAAAAGTTTGGCAAAATTTTCTATAGAAATAAAATTTTGGCAAAATTTTTTTAAAGAAATAATATTTTGATAATTGGTTGATAGTTTTGCTGCAAGTAGAGGATGCTGATGAGGAATGTGGTAATTCCGAAACAGCATTACATCCAACCATCTTGCAGTCTATTTGGCAACATTTTCTATAGAAATAAATTTTTTACAAAATTTTCTATAGAAATAAAATTCTGGCAAAATTTTCTATAGAAATAAAATATTAGCAAAATTTTTTATAGAAATACAATTTTGGCAAAATTTTCTATAGAAATAAAATTTTGCAAATTTTTTTTATTAAGATAAAAGTTTGGCAAAATTTTCTATAGAAATAAAATGTTGGCAAAATATTTTATAGAAATAAAATTTTAACAAAATTTTTTATAAAAATGAAATTTTGGCGAAATTTTCAATAGAAATAAAGGATTGGCAAAATTTTCAATAGAAATAAAGGTTTGGCAAAATTTTCTATAGAAATAAAAGTTTGGCAAAATTTTCTATAAAAATAAAATGTTGGCAAAATTTTTTTATAGAAATAATATTTTGATAATTGGTTGATAGTTTTGCTGCAATTAGAGGATGCTGATGAGGAATGTGGTAATTCCGAAACAGCAGTACATCCAACCATCTTGCAGTCTATAGGGCTTTGCCCAAATAAATTTGACAAGCATACTTTTCCTCTGTTGGTTAAGCTACGCTTGTAGTTTAGTCAATGCATGGTTTTAAGCTGAAATCAAAAACAACAAGAAATAATGTTTTGGAAAAATTTTTTATAGAAATAAGATTTAGGCACACTGTTCTATAGGAGTAAACAAATTTCAATAGAAGCAAAATTTTGATTGAAAACTTCAAACAAAATGTTTTAATTAGGTAAATTTTAAAATTTCTTCAAATTTTGGTATACTGTTCTTGGCAGGAGTGGCAATCGTGGTTTTGTATGGTAAAATGGCCCTCACATTATAAGGACCTTCTCTCATTTTTTTGTGTGTTGGAGAAGTTAACTAGTAACTAGTAGAAATATGAGAATACAATTCGAACAGGATTGAAAAATTTTCTTAAGTTATTTAATTTCATACACCCAGAAAGAAAGTGAAGCCAACATAAAAAATGGATTTATTTTAAAAAATTAAAAAAAAATATATATTTTACTAATTGCCTTTTGTTTAAGAAAATTAATACTTTAATAAAAGCGGCTATAAAAAATCTCGAGTGCGAAAATGTTGCTCTATTTGCTAAAGAAAATTTAAGGAGGTGGTGTTATCGATTGTTTAAATTTTTCTCCCTTAAGAAACACATGGCAAAACCGTGTTATTTGCACGTAAACGAAATTTTTGCTAAAGGTGCATAACAATTGTTCAGTTTTATTCTTCCCTGTTTCAGATCCTTAATTGACGTGGTTTGTGACTATGATTATTATCACACAGCGCCATCTATATGCACAGCTTTTTGAGAGATTGGATTGAAGGCAAAAAATAATTGCCAGAATAGCTCATGGAGAGTATGTGTGAGAGTGGATACACACTTTGTTTGCAGAAAACAACAAAATAGAATACTCGGAAAAAGGTTTTGATTGTATTTGTATCGCTTTTTTATATAAAAGAGCAAGAAAAAACGAACTTACTTATGGGATGCCATATTTATTCTGTTTGTTTGTGTATTCGTTGTTGGTATACATAATTTAATTATTAGCACTATTTTATTGTCTCTTAAATTACGCTGTTATATTATTTGACAAATCATAAACACACACACGCGAATATAATTAAACGACAACACTACTTCCGAGTACAAATAAAATTGGATATTAAACTGTACAAAAACACGACAAGAACGAAACGGCATAACTCGCAACTCCAACCGATCAATGCAAGCTAACAAATCGAACTAAGATTACTTGCGATTGTTTCTTGGTTGTATACCACAAACTATTAGGGAACGGATATGAATCTCTTCGAACTTTTACAGATTGGAAACGGAAAACTTCTCAGTTTCCTAAAGTAGGGATGGCATATTTATTATTTTAGTACTTTGTCCCTTATTTTAACGTAAAATAGTACCTCATTGGTTTTTTTTAAATAGAGAGAACAACATTATAATTCAAAGTGTGTGGACACATTCATAGCGACTGTCGGCAGGCGAGCTGACTTGTATTCCTTATGGGAATTTAAATTTGTTAACGAACAAATGTAGCGGTGGGCGGCTATTGGTTGGTGAACAGATAATACCATTGTCGTGATGTGGCATTATTTATTATATTTATATTAAAAACATATGTTGTTCTTTTTGTTTTATGAATCTTTTTTTAAAATGGAAAACAATTAATTACAGTTATATTTTACCTTATATTGGTGTTTCCGAATAAAGAACATCAGTTAGAAACAAAGTTTAATACATGTATCGTTTATTAAAATTTTGCAGCGAAATTTTTTTTCACATGGGATAACATCCACATTGATGTACGGGACAGTCTTCAAAATACCGTATCGGAATCACAATGGACTGAATAGTCTAAGTGAGCCTGAAACTTAACCGGGCTGCCACTTTAACCTATCGTATCGGAATTGGTATTAGGAGCGTTATTATTTATGGAATTATATTTAATACGAGTACCTGGTCTTAGAAAATACACGATGACTATTTGACCAAAATCAAATTTCGCCATAAGAATATAAAATAGATAAAAAGTAAAAATTTTAAACCAGCGGCTATTTGATCCTGTGATCTTTGGCTTTTTCACTTCCATGGAATTTCTTGTGAGAAGGTTTTCTCAATTAAGAGAATTATGAAGTCTTTCTTGAATGTAAATAAAAAATATATAAATACAACAATTTATCAAAAAAAAAAGTTATGAAATCAAAACTACTTAACTAAACCACAATCGTTTTAAAAGCATTTGAAAAAAGTCGCTAATGAGATTGGATGTCTAAATTAGCATGTCCAAATAACAGTTTTTAAATGGTTTTCAGTTTATCCGAAAATCCAAATTCTTTGAAAATCGCCTTTCAGTTTTTTATTTTGCTACAAACCTTTTAAAACGGGGTTTTGACAAAAGAATTGTTCCAAAACAAACAAAAAATTAACAATTCATTTTAACGTTTGAAATGTACTAGGTATACTTGATGCTGTACATTCGTTGTTATTGTTATTATTTTTTAAAATAATAACATAATAAATGACAAATTGAAATTAAAAAAATGAGATTTTTTATAAAATTCTGTACAAAAAATACACGTTTATGTCGTGGATGTCGGTGCAAGTCGTATGTGCATTGTACATGAATAATTTTAATTATTTTTTTTTAAGTAATAAAAGGTTTTTGGTACTAATAATTTCAATTTTTGACTTTTCACGAACACAGAGTTCGACTTTTGGAGGAAACTTATAGCAAAACAGATAGAAAGTTCATTGACATGCAGGAAAGCGATTAACTGATGCTCAAAACCTCGTTTTCAGATTTACCGAAAATGCCAATTGTTTCATTATAATAATAAAATAATAACATAATAAATGACAAATTGAAATTAAAAAAAATGAGATTTTTTATAAAATTCTGTACAAGGTTAGGTTAGGTTAGGTTATGTGGCAGCCCGATGTATCAGGCTCACTTAGACTATTCAGTCCATTGTGATACCACAGTGGTGAACTTCTCTCTTATCACTGAGTGCTGCCCGATTCCATGTTAAGCTCAATGACAAGGGACCTCCTTTTTATAGCCGAGTCCGAACGGCGTTCCACATTCCAGTGAAACCACTTAGAGAAGCTTTGAAACCCTCAGAAATGTCACCAGCATTACTGAGGTGGGATAATCCACCGCTGAAAAACTTTTTGGTGTTCGGTCGTAGCAGGAATCGAACCCACGACCTTGTGTATGCAAGGCGGGCATGCTAACCATTGCACCACGGTGGCTCCCAAAAAATTCTGTACAAAAAATACACGTTTATGTCGTGGATGTCGGTGCAAGTCGTATGTGCATTGTACATGAATAATTTTAATTATTTTTTTTTAAGTAATAAAAGGTTTTTGGTACTAATAATTTCAATTTTTGACTTTTCACGAACACAGAGTTCGACTTTTGGAGGAAACTTATAGCAAAACAGATAGAAAGTTCATTGACATGCAGGAAAGCGATTAACTGATGCTCAAAACCTCGTTTTCAGATTTACCGAAAATGCCAATTGTTTCATTATCCAGATTCGGCTTTGGTAACGAAATTAGGTTAATCAACTTTGTATGTTAGTTTTGGACACAATAGTTTGAATGTTATGCTTTGATGTCTGAGTTTTTTGAATTTCGTTATTTAAATGATCTTTTAAAGAATAACTTCTAGAGCAATATGAAGGATCCGAAAACCGAGTACATCTCTCGTATGACGAGCCCATCCATTGGAGAGGATTGAGATTTACACTACTTCCAGATTTTAAAGGATCTTACATAAAAAAAATCGTAGTTAAAATAATGCTAAATGTAACTTATTTTTATTGGAAAAAAATATTTGGTTTTAGTTATTTTATTATTATTGTTATTTTTTTTTTTGAAATTTGTACAGCCCAATGCACGCAAAAAAATAATTCTTTCCTCCCAAACATAATTTTAGACAAACAAAGTTCGTTTCTCATTTGCTTTTCGCTGTAAGGAAGTGTATTTGGAAGAAAAGTATATACTTCTTGTGATAAACGTTTATTCTTTTCCAGGATGTAAAAACAATTTCATAAAGACAAACTCAAAAAAAAAAGATTGTTTTCTTGCTAATTGCATTTTTTAGTTCTTAACACCTTTTCCTGTAATACCAACAATGTAGAAGAAATTATACGATTTTAAAAATTTTTTAAATTTTTTTACCTTTCGCCTGGACGGAGAATCGAGAATCGAGAATCGTAAGCCAACACACTAACCACTGAGCTATGTACCTGTTATGGTCATCAATAGATAATTATCCATATAAGTTATATTTATATAGCATAGCTTGCGGCGCCCACGAATCGAATAAACAAAGTTTATTTAACAGAACCAAACATTTAGTTTGGCACCGTGGAGCAGTGGTTGCTACGTCCGACTTGCATGCCAAGGGTCGTGGGTTCGATCCCTGCTTTTTTTTTACATATATTCCAGATATGTCCGGAAGATTCCGAAAAAATGTTCAACATTACATTGTAGTATATTAAATTTTGAACTGTAAAATGTGTCTTATTAAAGACCTAAAGTCAAAAAAGAACAGTGTTTGATATAAACGAAATGGACTGTGTTGTTATTTCAAAAATAACTTTTTTTATTGAAAAAATAAAAATTTTGTAACAAACGAATTTTTTTGGTGATAAAAGTTTAAAATTTTCGAAGCAATTCAAAAAACTCTAACAAAAGAAAAATGTTTTCGGTACACGTTTTCCAAACGTTTTTTTCTTTGCGTGTGCAAATGTCGTTATCCCAAGTATACCTAAAAAATTTTATGAACTAAACGTGGGAATAAAGTTCAACACAAAAAAAAAACCCATTTTCCTACGATTTAAGAATGGGCTAGGTATCAAATGGTCATGTTTTCATTTTATTTTTCTTCTTTGAGAGGGAGTAGTTTCGTAAATTGTAGTTAAAAAACTTACCAGGTCTTAAATTTTTCTTTGCTTTAATAACGCATTGTGGAAATCTCAAAAAGTCGAATACAATTTAGTTCAGTTTACACACAAACAATTTACTTTTAATAAATTTATAGTTTTATTTGTACTCAAACGAAAATATTTTACTGCAGAAAACGTAATGTAGAAGGTGGATATTTGTTTTGCTATTGCTACAAATATCAAAATTTAAACCTTTGCTATTTTTGAACTATATAAAGAAACAGTGATCACTCCTATGTACTAAACAAATTTGAACTCATAGAATTAATATGTTTTAGTTAAAATTTTTCCAATCTGAGAAAGTTTTCTTGACTTTAATGACGCTTCGTGTACGTTATGCATAAATGAAGCACAAAGTTTAATTTAATTCGTATTTCTCACAAAATTGTTCAGAATTTTCTACAATTGTAAAATTTTTTTCCCAAAAGACACCAATGTTTCCTTTCAACTAAGATTTTTTAATTAATTAAAAAAAAAAAACTTGATATACGTTTAAAAAATGTTCTTCAATTGGTAAAAAATATTTACGAATATCGCAAAAACACAAATCGGCATTTGTAATACGGTTTAGTTAAAAATTTCTAAGATTAACTTACATTTTTCTTTGTGGTTAGTTTACTTTTTTTCAGTGTCATAAAATTGACACTTATTCATTTTGAAAGAACACTGAAAAAATATTGTCGTGAGGACAAAGATTTCATGTCCTTAAAATACGAATACGAATTTTGCTTAACAAAGAAGACATATTTATCAGATATAACGTTTTTTTCTTTGTCCAAAAGTCGATAAACTTTTCAATGAAGTCGTTTTTTTCCTTATGATTATGTGATTCGAATTAAAAATGGCTATCATAAAGACAAAATTATTGGACTAAAGTCACCTTGACTTTAATAATTTAGAAAAATTCTTGAAAATTAATCAAATTGTCTTTAAACTTGTTGTCTTTTTGCATCTTGTCTATAAAGCAAAAAAGTGTTCAAAAATAAGACATGTTTTTCAACACTTTATTTTAAAGACGTTTTTTACTTTTTATAATAAGCAAAAAACGTCTTTAAAATACTGGAAGTCGGGTCGGAATTTCAAAATTTATGTTGTCGTAAACATGTTTGTAAAGGACTTTGATAGCGTTTGAGAATAAAATTCGAAGAAACGAAAGATTAAAATGTGCTTCCTACAATCAAGTACGCAAAATTCAAAATTAAAATAGAATTGTGTCTTTAATTTGTCCTTACTTGAATTCTCCGCTTCTTTGGCTCGGAATCAATATCAAAATCATTAGGGTAAAGACAAAATCTTTGGAATGGGGCATGCTTGTTTTTCAGTGTAAAAAGGTAGTTAATGTTAATAAATTCAAAGTGGACTATTAACATAGAAAAGTTGATGATACAAAAAATTTGGTTTAGTGGGTTAAATATTTTAAAATATCGAAAGAAAGACTCTATTAGATCCGTGAAATATTGTATACAAGGATAACAAATTTTGCCCTACTCCCCTATCTCTTCTAATATCATAATAACCCATTTCTCTTTTTCGTACATGTTGCTGCTATATTTCTGGAATATATGAGCAAACAGAACATTTTTTTTTGCGTACATATTTATGAAATATATGATAAAACACAACATTTTCGTACTAAAAAAGTCGTCAATATCAATAAACCGGAAAACATGGCAGCCCTACTAATGCAGTTCCGTTTCCATCGGTACACATTCGAAGAGATTTATATCCGATTCCATTCGTTCCCAAATATTTTGTGGTATCCAACAAAAATACAACTCCCTGCATTCTCAGTTCGATTACTAAGCTCGCGTTGATCGGTCCTCGTTAAAGTTAGACGGTTTATTTGTGTTTTGCGGTTATCAGAGTTTTACAAGTTATTGCTTTCTACTCAAAACAATGTTGCGTTTTATTTATACTCGCGCGCGTGTGTGTGTTATTTGCTATATACGACGATTGCAAAATTGTATAGACATAACTATGTGCAAGATGAAGTGTAATGTGTACCTTTTACGTTTATGTGTAGATAAAAAAAGACAATGGTCTCTATATTGGTAAGTTTTTTTCTCTCTTTTTTCTCACCATTTTTGCTCTCGCAAAAATAGTTGAGTACTCACCACTGCAGAAAAAATTTTCGGAGTATTATAGATTAATATGGAAAATATCTGCAAATCTAATTTATATTCTCTCCCATAATTATTGCATGTAATGTCTACATGAAAGCTCATATTTGAACTGTTCATTTTAGTTTGCATGTAGATGGCACTGGGGGATTTGCAAATTATCCTCGCCATAAACCGTACCGATAAGAGTGTGTTCGGCAGGGTTGATTTGATTAGCAAAAAATCAAACCAAAAACAATGCATTGTTCTGTCTTTTATATTGTTATCTTATTTTTTCAATTAAGACTTTGAAATAATTTTTTTATTATAATTGCAAGTTATTTGCAAATGAAAATTCGGTAAGATTTTGTTAGTGATTATTTATATATATTTTTTTCAATAACGCCCGGTATGCAGCTTTTACGAATGTATACAGTCGATAACATCGGCCTAACGAAAAATTCGTTAGCAAAAGAGCCTATCTATGAATGTCTTATGGGCAGCAAACAATTCGTCAGAGCATCATATAGGGTTTAGTCGGTACGTATAAAAAATGTAGTTTTGACATTCAAACGAAATTTTCTTTAGGATTTGTTTTCAGTCAATCCCGGTAAACCCATTTGCATTTCATTAATAGAGTTTTTGGAAGTAATTCTTATGGGAGAAAATTGTGAACTATCGGTAGTTAGCAAAAAATATACGTATAATCCACAAAAATGTTATATATTTTAAGAATTTGGGAAAAGAAACTACACAGATATAAAAAAAATCACCAAAATATTTCAAATTAAAAAGTCGACTGGATGTGAAACATTTTTCAATTAATAAATTAATTGATACAATTTACTTTTTAATCAAGACGGAAACATTAAATTAATTAAGTCAGTGATTGAAATTTTTTAAATTTTTAATTAAAAAATTAATTGATACAATTAACATTTTAATCAAACTCGGATGACTAAGTCAATTAAAAAAAGTGATCGAAATTTTTTTAAATTTTTAACTAAAAATTTATTTCAAATAATCAACTTTTTAATCAAACAGTAAGTCAGTTACGAAAGTAATTGCAAATAATTACGTTTTAATGAAAAAATTAATTAAGTTTTTCAATCAACATCAATTAAATTTTCAATTGAATCAATTAAGAAATTAATTGAAACTTGCTAATGAAATTAATTAATTTTCAAGTATTTTTAATGTCCAAATAAAACTGTGATTGATAATATCATTTTCGTGATTGATGACATTTCAATTAAACAATTAATTGTATCAATTGATTTCGTGACTGAAACCGGAAAAAAAGTTTTTATGTGTAGTGTTCGTATCGCAGTGAAAAATATTGTCATTAGGCCAAAGATTTCATGTCATTAAAATACGAATGCGAATTTTGCTTAGCATTGTTTTTTCATTTTATTATTTGATTTCTTGCTTTTTACAATACTATTTCTTTTATGTACATGTTCATGTTGCCTTCAATCACGAAATTAATTGATCCAATTAATTTTTAATTGAAATGTCTTCAATCACAGAAATGATGTTAAAATTAAACAAGTATATTCGGCCGTAAGTTCGGCCAGGCCGAATCTTATGTACCCTCCACCATGGATTGCTAAAGAAACTTGTTCTAAAGACTGTCATCCACAATTGAATAACTTGGGTTGCGGTAACACTTGCCGATAGCAAGGTATCTTAAAACTTCTTAACACCGTCTTCTCAATTCTCAAAGGCCGATTAAATACGTATATAATTCAGTGTGACAAAATTTTCCATAGAAATAAAATTTTGACAAAATTTTCTATAGAAATAAAACTTTCAGAAAATTTTCTATTGAAATAAAATTTTGACAAAATTTTCTATAGAAATAAAATTTTGACAAAATTTTCTATGGAAATAACATTTTGACAAAATTTTCTATAGATATAAAATTTTGACAAAAAAAATAAAATCTTGACAAAATTTTGTATAGTAATAAAATTTTGACAAAATTTTCTATAGTAATAAGATTTTGACAAAATTTTCTATAGAAATAAAATTTTGTTAGATTATTTTTGGGGATCGGCTATATATAACTATAGACCGATATGGACCAATTTTGGCATGATTGTTAGCGGCCATATACTAGCGCAATGTACCAAATTTCAACCGGATCGGATGAATTTTGCTCCTCCAAGAGCTCCGTAGGTCTAATGTGGGAATCGGTTTAAATGGGCGTTACATATAATTAAGACCGGTATGAACCAATTTTTGCATGGTTGATAGAGACCATATGCTAACACTATGTACCAAATTTCATCCGGATCGGATGAACTTTGCTCTTCCAATGGGCTCCGGAGGTCAAATCTGTGGATCGGTTTATATTGGGGCTACATATAATTATGGACCGATATGGACCAATTCCTGCATGGCTGTTAGAGATCATATACTAACACCATGTACCAAATTTCAACCGGATCGGATGAAATTTGCTTCTCTTAGAGGCTCCGCAAGCCAAATCGGGAGATCGGTTTATATGGGAGCTATAGGGTAAGTGCAGCAAATGTGGTATACCCATTTGTTTTTCGATAGCCAAATTTTTTGTTTTTTTCCGACGAGGCTAAGATTTTACCACATTCACTTTACTAGTGTTAGCTATCCACACAACTATGAGCGAAAAATAAGAAACCCATAATTTCAGATATATTTGCGAATTTATTAAAAAAACTCATTAAGCATGAAATCATAACATGTGCAGGTAATGTGGTACACCATAATGTAAATTTTTTTGTAAAAAATAATAAATGCAATATATGTATCGCAATTGCATACATTTGCTGCTTATTTAGTACTAGTCAGTTATTTACATCCGAAAATTAATAAATTGAAAATATATCTTCGCACAAAACGAAATGATTAACAACCACAAAAAACATTCGAGCACGGGTAAATGTGAATTCTCTCAACTGGCACAAAGAAAGAGTTGCAAAAATCAAACTGATCTTTGTTTGCTTCATTCTCTGACAGCCACAATCTATTCAGCTTGATTTCGTTATTTGTATGTTGTTAGATAGAGAAAAAACCTACTATACCACATTACCAGCCTGTACCACATTTGCCGCATTTACCCTATATAATTATGGACCGATATGGACCAATTTTTGCATAGTTATTAAAGACCATACACTTGCACTATGTACACAATGTCAGCCGGATCGGATGAAATTTGCTTCTCTTAGAGGCTCCGGAAGCCAAATCTGGGTATCGGTTTATATGGAGGCTATATATAAATATGGACCGATGTAGACCAATTTTGGCATGGTTGTTAGAGACCATATACTAACGCCATGTACCAAATTTCAAACGGATCGGATGAATTTTGCTCCTCCAAGAGGCTCCGGAAGCCAAATCTGGGTATCGGTTTATATGGAGGCTATATATAAATATGGACCGATGTAGACCAATTTTGGCATGGTTGTTAGAGACCATATACTAACGCCATATACCAAATTTCAAACGGATCGGATTAATTTTGCTCCTCCAAGAGGCTCCGCAAGCCAAATCTGAGCGTCGGTTTATATGGGGGCCATTGGCGTAGCTAGGGGGTGCTGGGGGGGGGCTATGCCCCCCCCCAGAATAGTTCTTGCCCCCCCAGAATAATCAAAGCTACAGTTGTTTTATATTTTAATTCAAGCTTTGCGATGTGTTTAATCCAATTATGATTGTGGCAGAGAGAGTATGTTAAGCATATTTTTTAGTATTGATATTTACATTACAACTAAAAACACGTAATAAAAACACTAAAAGGAAACTTGAGACGCACATTTTCAAAAATAGTCAATTTATAACTACGTTGATTAAAATCATAAATCGTCACATGCCCAATTTAACATCTAAAATCGTCAAAATCACGAAAAATCCACAGAGTTGGCACCGCTGCTCTCGACAGTTGCTTCGTTGTATTCTGTTCTCAGAGAGTTTTTAAAAACTAATCGAAGATAGACGTTTTATAATATTCAATTTATTTTTTGCCTTTTATTTAATTTTTTATTCTTAGTATTTTTTATACACGATGAATATATTAAGTTTATGTTTTGCTTTATGATTTCTAGTCCTGTTTTAAAACACACATTTTAAATAAAATTTAAAAATCATATGTTTGTTGTCTTGAATTAAAAATAAATTACAAACAATATTTTTCAAACACATACTTAAAGCAATGCTTTTATTTTTTGTTATATTAAATAATGGTAAGTTGCTATTTGATTATTTATAGCGGTGTCGTGGAACCGGCTCCCACACACAATAAAATATTTTTTGTCTTCAACCATGAAATTAATTGATCTAATTAATTATACCCTTCACCACTACTGTGGTACAGGGTATAATAAGTTTGTGCATTTGTATATAACGCCAAGAAATAGTAGTCATAGACCCATCTTTTAGTATGCCGATCGGGTAAGAATTAAAATCTGAGTCGATTTAGCGATGTCCGTCTGTCTGTCTGTCCGTCCGTCTGTCTGTATATGTAATTTTGTGCACAAAGTACAGCTCGCAATTTAAGTCCGATCGTCCTCAAATTTGGCATAGGGCCGTTTCTTGAGACAGAGACAATTGCTATTGGTTTTGGAAAAAATCGGTTTAGATTTAGATATAGCTGCCATATATAATTATCTACGATGTGGTCATAGTTAGCGTGTTTATCAACCAATTTTCTTGAAATACCGTACATCCAAATATTTAATGAATCTCGCAAATCTTGCAAAATATCAGCCAAATCGGTTCAGATTTAGATATAGCTCCCATATATATCTTTCGTCCGATTTAGACTCATATGACCACAGAACCCAAAATTTACTACCGATCTTCATGAAATTTTGCACAGAGGGTAGAATTGGCATTCTATCAATGCTTGGTACACTTGATTGAAATCGGTTCAAATTTAGATATAGCTCCCATATATATCTTTCGTCCGATTTGAACTTATATGGCCACAAAAGTCAGAGATTTGCCGTGATTTGCTTCAAATTTTGCACAAGGGGTACGTTTAATAGTATCGTTAAGTGTGTCAAATTTTGTTAAAATCGGTTCAGATTTAGATACAGCTCCCATATATATCTTTCGTCCGATTGAACTTATATGGCCTCAAAATCCAGGGTTTTGCTGTGATTTGCTTCAAATTTCGCACAAGGAGTACCTTTAGTAGTATAGGTTATTGTGCCAAATTTGGTTGAAATCGATTCAGATTTAGATATGGCTCCCATATATATCTCCCGTCCGATTTGCACTCATATGACCAGGGGGGCCAAAGTTATACTCCCATTTACGTGAAATTTCGCATAGATAGCAGAATTATTATTCTAACTATACATGTCAAATTTATTCAAAATCGGTTCAGATTGTATATAGCTCCCATATATACGTACACCAGAGTTGGGGAAATATGGTCGACTGTTTCATATTTTAGACCCATTTTCAATGGGATTTTCCTCCAATTGACTGGATAGTTTCCACAGAGAATACAAATATGGCCAAAATTCTCACAGTTTACACAAAATTCTGTGATGATTTCCCCATATCCTACACACCGCAATGCCAAAATTTCCACAGAACGGATGAGTTTTAAATAAGGCTCCAAGTCGCCCTACACATATCTTGGCGAGATCTAACCAATATCCTTGTAAAATCGCCACTGCTGAGTAGCAAAAATTGTAAATATTACTCTAATTGTCCTATATCTCGAATACATATGTAACGCCTGAAAAATTAAAAATCTCTTTTGTACAATTGCATTAAAATTTCTCTCGCTTCATATTTCCCATATTTTTTACTAACATTGTGTATCATCCCAGGGCGTTAGCCGATTTAAATTTTAATTCTAGAGTTTTTGTAGAAGTACAAAAAATTGTTTCCATTAAAAGTATTTGTATCTGGAAATGCAAACCTTTATATAGCTCCCAGCAAACAAACAAATGTTTGTCTACATAGTGGCGACTTTAGATTTTACTTACTTGTTTTTAATAGAAATGTATTCAATCAAAAAAAATGATAGTATCAATCATCAAAGCCAATTAAAAAATTAATTGATACAACTAATTTTTGTGATTGAGTTTTTTTGTTTTTGATTGATTTTGCTGCATATTGCCTTTAACACCGCAATAAAATTGAGGATGTATAGTTTTATCAATAGGGGTAATTTATCGCTTCGGAAATTTCGACAAAATTATGAAGGATGTCTGGGGGGGCATAGCCCCCCCCAGAGAAAATTTCTAGCTCCGCCAATGATGGGGGCTATACGTAAAAGTGTCCGATATGGCCCATTTGTAATACAATTTGACCTACATCAATAACAACTACTTGTGTCAAGTTTCAAGTCGATAGCTTGCTTCCTTCGGAAGTTAGCGTGATTTCAACAGACGGACGGACGGACATGCTTAGATCGACTCGGAATTTCACCACGACCCAGAATATATATAATTTATGGGGTCTTAGAGCAATATTTCGATGTGTAACAAACAAATCCTATGGTATAAAAAACAATAATTGATTCTATTAATTTTTGGGATTAATTTTTGTTTCAAATAAAAATTTGTTGAATTAATTAAATGTTTAATTGAATATTTTTTAAAACTCAATTAAGACTTTAATTGGAAAAATGTTCGCGATTTTTTTCCTGTGTATTCAAAGAGAATATTCGTATTAATATTAAGAGTATATTAATACCAAATGTTGACTATATGACAATACTCGTAACTAAAAGTTGTCAGTCAATATGCTTAGCATACACTAAAAAATAATATTTACTTTGTATTAAAGGTAACGTAAACTAAATTTTAGGACACGCAATTTACACAATATTAAGGACAAATTCTACTTTAATAATGAAATTTTAATTAACATTAAGTTTCTAGTCTTTTGAATAATTTTTTTTTATTCAGTTTAGGAAACAAAATTTGGAAATTTAAAGTCGTATGTAGTCCTTAAAGTAATGAAAAATATTTTTGATTTAAAGAAACCTTCTTTAGATTTAAGATAAAAACGCTTCATATATAGGCTGTGATTTATTCTGAGGATTTTGTATCTTTTATTTAACGTTTTTGTGTTTTGGAATCAAGATAACATTTTTTAATTTTTTAATTAGAATTTTTAATAGAATGAAAATTCCATCAATGGGATCTCTATCCTAATTTTAATTTTATTGATTCTATATTTAAAGCTAGATATGTCGTTAAAAAACTGTATTTATTTTAAAGAAGCCGCATCGTTGGCTCGGAATTAATACCAAAAACCTTAGGGGAAGGTCAAAATTTTTTTCACCACTTTATTTCAAAGACATTGTTTACTTGAGGCATAGCATAATTTCTATCCAAAGTCTCGTCTGAATTTAAGCTGGCGTTAACACATTTTTAAAGGGCCTTGATAGCACATGAAGAAAATAGCTGAAAACCGAATAAATACAAAAATATGTTTCCTTGAATCAAACACGCAAAACTCAAATTCAAAAGGGAATTGTGCTTTAAAAGTATCCATACTTTAATTCTCCACTTCTTTGGCTTGAAGTCAATACCAAAGTCATTAGTGTAAAGACAAAAAAATAAAAATAAAAAGAATCTTTCCCTATATTTGAAGTTTTTTAACTTCACTCCTAAAACATCTCATCTTTGTAATTTTCATTAAATTAAACCAATATATTAAAAAATTTGTCCTTAATAGTGTGTCAACTTACACCTTTCTTTCACATAATGTCAAAATTCAGTGCTTTTTCAGTACAGCACACTGGGTTATGCGTAAATATTTCTACAAACTAACACAAACTACAAACTCGCTGATCTTCCGATTTTAAATTCTAATAATAATAATTTACACTCAAAAAGTTTACTTGTATCCAAGATTTTAACTTTCTCTTAAGGATTTTAGTATTGATTCCCATATGGGTTTCTTTAAAATCTTGTTAAAATTGTTTGGAGACCTATGTATCCTTGAAACTACCCTACGGGAAATCGACCAATTTCATGACCGATACAGGTCTTATCCTTGGTGTGTATGTAATAGCCCCAGTTTTGGTATGGAAGACCGGTCAACATAAAATGGATTTGTCATTTATACTTTATGCATTGAAAAAAAAGCATGCCCTGTTCCAAAGATTTTGTTTTTACTTTAACAATTTTGGTATTCCAGTAAAATTATGCTATGTTTCAAGTAAAAAACGTCTTTAAACTAAAGTGTTGAAAAACATGTGCTATTTTTGAACGATTTTTAAACCCTCCTCCATAGCATGGGGGTATATTAACTTTGTTATTTCGTTTGTAACACATTGAAATATTGCTCTAAGACCCCATAAAGTATATATATTCTGGGTCGTAGTGAAATTCTGAGTCGATCTAAGCATGTCCGTCCGCCGTCCGTCTGTTGAAATCACACTAACTTCCGATGGTATTGCAAATGGGCCATATCGGTCCACTTTTATGTATAGCCCCCATAATCTACCAAAATTTTATTTCTGTAGAAAATTATTTTAAAATTTCATATCTATAGCAAATTTTGTCAAAAATTTATTTCTATAGAAAATTTTGTCAAAATTGTATTCCTATAGAAAATTTTGTCAAAATGTTATTAGTTCTTGTGCGGTGAATTGCGAAACAAACAGCAGCACAAGAACTCAAATAAAAAATCCCAGAAGATGGTTAGTGGCACTAACCGAAATATTGGAAATAAATATTAAAACAAATCAATAATCGATTGTTTCTATGACCTCAAGCCGAACAAAATTAATAATCAAAATTTTATTTCTATAGAAATTTTTGTCAAAATTTTATTTCTATAGAAAATTTTGTCAAAATTTTAATTCTATAGAAATTTTTGTCAAAATTTTATTTCTATAGAAAATTTTGTCAAAATTTTATTTTTATAGAAAATTTTGTCAAAATTTTATTTCTATAGAAAATTTTATTTATATAGAAAATTTTGTCAAAATTTTATTTTTATAGAAAATTTTGTCAAAATTTTATTTCTATAGAAAATTTTGTTAAAATTGTATTTCTATAGAAAATTTTGTCAAAATTTTATTTCTATAGAAAATTTTGTCAAAATTTTATTTCAATAGAAAATTTTGTCAAAATTTTATTGCTATAGAAAATTTTGTCAAAATTTTATTGCTATAGAAAATTTTGTCAACATTTTATTTCTATGGAAAATTTTGTCAAAATTTTATTTCTATAGAAAATTTTGTCAAAATTTTATTTCTATAGAAAATTTTGTCAAAAATGTATTTCTATAGAAAATTGGTCCACATCGGTCCATAATTATATATAGCCCCCACATAAACCGAACCCTAGATTTGGCTTGCGGAGTCTCTAAGAGAAGCAAATTTCATCGAATCCGGTTGAAATTTGGAACATGGTGTTAGTATATGATCTCTAACAACCGTGCCAGAATTGGTCCATATCGGTCCATAATTATATATAGCCCTCATATAAACCGTTCTCCAGATTTGACCTCCGGAGCCTCTTGAAGGAGCAAAATTCATCCGATCCGGCTGAAATTTGGTACATGGTGTTGGTATATGGTCTCTAACAATCATGCAAAAAATGGTTCACATCGGTACATAATTATATATAGCCCCCATATAAACCGATCCCCAGATTTGGCTTGCGGAGCCTCAAAGAGAAGCAAATTTCATCCGATCCGCCTCAAATTTGGTACATGATATTGTTATATGGTCTCTAATAACCATGTAAAAATTGTTCCACATCGCTCATAATTATATATAGCCCCCATATAAGCCGATCACCAGATTTGGCTTGCGAAGTCTCCAAGAGAAGCAAATTTCATCCAATCCGGTTGTAATTTTGAACATGGTGTTAGTATATGGTCGCTAACAACCATACCAAAATTGGTCCAATCACACAAAAATTGGTCCATATCGGTTCATAATTATGGTTGCCACTAGAGCCAAAAATAATCTACCAAAATTTTATTTATAAAGAAAATTTTGTCAAAATTTTATTTCTATAGAAAATTTTGTCAAAATTTTATTTCTAGAGAAAATTTTGTTAAAATTTTATTCGGTTCATAATAAAATTTTCATCATTGTCAAAATTTCATTTCTATAGAAAATTTTGTCAAAATTTTATTTCTATAGAAAATTTTGTTCAAATTTTATTCGGTTCATAATCATGGTTGCCACTCGAGCCAAAAATAATCTACCAAGATTTTATTTCTATAGAATATTTTGTCAAAAGTTTATTTCTATAGAAAATTTTGTTAAAATTTTATTTCTGTAGAAATTTTTGTCAAAATTTTCTTTCTATAGAAAATTTTGTCAAAATTTTTATTTCTATAGAAAATTTTGTGAAAATTTTATTTCTATAGAAAATTTTGTTAAAATTTTATTTCTGTAGAAAATTTTGTCAAAATTTTATGTCTACTTTGTCAAACTGAATTATATACGTATTGGATCGATCTTTTTTGATTTAATATATACCTCGTATGGACTTACATACAATTTAGAAGATGGTGTTAGGAGGTTTTAAGATACCTTCCCATCGGCAAGCGTTACCGCAACTTAAGTAATTCGATTGTGGAATGCAGTGTTTAGAAGAAGTTTCTACGCAATTCATGATGGAGGGTACATAAGCTTCGGCCTGGCCGAACTTACGGCCGTATATACACTTTTAAATTTCATTTCTATAGCAAATTTTGTCAAAAATTTATTTCTATAGAAAATTTTGTCAACATTTTATTTATATAGAAAATTTGGTGAAATTGTTATTTCCATAGAAAATTTTGTCAAAATTTTATTTCTATAGAAATTTGTGTCAAAATTTTATTTCTATAGAAAATTTTGTTAAAATTTTATTTCTGTAGAAAATTTTGTCAAAATTTTATTTGTATAGAAAATTTTGTCAAACTGAATTATATACGTATTTAATCGATCTTTTTTGATTAAATATATACCACGTATGGACTTACATACAATTTAGAAGACGGTGTTAGGAGGTTTTAAGATACCTTGCCATCGACAAGCCTTACCACAACTTAAGTAATTCGATTGTGGATGGCAGTGTTTAGAAGAAGTTTCTACGCAATCCATGGTGGAGGGTACATAAGCTTCGGCCTGGCCGAACTGACGGCCGTATTTCCTTGTTTGCTTTGTTGTCAAGATGCAAAAAGACAACAAATTTAAAGACAATTTCATTAATTTTAAAGAATTTTTCTGAATTATTAAAGTCAAGTTGACCTTGGCCGAATAAAAATTTCATTCATGATATGATACCCATTTTTAAGTCAAATCGCTTAATTATAAGGACAACACGGCTTTATTGAAATGTGTATCGACTTTTGGACAAGGAAAAAACTTTATATTAGAGAAATGCGTTTTCTACGCTAAGCAAAATTTGCATTCGTATTTTAAGAACACGAAATCTTTGGCCTCACCACAATATATTTTTCAGTGTGGAAGAAAATAGGGTATCTTCTAACACTACGACATTTTTGTAAAAAACTTTCAAAGAAGCTAACCTTTTTACCTTTAGAATTTTTCTAACATAGTTGTTGGTGACTGTTCATTGGTCTTTTAATTTTTTCTTGATTGATATCTTATTGAGAAAATTAACTCTCATGGCATGGATTACATTAAAAGAAAAAAATCATTGGCTAAATACATTTCTTAGCTCGTAAACTATAATGGACTCAATTCAGGGCTTCATTTGAATCCATTTTCTCCTTTGATGACCACCCAAATAAATCAATATTGATATCCCTGAGGAAATGGGTTAAATTTATCTGTGTCATGTAGCCACACATGTGGATTGAACGCATTGATTTCAACATCCAACGAACAATTCCAGCACAAACCAAAAACTCTTTAACTCACATTCTATCTTAAATCTTAAATTACTTTATCCTTTAGCCAAAAAAACAAGAAAAGTACCAGTTTAAAGATCAATAATTGTGTATGTGGAAAGAAGTAGGCTAAAATGTAGAGTTTGTTGCATGCAACACGCAAGATTTAATAAACAATTATTTAAAACACTTTAGATGCAATTTAAAGAGACTTCCTAGAATCGCAAACAATGCAACCCCAAACGCTTATTGGCACTCGTATGGGAACATGCAAAGCCTTATGTATATATCGATAGAATAGGGATATGGAG
Source organism: Haematobia irritans (assembly GCF_050003625.1). Lineage (NCBI taxonomy): Eukaryota > Metazoa > Arthropoda > Insecta > Diptera > Muscidae > Haematobia > Haematobia irritans. Next base: position 168,412,966 of record NC_134397.1, on the reverse strand, counting down.
TCTCAAAGTAGATCTCGTTTTAGGTAAATGTGCGTGATTTTATCACATAATATTTTAATAGAAATTTAAAAATGTCCCGACAAACATTTTAGTTTGCATACGATGATATTACAATAAATATATTCCGGGTTATTGTCCTCATCGATTCCAAATCAAAGTCTATCTATACATTTTTCCTTTTGTCCATTTATTTGATGTTGGCAAATTAAAGGTGGTTACTTTTATTCGATCTCTATAAAATGTTGTATCACAAGGGTAATACAAAGAAGCAGAGAATTGAAGTAATGATACTTTTAAGATACAATTCTCTTTTAAATTTGGGTTTTGTGTACTTGACTCTAAGAAGCAAATTTAAAATTTTCCCTTTTTCAGATTTTTTCTTTATATGCTATCAAAGTCCTTTAAAACACGAGTTAACGACAACTTTATTTTCCAAATTCAGACTCGACTTTCAGTATAAAATATGATATGATTCAAGTAAAATAACGTCTTTAAAATAAAGTGTTGGAAAACATGTCCAATTTTTGAACGATTTTTTGCTTTGTAGTTAAGGTGCAAAAAGACAACAAATTTAAAGACAGTTTCATTAATTTTAAAGAATTTTTCTGAACTCAAGTTGACCTTAGCCCTTAGCCCAAAAAAAATTTCTTTCATGTTATGATACCAATATTTAAGCCAAATAACTTAATTATAAGGACAACACGACTCCATTGAAAAGTTTGTCGACTTTTGGAAAATGAAAAAAACTTTATATTAGAGAAATGCGTCTTCTATAACATATTTTAATGACATGAAATATTTGGCCTCACGACAATATTTTTTTCAGTGTACAAATATCGAATTTACTTCGAAACATTTTAGATAAACTTACTCAACCATATTTTACACAGAATTTTTCGAACCATGATATAAGTCAGGGAGCGAGTGGTCGGTCCCTTCCAACAAATTTTTATAAAAACTATGTACTGTATTCAAGTGGTTGGACCATTCTCCACATTTCCTAAAAACCAAGAACCTTATTTGCCCTATTTTAACCTTTCTTCACAAATTAAAGAAAAATCCAAGATTTTAATAGGATTTTCTAAAAGTAGGGCAAGGACGCCCTCCCGGCCCAGATATTCATACCTACACCTATTCCACCCTATACAGATTCTGTGAAATCAGTTAAAAATCGGAACCACTTATAAGCTTCAACAAACAACAAATGTTAATGTATTCAACCTAACTTTGTTCTATGGGTGATTCCTTTCAACTACCTATAGCACTTGGAGTAGAAATGAACAAAATTCTGAAATCTCTGCCACCAAACGCATTGCTTTCGATATATTTAGCCCGTGGATAAAACAAGTCAACTACACAACAACTAGCTTTTGTGATTAAGCAGATTGGTGCATGTAGGCATACTGGTCTCCCCCAATAGCAGTGACTATAATGAAGCATCAAATGCCACTTAAAGTCGCTAGGATGCATGAAGAATTTTGCATCAATTCCTCATCGATTGCTACAGCGTAACACATGTGGCAGCCAATGGCTACCGCACCAATTGCATTTGGATTTATTGTAAGTCACTAGCCATGTATGCAAAAGAGGAATGTGGAATGTGTATTGCATGTGGTTGCGTCGATGATATCTATCAGTCGGATGCACTAAGTTTGTCACAGCCTTCGTTCAGACAATTACGAAGCTTGATGAGATGACAATGATCCCATATAACTTAGATATACCTCCGATCTTATGTAAATTATGGTCTCATCTCCTATACACCTACAGAGTGCATCATAATTAAGTACACATTCATTTCGGTATGTGAGATCTGGAAATTACTAGTAGAGGATCACATAGCGATTCATATATTTTGGTCTACAATATGTGATACTTTCGAAATGTCGCCTTTTATACTCTCCACCATAGGGTGAAGATCGGGATCGGCTACATTTGGCACGAATTCTGGCCTTCAAATGACCGGCAAAGCCACACTGGTAAAAAAGCGTGCCGGGTTCCAAAATTTTTGTACACTAATATTTTTGGTATTGATTCCGAGCCAAAAAATCGGGGAATTGAAGTAAGGATTCATTTAAGACACAGTTCTCTTTTAAATTTGAGTTTTTCATAGTTGATACAGCAGACAAATATGAATTTATTCGTTTTTTCATCATTTATTTCTTCATATGCTATCAGAGAACTTCAAAGTGAGATAACAAAAATTTAAATTTCGAAATTTATACTCGAGTTCGAGTAAAAACTTCTTTAAAATGAAGGGTTTGAAATCGTCTCCAATATTTTAACGCTCTTCAGTTTTGTAGTCAAGGCACAAAAAGCCCAGACATATAAAGGCGATCTCATTAATTTTGACAAAATTTTCCAAACTATTAAATCCAAGTTGAAATTATTCCATTTAAATTTTCTTTCAACTATAAGGTCAAAACGATTCATTGGAAAGCTTATCGACTTTTGAACAAGGAAAATAATATTATATCAGAGAAATTAGTCTTCAAAAACACAAAAAAAAATCTGATTCAATCACGAAATTAATTGATCCAATTAATTTTTTAATTGAAATGGCTTCAATCACAAAAATGATAGTATGAATCACAGTTTTAACTGAGCATACAAAAATCACTTGATTAAAAAATTAATTGATTCATGAGCAAATTTTAATTAATTTTGTAAAAATTTTATTGCAAAACTCAATAAATGTTTTAATTAAAAACGTAACTTCCTTAACTGACTTTGTGTTTTTAGTTTGATTAATAGATTGGTTGTTTGAAATAAATTTGTAATTAAAAATTAAAATTAAAAAAAACAAGTATATACGGCCGTAAGTTCGGCCAGGCCGAAGCTTATGTACCCTCCATCATGGATTGGGTAGAAACTTTATCTAAACACTGCCATCCACAATCGAATAACTTAAGTTGCGGTAACGCTTGCCGATGGCAAGGTATCTTAAAACCTCCTAACACCATCTTCTAAATTGTATGTAAGTCCATACGTGGTATATATTAAATCAAAAAAGATCGATCCAATACGTATATAATTCAGTTTGACAAAGTAGACATAAAATTTTAACAAAATTTTCTATAGAAATAAAATTTTCACACAATTTTCTGTAGAAATAAAAATTTTGACAAAATTTTCTATAGAAAGAAAATTTTGACAAAAATTTCTACAGAAATAAAATTTTAACAAAATTTTCTATAGAAATAAACTTTTGACAAAATTTTCTATAGAAATAAAATCCTCCTAACACCATCTTCTAAATTGTATGTAAGTCCATACGTGGTATATATTAAATCAAAAAAGATCGATCCAATACGTATATAATTCAGTTTGACAAAGTAGACATAATATTTTAACAAAATATTCTATAGAAATAAAATTTTCACACAATTTTCTGCAGAAATAAAAATTTTGACAAAATTTTCTATAGAAAGAAAATTTTGACAAAAATTTCTACAGAAATAAAATTTTAACAAAATTTTCTATAGAAATAAACTTTTGACAAAATTTTCTATAGAAATAAAATCTTGGTAGATTATTTTTGGCTCGAGTGGCAACCATGATTATGAACCGAATAAAATTTGAACAAAATTTTCTATAGAAATAAAATTTTGACAAAATTTTCTATAGAAATAAAATTTTGACAATGATGAAAATTTTATTATGAACCGAATAAAATTTTAACAAAATTGTCTCTAGAAGTAAAATTTTGACAAAATTTTCTATAGAAATAAAATTTCTATAGAAATAAAATGTTGGTAGATTATTTTTGGCTCTAGTGGCAACCATGATTATGAACCGATATGGACCAATTTTTGTGTGATTGGACCAGTTTTGGTATGGTTGTTAGCGACCATATACTAACACCACGTTCCTAATTTGAACCGGATCGGATGAATTTTGCTCCTCCAAGAGGCTCCGGAGGTCAAACCTGGAGAATGTTTTATATGGTTGCTATATATAATTATGGACCGATATGGACCAATTCTGGCACGGTTGTTAAAGATCATATACTAACACCATGTTCCAAATTACAACCGGATTGGATGAAATTTGTTTCTCTTGGAGACTTCGCAAGCCAAATCTGGGGATCGGTTTATATGGGGCTATATATAATTATGAACCGATGTGGACCAATTTTTGCATGGTTGTTAGAGACCATATACCAATATCATGTACCAAATTTCAGGCGGATCGGATGAAATTTGCTTCTCTTTGAGGGTCAGCAACCAAAATCTGGGGATCGGTTTATATGGGGGCTATATATAATTATGGACCGATGTGGATCAATTTTTGCACGGTTGTTAGAGACCATATACCAATACCATGTACCAAATTTCAGCCGGATCGGATGCAATTTGCTCCTCTTTGAGGCTTCGCCAGCCAAATCTGGAGATCGGTTTATATGGGGTCTATATATAATTATGGACCAATGTGGACCAATTTTTGCATGGTTGTTAGAGACCATATACCAACATCATGTACCAAATTTCAGCCGGATCGGACGAAATTTGCTTCTCTTTGAGGCTCCTCAAGCCAAATCTGGGGATCGGTTTATATGGGGGCTATATATAATTATGGACCGATGTGGACCAATTTTTGCACGATTGTTAGAGACCACATACCAACACCATGTACCAAATTTCAGCCGGATCGGATGAAATTTGCTTCTCTTTTAGGCTCCGCAAGCCAAATCTGGGGATCGGTTTATATGGGGGCTATATATAATTATGGACCGATGTGGACCAATTTTTGCATGGTTGTTAGAGACCATATACCAACACCATATACCAAATTTCAGCCGGATCGGATGAAATTTGCTTCTCTTTTAGGCTCCGCAAGCCAAATCTGGGGATCGGTTTATATGGGGGCTATACGTAAAAGTGGACCGATATGGCCCATTTTCAATACCATCCGACCTACATCGATAACAACTACTTGTGCCAAGTTTCAAGTCGATAGCTTGTTTCGTTCGGAAGTTAGCGTGATTTCAACAGACGGACGGACGGACGGACGGACGGACGGACGGACGGACGGACATGCTTAGATCGACTCAGAATTTCACCACGACCCAGAATATATATACTTTATGGGGTCTTAGAGCAATATTTCGATGTGTTACAAACGGAATGACAAAGTTAATATACCCCCATCCTATGATGGAGGGTATAAAAATCCATTGCTTTTTATACCCTCCACCATAGGATGGGAGGTAACTTTGTCATTCCGTTTGTAACACATCGAAATATTGCTCTAAGACCTCATAAAGTATATACATTCTGGGTCGTAGTGAAATTCTGAGGCGACGAAAGCATGTCCGTCCGTCTGTTGAAATCACGCTAACTTCCAAACAAAACAAGCTATCGACTTGTTATATCGGACCACTTTTACGTATAGCCCCCATATAAACGGACCCTCAGATTTGGCTTGCGGGGCCTCTTGGAGGAGGAAAATTCATCCGATCCGTTTAAAATTTGGTACATGGTGTTTGTATATGGTCTCTCACAACCATGCAAAAATTGGTCCAAGTCGGTCCATAATTATTTATATAGCCCCCAGATTTGGCTTGCGGAGCCTCTAAGAGAAGCAAATTTTATTCGATGCGGCTGAAATTTGATACATAGTGCTAGTATATGGTATTTAACAAACATGCAAAAATTAGTCCACATCGGTCCATAATTATATATAGCCCCCACATAAACCCAGATTTGGTTTGCGGAGCCTCTAAGAGAAGCAAATTTCATCCGATCCGGTTGAAATTTGGTACGTGGTGTTAGTATAGGGTCTCTAACAACCATGCAAGAATTGGTCCATATCGGTCCATAATTATATATAGCCCCCATATAAACCGATCCCCAGATTTGTCCTCCGGAGCTTTTTGGAGGAGCTAAATTCATCCGATGCGGTTGAAATTTGGAACGTGGTGTTAGTATATGGCCGCTAATAACCATGCCAAAATTTGTCCATATCGGTCTATAGATATATATAGCCGATCCCCAATCACACAAAAATTGGTCCATATCGGTTCATACTCATGGTTGTCACTCGAGTCAAAAATAATCTACCAAAATTTTATTTCTATAGAAAATTTTGTCAAAATTTTATTTCTAGAGAAAATTTTCTCAAAATTTTATTTCTATAGAAAATTGTGTCAAAATTTTATTTCTGTAGAAAATTTTGTCAAAATTTTATTTCTATAGAAAATTTTGTCAAATTTTTTTTTCTATAGAAAATTTTATTTCTATAGAAAATTTTGTTAAAATTTTTTTCTATAGAAAATTTTGTTAAAATTTTATTTCTATAGAAAATTTTGTCCAAATTGTACTTCTGTAGAAAATGTTGTTAAAATTTTTTTCTATAGAAAATTTTGTTAAAATTTTATTTCTATAGAAAATTTTGTCCAAATTGTACTTCTATAGAAAATGTTGTCAAAATTTTATTTGGTCAAAATTTTATTTCTATAGAAACTTTTGTCAAAATTTTATTTCTATAAAAAATTTTGTCAAACTTAATTATACACGTATTTAATCGGTCTTTTTTAGTTTAATATATAACACCTATGGACTACCTTGCAATTTAGAAGACGGTGTTAGGAAGTTCTAAAATACCTTGCCATCGGCAAGTGTTACCGCAACCCAAGTAATTCGATTGTGGATGACAGTCTTCAGTAGAAGTTTCTACGCAATCCATGGTGGAGGGTACATAAGCTTCGGCCTGGCCGAACTAAGGGCCGTATATACTTGTTTTAACTGACTTAGTCTTCCGAGTTTGATTAAGAAGTTAATTGTATCAATTAATAACACGCTGTCCGAAATAGACACTGCGGTATTTTGACCCATTCACGGCTAAGCGCCATCTTGAGATGATCGACACTTTGGTATTTTGTAGTGTCAACCTTACTGTCCAAAATGCCCCAGGCGCAACGGATTGAGATCCGGAGATTTTTATGGCCATTGTCCGGCCGAAATGAAGCAATGAACCTCGTTTTTAAACCATTCTTGGGTGACGCAAGTTGAGTCGTGATGATGTTTAGCTCGTTGACAAGGGACCTGCTTTTTATAAACACTCAGAAATGTCACCAGCATTACTGAGAGGGGATAATCCACCGCTGAAAGTGTTGTTGGTATTTGGTCGAAACTGGGATTGACACCCAATGTAGGCCGGATGGTATTGCAAATGTGCCATATCGGCCCATATAGCCCCCATATAAACCGACCCCCAATTTGATTTGCAGAGTCTCTTGGAGGAATCCATTTCATCTGATCCGGTTGAATTTTGGTACGCGATGTTAGTATATGCCCTCTAAAAACTACACACAATTTGGATCAAATCGGTCCACAATTATATATAGTTCCCATAAATAGCGATCCCCAGATTTGAACTCAGGAGTAAATTTTATCTAATCCGGTTGAAATTCGGTATGCGATTTTAATATATCCCTCTAAAAACCATGGAAAAATTGGTCCAAATAGGTTCAAAATTATATACGGCCCCGTATAAACCGATTTGCCTTACGGTGTCTCTTGGAGGAGTAAACTACATCCGATCCGGTTGAAATTTGGTACGTAATGTTAGTATATGCCCTCTGACACCCTTGTAAAAATTTGTTCATATTGGTCCATAATTATAGACAGCTCCTATAGAAACCGAACCACAAGATTTATTTTCGGGAGCCTCATGAAATTCCATCTGATCCGATTGAAATTTGGCCCTGTAATTACCATGCGAAAATTGGTACATATCGCTTCATAATTATTTATTGACTCTTCCATATAGAAAGATCAAGAACTAACGAGGCCTATCACCATCGTTCAAACATGCCTAATAAACGACCTAGAACTATGCAAGTTACAACATGTTCGGCTGTATGTCATGTAGATTTGCACACTGATAAGGATATGCCATAATTTACCTTGAAGCAACTGCTCACTCACTGACAACCACATCTCATTGCCTATCAAGTTGCACTTGCGTCGAAGAAAACGTAAATGATGTCGTATGCGACCATATCTCAGTATCTGAAGCAGGACATGTCAAGTGAACGAAAATCACCGTAGCGCAATTAATAAAAATCACTCATTGGTATTTTGCATAATTAAACGTCCCATGGGCTTTTTGTGTGTAGCAATTTCATGAATACATTGTCGCTGGTATTTGTGTCTCCTATAGTTTTGTTCCTTGGTTCATTTTTGTTTTTTGTCCATGGCTTGTTATTGAGACTGTCTTTTATTTTAATAGGTGTGAACACAACAATTAGGTTTATCATTAAACTGTTGCCTATGGTCAGTAGAGTGAGGTAATATTAAGATTTAATTTATTGTCGAGAATTGTGATTAATTGCAAGTTTTTAGCATAACGTTGATAATGTTAGCGATGCATATTAATACGGCGACATGGAATAAGAGCTATTCACAATTAAAGTTTTCTAGATAAGGGTAATTGGGATCATATGTAAATGTTCACATGTTGCAATATGTACACGATTCACATTTGGTGTGTAATACACATTAAAAAAGCTTGTCCAAAACCTAGGATTTTACCCTATATTAGGTTAGGTTAGGCATGGTGGCGGTGGCCTGAAATTTCAGACTCATTTAGACTATTAAGTCCATTGTGATACCATATTGATGAACTTTTTTCTTATCAATGTGTGCTGTCTTTTATATACATTTTTATAAGTGAGTCCGAACGGCGTTCCACATTACTGTGAAATCACTTAGAAATGTCACAAGCAGTACTGAGAGGGGATACTCCACCGCTGAAAAACTTTTCGGTCGAGACTGGAGTTGAACCCACGACCCTATGTATACAACGAGGGCATGCTAAACATTGCATCAATGATTTTACCCTAATGACTTTGGTAATATTTCCGAGCCAAGGAAACGAGGATTATGCAAACAAGCGTCAAATTTTGCATAAACTCATTTTTTGACCGCAGAGAGGTAATGTTGGAAGATCAGTTATATAGGTCCATAAATCGCTATAGCTCGCATATATACCGATCCCTCGATTCCTTCAATAAAATGGTAACGCAAACAAGTAAGGAAAATAATGTAGTCAGGAAGGGCTGACTATAATATACCCTTCACATTGCCAGAGCCAGGAAATATCACTGTAAGGAGGTAAAACCCCTCAAACCATTGATATTTTCGACGCAAATTTGTACACTAAAACAAAAAACACGTATATACGGCCTAAGTTCGGCCAGGCCGAAGCTTATGTACCTTCCACCATGGATTGCGTAGAAACTTCTACTGAAGACTGTCATCCACAATCGAATTACTTGGGTAAATACGTATATAATTAAGTTTGACAAAATTTTTTATAGAAATAAAATTTTGACAATATTTTCTATAGACGTAAAATTTGGACAAAATTTTCTATAGAAATACAATTTTAACAAAATTTTCTATAGAAATAACATTTTGACAAAATTTTCAAGAGATTTAAAATTTTGACAACATACTCTATAGAATTAAAATTTTGACATTTTCTATAGAAAAAAAAATTTTGCCAAAATTTTCTGTAGAAATAAAATTTTGACAAAATTTTCTATAGAAATAAAATTTTGCTAAATTATTTTTGACTCGAATGGCAACCATGATTATCAACCGATATGGACCAATTTTTGTGTGATTGGATATCGCTATATATAACTATAGACCGATATGGACTAATTTTGGCATGGCTATTAGCGGCCATATACTAACACCACGTTGCAAATTTGAACCGGATCGGATGAACTTTACTCCTTCAATAGGCTCCGGAGTTCAAATCTGGGGATCGGTTTATATGGGGGCTATATATAATTATGGACTGATATGGACAAATTTTTGAATGGTTGTTAGAGACTTTATACTAATACCATGTACCAAATTTCAGCCGGATCGGATGAAATTTGCTTCTCTTAGAGGATCCGCAAACCAAATCTGGGAATCGGTTTATATGGGGGCTATATATAATTAAGGACCAATATGGACCAATTTTTACATGGTTGTTAGAGACCATATACTAACACGACGTACCAAATTTCAACCGGATCGGATGAATTTTGCTCCTCTAAGAGGCTCCGATATGGACCAATTTTGGCATGGTTATTAGCGGCCATATACTAACACCACGTTGCAAATTTGAACTGGATCGGATGAATTTTGCTCCTTCAAGAGGCTCCGGAGTTCAAATCTGGGGATCGGTTTATATGGGGGCTATATATAATTATGGACTGATATGGACAAATTTTTGAATGGTTGTTAGAGACTTTATACTAATACCATGTACCAAATTTCAGCCGTATCGGATGAAATTTGCTTCTCTTTGAGGCTTCGCAAGCCAAATCAGGGAATCGGTTTATATGGGGGCTATATATAATTATGGACCGATGTGAACCAATTTTTGGTTGGATGTTAAGGACCATATACCAACATCATGTGCCAAATTTCAGCCGGATCGGATGAAATTTGCTTCTCTTTTAGGCTCAACAAGCCAAATCGGGGGATCGGTTTATATCGGGGCTATATATACTTATTGACCGATATGGACCAATTTTTGCATGAGTGTTAGAGACCATATACCAACACCATGTACTAAATTTCAGCCGGATCGGATGAAATATGCTTCTCTTATAGGCTCTGCAGCCAAATTTAGGGGTCCGTTTATATGGGGGTTATACGTAAATGTGGACCGATATGGCCCATTTGCAATACCATCCGACCTACATCAATAACAACTACTTGTGCCAAGTTTTAAGTCGATAGCTTGTTTCGTTCGGAAGTTAGCGTGATTTCAACAGACGAACGGACGGGCGGACATGCTCAGATCGACTCAGAATTTCACCACGACCCAGAATATATATACTGTCTGTCTGTCTGTTCTAATCACGCTACAGCCTTCAATTCGATTCGTTTTTTGTTTGCAGGCAGGTCAAGTTCTAAGATGGGCTATATCGGTCTAAGTTGTGATATAGTGCCCATATAAACCGATTTCCCGATTTGGGGTCTTGGTCTTATAAAAACCGTAGTTTTTATCCAATTTGCCTGAAAATCATAATCTAGAGGTAACTGAGGACCATAAAAAGTTGTGCCGAAAATGGTGCCCATCGGTCCATGTTTTGGTATAGCCCCCATATAGACAGATCTCCCGATGTTGCTTCTTGGGCTTCTAGAAATTGTATTTACTATCCGATTTGCCTGAAATTGAAAATCTAGAGGTATTTTAGGACCATAAAGAGGTGTGTCGAAAATGGTCCTTTTTGGTATAGCCCCCATATAGACCTAACTCCCGAATTTATTTCTAAGACTTCTGGAATCCGGCTGACCACAAATAGGTCAGCCGACTATGGTGTGTGTCGACCCATGTTTTAGTATTGCCTCCACATAGACCGATTTAACTCCTTGGGCTTCTAAAATGTAAATATACTGGTATTGAATACCCTCAAAATCTGTATCGCATTTAGTTTTCCTGGTCCATTTGGCAAGGCATCGATACAGACCGATTTAACTTCTTGAGGGTACACCCAAAGAAAAAATATTTTCCGCCGGAATGAAATTTTAGACAAACGAAATTCCCCTTCCGTATAAAGTATTTTCGTTTAGAGCAAATAATCCGAATTTTTGATAAGCGATTCAACAATTGTCTCTAAAATTTGTGTCAAAAGAAAACTTTGCTTGTCTAAAATTTCATTCCTCAGAAAAGAAAACTCTTCTTTCAGTGTATAGCATGCGCACTGCTCATAAAAATAGCTTGTAACTGAAAGTACAATTTTCAGATTTTGCTACTCGCAATCATTTAAATAATGACGGGCGACTCTATATAAGGACAAAACGACTTCATAGAAAAGTTTATTTTTATGCGTCTTCTATGCTCAGAAAAATTCGCATTCATATTTTAAAGGCAAGAACTCTATTCCCTAACGACAATAGTTTTTTCAGTGTACTAAATTTTAAGGAGAATAATTTAAATTTAATTTAAGGAGAAAATTTAAGGTTAATCAAAAAATTTTACTTACACAGAAAAAATTGAGTCAAAATAAAAATTCAATTATTGGCATATTTGAATGAAAATCTGAAATCAAACACGAGTTTTATTATGTCAATTGCGAAAATAATTGGTTGAATGGAAAACTGTATAAAATATACAAATTCCCCGATAATTGAATTCATAATACATACATAACTATGTTCAATTGGATCATGTGTAATGGCATGTTTCTGTACACTGAAAGAAGATATTTTTTTTCTCAGGGACGAAATTTTAGACAAACAAAGTTTTCTTTTGGCCGTAAAAAATATTCTTTTAAAGCAAATAAACCAGATAAGAGACAACCGTAAAGTCGGGTAAATTTGCTTAGAAGAAAATACTCTGTAAGAAAGGAGAATTTGGGTTGTCTTAAATTTCGTTCCGGAGGAAAGTATTTTTTCTTTGTGTGTATATCGAACAAAAGCTTTCTTTCGTATATCAGACGAAAGAGAATTTAGTTTGGTTTTTATACCCTCCACCATAGGATGGGGGTATATTAACTTTGTCATTCCGTTTGTAACACATCGAAATATTGCTCTAAGACCCCATAAAGTATATATATTCTGGGTCGTGGTGAAATTCTAAGTCGATCTGAGCATTTCCGTCCGTCCGTCCGTCTGTTGAAATCACGCTAACTTTCGAACGAAACAAGCTATCGACTTGAAACTTGGCACAAGTAGTTGTTATTGATGTAGGTCGGATGGTATTGCAAATGGCCCATATCGGTCCACTTTTACGTATAGCCCCCATTGAAACGGACCCCCATATTTGGCTTTCAGACCCTCTAAGAGAAGCAAATTTCATCCGATCCGGCTGAAATTTGGTACATGGTGTTAGTATATGGTCTCTAACAACCATGCAGAAATTGGTCCACATCGGTCCATAATTATATATAGCCCCCATATAAACCGATCCCCCGATTTGGCTTTCGGAGCCTCTAAGAGAAACAAATTTCATCCGATTCGGCTGAAATTTGGTACATGGTGTTAGTATATGGTCTCTAACAACCATGCAGAAATTGGTCCACATCGGTCCATAATTATATATAGCCCCCATATAAACCGATCCCCCGATTTGGCTTTCGGAGCCTCTAAGAGAAACAAATTTCATCCGATCCGGCTGAAATTTGGTACATGATGTTCGTATATGGTCTCTAACAACCATGGAAAAATTGGTCCACATCGGTCCATAATTATATATAGCCCCCATATAAACCGATCCCCCGATTTGGCTTTCGGAGCCTCTAAGAGAAACAAATTTCATCCGATCCGGCTGAAATTTGGTACATGGTGTTCGTATATTGTCTCTAACAGCCATGCAAAAATTGGTCCACATCGGTCCATAATTATATATAGCCATAATCATATATAGCCGGAGCCTCTAGAGAAACAAATTTCACCCGATCCGGCTGAAATTTGGTACATGGTGTTGGTATATGGTCTTTAACAACCATGCAAAAATTGGTCCACATCGGTCCATAATTATATATTGCCCCCATATAAACCGATCCCCAGATTTGGCTTGCGGAGCCTCTAAGAGAAGCAAATTTCATCCGATCCGGCTGAAATTTGGTACATGGTGTTAGTATGTGGTCTCTAACAACCGTGCAAAAATTGGTCCACATCGGTCCATAATTATATATAGCCCCCATATAAACAGATCCCCAGATTTGACCTCCGGAGCCTCGTGGAAGAGCAAAATTCAACCGATTCGGTTGAAATTTGGTATGTGGTGTTAATATATGGCCTCAAACACCCATGCTAAAATTGGTCGAAATCGGTCCATAATTATATATAGCTCCCATATAAACCGATCCACAGATTTGACCTCCGGAGCCCCTTGGAGGAACAAAATTCATCCGATTCGGTTGAAATTTGGTACGTGAATTTAGTACATGATATTTAACAACCATGGCAAAAGTGGTCCATATCAGTCCATAATCATATATAGTCCCCATCTAAACCGATCCCGAGATTTGGTTTAGGAGCCACTTGGAGGAGCAAATTTCATCCGAGTCAGTTGAAATTTGGTACATTGTGCTAGTATATGGCCGTTAACAACCATGCCTAACTAGGTCCATATCGGTCTATAGTTATATATAGCCCTCAGATAAATCGATCCCCAATCACACAAAAATTAGTCAATATCAATAATTGTAAGCGACCCCCATATTTCAATTCTGGCTCCCTATGTACCATGCAAAAGTCCATATTGATTCGTAATTATTTGTAGACTTACCTACACATACCTTTTTGTCTAATATATACCACGTAAGGACTAACTCACAATTTAGAAAACGATTTAAGATACCACAATCCAAGTAATTCGATTGTGGATGACAGTCTTTTGTAGAAGTTTCTGCGCAATCCATGGTGGAGGGTACATAAGATTCGGCCTGGCCGAACTTACGCCCGTTTATACTTGTTCTATTTCGAAAGGCAAGTTACTTCACATTTTCTTAAGAAAAAAGTACAAACCTTGATGACATTTGAATGAATTCTTTTTATACCCACCACCATAGAATTGTGACAGGGGTATAATAAATTTGTCATTCCGTTTGTAACACATCGAAATATCTATTTCCCACTATATAAACTATATATTCTTGATCAGGTAGAAATACTAAGACGATATAAGCATGTCCGTCCGTCTGTCTGTCTGTTGTAATCACGCTACAGCCTTCAATAATGTCGCTATCGTCCTGAAATTTGGCACCGATTCGTCTTTTGTTTGCAATAAGGTCAAGTTCGAAGGTGAGTTATATCGATCCAAGTTTTGATATAGTCCCGATATAAACCGACTTCCCGATTTGGGGTCTTGGGCTTATAAAAACTGTATTTTTTATCCAATATGCCTGAAATTGGAAATCTAGAGGTATTTTAGGACCATCAAAAAGTGTACTGAAAATGGTGAGTATCGCTCCATGTTTTGATATAGCCCCCATATAGACCGATATCCCGTTTATATTTCTTGGGCTTCTAGAATCCGTAGTTTTTATCCAATTTGACTGAAATTTGAAATCTAAAGGTATTCTAGGACCATAAATACGTGTGTCGAAAATGGTGAGTACTGGTCCATGTTTTGATATAGCCCCCATATAGACCGATCTCCCGATTTTACTTCTTGGCCTTCTAGAATCCGTAGTTTTTACCTAATTTGCCTGAAATTGGAAATGTAGAGGTATTCTTGGAAAATAAAGAGATGTGCCGAAAAGTGTGATTATCAGTCCATGTTTTGATATAGCCCCCATATAAACCGATCTTCCGACTTTACTTCTAGAAACCGTAGTTTTTATCCAATTTTCCTGAAATTGGAAATCTAGGGGTATTCTAGGACCATAAATACGTGTGTCGAAAATGGTGAGTACTAGTCCATGTTTTGTTATAGCCCCCATATAGACCGACCTCCCGATTTTACTGCTTGTGCTTCTAGAATCCGTAGTGTTTACCCAATTTGCCTGAATTTGGAAATCTAGAGGTATTCGAGGAAAATGAAGAGATGTGCCGAAAATTGTGATTATCGGTCCATGTTTTGATATAGCCCCCATATAGACCGATCTCCCGATTTGATTTCTTGGGCTTCTAGAATCCGTAGTTTTTACCCAATTTGCCTGAAATTGGAAATCTAGAGGTATTCCAGGAAAATAAAGAGATTTGCCGAAAATGGTGATTATCGGACCATGTTTCGATATAGTCTCCATATAGATCGATCTCCAGATTTACTTCTTGGGCTTCTAGAATCCGTAGTTTTGCCTGAAATTGGAAATCTAGAGGTATTCTAGGACCATAAAGGGGTGTGCCGAATATATTGAGTATCGGTATAGTGTTTGATATAGCCCCCTTATAAACCGGCCCTCCGATTTGGGGTCTAGGTTCTAGAACTACAATTAAATGTGCTGAATACTGTGTGTACCTTTCCATGTTTTGGTATAGCTCGCATTACACCGAACTCCCGATTTAACTCCTAGGGTTTCTAGAAATTGTAGTTGTTATCCGATTTGCCACAAATTGAAAATATACTGGCATTTTAGACCCATAACAAAGTGTATATGATTTAGTTTTATCGGTCCATTTCGCCTCCATTTCACTTATTGATTTCACCTTATTGAGGGTATAGAAGGTGCACTGATCATGAAAATAGCTTGAAACTGAATGCAAAATTTCCAGATTTTACTTCTCGTAGTCATTTAGATAATTGGGATGAAAATCCACAGATTATAGATTTCAAATCAAGGCGTCATTTCATCATTTTCTTGCACTTACAAGAGATGTTTATGATTCCTCTAAAACTCAAACAAAAAATAGTTCTTATAAATTCAGAATGTGATCTAGTCTTCATAGGTAAAATCTTTACATTTATATGTGGGAAGCGTACTGGTTGAACTGATCTGCTTGGGAAAATATCTGAAATTTTCAAAGGAAACTATTATATTTGATTCATGGTGGTGGATATTTAAGATTCGGCCCGGCCGAACTTACTACTGTATATACTTGTTCTATTTGGAAAGGCAAGTTATTTCACATTTTGTTGTCGAAACGAACATATACAATATACAAAAATACAAACCTTGTTAACATTTGAATGAATTCTTTTTTATGAATTTTTTTATTTTTTTTTTTTTAAAGAAAGTTTTTAGCAATAAAACTTATTTTTTATTGCAAAAATACTAAATTTTGTAACTAATTTTTTTTGGTGGTACAAGTTAGAAATTTTCGTACAAATTCAAAAAACTATAACAGAAGAACAACGTTTTTGATTTTTTTTTTATAATTTCTACAAAATTTTATGTAAATCGGAGTAACATTTCAGCATCTGTGATATTAGGAGTGTAAATCAGACGAAAAACATATACGTGAGATATATCTAAATCTGACCCGATTTCAACCAATTTTGTCAAACTTGACGGCACTATCAAATGTATTCCTTGTGTAAAATTTGAAGCAAATCCATATGAAACTGTCGCATACAATTGTTTATCGGGCGAAAGATACATACGGGAGCTATATTTAAATCTGAAGCGATTTGGATGTGATTTTGCAAATCTATCTAATTCTGAACCGATTTTTTCGAAATTAATTGAGAATGCCTTTCAACAGAAGACGAATTTGAGGACCATCAGACTAAAACTGCGAACTGTAATTTGCACACCAAAAACCATTAACAGACAGACGGACATCGCTGAATCGATACAGAATTTAATTTTAAGATAATCGGTATACTAAACGATGGGTCTCATATACTCATATATACACTACTGTGGTAGTGGTGAAGTGCACCCAGAGAAGGAATATGATCACCCCAAACATGTTTCAAGAACAAAATGTTATTTTTGGATGGTGACCATGTAACATGTTCGCTGGAACCATGTTATTTTCTCGAAAATTATGTATCTGTTTTCAGAAAGCATGTTATGTTTGCCGAGAGAACAAATTTTTTGCGACAAACATGTTACATGGTCACCATCCAAAAATAATATTTTGCTCTTGAAGCATGTTTGAGGTGATCGTATTCCTTCTCTGGGTGTGTATAAAAATCTTTTTGTAAGAGAAATATGTCTTCTGTGCTACGCAAAAATGACATTCGTATTTTAACGGCATGAAGCTTTGTGTATACGATAATATTTTTTCAGTGTAGCTATGACTCTGGTTATATTGTTTTGCATTTTACATTAAACATTAAGCATATTTGCATTTTGAATGAATGTTTTCATTACAATTTTTCTACAGAGTTTCATGGTTATGTATTAAAAAGGGAAATTCTTATTTCTTATGCATCACATTATTTAAAGCTTTGAGCGATTCAATTGAATGGAACTTTTCGAAGGCAAATCTAGAAAAACAATTACATACCTGCAATATTCACCCATTTATCTGTTATTCTATAGAATGTAAAGTTTTCTAAAACTCTTTTATGGAAAACTTTAAGCTGCTTATTGAGCACAAAGGGACAGCAACAAACGATACGTTCGTAAAGTTTGTCTTGTTTTTCGCATTCATTCATTGAGCATGACAAAATGAATGCTCGTTTTAATTACTCACACTTTTGCACAAACAAGTGATCCTTAGAAACTTTGACTGTTGCACAAATGAGAAACGTTTGCAACGAGTGTAGAAGAAATTGGAAATTGGATGAAGAACGGCAATGATTTTAATGGTGGTGGTGGTGGGGGGGCTACATATTGAGACGATGATGAGTGCTACGATTGCTATTATTCAAGTTTTTCCACGTCCCATTTTAATGGGCAGCATTAAAATACGATTTTTCAAATCGAATTAATTTTCGCTACGAACTGCAAAAGCTTGAGTGGATGAATACCGGAAGAGGTATTGAATAAAAGATTGTTGGATTTGTTCAATTCTCTTGAGTTTTGGAATAATGACAATCTAATAAAAGCTTATGCAAATGTAGAAGATATGCGAAAAGCTTTTCTTGCGGAATGGATTTTACTATGTACACTACAAAAAAAAAAAAAAAAATATCGACTGCCACAAATTGGGACATATTGATTTGAACCAGCATGAGAAGAAGGCTTTTGATTTCAGCTTAAACCATGCATTGACTAAACTATGTTACAAGTGTAGCTAAACCAACAGAGGAAAAATATGCTTGTAAAATTTATTTGGATAAAACCCTATAGACTGCAGGATGGTTGGATGTACAGTTGTTTCGGAATTACCACATTCCTCATCAGCATCTTCTACACTGAAAAAAAGCATGATTTTGTCTTTACTTTAAAAATTTTGGTATTGATTCCGAGCCAAAGAAGCGGAGAATACAAGTAAGGATACAATTCTCTTTTAAATTTGGGTTTTGCGTACTTGCTTCTAGGAAGCAAATTTTAATTTTTCGTTTTTTTAGTTTTTTTCTTCATATGCTTTCAAAGTCCTTTAAAAACGAGTTAACGACAACTTTATTTTCTAAATTATGGCTCGACTTCCAGTAGAAATTATGGTATGTTTTAAGTAAAAACGTCTTTAAAATAAAGTGTTGAAAAACATGTCCTATATTTGAACGATTTTTTGCTATGTAGTCAAGATGCAAAAAGACAATAATTTTAAAGACAATTTCATTAAATTTAGAGAATTTTCTGAATTATTAAAGTCAAGTTGGCCTTAGCCCAAACATTTTTATACCCTGCGCCACACTGTGGAACAGGGTATTATAAGTTAGTGCGTATGTTTGCAACACCCAGAAGGAGACGAGATAGACACATGGTGTCTTTGACAAAAATGCTTAGGGTGGGATCCTGAGTCGATATAGCCATGTCCGTCTGTCCGTGAACACATTTTTGTAACCAAGAGATTAGGTAGTAATTTAAGCCCAATCGACTTCGAATTTGGCACAAGTATGTGTTTTGGGTCAAAAGAGAACCCTATTGATTTTGGAAGAAATCGGTTCAGATTTAGATATAGCTCCCATATATAACTTTCGCCCGATATGCACTTATACGGCCCTAGAAGCCTGAGTTTTACCCCAATTTGGTTGAAATTTTGCACTAGGAGTACAATTGGTAGTATAGTCAAATGTGCAAAATTTTATTGAAATCGGTTCAGATTTAGATATAGCTCCCATATATATCTTTCGCCCGATATGGACTAATACGGTCCCAGAAGCCAAAGTTTTACTCCAATTTGGTTGAAATTTTGCACAGGGAGTAGAATTAGCATTGTAGCTATGCGTGCCAAATTTAGTTGAAATCGGTTCAGATTTAGATATAGCTCCCATATATAGCTTTCGCCCGATTTACACTCATATGACCACAGAGGCCAATTTTTTCCTCCGATTTAGTTGAAATTTTGCACAGGGAGTAGAATTAGCATTGTAGTTATGCGTGCCAAATTTGGTTGAAATCGGTTCAGATTTAGATATAGCTCCCATATATAGTTTTCGCCCGATTTACACTCATATGACCACAGAGGCCAATTTTTTCCTCCGATTTAGTTGAAATTTTGCACAGGGAGTAGAATTAGCATTGTAGTTATGCGTGCCAAATTTGGTTGAAATCGGTTCAGATTTAGATATAGCTCCCATATAGATTTTTCGCCCGATTTACACTCATATGACCACAGAGGCCAATTTTTAACTCCGATTTAGTTGAAATTTTGCACAGGGAGTAGAATTAGCATTGTTGCTATGCGTGGCAAATTTGGTTGAAATCGGTTCAGATTTAGATATAGCTCCCATATATAGCTTTCGCCCGATTTACACTCATATGACCGCAGAGGCCAATTTTTAACTCCGATTTTGTTGAAATTTTGCACAGGGAGTAGAATTGGCATTGTTGCTATGCGTGCCAAATTTGGTTGGAATCGGTTCTGATTTAGATATAGCTCCCATATATATGTTTTTCTGATTTCGACAAAAATGGTCAAAATACCAATATTTTCCTTGTAAAATCGCCACTTCTTAGTCGAAAAGTTGTAAAAATGACTCTAATTTTCCTAATCTTCTAATACATATATATATTGAGTGATAAATCATAAATAAATTTTTGCGAAGTTTCCTTAAAATTGCTTCAGATTTAAATGTTTCCCATATTATACCCTCCACCATAGGATGGGGGTATATTAACTTTGTCATTCCGTTTGTAACACATCGAAATATTGCTCTAAGACCCCATAAAGTATATATATTCTGGGTCGTGGTGAAATTCTGAGTCGATCTAAGCATGTCCGTCCGTCCGTCCGTCTGTCCGTCTGTCCGTCCGTCCGTCTGTCCGTCTGTCCGGCTGTCCGTCCGTCTGTGGAAATCACGCTAACTTCCGAACGAAACAAGCTATCGACTTGAAACTTGGCACAAGTAGTTGTTATTAATGTAGGTCGGATGGTATTGAAAATGGGCCATATCGGACCACGTTTACGTATAGCCCCCATATAAACCGATCCCCAAATTTAGCTTGGGGAGCCTCCCGGAGCAGCAAAATTCATCCGATCCGGTTGAAATTTGGTACGTGTTCTTAGTATACGGTCTCTAACAACCATGCAAAAATTGGTCCATATCGGTCCATAATTATATTTAGCCCCCATATAAACCGATCCCCAGATTTGACCTCCGGAGCCTCTTGGAGGGGCAAAATTCATCCGATCCGATTGAAATTTGGTACCTGATGTTAGTATATGGTCTCTAACAACCATGCAAAAATTGGTCCATATCGGTCCATAATTATATATAGCTCCCATATAAACCGATCGCCAGATTTGACCTCCGGAGACTTTTGGAGGGGCAAAATTCATCCGATCCGGTTGAAATTTGGTACCTGATGTTAGTATACGGCTCCTAACAACCATGCAAAAATTGGTCCATATCGGTCCATAATTATATATAGCCCCCATATAAACCGATCCCCAGATTTGACCTCCGGAGCCTCTTGGAAGAGCAAAATTCATCCGATCCAGTTGAAATTTGGTACATGGTGTTAGTATGTGGTCTCTAACAACCATGCAAAAATTGGTCCATATCGGTCCATAATTATATATAGTTCCCATATAAACCGTCCCCAGATTTGACGTCCGGAACCTCTTGGAGGAGCAAAAGTCATCCGATACGGTTGAAATTTGGTACATTTTGTCAATATATGGCCTCTTACAGCCATGTAAAAATTGGTCCATATCGGTCTTTAGTTATATATAGCCGATGACTTATTACACAAAAATTGGTCCATATCGCCAAAAATAATCTACCAAAACTTTATTTCCATAGAAAATTTTGTCAAATTTTATTACTATAGAAAGTTTTGTCAAAATTTCATTTCTATAGATAGTTTTGTCAAAAGTTTATTTCTATACAAATGTTTGTCAAAATTTTATTTCCATAGAAAATTTTGTCAAAATTTTATTTCTATAGAAAATTTTGTCAAATTTTATTACTATAGAAAGTTTTGTTAAAATTTCATTTCTATAGAAAGTTTTGTCAAAAGTTTATTTCTATAGAAATGTTTGTCAAAATTTTATTTCTATAGAAAATTTTGTAAAAAATTTATTTCTGTAGAAAATTTTGTCAACATTTTATTTCTATACAAAATTTTGTCAAAATTTCATTTCTATACAAAATTTTATCAACATTTTATTTCTATAGAATTTTTTGTCAAAATTGTATTGCTATAGAAAATTTTGTCAACATTTTACTTCCATAGAAAATTTTGTCAACATTTTATTTCTATAGAAAATGTTGTCAAGTTTTTATTTCTATAGAAAATTTTGTCAAATTTTTATTTCTATAGAAAATTTTGTCAAAATTTTATTTCTATAGAAAATTTTGTCAAGGTTTCATTTCTATAGAAAATTTTGTCAAAATTTTATTTTTATAGAAAATTTTGTCAAACTAGATTATATACGTATTTAATCGGCCTTTTTTTTGTTTAATATATACCCCGTATGGGCTAACTTACAATTTAGAAGACAGTGCTAAAAAGTTTTACGATACCTTGCCATCGGCAAGTGTTATCGCAACCCAGTAATTCGATTGTGGATGACAGCCTTTAGTAGAAGTTCCTACGCAATCCATGGTGGAGGGTACATAAGATTCGGCCTGGCCGAACTTACGGCCCTATATACTTGTTTTTTTACTAACATTGTGTTCCATCCTAGTGCATTAGCAGACTTAAATTTTGAGTCTATAAATTTTGTAGAAGTCTATCAAATTCTGTCCAGACCGAGTGATACGTAAATGTATGTATTTGGGACAAACCTTTATATATAGCCCCCAACACATTTGACGGATGTGATATGGTATCGAAAATTTAGATCTACAGAGTGGTGCAGGGTATAATATAGTCGGCCCCGCCCGACTTTAGACTTTCCTTACTTGTTTCTTTTATGTTATGATACCCATTTTAATTATACGGATAATACGACTTCATCGAAAAGTTTAGTGACTTTTGGGTAAGCAAAAAAACGTTATATTAGAGAAATGCGCCTTCTATGCTAAGCAAAATTTGCATTCGTATTTTAAAGACATGAAATCATTGATATCATGACAATATTTTTTTCAGTGTACTTGCAGCAAAACTATCAACCAATTGTCAGAATAAATTCGGGTAATTCACTCAACCCAAAGTGAACTACACTTGAACCTTCCGAAAAAAGGTTTGATAGTCGACTACTGCCTAAACAAATTTGCAAGCATATCTCTTTTCCTTTGCCAAACTCAAGTCATCGATTTTTATACCCTTCACCACTACTATGGTAGATGGTATAATAAGTTTGTGCATTCCTATGTAACGCCAAGAAGGAAAAGTCTGAGACCCATCGTTTAGTAAGCCGATCGTCTTAGAATTAAATTCTGAGTCGATTTAGCGATGTCCGTCTGTCTGTCCGTCCGTCTGTCTGTATATGTAATTTTGTGTACAAAGTACAGCTCGCACTTTAAGTCCGATCGTGCTCAAATTTGGCACATATTTTTACATTGGCTCAAAGACAGCAGCTATTGATTTTGAAAAAAAAAAATCGGTTCAGATTTAGATATAGCTGCCATATATATTTAGCACCGATCTGGCCATTATCAACGTATTCTCCCAAAATTTCGGGCAGCCAAATATTTTGGGGCTTTCGTAAAATATGCAAAATATCAGCTAAATCGGTTCAGATTTAGATATAGCTCCCATATATATATCTTTCCTCCGATTTGAACTTATATGGCAAAAATAGCCAGAGTTTTGTCCTGATTTGCTTCAAATTTTGCACAAGGAGTACGTTTAATAGTATTGTTTGTTGTGCTTAATTTGGTAGCAATCGGTTCAGATTTAGATATAGCTCCCATATATATCTTTCGTCCGATTTCGACTAATATGGCCTCAAAAGCCAGAGGTTTGCCCTGATTTGCTTCAAATTTTGCACAAGGAGTACTAATAGTATCGTTAAGCGTGTCAAATTTGGTTCAAATCGGTTCAGATTTTGATGTAGCTCCCACATATATTTTTCGTCCGATTTGCACTTATATGGTTTCAAAAGCCAGAGTTTTGCCCTGAGTTGCTTCAAATTCTGCATATGGTCATATGAGTGTAAATCGTCCGAAGGCCAAAATTATTCTCCCATTTACGTTTATTGCTGAGATAGCAGGATAATTATTCTAACTATGCATTTCAAATTTAGTCAAAATCGGTTTATATTTAGATATAGCTCCCATATATATGTTCGCCAGAGTAGGGGAAATATACTAAAATGTTTCATATTTTAGACCCATTTTCAATGGGAGTTTCCCCCAAATGATTCGATAGCTTCCACATAGAATACATTTAATATACTATTTATGTGTGTCATCTTGACCTAATATGGCCAAAATTAATTTTTAATTCTAGCGAGTTTGTAGAAGTACAAAAAATTGTCTCCAAATCGTTTCAGATTTAAATATTTGTATATGGGAATATAAACCTTGATAATAACTCCCAACAAATTTTAATACCCTAATAATGCAGAATTCCTTCGAGGTAAGAGTATGTCGTATCTGGAATGTATATCTTCCATATGAGGATAGACATTTTGCCCATTCAGTTCGGGAGTTTGCTGACAAGATGCTGTCTAATTTGTAAACCCTGCATATCGAATAAAATGTTGATAGTGGGTAAACTTTTTTATTTTTTATTTTTTTGGGGGAAACGTTTCATATCCATGAACATTCTATTTTTTTCTATTTTTAGTATTAAGATTTTAGTGTTAAGATCTTTTTACCTTCCATTATATAGAAGTGAATCTTAGTGCCATAATCCATTACTCTGTAATCGATTTGGCCCTTTTAGGGCTTATAGATTATGAATAAATATTGAATTGAATTGAGTTGAGATGGTAACACAAATTTTGGTCTACATAATGGTGAAGGGTATAATATAGTCGGCCCCGCCCGACTTTGGACTTTACTTACTTATTTTAATTTAATTTAGTTAGGCTCCCCTACACTGAAAAAAATATTGTCGTGAGGTCAAAGATTTCATGTCTTTAAAACACGAATTTAAATTTTGCTTAGCATAGAAGACACATTTCTCTAATACAAAGTTTTTTCCCTGTTCAAAAGTCGATAAACTCTTCAATGAAGTCGTATTGTCCTTATAATTAAGTTATTTCACTTAAAAATGGGTATCATAACATGAAGAAAAAATGTTTGGGCTAAGGTCAACTTGACTTTAATAATTCAGGAAAATTCTTTAAAATTAATGAAATTGTCTTTAAATTTGTTGTCTTTTGGCATCTTGTCTACAAAGCAAAAAATCGTTCAAATGTAGGACATGTTTTTCTAAACTTTATTTTAAAGATGTTTTTTTACTTGAAACATAGCATAATTTCTACTGGAAGTCGAGTCTGAATTTGGAAAATAAAGTTGTCGATAACTCGTTTTTAAAGGACTTCGATAGTATATGCAGGGGAAAAAAGCTGAAAAACGAAAAATTAAAATTTGCTTCCTAGAAACAAGTACACAAAACTCAAATTTAAAAGAGAATTGTGAATTAAAAGTATCCTTACTTGTATTCTCAGCTTCTTTGGCTCGGAATAAATACCAACATTGTTAAAGTAAAGACAAAATCTTTGGAACCGGGCATGTTTTTTTTTCAGTGTAAGTGGTTTCACCGCAATGTGAAACGCCGTTTGGATTCGACTATAAAAATGACGTCCCTTGTCAGTGAGCTACTCGTAAACATAGAATCGGACAGCACTCATTGACAAGAGAGAAACTAAAGTATCAAAGGTCGATTTTGATCAAAGACTAAATTCCATTGCTCTATTAAAAAAAGTCGAATAGTAGAATCTACGAAACGTCGTTTTTTGACAAAAAGTCGAACAATCAACATTCAACCTCTTTCTGCTAGGCTTATTATTTTCCAGACCCCAAACTGCTCTAAGTACAAAACTTCATAATCTGCAATCCTTTGTTCATTTATAACTTTTTTGCTCTTTGCAAATTTTCTTATGATTTTTCCCATTGTTATTTTGCAATAATGGCCATTGACTCATCCTTGGATTTGCCAATGTCTGTATGTAAATCATGATTTATTACAATAAATTTTAATTCAAAGCTATTAGGGTAGCATCGATCTTCAGTAAAATTCATCCATTGATTTCATTCAACCATCCCCGTAGCAAGAACAAATGAATCCGTAAGGAATCGAAGAGGACATCTTCACGTGGAAAACGATATAAGCAAAATGAATGAACGGAGATGGAGGGTAAAATCTCATAAGAAATCCAATTTGACTTAAAGGCATATGGTATAATAACAGTTGTTGGTTTGGTTTGTTCATTGTGGTTGCATTGTAGCATAGGATTTCATGCAAAATAAGGACGAATATTTGACAAAGAGCAGGGGTGAAATTTGGTTTTCATTTTCTTTTTTTGTATTTCACTCCATTCCATTCGTTTCCTTTTTGAACTTTCTTCTCTGCATTGGTTGATGCTTTCTGATTCGTGGTTCAGAACAAATATAACCCAGATGTGCTTTCAATTCTAATAAAAGGTATTTGTATGAATGTGGTTTTTCAAACACATACCTTAGATACCATCACACTCCCGACCAATGTATCCGCTGGCTGGCTGGCTGGTTGGCTGGTAGAGAGGATTATACGCGTGAAATAAGTTGTCTTTTCATTGAATGGGGACTGGGGGTTTCCTCCTCTTTGATGGTTGTGGTCGCTTTGGTTTTCTATATGAAACTACAGTGAGTTAATTGAAAATTTGTTTGGCTCTTTTGGTATCTTTAGGACTTTAACTAAATTAAAAATTATTGTTATTTAATTGCATGAGAGGTATATTAAATGTCTGTTTATATTTTGGAATTATTATAATCCTATATGAGAATAACTATAAGAAAAAATATTGTGAAGGGTTTTTAATTTTGATAGGCCGATAGCCTATAGTTGCTAGTTTTCGTATAAATAAATTTATTGTATTTGTAATTATAATACATTAAATACTAAATAAATAAATAAATTATTTTGATCTTTTTCAAAAAATTTGTTAATAAATAAAAAAATCCTTTGAAGGGATTTTGCCAAGGGTGATAGGATATGTAGACGGATCTACCTGTATCATATATCCTATGGTTAGGTTATATTGCAACCAAGAGCATATAAGTTTCCAAAACTCAGGTGAAAAAAAACTCTTGATATACACTGAAAAAAGCACATCCTATTCCTAAGATTTTGTGTTTACACTAATGATTTTGGTATTGATTCCGAGCCAAAGAAGAGGCTGAATTGAAATAAGGTTACTTTTAAGACACAATTCTTAGTTTTGCGTACTTAATTCTAGGAAACAAATTGGTACTTTTTTGTTTTTCCGCTCTTTTGTTCATGTACTCTTAAAGTCCTTTAAAGAAGTGTTAAAGGCATATTAAATTTCCAAATGCACACGCGATTTCAAAAAGAAATTATCCTATGATTCAACTAAAAAACTTGAATGAAATAAAGTGTTGAAAGACATCTCCTATATTTGAACGCTTTCTAGCTTTATAGTAAAGAAAGATTTTAAAAAATTTTGCTCAATTATTAAAGCAAAGTTGGCCCTAGTCAAATAAAATTTTCTTTCATGGAAAGATATCAAGTTTTAAATCGAATCACTTAACTATAAGGACAAAACGACTTCATTGAAAATAGTATCGACTTTTGGACAAGGAAAAAACTTTATAGCTGAGAATAGCGTCTTCTATCCCAAACAAAATTCACATTCGCATTTTAATAATAAAAACTTTATTAATCCGTTTGTAACTCACCGATATTAGGGTCTTAGTGAAATTCTGAGTCGATGTCCGTCCTTCCGCCTGCAAATTTCGGCTGCAAATTTTGGAGGAGCAAATTTCTTTCTATCCGTTTGAAATTGGTTTAATGTTGTTGCTATATCGCCTATAACAACTATGGTTCATATGGGTCCATAATTATATGTTATATATTTTAGTTTTCGTACACTCTTAGAAAAATATGTTTTTCATATGTTCCGATATAAACAAAGTGTGCTTCGGGCACAATTTTAAAACACAATATATTTAAGTACAAACATGTAATGTTCCTAAACTAACACTAAATGTTTGATACATATATGTTAATATGTTAGAATATATTATGTTTGGGGCATATATGTTTCATAAAAATAATATGTGTGAATGCAAACATATATAAATATACAAATTTCGACTAAACATACATGTGTTGTGATATTTTATTCAAAGCGACAGATAGAGTATAGAGAAAGAAATAGAGATGGAAACCGGGAGAGTTGACAACAGATATCAACATAACACAGCGAAAGAATCAAAAGAGAACAATTTCTGTGAAACCGCTTGTATGTTGTTTCGGAAAACTGTATTATGATAAGGCCAAACATTTGATATGCTCAAGTCTAAATATTATTTAATTTGAATAAAGAGAATGTACATTCGGAACCAAGAGAATAGACATTTGAAAAAAAAGGATGTGTTTTCGCCTTGAGAGCAGCATTTTATGTATGTGTGGACATGTGTTTTGTTTATCATTTTGGCATTATGGGCACAATTTTTTTCTTGGTTCGTTAAAAGATATCAGGGGTCTTCATAAAAATAACGAAAGGGCACTATACTCTTTTTAGACTTGGGACAGTTAAATGAAATAAGTAGGAAATAGTGCAAAATTACACAGTAAAATGTATAAAAACAAAGTTTAGTTCCTCTTTATTAATAAGTAGTCCAAGAGGAGTTGACGGACACCTTCAAATATAAAAGCGGGCATTAAGTTCGAGTTTTGCAGCTAAAACAATTTAAAAAGTTTATTTTCTTTAAAATGAATTATTAAAGAAAAATAAAAGGCATTTTAGACCGATGGTGTTAAATGCTAGTAAAAAACATTTCACGCCTAAATAAATTTATGTTTATATTATAAAATTATTTATGTATGTTTATACTCGACTGCACGTTCTTATTTTGTTAGTTTTTGAATGCCTTCCAAATTTTAAAGTTTTGTACCAAAAAACAGTTTTTTGTTACAAAATTGTCATTTTTGCAACAAAAAAAAATAATATTTTATCCAAAAATCAGTCAATTTCGTTTATATCAACCACTGTTAATGACTATAAATCTTTAGTAACCCACATTTCGAAGTTTCATTATAAAAATTTAATATAGTATAAATATAAATGTGTAAATTAAAAAGAAAAGTGTTCGGTCGGAGCAGGGATTGAACCCACGACCCTTTGCATGCAAGGCAGATATGCCAACCACTGCTCCACGTGGCAAACAAATGTATGTTTCTGTTAAATAATGTTATGATTGCATGGGCTCGTGGGCGCTGCAAACTATGCTATATAAATGTAGCTTATAACGATAAATATCTGCTAGTGACCATAACAGCTACGTAGCCCAGTGGATAGTGTGTTGGCTTACAAACTGTATGGTACTCGGTTCGATTCTCCGTGCAGGCGAAAGGTAAAATTTAAAAAATTTATAAAAGTGAATAATTATAATGTTGAAGAAATTATTCACTTTTATAAATTTTTTAAATTTTACCTTTCGCCTGCACGGAGAATCGAACCGAGTACCATACAGTTTGTATTACAGAAAAAGGTGCCAAGAATTAAAATATTTCGTGGAAGTGAAAATAACGAGTATGTTAGGGAATGAGCACAATCGTCTTTGGGAAAAATTCTTCCAAGTTTCCTGCAAAATATGTTTGGAACATATGTTAAAGAAGCGATTTTTTTTGAGGGTGTATAAACCGATCCCCAGATTTTGCTTGCGGAGCCTCTGCAGGAGCAAATTTCATCCGATTCGGTTGAAATTTGGTACATGGTGTAAGTATATGGCCTTTAACAACCATGCAAAAATTGGTCCATATCGGTCCATAGTTATAAAGGGTGATTTGTTAAGAGCTTGATAACTTTTTTTAAAAAAAAACGCATAAAATTTGCAAAATCTCATCGGTTCTTTATTTGAAACGTTAGATTGGTCCATGACATTTACTTTTTGAAGATAATTTCATTTAAATGTTGACCGCGGCTGCGTCTTAGGTGGTCCATTCGGAAAGTCCAATTTTGGGCAACTTTTTCGAGCATTTCGGCCGGAATAGCCCGAATTTCTTCGGAAATGTTGTCTTCCAAAGCTGGAATAGTTGCTGGCTTATTTCTGTAGACTTTAGACTTGACGTAGCCCCACAAAAAATAGTCTAAAGGCGTCAAATCGCATGATCTTGGTGGCCAACTTACCGGTCCATTTCTTGAGATGAATTGTTCTCCGAAGTTTTCCCTCAAAATGGCCATAGAATCGCGAGCTGTGTGGCATGTAGCGCCATCTTGTTGAAACCACATGTCAACCAAGTTCAGTTCTTCCATTTTTGGCAACAAAAAGTTTGTTAGCATCGAACGATAGCGATCGCCATTCACCGTAACGTTGCGTCCAACAGCATCTTTGAAAAAATACGGTCCAATGATTCCACCAGCGTACAAACCACACCAAACAGTGCATTTTTCGGGATGCATGGGCAGTACTTGAACGGCTTCTGGTTGCTCTTCACTCCAAATGCGGCAATTTTGCTTATTTACGTAGCCATTCAACCAGAAATGAGCCTCATCGCTGAACAAAATTTGTCGATAAAAAAGCGCGAAACACATTTCGAACCGAACACTGATTTTGGTAATAAAATTCAATGATTTGCAAGCGTTGCTCGTTAGTAAGTCTATTCATGATGAAATGTCAAAGCATACTGAGCATCTTTCTCTTTGACACCATGTCTGAAATCCCACGTGATCTGTCAAATACTAATGCATGAAAATCCTAACCTCAAAAGAATCACCCTTTATATAGCCCCCATATAAACCAATCCCCAGATTTGACCTCCGGAGCCTCTTGCAGGAGCAAAATTTATCCGATCCGGTTGAAATTTGGTACATGGTGTAAGTATATGGCCTTTAACAACCATGCAAAATTTGGTCCATATCGGTCCATAATTATATATAGCCTCTATATAAACCGATCCCCAGATTTGGTTTGCGGATCCTCTAAGAGCAGCAAATTTCATCCGATTCTGCTGAAATTTGGTACATGTTATTAGCATATGGTCTCTAAAAACCATGCAAAAATTGTTCCATATCGCTCCATAATTATATATAGCCCCCATATAAACCGATCCCCATATTTGTCCTCCGTAGCCTCTTGGAAGAGCAAAATTCATCTGATCCGGTTGAAATTTGGTACATGGTGTAAGTATATGGCCTTTAACAACCATGCAAAAATTGTTCCATATCGGTCAATAATTATATATAGCCCCCATATAAACCGATCCCCAGATTTGGTTTGCGGATCCTCTAAGAGCAGCAAATTTCATCCGATTCAGCTGAAATTTGGTACATGTTATTAGTATAAGGTCTCTACCAACCATACAAAAATTGTTCCATATCGGTCCATAATTATATATAGCCCCTATATAAACCGATCCCCATATTTGTCCTCCGTAGCCCCTAAGAGGATTAAAATTCATCTGATCCGGTTAAAATTTGGTACGTGGTGTTAGTATATGGTCGCTAATAACCATGCCAAAATTGGTCCATATAGGTCCGTAATTATATATAGCCCCCATATAAATCGATCCCCATATGAGTCCTTCGGAGCCTCTTGGAGGAACAAAATTCATCCGATCCCGTTGAAATTTGGTACGTGGTGTTAGTATGTGGTCTCTAACAAACACGCAAGAATTGGTCCATATCGGTCCATAATTATATATAGCCCCCATATAAACCATTCCCCAGATTTAATCTCCGCAGCCTCTTGGAGAAGCAAAATTCATCCGATCCGGTTGAAATTTGCAACGTGGTGTTAGTATATGGCCGCTAAAACCATGCCAAAATTGGTCCATATAGGTCTATAGTTATATATAGCCGATCATACAAATATTGTTCCATATCGGTTCATAATCATGGTTGCCACTCGAGCCAAAAATAATCTACCAAAATTTTATCTCTATAGAAAATGTTGTCAAAATTTTATTTTTGTGGAAAATTTTGTCATAATTTTATTCCTTTAGAAAATTTTGTCAAAATTTTATTTCTATTGAAAATTTTGGAAAAATTATATTTCTATAGAAAATTTTGACAAAATTTTATTTCTATAGAAAATTTTCTCCAAATTTTACTTCTATAGAAAATGTTGTTAAAATTTTATTTCTATAGAAAATGTTGTCAAAATTTTATTTCTATAGAATATTTTGTCAAACTTAATTATATACGTATTTAATCGGCCTTTTTTAGTTTAATATATACCACATATGGACTACCTTGCAATTTAGAAGACGGTGTTAGGAAGTTTTAAGATACCGTGTCATCCGCAAGTGATACCGCAACCCAAGTAATTCGATTGTGGATGACAGTCTTCAGTAGAAGATTCTATGCAATCCATGGTGGAGGGTACATAAGCTTCGGCCTGGCCGAACTTACGGCCGTATACACTTGTTCTATATTTTTTTTTATAAATTCGTAACCATTACGTTTTCACATCAAGAACGTTGTTTTGACAACGCATGATGTCATTTAATCTTTGTCAGATAGACATCGCCTGTTCTCAGTTTGACACCACATCTGTGTTGATTCACTTTCATGAACGGATCGTTTTGAAATGAGTACGTCATTCATGATTTTTTCTATAAGTGTATAAACCATTCCCTAGATTTGGTTTGGGGAGCATCATGGCTCCGAAAATTCAATTCAGGTTAGTTTTCAGAGTTCTGAGCAAAGTTTCTCCTTATTCTCGAGCTTCTTCAAAATATTTATATCAATCGTTTTCCTTTATATTAATTGTATAATTGATGACATCATTTTGTCACCCACTGTCAACATATCCAATGCAAATGAAAAAAAAGTAGCGCATATGGTAATCCTTTCATTTTATTTCTTGCGACAACTACTAGGTGTCTTCCTTTTGCTGTTTCTTTGCACTGTTTTTTTTTTCTGTACACTTTTTTGGAAGCATTTTTGTCTTTCCTATGCTCCTTGCACCAGCTTTTGAGTTCATTAGGAATGCCAGTTGTGAAACCGCAATTTTAAAAAATAGTCGATTGACCACCACCATGGATCGCATACTCGAAAATCTTTCGAGGTCATAGCTCAAAATGATATTACTTATAATGTGGTCGGGATTATCATATCAAAGGGCGGACTAAAATTAATTGAAGTATTGTATTCAATTTTAGAAATTGGTAATTAAATATGTTAGACCATATGCATTGGTGTTGTTTAGAATTTGGCCCAAACTCAACATTGTTCAGTGAAACAATTAAATAAAGCTGTAAATTCTCAAGGGCCGAATTCCGGCATAAACAATTGGAAGTGTTTGCAGAAGTCGTTGCTTTTAATCTATAAACATGTTCTTCTAGAGATGGACACATTTTTTGTTTGTTTGTTCATTTATTTTATCATACACAACAAGATTTAAATCTTATAAATTAAAGTGCATGAATTATATAATGCAATTACCATATTATCCACACACTAATATAAATAAAAATGTATGAATTTAGGTATAAGTATTGAAAAGTAAAGACACAATAATTAATAATAAGGATTACAATTAATATAAGTAAATAAATAAATAAATTAAAATAAAATAAAATTTTGAGAAGACAAGTGAAAAAAAACAAAAAAAAAAAATATTGTAAAACATTATGACAATTACTTTGAATAAAAACAATAAGAACAAGTATATACAGCCGTAAGTTCAGCCAGGCCGAAACACCAAATTTCAACCGAATCGGATGAATTTTTCTCCTGCAAGAGGCTCCGGAGGTCAAATCTGGGGATCGGTTTATATGAGGGCTATATATAATTATGGACCAATATGGACCAATTTTTGCACGATTGTTAGAGACCATATACTAACACCACGTACCAAATTTCAACCGGATCGGATAGTATGAAACGTCAACAGTATGAAACGTTTCATTGCTTATCAGAAAATGTATCATAATAATGAACAATTTCGCTGTATTAACGAATTTGTTTCATTGGCTCAATTTCAATGACATATTTCATTGACATAACGAAATTTTTTCTACCAGTGCAAATAAACCGATCACCAGATTTTATTTCTTGACACCCAAGTTTTATCCGATGCGGTTGAAATTCGGTACGTGATGTCAACCGTTTGGCCTTTAACAACCGTGCAAAAATTGGTCCATATCGGTACATATAAACCGATCGAGCCTCATATAAAGCGATAGGCCCCCATTTAAATCGGAGCTTCCCGGAAGTGCAAATTTAGTACGTGCACACAAAGAACATTCATCTATGTAAACCAAATAAGTACTGAATTGGCTTATACACCGTCAAAAAAAAAAATCGCTTCTGCACAGAAAAAATATTGTCGTGAGTCCAAAGATTTCATGTCATTAAAATACGTATGCGAATTTTGCTTAGCATAGAAGACGCTTTTATCTTATATAAAGCTTTTTATGCCCTCCACCATAGGATGGGCGGTATATTAACTTTGTCATTCCGTTTGTAACACATCGAAATATTGCCCTAAGACCCCATAAAGTATATATATTCTGGGTCGTGGTGAAATTCTGAGTCGATCTAAGCATGTCCGTCCGTCCGTCTGTTCAAATCACGCTAACTTCCGAACGAAACAAGCTATCGACGTGAAACTTGGCACAAGTAGTTGTTATTGATGTAGGTCGGATGGTATTGCAAATGGGCCATATCGGACCACTTTTACGTATAGCCCCCATATAAACAGGCCACCAGATTTGGCTTGTAGAGCCAATAAGAGAAGCAAATTTCATCCGATCTGGCTGAAATTTGGTACATGGTGTCAGCATATTATCTATAACAACCACGCAAGAATTGGTTCACATCGGTACATAATTATATATAGCCCCCATATAAACCGATCCCCAGATTTGGCTTGCTGAGCCTCTAAGAGAAGCAAATTTCATCCGATCGGGCTGAACTTTGGTACATGGTGTCAGCATATGATCTTTAACAATCGTGCAAAAATTGGTTCACATCGGTACATAATTATATATAGCCCCATATAAACCGATCCCCCGATGTGGCCTGAGGAGCCTTTAAGAGAAGCAAATTTCATCCTATCCGGCTGAAATTTGGTACATGATGTTAGTATATGGTCTCTTGGTCTCTTGGTCCACATAGTTATATATATATATATAGCCCCCAGATAAATCGATCCCCCATCACACAAAAATTGGTCCATGTCAAGTTCATAATTGTATATAGCCCCCCATATAAGCGACCCCCATATTTCAATTCTGGCTCTCTAAGTACCTTGCAAAAGTCCGTAATTATTTGTAGACTTGCCTATACATACCTTTTTTGTCTAATATATACCACGTATGGACTAACTCACAATTTAGAAAACGGTGTTAAGAAGTTTTAAAAGACCACAACCCACGTAATTCGATTGTGGATGAAAGTCTTTCGTAAAAGTTTCTACGCAATCCATGGTGGAGGGTACGTAAGATTCGGCCTGACCGAACTTACGGCCGTATATACTTGTTTCCTTCTCCAAATTCGATAAACTTTTCAATGAAGTCGTTTTTTCCTTATAATTAAGCGATTAGGTATCATAACATGAAAGAACATTTTGTTGGGCTAAGGTCAACTTGACTTTTATAATTCAGAAAAATTCTTTAAAATTACTGAAATTTTCTTTAAATTTCCTATCTTTTTGCAAAAAAGTGTTCGAAAATGGGACAAGTTTTTGAACACTTTATTTTAGGCGTTTTTTAGTTGAAACATAGCATCAATTCTACTGGAAGTCGAGTCGATATTTTAGAAATTAAAGTTTTCGTTGACACGCTTTTTAAACACTTTGATAGCATATGAATTTGTTTGTTGAAATTTGTTTGCACTATTATATTAGAAAGATGTCCCAAACATAATATATTAAAAGATATTAACATAACAGGTTGGCTGATAAGTCCCCGGTCTAACAAAGAAAAACACATTTTTTTTTTGTAAAAATTCGTTTTTATTATTCAACATAGTTCCCTTCAAGAGCGATACAACGATTATAACGACCTTCCAATTTTTTGATACCATTTTGGTAGTACTCCTTCGGTTTTGCTTCAAAATAGGCCTCAGTTTCGGCGATCACCTCTTCATTGCAGCCAAATTTTTTCCCTGCGAGCATCCTTTTGAGGTCTGAGAACAAGAAAAAGTCGCTGGGGGCCAGATCTGGAGAATACGGTGGATGGGGAAGCAATTCGAAGCACAATTCATGAATTTTTGGCATCGTTCTCAATGACTTGTGGCACGGTGCGTTGTGTTGGTGGAACAACACTTTTTTCTTCTTCATAACGCCATACAATAGTCACTGTTGATGGTTTTTCCCTTCTCAAGATAATCGATAAAAATTATTCCATGCGCAGAGGCCATTACTTTGCCAGCGGACTTTTGGGTCTTTCCACCCATTTTGCACAGAGTTTCCCCATATCCAAATATTGATGAATGATATGACCAGCACGTTCCTTTGATATCTTTAAGGCCTCTGCTATCTCGATCAACTTCATTTTACGGTCATTCAAAATCATTTTGTTGTTTTTTTTTTTGATGTTTTCGTCAGTAACCACCTCTTTCGGTCGTCCACTGCGTTCACCGTCCTCCGTGCTCATTTCACCACGCTTGAAGTTTGCATACCAATCAATTATTGTTGATTTCCCTGGGGCAGAGTCCGGAAACTCATTATCAAGCCAAGTTTTGCTTCCACCGTATTTTTTCCCTTCAGAAAACAGTATTTTATCAAAACACGAAATTCATTTTTTTTCCATTTTTTTCACAATAACAAAAGTTGCTTCACAAAAGACGCTCTATCTCACAAACTAATTGACTTACAGACGTCAAATTTTGACACGAATCATTTGAAGGATGGCACTATATAAAAATAATATGCATTTAATACTAGCGACACCATCTATGTGTCAGGCCGGGGACTTATCAGCCAACCTTTTATATGTCGCAAACATGACTTAAAAATATTTTTCTAAAAATTTGAATTTCAAACATATAATTTGGACACCAAAACATATGAAGAATAGTATTTTCGTCCATGTATAGGAATTTAATCTGCCGTTTTTATGTTATTTAACATATACGAAATAAATTAAAATATAGAACACAATGTTAAGAGGATTTAAGATACCGTGCCATTGGCAAGTATTACCACAACCCAAGTAATTTGAGTGTAGATGACTGTCTTTAGTAGAACTTTCAACGTAATCCATGGTGGAGGGTACATAAGATTACGGCCGTATACACTTGATAGAAACTGTAAAGTTAACTTCAGGAAGCGTATTATTTGAACCTGTCTTCTTGAGGTTGTATACTCCTTTAAATAGACCTGAAAATCTATATATTTTCAAGCTACTACGAGGGACTTCCAGAGGAAATTTTTATATTTATTTCATGGTGGTGGGTATTTAAGATTTGGTCCAGCCGACGTAAGGCTGTAGGTACTTCTTGTTTGTAAATTAGGCGAAGAAAAAGCCATTCGAATGTGTATAGTTTTCGTGATATTTTTGGGTAAGGGCTAAATTTGTTCTAGCTCTTAGGGTCCATGACCATATGTTCTAAGTATCATATAATTTTTCAATTGAATGCACAAAAGAGTTCCTCCTTAAGGTAGTACATCGAGTATCTCGAGAATCCCAAAACCAAATCGATTTCCTTGAATATACATACCTGTCTTGCCCAATTGTATATGCACAAATGTTAAGTTCTTTTCGTCGACTTAAGAATTACTCTTTGGAAGTGTGTCCTTATGGGGCGAATCCATTATGGTAATACGTGTGTGTTATAAAGCCAACATCTGATAGGGTGATGCTGGACTAATGTGTTCGTTCGTTTGGGTGCGTGTACATTTGAATTTGTAAAGGGTCCAAGATATCTGTTGTAACTTCACGGTACGCAAAAAAGTCGTGAAAATGACATTTGTGAGATTCATTCACAACACATTGATAATGGCGTATATGAGCCATTACAAATAATCATGGGAAAATTGGTAACAATTTGATTGACTATCAAAAGATATACCTAGTTGAGATGACCGGAGCAAAAACCTTTGTAGTCTCTTTTTAATTAGACGTACTGGCAAATGCTGGTGGTCATTGGTAGAAAAACTTACTTTATAAATATTAACGAAATGTGTCGTTAAAATTAAGCCCATGAAACAAATTCGGGCGCTATGAATATGGTCCCCATTAGGATGAGTCACACTTTGTCTAATGAAATTATATGCGATACAACAGCACGAATTTTTGATAATTCTTTGGGCCTTATTTCATTTATTGTTTGGGGTTCTACTGCATAATGAAAATGTCCCTTAAAATTTCATTTGATGTGTGGGCAATTTTCATCTCTTGACCTTAACAGATGCATATCGCATAGTTCCCCGCAAAAAATGGAGCACTATTTCACGAGGATTGTAATCAGCCAATCAGACCTGATTTTTGTCGGCAATGTCCCGATTTAGAGCAGCGTGTACATTGCGCTGATATAATTACTCATTTCAATAGCAATATTGCTCAGAAGTGATATATAATTTTGAGTTTCCTATTTTATAGCATTGTTGGTATGAAGGAAAACAGCACTACCTTTCATGCATCTATACTGTATGTATTGGTTGCAATAACGTAAACCAATGATCATAAACTAGGTTGATTACTCGTTTACGTTATTGCCACCGATACATGCAGTGTGGCTGCACTGCCAAAAAGCGCATCTAAACTCTTACTGCTGAAGTGGAGGGTACACACAGAGAACATATTAGTTGAAAATTGATTGTTGTAATAAAAATTCTGCATCTACAATGAAATCACAGTTGTGTCAATCAATTTACATTATTTACAACCTTAATTCGTTCCTACTACCATTTGACGATTATTATTATAGAGTTTTGTTTGTAATACAAGTCAAATAGTTGTCTGAACTAAATGTCTCTCTTTTTAAAAAATTTGATTGAATTCGATACGCGCAACCAACCTTAAAAAACCTTCATAACTGTCATTTAGTATTCAGAACTTACAATTGATATTCACAACCGAATTCCTTTGGAAATATTTCTCAAATGTCATTAATATTATTAAAAATTATTCAATGTTGAAGGAAAACGTGTCTTTTCAATTTAAAACAATAAAAATTACTGAAATCAGAGTATTTTCAGCTTCAGTTTATTTGAACTCTTGGTGGATTGCCTATCAAATATTTCATGAACAACTCGCGCAGTGTGAAACTGTTCTAAGTACACCATATTCGATACGAGTCATATAAACAGTTCCTATCTTCAATTGTTTGGGATCGAGTTTTAGATGTGGAACAATTTTATAGTGTTAAAAGGTAAAAGTTTGAACCATGTTACAAATTTAAAGCGGCTCTAATGGGAAAATTCATCTCCACGTCTGTCTTTATCTATGGAACACATAAGGAAGTGATGGTGGCGAGTATGTTCTTATTTATTTTTTAAAACTCCACACTAATTTTCTGATTTAATTTGTTGCGTTTTTAGACTGGCTATGTCATCCCATTTATCATGTGCTCAGTTCGGACGCCACTTATAAATACTTGTATACTAAGAGTTCCAAAGATTTAACTACCATTGCCTGTCAATTCTACAATCAATGCTGGAGGGTGTACTTTCAAAGGTGTATATTTTTTAATTGTTAATGTATTGTAATTTTATGTACTTTTCTGTTATTCAAAAAAATATGAATAAAATACAATATTCTGAAGGAAAAAATCATTTTTAATTCGGTTAAGGTGGGTGATATAACCATATAAAGAAAGGAGCAACGACCAATTCTATCGTCTAATACAACCAACTCTATATATAGTATTAGTTGGATTTTCCATAATTCGATTGTGTCGACCGAATTTTTCGGGTGTCACAACTGCTAACAGAAGGTTGCTGCAACTGCCAAAAGGAGGTTGGCAATAAATTCGGTTATCACAATCAATCTGTATTCTCTGTGTATAAAAACCCAGCAAAAATGGTTTTTATACCCTCCACCATAGGATGGGGGTATATTAACTTTGTTATTTCGTTTGTAGCACATCGAAATATTGCTCTAAGACTCCATAAAGTATATATATTCTGGGTCGTGGTGAAATTCTGAGTCGATCTAAGCATGTCCGTCCGTTCGTCTGTTGAAATCACGCTAACTTCCGAACGAACCAAGCTATCGACTTGAAACTTGGCACAAGTAGTTGTTATTTATGTAGGTCGGGTGGTATTGTAAATGGGCCATATCGGACCACTTTTACGTATAGCCCCCATATAAACCGATGCTCAGATTTCGCTTGCGAAGCCTCTTAGAGGAGCAAAATTCATCCGATCCGGTTGAAATTTGGTACATGGTGTTTGTACACGCACAGAAAACCCATGTTTGGACATGGTTGCCGCATCCATTTAATGCTTATCTAGAGCATGTAATTGCCGCGAAAACCATGTATTTTGTCTTTGTAAAAATAGTTTTCGAGCGGAGACAAATGTATAGTGGCAATAAGCATTTGAATGATTCTCAAATACCGCAAACATGTTCTATCATTTAAATGATAGAATTTGAGACCATTACATGGTCGGGAAAATCATGTACCTGAACATTCAATTTTTTTTTTTACTTTTTTACAGGGAAAAAGTATTTTTATAGGTTAAGTATAGACATGTCTAGAACCATTACATGGCCATAAAGACCATTTACATGTTTTTCGTGGCCATTTAATTTTTTAACTTTTTTGCAGCGAAAAGAATTTTATAAAAACATTGAGCAGGTACACACGATTTTCATTTTGCGCGTCAGTCGTGTGTTGATTGTTTCTTGGAATGGACGGAGAATACATGTTAATTTATTTATTCAGAAGTGGCACGTGGTTTTATGTGAACACAAAAAAGGAAAGTTTAATTGAAAAATGTACCTGTTTTTTGTTCTGCATTTTGCTATATGGATCATTTATTTTTATTTGCAGTTACATGATGTCTGCGTTTGTACATTTGATGGGCACGATGTAAATATGGAATAATTACTTATTGTTGAAATTGAAAGAAAAAGAGTGTGATAAAATATATGATGTTTGCTTGAACGGCATTATAAATACAAATAAACAATGAATTAGTTTATAAATAAATAAAGTTAATTTTGTGTTTTCTTTTCTCAAGTGGCGTCCTTTTTTCGACGATGAAAACAGTTTTTTCATAAAGATCAAAACATTTTAGGTTGTGACCATGTTCTTTTAACTAGGAGAAAACATTTTTAATGAATACCATAATATTTTAAATCGTGACCATTGTCTTTTAATGGAAACAAAATTCTTTTTATCAATATAATAACATTTTAGATGAGGACAATTATATTTTTCTTAGAACCATGTTCACTGAGCCAACATGGTTGCAGTTTAAAATGTTACATGGTCTCCGCAAAAATAGCTCCTATCATATTATTTTGCTCTTCGAATATGATTGTGACAATCATGTTTCTTCTCTACGTGTATATGGTCTGTCATAACCATGCAAAAATTGGTCCAAATCGGTCTATAACTATACATAGCCCCCATATAAACCGATCCCCAGATTTGGCTTGCGGAGCCTCTAAGAGAAGCATATTTCATCCGATCCGGCTGAAATTTGGTACATGGTGTTAGTATATGGTCTCTAGCAACCATGCAAAAATTGGTCCATACCGGTGTTAATTATATATAACCCCCATTTAAACCGATCCCCAGACCTCCGGAACTATTGGAGGAGCAAAATTCATCCAACTCGGTTGAAATTTGGTACGTGGTGAAATTTGGTACATTGCGCTAGTATATGACAGCTAACGACCATGCCAAAATTGGTCCATATCGGTCTATAGATCGATCCCCAAAAATAATCTACCAAAATTTGATTTCTATAGAAACTTTTGTCAAAATTTTATTACTGTGCAATATTTTGTCAAGATTTTATTTCGATAGAAAATTTTTCAAATTTTCTTACTATACAAAGTTTTGTCAAGATTTTATTTCTATAGAAAATGTTGTCAAGATTTTATTACTATACAAAATTTTGTCAAGATTTTATTTCTATAGAAAATTTTGTAAAAATTTTATTTCTATAAAAATTTTTATCAAAATTTTATTACCATACAAAATTTTGTCAAGATTATTTTTCTATACAAAATTTTGTCAAAATTTTATTTCTATTGAAAATTTTTTCAAATTTTATTGCAATACAAAATTTTGTAAAAATTTTATTTCTATAGAAAATTTTGTTAAACTGAATTATTTACGTATTTGATCGGTATGGACTAGATTACAATTGAGAAGACGGTGTTAAGAAGTTTTAAGATACCTTGCCATCGGCAAGTGTTACCGCAACCCAAGTAATTCGATTGTGGATGACAATCTTTAGTACAAGTTTCTATGCAATCCATGGTGGAGGGTACATAAGATTCGGTCTGGCCGAACTTACGGCCGTATATACTAGGTAATTCTGTTACTTTCGTTGGACACCAGATGTTCTACATCAGCACTTTCTTCCGCACTCTGTTCTCTTTCCCCGCCTGTCTTTTCCAAGTTCACATTTTCGGAAAGAGTTGTTTCGGGTATGGTGTCACTTACACTTGAGTCAAAAACAACTCTTTCAATAAGTTTCATGGCAGTAATTTTCGCTTTGTCGAGGAGATGTGTAGCATCCGTAATATTTGCTTCTTTACTACAACGTCTTCTTTCTTCTTAATTGGTACTCTGCTCTAGAACAATATTTCACTTGTATACTGGACTTTTGTTAGTGGGAAGAAATGAAATTGTTGAAAAATTTCAAAAAAAAAAAAAAAATATCATTTGCTTTCATTTCGGGTAATTTATAAAGTCTTTATACGATGACTTTTTATATAATTTTTTTTTTAAATTTTTAATTTT
This sequence comes from Haematobia irritans, assembly GCF_050003625.1. Lineage (NCBI taxonomy): Eukaryota > Metazoa > Arthropoda > Insecta > Diptera > Muscidae > Haematobia > Haematobia irritans. The sequence goes on along the minus strand of NC_134397.1, from coordinate 168,370,115 downwards.
GGGGCTCATCTTTGTACCCTCTAAATTATTTTCTGAAAGTGGGCCAAATTTTTTTTGTTTGGGGTCCATCTTCATTTTCATCATTCATCATTTTGGGGCCCATGTTCATGGGGTTTATATTCATAACGAAAATGGGGCACCGCATTTGAGGCCCAGCTTCATTTCTAATTTAAGTCCTATTTTCCTGGGGCCGCAGTTTATAGCGCCACAAATTCGTTTATATAACGAAATTGTTCATTATTACAAAGAATTGTCTGTTAATCAACTAAATACTTCGTGTTATTGTCTTAATGAAAATATTTGGTTATTTTAAAGAAGATTTTTCGTGTGTAGCTTGGAATATCTCATATATCGTATATGTGTAATTGAGGTTGAACAAGTACGATATATATCCATACATCTTCTCTATTTTGCATTGGTGTGATACTTGTGAATTACTTCTTTATTGAAGATGATTTTTGGCTTGGCTGGTCGCGTGGCATAATGGTTGACTTGCTGCGTCGTCGTTGCTTTCATGTGTCGTAGAGCAATGGTTGGTGATATTTCTGTTCACTCTTTACACTCTGTGTTCATGAAAAGGAACTTAACGAAGATTTATGACCAAAGAATGTGTTATGGCTCTTCTCAAAGGAATATTGCTTTCATTTTCTCGTTTCGTTTTTGTTTATTTTCCATAGAAGGCTTTACTCAGTTAGAGAATATTATGCGTTTGGACTGAACTTTGTTACAATTAATATTCAGAAACTATCATCAATATACGAAATAAGTTGATTTTCATTTCTAAGATTTTTATAGGACAGGTTAATAAGGTTTAATCAAAATTAAAAGAAGTCCACCTCAGAGGTTTTTCATATGCTTTTAAACCCCATAAACTCGAATTAGTAGATCTCAAGTCAATTTTTGATTTAGATATATTCATGTCAAGTATGTAAAAAAAAAGAAATATATCTTTAAATTTGTGTTAAATTGAACTTGTGTGTACTAAAAAACTACATGATTTTGTTGCGGTTTAATTGTATCGTTTTTTCGCAAGTTTCCACAGTGCCTTGCGAATTTTTCTTATCCAAACTATGTATCAAAGATTTCATGAACTCATTGTAAGTAGATATACACAGAAAACAAATTTATTGTGACAACCAATCTGTTTCCCAACCGAATAAGTCGGTCCCATCTACTATCAGAATATAACAGACAACATTGACTGACACAACTGTTCATTAAATTCGTTGGATAACTGAAATTTGGGCACATTAACAGTTTAATTGGCAATCCAAACCAAAAAGATTTCATTCATTTGTTAAAACAACTTACTCTTTTCGTCGGACAATCAAAGCCCATGAATTAAAGAAATCAACCTTTGAATTCATTTTAGTTTTTACTTAATTTTATTACATATTAATATTTTTATACCCTCACCATAGGATAGGATAGGCATAGTGGCAGCCCGGTATTTTGAGGCTTACTGAGTCTATTCACTCCATTGTGATACCACAGTGGTGAACTTCTCTCTTATCACTAAGTGCAGCCCGATTCTGTGTTTCGCTCAATAACAAGGGCTCTGCTTCTTATAGCCGAGTACGAGCGTCGTTCCACATTGCGGTGAAACCACTTAGGGAAGCTTTGTCATTCCGTTTGTAACACATCGAAATATTGGTCACACCATAAACTATATATTTTCCAGGTCGTCGTGAAATTCTGAGTCGATCTAGCGATGCCCGTCCGTCCGACTGTTGCAACCACGTTAACTTACGAACGAAACAATATATCAACTTGAAACTTGGCACAATTAGTTGTTATTGCTGTAGGTCATATGGTATTGCAAATGGGCCATATCGGACCAGTTTTAGGTATGACCCCCATATAAACCGACACCCAGATATGGCTAGCCTAGTGAATTTGAACTCTTCAGGTACATGAAGATGCAAACTTCATCCGATCGATCCCATGATATGATATCTGGTGGTATTTGGAGATGCAATTTTTTCCGATTCGGTTAAAATTTGGCCATCCATGTGAAAATTGGTTCATATCGTTTCATATTTTTTACAGACTCCTCTATATATACCGGCCAAGAACTGAATAGGCTTATATAAGTATTTAATCTCCTTTGTATAAGATGGGGGGTATATTAACTTTGTCATTCCGTTTGTAACACATCGAAATATTGCTCTAAGACCCCATAAAGCATATATATTTTGGGTCGTGGTGAAATTCTGAGTCGATTTAAGCATGTCCGTCTGTTGAAATCACGCTAACTTCCGAAGGAAACAAGCAATCGAGTTGAAACTTGGCACAAGTAGTTGTTATTGATGTATGTCGGATGGTATTGCAAATGGGCCATATCGGTTCACTTTTACGTATAGCCCCCATAAAAACGGACCCCCAGATTTGGCTTGCGGAGCCGCTAAGAGAAGCATATTTCATCCGATTCGGTTGAAATTTGGTACGTGGTGTTAGTATATGGTCTCTAGCAACCATTCCAGAATTGGTCCATATCGGTCCATAATTATATATAGGTGTTAGTATATAGTCTGTAACAACCATGCAAAAATTGGTCTATATCGGTTCATGATTATATATAGCCCCCATATAAACCCATCCCCAAATTTGACCTCCGGAGCTTCTTGAAGGTGCAAAATTCATCCGATCCGGTTGAAATTTGGTACATTTTACTAGTGTATGGCCGATAACAACCATGCCAAAATTGGTCCGTATTGATCTATGTTATATATAGCCCCCAAACAAAACCGATCCCCAATCACAGAAAAATCACGACTGCCACTCGAGCCAAAAATAATAATATATTAATGCCATAGAAAATGTTGTCAAAATTTTATTTCTATAGAAGATTTTGTCAACATTTTATGTATTTAGGAAATTTTATCAACATATAGTGTCTTTACACAATTTTGTCAAAAATTTATTTCTATAAAAAATTTTGTCAAAATTTTGTTTCTATATAAAATTTTGTTAGAATTTTATTTCTGTAGAAAATTTTGTCAAAATGTTATTTCTATAGAAAATTTATGAAGCATTTCATAGTTGGAGAGGAATATTTTGCAAAATCTTCCAAAACATCAAGAATTCTACCAATCTACCAGTAACAAATCTGTCATTTTTTGGTAGACTCGTGTTCATAATTGTATATAGCCCCCATATACGGCGACCCCCATATTTCAATTCTGGATCTATAATTACAGCACAAAAGTTCATATCGGTTCGTAATTATTTCGTCCCTATATATACCGTTAAAAAACGGAATATATGTATACGTATTTAATCGACCTTTCTTTTGTCTACTATATATCCCGCATGGACTAAATTACAATTTAGAAGATGATGTTAAGAAGTTTTAAGATGCCTTGCCATCGGCCGCAATCCAAGTAATTTAATTGTGGATGACCGTCTTTAGTAGAAGTTTCTACGCAATCCATGGTGGAGGGTCATAAGATTCGGCCTAGCCAAACTTACGGCCGTATATACTTGTTTTTTTTTCTAACCTAGACTCCATAACTTCTAATTTAGAATACAGTGTAAGATCCCGTGACATCGGCAAGGGTTACCACAACCCAAGTAATTCGATTATGGATGACACCTTTATTAAAACTTTTTTACGTAATCCATGGTGGAGGGTACATAAAATTCGGCCTTATGGACTTACGGTGGTATTGATTATTGAGCAAAAAAAGGCAATCTGTAGAATCTTTTTTATGATCTGGAAAAGAAGATGTCATGAAATAGCTAGAATTGAGATATTTGTAAATCTGTATACAAAATTTTCAGAACAAGGAGGTCGTGAACCTATTAGAATACCTCTAACTTCTATATATTGGATTTCAGAAAATTTGTTCGGGCTTCGAAATATGCACTTGTGGTCTGATTTCCAAAATTGTTTCGTTGTGAACAGTTCCCAGAATATCTTTTTTAAAATTTTGGATAAAAAAATACATAAAAAATACAGCAATGACCTTTACTTGAATTAGCGAACAACATTCTTCGTCCACTTCACACACACACACAGAAGGAATATGATCACCTCAACAATGTTTCAAGAGCACAATGTTACTTTTTCACGGAAAACATGTAACATGTTTGTCGAAACCATGTTATTTTCTCGCAAATTATGTATCTGATTACGGAAAGCATGTTATGTTTAACGAGAAAAAAAATAATTTTGCGACTTAAAATGCTACATGGTCGTCGTGAAAAAGTAACATGGTGCTCTTGAAATAGGTTTGAGGTGATCATATTCCTTCTCTGGGTGCAGATTGCATGCAAACGGAGTGATATCTGACGTCTCGAGAACACTAGCATATCTAGTGTGCGGTTTAAGTTTAAATGGGGCCATATTTGCTTGGTGTCGTTACAGCCATTGCAATTCTCCCATCGAACATTTGCCATCATAACAGCCTTCTCACGCAGCATGAGCTTGCAGGCAGTCAGGGGCATACCAAAAGATTCTAGTTCCCCTGGAATATGTAAGGTAGTCCCTAGCCTTGCCAACTCATCCGCTTCGCAGTCTCCTGGTATGTTCCTATGGCCAGGCACCCATATTAGGTGAATATTGTACTACTCAGCCATCTCATTGTGAGATTTGCGGCAGTCGATGGCCGTTTTCAAGTTGAGGAACACAGAGTCCAAGGATTTTATTGCAGGTTGACTGTCTGAGTATATATTAATGCCCACATTTTTTGGAACATTACTTCTCAGCCAATTCGCCACCTCTCTTATTGCTAATATTTCAGCCCGAAAAACACTACACACTGAAAAAACAGTGAACCCACCAGGAAAGATAACTTTCGATTAATTTTAGAAAATTTGGAACTTTTTTAGAAAATTTTAACTAAATGGTATTACAAGCGCTGGCATCACTCCGATATGGCAAAAATAAGTAAATATTTTTCGACAAATTCAAGAAAATTTATTAGACATAACTAAATTTGTTCAGTAGTTAAAGAAAATTTTGTAGTTTAGTGACATACGAAGTTCATGATGGACACATTTTTGGTAAAATTTACAAATTTAAAGAAATAATGAACTATTTTGTAAGAAATACGAAATTGGGAAATCTTTATGCTTTATTTGTGTATAACTTTTTCCCGTATTTTAGTTCATTATAGTCTCAAACTTTTTGTCCAATAGGGGACTCGCCAAAGTGTAATCCATTACGTTAGGCACATCTGGCATTAGTTTGAGGACCGAACTGTGACCGTAAGTTTTTTCCGACCACAGCGATAGCTCGCGCAACCGCACAGCCTGACTGGCCAAAATGTCTAAAGGCAATATATGCAGCATGACATTAAGGGAATTTGTTCCTGTCTTGCTGAATGCGCCTGAGATACACAAACACGCCATACGCTGAACTTTGTCTAACCTTGTTGGCTGGTGAAGTGCCGGCCACCAGACTACAATACCATATAGCATTATAGATCTAACCACTGCCGTGTATAGCCAATGCACAATTTTTGGTTTTAGTCCCCACCTTTTTCCTATTGCCTTTTGCACGAGTACAAAGCTACCGTTGCTTTTCTCGGCCTTTCTTCAATATTAAGCTTAAAGTTCAGCTTCCTGTCCAAAATAACGCCAATGTATTTTACACACTCACCAAAGGGAATTTCAATACCCCCTAAGGAAATGGGCCTAACCGTGGGAGTTTTGTGATCTTTGCAGTACATGACTAGTTCTGTCTTTGCAGGATTACCCCAAGACCATTGTCTTTCTCCCATTTATCAGTCATACGGAGGGCCCTCTGAATAATATCTCTGATTGTAGATGGGAATTTTCCCCTGACTGCTAGAGCCACATCATCTGCGTATGCCACCACTTTTATCCTTTCTTTTTCTAGGGTAACCAGAAAAAATACGAATGCAAATTTTGCTTAGCATAGAAGACGCATTTCTCTAATATAAAGTTTTTTTTCTTTGTCCAAAAGTCGATAAACTTTTCACTGAAGTCGTATTGTCCTTATAATTAAGTGATTTCACTTAAAAATGGGTATCATAACATGAAAGAAAAAAATATTTGGGGTAAGGTCAACATGACTTTAATAATTCAGAAAAATTCTTTAAGTTTAATGAAATTGTCTTTAAATTTTTTGTCTTTTTGCATCTTGACTACAAAGCAAAAAATCATTCAAATATAAAACATGTTTTTCAACACTTTATTTTAGAGACGTTTTTTACTTGAAACATAGCATAATTTCAACTGGAAGTCGAGTCTTAATTTGGAAAGTATAGTTGTCGCTAACACGTTTTTAAAGGACTTTGATAGCATATGAAAAAAAGGCTGAAAAAGCGAAAATTTAAAATTAAATTCCTAGAAGCAAGTACACAAAACCCAAATTTAAAAGGGAATTGTGTCTTAAAAGTATCCTTACTTGTTTCTCCGCTTCTTTGGCTCGAAATCAATACCAAAATATTTAAAGTAAAGTCAAAATGTTTGGAACCGGGCATGCTTTTTTTCAGTGCAGAAGAATTTTTCTTCAAAGCTGAACGATTTTGAATTCTATGGCTACACACAAAGAAAAAAAACGTTTGGGAAATGTGTATCGAAAACGTTTTTCTTTTGTTAAAGTTTTTGAATTCCTTAGAAAACTTCAAAAAAAAAAAAACTTTTTTTTTTAATATTTGAAAAACATTATAAAAAAACTTTTGGTGTTTGGTCGAAGCAAGGATTGAACTTACGATTTCGATTCTACGCCCAGGCGAAATGTAAAATTTAAAAAATTTATAAAATCGAATAATTTCTTCTACATTGTTTGTATTACAGAAAAAGGTGCTAAGAACTAAAAAAGACTCGTGGAAGTGAGAAAGATATGAGGGATGATCCAATTAGCCAAAAAGATTTTTTTTCGAGTTAGTCTTTATTTACATCCTGTAAAAGAATAAACATTTAAACAAAAAGTAAAAAGTACTTTTCTTCCCAACAATCTTTCTTACAGCGAAAAGTAAATGGGAAACAATAGTTGTTTGTCTAACATTTCGTTTGGGAGGAAATAATTATTTTTTGCGCAAATACACTGAAAAAAAAGCATGCCCGGTTCCAAAGATTTTGTCTTTACTTTAAAAATTTTGGTATTGATTGAGAAGCGGAGAATACAAGTAAGGATACTTTTAAGACACAATTCTCTTTTAAATTTGGGTTTTGTGTATTTGCTTCTAGGAAGCAAATTTTAATTTTTCGCTTTTTCAGCGTTTTTTCTTCATATGCTATCAAAGTCCTTTAAAAACGAGTTAACGACAACTTTATTTTCAAAATTAAGACTCGACTTCCAGTAGTAATTATGCTATGTTTCAAGTAAAAAGCATCTTTAAAATAAAGTGTTGAAAAACATGTCCTATATTTGACGATTTTTTGCTTTATAGTCAAGATGCAAAAAGACAACAAATTTAAAGACAATTTCATTAAATTTAAAGAATTTTTCTGAATTATTAAAGTCAAATTGACCTTACCCCAAAAAAAATTTCTTTCGTTTTATGATACCCATTTTTAAGTGAAATCACTTAATTATAAGGATAATACGACTTCATTGAAAAGTTTATCGACTTTTGGACAAGGAAAAAAAAAAACTTTATATTAGAGAAATGCGTCTTCTATGCTAAGCAAAATTTGCATTCGTATTTTAAAGATATGAAATCTTTGACCCCACGACAATATTTTTTTCAGTGTAGGCAGCACATCAGTGTACTCGTATTTACCATTCAAAACCTCGAAGGTAATCACATTTGTTAAGATATCTCTTCAAATTATAAGGAAAAAGGTAAGGAGTGAGTGTTATTAATTTTTAGTGGTTGATCGAAACTGGAATTGAACCTATGACCCTTTGTTTATGGAATCCATTGCCTCGTTTTTTCATAACGAACTTTGTTGAAAAACAAAATTTTTACAATAAAAGAAAACTTCGTTGGTCTAAAATTTTGTCTCCTAGAAATAGAAAATATATTACCCAAATATAACACCCAAAATTTATAAGCGCCATTAATTAGTTTCCAAATAAATATTAACAACTAAAATATTAAATAACTCCCTGAAAACTCAAAGTAGCTAACGATACCAGTCGATCACATTGACTATTTTATCCCTTCGCTTATGTTTACATTCTAATGTGGCACACTTCAAAATCTTCTATGATGGTCTTTGCTGTTTTCATTTATTTTCTTGTTCTATGATTTTCAATTAACGAGTACATAAATCCCGGCAATATTTTATGTTTCGCCGCACAAAGAGTACGGAAAAACTATAACATTAAAGTAATTAATTAAGACGAGAAAAAAACATTTTTTTCTCACAACCAAAAACTCGTACCTTTTCATAAAATATTTAAATGGGATAAACTTTCTAACGCTCTTTTAACTAATCTTGAATGTCACAGGAGGAAATTCCAATAACGTTTACGTTCGTGTTACTCCTGCAATATGAGATTCTTTGGGGAAATCTGTTGTATGTATTTAATGGTTTAATTTTTTTACAGGCTAGACTTTGGAAGAACGGAATAACCTCTAATTTAATTTGAGAATCTGGTAGCATATCTGTTGAATATATTTAATGATTTAATTTCTAGCCTTTAGCTGGACTTGGAAAGAAAGAAGATTGTTGTGAGCGAGTCCAAGATGTAATCGTTAACATCGACTACAATGAAACCTCTTTGACTACCGAAGGCTTTTGGATGAGCTAATTTCATCCGATTCGGTTGATATTCGGTGCGTGATGCCAGTATGTACTCTCCATGTCAAAATTGGAACATTTTTGATTTGGTTTATGGAGCCTTCTGGTGTATTATGTCAGTGTATGGTATGTACACGGATGAAAAAGACTGTTTTTCATATGTTTGGCTATAAACATTATATGTTTGGAACACAAATTTTTAAACACAATATTTTTGAGTGCAAGCATATAATGTTCATAAACTAGCATAACATGTTTGGGACATATATGTTAATATGTTAGAACATATTATGTTTGGGACATAAAATGTTTGTAAATATAATATGCTTGGATGCAAACATATATTAATTTAGAAATAGCCTATAAACATATATGTGTTTAGTAGCTTGGAGCGCTATTTAACAGGGAGCGATATTGAATTAAGTTGGTGGTTGTTGCTTGTTATTACAAAATTACCATTTTATTTTTCCTTGGGCAATTGATCAGCTACTTCTTTGATCCTTACAAACTGTGTGGTCCGCTGTTCGAATCCCCGTCCGGCAAAAGGTAAAATTAAAATAAAAAAATCATACAATTGAATAATTTCTTCTACAATGTTTGTATTACAGAAAAAGGTGCTAAGAACTAAAAAATCTCGTGGAAGTGAGAAAGATGTGGGGGAATATACAATTGGGCAGAAACAAAATTTTGAGCATTCAGGTCGAAAACCTATGTTGTTAGCACCTATATTACCTGTTTATTTTCATAATTCATTATGATTGTAAATATATAAATAAATAAATAAAATTTTGAGCACAATATTGTTTGGGAGAATTTTTTTAAGCATATAATATTTTTGGGTGCAAAATGCTTCCAAACATATTATATGTTCACATAATAACATATTGTTTTTTGGAAGACAACATTATTGAATTTGGATGCAAAAATACAAAATGTTTGGAACTAAGACTACCCAAACATATATTGTTTAGACCAATATGCTTTCAAACATATTATATATTGGAAGAGATCAAACATATAAATGTTTGGGCAATACCCAAAAATGTATATGCTTGAAGCAAAATATGTTTGGGAGTATATGTTACAGAAGCGATTTTTTGTGAGCGTGTAGTTACCATGCATAAATGGGACCATATTGGTTCATAATTATGTAGAGTCATCCCAGCAAAACAAAAGTGGAAGTTCTTGCTATGTCATTACTTTTATTGTAAGCAACATTTTCGATACCATATCAAATCCTTCCGATTTTTTTAATTGAAATGTCTTCAATCACGAAAATGATAGTTTCAATCACCCATTTTGATTGAAAACCAACACGATTTTCAATTAAAAATTTAATTGACTTTTGTCACGGAATCAATTAATTGTGTGATTGAATCAATTAAAAACGTGATTGATTTTTAACATAAAATTCAATCACAGTTTTAATTGAATCAATTAAAATTTTAATTAATTTCGCGACAAAAATCAATCAACTATTTGATTCATTCAATTAAATAATTAATTGAAATTGGCTATAAATTTCAATCAAAAAATTTACATATTGCGACCCCAAAATCGTATTTAATTTTATTTGAAATAAAAGAAAATATGTGTTTCGTATAAAACATATTTAATATTTTATTATTTTTTTAATTATGCAATAGACAAATAAATTTGGTTCTTGTCATTTGTGGTTTGTTCTAACATAACTTACAAATACAATTACATAAATTATATAAATCATTATCTTCCTTATAATAATAACCATGTTAGCATGGTCCTTCTAATATGTAGATGCGCCTAGATTTCCAATAAATCAGCAGCCTGTAAGCTAAATTAGTATTTCTGAAAGTAAACAGAATAATTCGAATTTAATTTTGTTAAATTAAAAGTTAATTTTGTTAAACATTACCTGCATAGAATATCAAGTTCAATTCTTAGTTCCAGGTTGCAGATTTATAATCTTCTTTTGCAGTTGTAGTCTCTTAGCATAAAAAGGTGTATTAAGGAGCTCGGTAATTTAATTTTAGTAACAATTCCTTACCAAAATTTCCGCACATTGAAATCGTCTATTAAAATTTGAACCAATCATAGACAAAAATAATGGGAAAGCAATGTAATATTTGGTATTATATTGATGATACTTTGAAAATTCTAAAAATTGAAAAAATATATAAATGGGAAATACATATTTTTATTATTTTCGGATATTTTTCATATTTTTAAATACATAATTCAGCTCATTAGTTTATATATCAGATATACTGCTCTCTACTTGGGTTCAAACTGAAAAAGGCAGGTAAAACAAAAATACAATTTAATGCCAACGCCACTTCGTAACTTCAAGGTGAATCTTCCAACAAACCCATACCGCTCTTGGTTTTAAGAAACTAGGAGTGAAAAAAAACTATAATTTTAAAAGATCAATACGGTACCCACTTTTTTGTTGCAAACATATTCTTACATATTTGATAAAATGATGGAGTTGATGGGATTTATTTATTTCAACCCTTTGCTATGATTTGTTGTTGCGTTCCAAATTCAATTAAGTGTTTAATTGAAACAAGTATATACGGCCGTAAGTTCGGCCAGGCCGAAGCTTATGTACCCTCCATCATGGATTGCGTAGAAACTTCTTCTAAACACTGCCATCTACAATCGAATTACTTAAGTTGCTGTAACGCTTGCCGATGGCAATGTATCTTAAAACCTCTTAACACCATCTTCTAAATTGTATGTAAGTCCATACGTGGTATATATTAAATCAAAAAAGATCGATCCAATACGTATATAATTCAGTGTGAGAAAGTAGACATAAAATTTTAATAAAATTTTCTACAGAAATAAAATTTTAACAAAATTTTCTATAGAAATAAAATTTTCACAAAATTTTCTATAGAAATAAAAATTTTGACAAAATTTTCTATAGAAAGAAAATTTTGACAAAAATTTCTACAGAAATAAAATTTTAACAAAATTTTCTATAGAAATAAAATCTTGGTAGATTATTTTTGGCTCGAGTGGCAACCATGAGCCACCGTGGTGCAATGGTTAGCATGCCCGCCTTGCATACACAAGGTCGTGGGTTCGATTCCTGCTTCGACCGAACACCAAAAAGTTTTTCAGCGGTGGATTATCCCACCTCAGTAATGCTGGTGACATATCTGAGGGTTTCAAAGCTTCTCTAAGTGGTTTCACTGCTATGTGGAACGCCGTTCGGACTCGGCTATAAAAAGGAGGTCCCTTGTCATTGAGCTTAACATGGAATCGGGCAGCACTCAGTGATAAGAGAGAAGTTCACCACTGTGGTATCACAATGGACAGAATAGTCTAAGTGAGCCTGATACATCGGGCTGCCACATAACCTAACCTAACCTAACCTAACCATGATTATGAACAGAATAAAATTTGAACAAAATTTTCTATAGAAATAAAATTTTGACAATGATGAAAATTTTATTATGAACCGAATAAAATTTTAACAAAATTTTCTCTAGAAATAAAATTTTGACAAAATTTTCTATAGAAATAAAATTTTGGTAGATTATTTTTGGCTCTAGTGGCAACCATGATTATGAACCGATATGGACCAATTTTTGTGTGATTGGACCAATTTTGGTATGGTTGTTAGCGACCATATACTAACACCACGTTCCTAATTTGAACCGGATCGGATGAATTTTGCTCCTCCAAGAGGCTCCGGAGGTCAAATCTGGAGAACATTTTATATGGGGGCTATATATAATTATGGATCGATGTGGACCAATTTTTGCATGGTTGTTAGAGACCATATACCAACATCATGTACCAAATTCCAGCCGGATCGGATGAAATTTGCTTCTCTTTGAGGCTCCGCAAACCAAATCTGGGGAACGGTTTATATGGCGACTATATATAAATATGGACCTATGTGGACCAATTTTTGCATGATTGTTAGAGACCATATACCAACACCATGTACCAAATTTCAGCCGGATCGGATGAAATATGCTTCTCTTAGAGGCTCCACTAGCAAAATCTGGGGATCGGTTGATATGGGGGCTATATATAATTAAGGACCGATATGGACCAATTTTTGCATGATTGTTAGAGACCATATACCAACACCATGTACCAAATTTCAGCCGGATCGGATGAAATATGCTTCTGTTAGAGGTTCCACAAGTTCCCTCCACCATATGTTAGGATGGGGGGTATATTAACTTTGTCATTCCGTTTGTAACACATCGAAATATTGCTCTAAGACCCCATAAAGTATATATATACTGGGTCGTGTTGAAATTCTGAGTCGATCTAAGCATGTTCGTCCGTCTGTTGAAATCACGGTAACTTCCGAACGAAACAAGCTATCGACTTGAAACTTGGCACAAGTAGTTGTTATTGATGTAGGTGGGATGGTATTGCAAATGGGCCATATCGGACCACTTCTGCGTATAGCCCCCATATAAACCGACGCTCAGATTTGGCTTGCGGAGCCTCTTAGAGGAGCAAAATTAATCCGATCTAGTTGAAATTTGGTACATGGTGTTATTATATGGTATCTAACAACCATGCTAAAATTGGTCCACATCGGTCCATAATTATATATAGCTCCCATATAAACCGATCACCAGATTTGGCTTGCGGAGCCTCTAAGAGAAGCAAATCTCATCCGATCCGGCTGAAAGTTGGTACATGGTGCACGTATATGGTATTTAACATCTATGCAGGAATTGGTCTATATCGGTCCATAATTACATGTGTAACCCCCATTTAAACCGATCCCCATATTAGACCTCCGGAGCTCTTGGAGGAGCAAAATTCATCCGATCCGGATGAAATTTGGTATATGGTGTCAGTATATGGTCTCTAACAACCATGCAAAAATTGGTCTATACCGATCTTAATTATATGTAACCCTTATTTAAACCGATCCCCACATTAGACCTCCGGAGCTCTTGGAGGAGCAAAATTCATCCGATCCGGTTGAAATTTGGTACGTGGTGAAATTTTGGTATATTGCGCTAATATATGGCCGCTAACCACCATGCCAAAATTGGTTCATATCGGTCTATAGTTATATATAGCCGATCCCCAAAAATAATCTACCAAAATTTTATTTCTATAGAAAGCTTTGTCAAAATTTTATTACTATAGAAAATTTTGTCAAAATTGTATTACTATTCAAAATTTTGTCAAGATTTTATTAGTATAGAAAATTTTGTCAACATTTTATTTCTATAGAAAATTTTCAGAAAATTGTATTTCTATAGAAAATTTTGTCAAAATTTTATTTCTATAGAAATTTATGTCACACTGAAATATATACGTATTCAATCGGCCTTTCTTGGTTTAAAATATACCCCCTTTGGACTAACTTACAATTGAGAAGATGGTGTTAAGAAGTTTTATGATACCTTGCTATCGGCAAGTGTTACCGCAACCCAAGTAATTCGATTGTGGATGACAGTCTTTAGTACAAGTTTCTATGCAATCCATGGTGGAGGGTACATAAGATTCGGCCTGGCCGAACTTACGGCCGTATATACTTGTTTTAATAAAACTTTGACCAAATTTCCTATGGAAACGCAAATTGGCAAAAATTTCTTTAGAAATAAAATTTTGGCAAGAATTTCTATAGAAATAAAATTTTGGCAAAATTTTCCATAGAAATTAAATTTTGGCAAAATTTTCTATAGAATTACAATGTTGGCAAATTTTTCGTATAAATTAAATATATATTAAATAAAATTTCCTATGGAAACGCAAATTGGCAAAATTTCTTTAGAAATAAAATTTTGGCAAGAATTTCTATAGAAATAAAATTTTGGCAAAATTTTCCATAGAAATAAAATTTTGGCAAAATTTTCTATAGAATTAAAATGTTGGCAAATTTTTCGTATAAATTAAATATTTGGCAAAATTTTCTATAGAAATAAAATTTTTGCAAAATTTTCTAAAGAAATAAAATTTTGACAAAAATTTTCAATAGAAATAAAATTTTGGTAAAATTTTCCATAGAAATAACATTTTGACTAAATTTCCTATAGAAATAAGATTTTACAAAATTATCCATAGAAAAAAAAAATTGACTAAATTTCCTATAGAAATAAGATTTTGCATATTTTTCAGTTGAGAGATTATAACCTTTTTCTTTTAATTCGTACAATGGCAAAGTTATTTTCATTATGATCTTAATATCATAGACGACAACCATTTTGTGTTTAAAAGCACTATGTTTACAGGGTGAATATAGTTGCGGTAACAGCATCTGCATATGTCATAATCTTTAAGCCTATTTTTACCATATGTTTCCCATGTGCGTTATATCCACCCAGCAAAAAAATTGGAAGTTGTTCCACAAACATTTCTTTTAAAGCCCATCCCAGAATCCCCCATCGAGTTTTTTCAACTTCCGATGCAGTCCTTTTGGACAAGTCCACAAACAATTTTGGGATCCCCCAATAATTTTTTTCACTTCCGATGCAGTCCTTTTGGACAAGTGCACAAACACTTCTTCTAAAGCACATCTTGGGATCCCCCAATGATTTTTTTCTACTTCCGATGCAGTCCTTGTGGACAAGTATTAGAAAGAAAGCAATCAGGATATTTTAAGTGCAAATTTTTTACAATTAAATTAAAAAAAAAAATAGAAAACTAATAAAAAACTAAAAAAATAGAAATTAATAAAAAAAGTAAAAAAATAAATAAAAAAAAAATAATTTCATCCCCGCTGGGATTTGAACCTGTGCCGTTTGTCTTTTTCGCTTCCATGGAAGTTCTTTTGAGAAGGTTTTGCAGATTACGAGAATTTTTAATTTTTTTTTTTTTGATTTTTAATGGAAAAATTATATTTATATGAAAATATATGCCGAAAATAAAAAATAAAAACGATGCATGACATAAAAAAAAATATTTTTTTAGAAAAATATTTGATAAAAAAATGCCCTTGGTGAGATGTGAACCTGCGTTTCTTATTTTTTCGTTCATACTAATAAAGAACATCTCGAGAAGCAATTAGAATGTTATTCCTTGGTGTCGTATTACGATCATATCACAAACAATTGACCTTTCGACGCCTTATGTTCAATGGCGTTTGTGGCTGAGTGTGCTAAGGCGTTCTGTTATGGTGCCAGCAAAACCAGGTTCAACCCCTGGTTGGAGCGAACAAATTTTTCAAATTGTAAAAATTAGATAAAGGGAAAATAATTGTGTAATAAAACATATGGATGAAAAAAAGTGAAATTGGTTGAAAAAAAATTGTTTTTTTTCACTTTTTAAATTTCTTCATTCAAATTAACTTCCGGGGCACAACTTTTAAGCAATGCAAAGGATCCAAAAAGGGAGTACTTCCGTCCTATGACAAGCCCATGTAAAATTCATTGGAGATGATCCAAGTTTGCACTACCTCCGGATCACAGATTGGGGATCCAAACTACTTTTTTGGAAGCTCTTTTTTTGCTGGGCAATTAAAGGCCTTAATTCTTGTCTGTTCATTGCCATGGGAATTTCGCAATTCCTAAGGTTCTTTTCGTCTAAATCAATTTAGTTTGTCGTATCCGTCCGCAGAGACCCAACACCATCATATTTGATATGAGTACTGTAAAGATATCTAACATGTACGACTCTCGTATTCCTAGTTCATTCCAATAAATACCGCTACTAGTTCCTTCGTTCATTTTAGATCCATCTGAGAGGTGTACTCATTAGCATAAAATTAGCTCCAAAGCAAATTAGCTTCAAAGCAAAAGAGCTTTTGTTTAAAATTTCGTGCCGCAGAGAAGAAAACTCGTCTCTGAATATATGGGGTGGGGTATTGGAAATGTTTTGCATAGGTGATGTTTCGTATAAATCAAATTTATTGAGGTGACCGGATTTAATTTGCCCGTAATCAATTTTCATCTTTAAACACTGAGTTGTACTAAATCCTAGTCTATATTAAATTTACGAAAATTTCTCCTAAACATTAAAAATCTTATAAATGTCTTTAATATGTCCAAATAAAAAGGAGTGTAATTGATTTCCCATATACATCAACTTTGAACATAATTAATGGGTCTGCTATAGACTGTCCATTGAAATCATATCCCAATACTGTCTTATGTTGTACATCTTTCCAACATTTCAACTTTTCCTGTCAATTCTATCCAATTTGTAGGCCACATTACTTAGATATATATCTCCCATCAATGTTTCTTCTACTCATCCACCCACCCACACGTGTACATTAAAACCACTTTATGATGGATTATTGAAAAAGTTATTAAACTTGTGTTCATTTTTTTCCCCGCGGTGATGTGGTCTAAACAATAAACAACAAGTATGAGTGCATATGTATTGGACTTGAAATGTATGAGTGTTTTGGTATAGTATATATGTGTGTACAGAGTCCTTTGAAATATTTCAAATTATATTTATCACTAACTCCATCGGATTTTGTATGATGATGGCTGTAAGTAATTGTGAATAAGGATTTTTTTTTTCAATTAGTAAATTGATTAATTTGTGGTTGTTGCCTTTTTGACCGTCACCGTGATACTGGCAGTGTTGCATCACGTTCAAAAAGTGGATGAAACAACGGTAGTTTAGTGCTATGTTACTGAGTGCTGCCCTATTGTATGTTAAGCTCAATGAGAAGGGACCTCCTTTTTATCGCCGAGTCCGAACGGCATTTCATATTGCAGTGAATCCTCTTAGAGAAGCTTTGAAACATTCAGAAACGTCACCAGCATTACTGAGAGGGGATAACCCACCGCTGAACAACTTTTTGGTGTTTGGGTTTGTATGCAAGGCGGGCATGCTAATTATTACAGCACGGTGGTAACATCACAAAAAATTATCCGAAAAGTGAAGATCTGATTTGATCGAAATCCACACCGCAGTGGTAGGAAACTTGCTATATGGAAACCTGGAGCGATTTTCGAACATATCCTGCTGGCAGACAAAAACAAGTATGGAAAGTCTAAAGTCGGGCGGGGCCGACTATATTATACCCTGCACCACTTTGTAGATCTAAATTTTCGATACTATATCACATCGGTCAAATGTGTTGGGGGCTATTATAAAGATTTCTCCCAAATACATACATTTAAATATCAATCGATCTATAGTAACGTTGTGTTCCACCCTAATGCACTAGGGTGGAACACAATGTTAGTAAAAACAAGTAAGGAAAGTCTAAAGTCGGGCGGTGCCGACTATATTATACCCTGCACCACTTTGTAGATCTAAATTTTCGATACCATATCACATCCGTCAAATGTGTTGGGGCTATGTAAAAAGGTTTGTCCCAAATACATACATTTAAATATCACTCGATCTGGAAGAATTTGGTAGACTTCTACAAAATCTATAGACTCAAAATTTAAGTCGGCTAATGCACCAGGGTGGAACACAATGTTAGTAAAAAACAAGAATATACGGCCGTAAGTTCGGCCAGGCCGAATCTTATGTACCCTCCACCATGGATTGCGTAGGAACTTCTACTAAAGGCTGTCATCCACAATCGAATTACTTGGGTTGCGATAACACTTGCCGATGGCAAGGTATCGTAAAACTTTTTAACACTGTCTTCTAAATTGTAAGTTAGCCCACACGGATGAAAAAGACTGTTTTTCATATGTTTGGCTATAAACATTATATGTTTGGAAAACAAATTTTTAAACACAATATTTTTGAGTGCAAGCATATAATGTTCATAAACTAGCATAACATGTTTGGGACATATATGTTAATATGTTAGAACATATTATGTTTGGGACATAAAATGTTTGTAAATATAATATGCTTGGATGCAAACATATATTAATTTAGAAATAGCCTATAAACATATATGTGTTTAGTAGCTTGGAGCGATATTGAATTAAGTTGGTGGTTGTTGCTTGTTATTACAAAATTAACAAAAATTTTTTTTCCTTGAGCTACTTCTTTGATCCTTACAAACTGTGTGGTCCGCTGTTCGAATCCCCGTCCGGCAAAAGGTAAAATTAAAATAAAAAAAATCATATAATTGAATAATTTCTTCTACAATGTTTGTATTACAGAAAAAGGTGCTAAGAACTAAAAAATCTCGTGGAAGTGAGAAAGATGTGGGGGAATATACAATTGGGCAGAAACAAAATTTTGAGCATTCAGGTCGAAAACCTATGTTGTTAGCACCTATATTACCTGTTTATTTTCATAATTCATTATGATTGTAAATATATAAATAAATAAATAAAATTTTGAGCACAATATTGTTTGGGAGAATTTTTTTTAAGCATATAATATTTTTGGGTGCAAAATGCTTCCAAACATATTATATGTTCACATAATAACATATTGTTTTTTGGAAGACAACATTATTGAATTTGGATGCAAAAATACAAAATGTTTCGAACTTAGACTACCCAAACATATATTGTTTAGACCAATATGCTTTCAAACATATTATATATTGGAAGAGATCAAACATATAAATGTTTGGGCAATACCCAGAAATGTATATGCTTGAAGCTAAATATGTTTGGGAGTATATGTTACAGAAGCGATTTTTTGTGAGCGTGCATACGGGGTATATATTAAACAAAAAAGGCCGATTAAATACGTATATAATCTAGTTTGACAAAATTTTCTATAGAAATAAAAATTTGACAAAATTTTCTATAGAAATAAAAACTTGACAACATTTTCTATAGAAATAAAATGTTGACAATTTTGACAAAAATGTCTATAGAAATAAAATGTTGACAAAATTTTGTATAGAAATAAAATGTTGACAAAATTTTCTACAGAAATAAATTTTTTACAAAATTTTCTATAGAAATAAAATTTTGACAAACATTTCTATAGAAATAAACTTTTGACAAAACTTTCTATAGAAATGAAATTTTAACAAAACTTTCTATAGTAATAAAATTTGACAAAATTTTCTACGGAAATAAAGTTTTGGTAGATTACAAAATTTTCTATAGAAATAAAATTTTGACAAAATTTTCTATGGAAATAAAATTTTGACAAACATTTGTATAGAAATAAACTTTTGACAAAACTTTCTATAGAAATGAAATTTTGACAAAACTTTCTATAGTAATAAAATTTGACAAAATTTTCTATGGAAATAAAGTTTTGGTAGATTATTTTTGGCGATATGGACCAATTTTTGTGTAGTAAGTCATCGGCTATATATAACTAAAGACCGATATGGACCAATTTTTACATGGCTGTTAGAGGCCATATGTTGACAAAATGTACCAAATTTCAACCGTATCGGATGACTTTTGCTCCTCCAAGAGGTTCCGGACGTCAAATCTGGGGACGGTTTATATGGGAACTATATATAATTATGGACCGATATGGACCAATTTTTGCATGGTTGTTAGAGACCATATACTAACACCATGTACCAAATTTCAACTGGATCGGATGAATTTTGCTCTTCCAAGAGGCTCCGGAGGTCAAATCTGGGGATCGGTTTATATGGGGGCTATATATAATTATGGACCGATATGGACCAATTTTTGCATGGTTGTTAGAGACCATATACTAACATCAGGTACCAAATTTCAATCGGATCGGATGAATTTTGCCCCTCCAAGAGGCTCCGGAGGTCAAATCTGGGGATCGGTTTATATGGGGGCTATATATAATTATGGACCGATATGGACCAATTTTTGCATGGTTGTTAAAAACCGTATACTAAGACCACGTACTAAATTTCAACCGGATCGGATGAATTTTGCTCCTCCAAGAGGCTCCGGTGGTCAAATCTGGGGATCGGTTTATATGGGGGCATATATAATTATGGACCGATATGGACCAATTTTTGCATGGTTGTTAGAGGCCGTATACTAACATCAGGTACCAAATTTCAACCGGATCGGATGAATTTTGCTCCTCCAAAAGTCTCCGGAGGTCAAATCTGGGGATCGGTTTATATGGGGGCTATATATAATTATGGACCGATATGGACCAATTTTTGCATGGTTGTTAGAGACCATATACTAACATCAGGTACCAAATTTCAATCGGATCGGATGAATTTTGCCCCTCCAAGAGGCTCCGGAGGTCAAATCTGGGGATCGGTTTATATGGGGGCTATATATAATTATGGACCGATATGGACCAATTTTTGCATGGTTGTTAGAGACCGTATACTAAGACCACGTACCAAATTTCAACCGGAGCGGATGAATTTTGCTGCTCCGGGAGGCTCCCCAAGCCAAATTTGGGGATCGGTTTATATGGGGGCTATACGTAAACGTGGTCCGATATGGCCCATTTTCAATACCATCCGACCTACATCAATAACAACTACTTGTGCCAAGTTTCAAGTCGATAGCTTGTTTCGTTCGGAAGTTAGCGTGATTTCCACAGACGGACGGACAGCCGGACAGACGGACGGACGGACAGACGGACAGACGGACGGACGGACGGACATGCTTAGATCGACTCAGAATTTCACTACGACCCAGAATATATATACTTTATGGGGTCTTAGAGCAATATTTCGATGTGTTACAAACGGAATGACAAAGTTAATATACCCCCATCCTATGGTGGAGGGTATAACAAGTAAGGAAAGTCTAAAGTCGGGCGGGGCCGACTACACGCAAAGAAAAAAAACGTTTGGAAAACGTTTTTCTTTTGTTAGAGTTTTTTGAATTGCTTCGAAAATTTTAAACTTTTATCACCAAAAAAATTCGTTTGTTAAAAAATTATTATTTTTTCAATAAAAAAAGTTATTTTTGAAACCACAACACAGTCCATTTCGTTTATATCAAACACTGTTCTTTTCTGACTTTAGGTCTTTAATAAGACACATTTTACAGTTCAAAATTTAATATAGGACAATGTAATGTTCAACATTTTTTCGGAATCTTCCGAACATATCTGGAATATATGTAAAAAAAAAAAAAAAAACAAAAAAAAACTTTGGCCGAAGCAGGGATCGAACCCACGACCCTTGGCATGAAAGTCAGACGTAGCAACCACTGCTCCACGGTGCCAAACTAAATGTTTGTTTCTGTTAAATAAACTTTGTTTATTCGGTTCGTGGGCGCCGCAAGCTATGCTATATAAATATAACTTATATGGATAATTATCTATTGATGGCCATAACAGGTACATAGCTCAGTGGGTAGTGTGTTGGCTTACAAAGTGCATGGTCCACGGTTCGATTCTCCGTCCAGGCGAAAGGTAAAAAAAATTTTAAAAATTTATAAAATCGTATAATTTCTTCTACATTGTTGGTATTACAGGAAAAGGTGTTAAGAACTAAAAAACCTCGTGGATGTGAGAAAGATGTGAGGGAAAATGCAATTAGCAAGAAAACAATTTTTTTTGAGTTAGTCTTTATGAAATTGTTTTTACATCCTGGAAAAAAATAAACGTTTATCACAAAAAGTATATACTTTTCTTCCAAATACACTTCCTTATAGCGAAAAGCAAATGAGAAACGAACTTTGTTTGTCTAAAATTTCGTTTGGGAGGAATGAATTATTTCGTTGTGTGTATATTATACCCTGCACCACTTTGTAGATCTTAATTTTTGATACCATATCACATCCGTAAATGTGTTGGGGGCTATATATAAAGGTTTGTCCCAAATACATACATTTAAATATCACTCGATTTGGACTGAATTTGATAGACTTTTACAAAATCTATAGACTCAAAATTTAAGTTGGCTAATGCACTAGGGTGGAACACAATTTTAGTAAAAAATATGGGAAACATTTAAATCTGAAGCAATTTTAAGGAAACTTCGCAAAAGTTTATTTATGATTTATCGCTCGATATATATGTATTAGAAGTTCAGGAAAATTAGAGTTATTTTTACAACTTTTCGACTAAGCAGAGGCGATTTAACAAGGAAAATGTTGGTATTTTGACCATTTTTGTCGAAATCAGAAAACATATATATGGGAGATATATCTAAATCTGAACCGATTTCAACCAAATTTGGCGCGCATAGCAACAATGCTAATTCTACTCCCTGTGCAAAATTTCAACTAAATCAGAGTTAAAAATTGGCCTCTGTGGACATATGAGTGTAAATCGGGCGAAAGCTATATATGGGAGCTATATCTAAATCTGAACCGATTTCAACCAAATTTGGCACGCATAGCTACAATGCTAATTTTACTCCCTGTGCAAAATTTCAACTAAATCGGACCAAAAAATTGGCCTCTGTGGTCATATGAGTGTAAATCGGGCGAAAGCTATATATGGGAGATATATCTAAATCTGAACCGATTTCAACCAAATTTGGCGCGCATAGCAACAATGCTAATTCTACTCCCTGTGCAAAATTTCAACTAAATCAGAGTTAAAAATTGGCCTCTGTGGACATATGAGTGTAAATCGGGCGAAAGCTATATATGGGAGCTATATCTAAATCTGAACCGATTTCAACCAAATTTGGCACGCATAGCTACAATGCTAATTTTACTCCCTGTGCAAAATTTCAACTAAATCGGACCAAAAAATTGGCCTCTGTGGTCATATGAGTGTAAATCGGGCGAAAGCTATATATGGGAGATATATCTAAATCTGAACCGATTTCAACCAAATTTGGCGCGCATAGCAACAATGCTAATTCTACTCCCTGTGCAAAATTTCAACTAAATCAGAGTTAAAAATTGGCCTCTGTGGACATATGAGTGTAAATCGGGCGAAAGCTATATATGGGAGCTATATCTAAATCTGAACCGATTTCAACCAAATTTGGCACGCATAGCTACAATGCTAATTTTACTCCTTGTGCAAAATTTCAACTAAATCAGACCAAAAAATTGGCCTCTGTGGTCATATGAGTGTAAATCGGGCGAAAGCTATATATGGGAGCTATATCTAAATCTGAACCGATTTCAACCAAATTTGGCACGCATAGCTACAATGCTAATTCTACTCCATGTGCAAAATTTCAACCAAATTGGGGAAAACTCTGGCTTCTGGGACCGTATTAGTCCATATCGGGCGAAAGATATATATGGGAGCTATATCTATATCTGAACCGATTTCAATAAAATTTGGCACACTTGACTATAGTACTAATTGTTCTTCTTGTGCAAAATTTTAAGCTAAGTAGGGTAAAACTCTGGCTTCTGGGGCCATATAAGTCCATATCGGGCGAAATATATATATGGGAGCTATATCTAAATCTGAACCGATTTCTTCCAAAATCAATACGGTTCTATTCTGACCCAAATTAGGAACGTGCGCAAAATTTGAAGGCGATTGGACTTAAATTGCGACCTAGACGTTGATCACAAAAATGTGTTCACAGACAGACGGACGGACGGACAGACGGACATGGACCCACGGACGTTTCAGGGACTCACCCTGAACATTATTGCCAAAGACACCATGTGTCTATCTCGTCTCCTTCTGGGTGTTGCAAACATATGCACTAATTTATAATACCCTGTTCCACAGTGTGGCGCAGGGTATACAAAAATGTCAAGACGATAACGGCACTATTAAAAGACGTTACGTGATTACAACGGACAGACTCATTTCCATGTATTCTCATGACGAAAAAAACAAGTAAAGGGTGATTTGTTAAGAGCTTGATAACTTTTTTAAAAAAAAAAACGCATAAAATTTGCAAAATCTCATCGGTTCTTTATTTGAAACGTTAGATTGGTCCATGACATTTACTTTTTGAAGATAATTTCATTTAAATGTTGACCGCGGCTGCGTCTTAGGTGGTCCATTCGGAAAGTCCAATTTTGGGCAACTTTTTCGAGCATTTCGGCCGGAATAGCCCGAATTTCTTCGGAAATGTTGTCTTCCAAAGCTGGAATAGTTGCTGGCTTATTTCTGTAGACTTTAGACTTGACGTAGCCCCACAAAAAATAGTCTAAAGGCGTCAAATCGCATGATCTTGGCGGCCAACTTACCGGTCCATTTCTTGAGATGAATTGTTCTCCGAAGTTTTCCCTCAAAATGGCCATAGAATCGCGAGCTGTGTGGCATGTAGCGCCATCTTGTTGAAACCACATGTCAACCAAGTTCAGTTCTTCCATTTTTGGCAACAAAAAGTTTGTTAGCATCGAACGATAGCGATCGCCATTCACCGTAACGTTGCGTCCAACAGCATCTTTGAAAAAATACGGTCCAATGATTCCACCAGCGTACAAACCACACCAAACAGTGCAGTTTTCGGGATGCATGGGCAGTTCTTGAACGGCTTCTGGTTGCTCTTCACTCCAAATGCGGCAATTTTGCTTATTTACGTAGCCATTCAACCAGAAATGAGCCTCATCGCTGAACAAAATTTGTCGATAAAAAAGCGGATTTTCTGCCAACTTTTCTAGGTAATAAAATTCAATGATTTGCAAGCGTTGCTCGTTAGTAAGTCTATTCATGATGAAATGTCAAAGCATACTGAGCATCTTTCTCTTTGACACCATGTCTGAAATCCCACGTGATCTGTCAAATACTAATGCATGAAAATCCTAACCTCAAAAGAATCACCCTTTATATGGGAGCTATATTTAAATCTGAACCGATTTCTTCCAAAATCAATAGGGTTCTATTCTGAGCCAAAACAAATACTTGTGCCAAATTTGAAGTCGATTGGACTAAAACTGCGACCTAGACTTTGATTACAAAAATGTGTTCACGGACAGACGGACATAGATATATCGACTGAGGAGCCCACCCTGAGCATTTTCGCCAAAGACACCATGTGTCTATCTTGTCTCCTTCTGGGTGTTGCAAACATATGCACTAATTTATAATACCCTGTTCCACAGTGTGGCGCAGGGTATACAAAAATGTCAAGACGATAACGGCACTATTAAAAGACGTTACGTGATTACAACGGACAGACAAAATTTCTCCTTGATCAGGAATAAATACTTTATATAATCGGAAATCGAAAAGGCAAATGGCAAACTTATTATACCCCCCATCATTGTTGGTGCACGGACCAAAAAGATTGTTTTGATATGTTTGGGTGTAAAAATTATATGTTTGGAAATTAAAATTTTTAAACACAAAATTTTTAAGTGCAAGCATACAATGTTCATAAACTAGCATCACATGTTTGGGACATATATGTTAATATGTTAGAACATATTATGTTTGGGACATAAAATGTTTGTAAATATAACATACTTAGATGCAAACATATATTAATTTAGAAATAGCCTATAAACATATATTTGTTTAGAAATAGAGACTTAGAGAGTATGCTGCAAGTAAAATAATTGAAGTAACCAATTGGCGCCTTAAAAATATATATACACAAGGAAAATTTCATTAAAATTTTTTCCTACCTGTGTATGCCTAACGTGAAAAATAATATGTTTGAACAATACAAACAATATTTTGTTTGGACCAATCGTGAAAATATATATGCTTGAAGCAAAATGTGTTTGGGGTGTATGTGACAGAAGCGATTGTTTTTTAGAGTGTGGGCTTAAAATCGTGCTACCGCGATTTGTTAATAATACAATTGGTTTCAATGTACTAACGTAAGTTTCATTGTATTAACGTACATTTTCGGAGCATTAGCGTAACTTTTCATTGTATTAATGAACGTTAGTCAACTAACGTCAATCATTAATATTGTGCTTGTTTTTCCAGGCAGACAGACGTGAAAAACTGTCCTGATATTCAAACAGACAAAACTGAGCCAGAATTTCTCCACGGTCCCTAAACCAAAAATTTGTTGTTTCGATTTCTCAATTCCGTGACTGCAGACTGTCTGCAACACGTATGCATGTATGTTAGGTGTCAGCTAAATATGTGGATGCTGCTAAATTGATGTTGTGGCATGTTTGATATCTTAAAGTTCGTTCATGTGTTTTTGTTGTTGCTGCTGCTGCTGTTCTTGCTTTTTTTGCTATCGTCGTTGTTACTCCTCAATACCAACTGGTTGGTCGGTTATAGAAGGTCGGTTATTGTTTGTTGCCTTATTTAGGTTTATTTGGATGTGACAAAACTTTTTCATTAATGAAAAACTTTTATGCCATGTTATTTTTCTCCCCAATTTTCTATTGTTACTGTTCACTGCAAAAAACTCTAAGCCCTCATCAAAAGGTAGGCCAAAGACTTGTTGTTTATGCTGCAAGCGGGAAGGGAGTGAGGTTATAGGAAAGCCTGTTGCTCCTTTTTCATTTTTCCTGCTATAAATCGTATGACGTTACAATATCTCTGCCTATATGTTAGCTGCACAGGAATAAAAGTTGTACATAATACTGTGGTCTCTGTGAAATACGAGCGATAAGAAGGAGGAGTAGAAAGAACAAAGTTATAAACAAGATTAATTATTGGCAACTTTTGTCGAAAGATTGAAATTAGTGGGTTTTCAAAGGTATACAAGGGCCTGTAGACGATCGAATGTCTTCCACTGTTCGTTCGGATAAAATTGAATTTACCAAAAGATTTAAATATTATCCTTGCTCTAATTTAATCCTGTGGTAAAACTCTGAAACGAAAGCTGATGAAGTTTCATTCATGTTAAATGGAATTGGACAAATCATTTCATGTAATGAAATAATTTGTGGTAAAATTCTTCAAGGGACACAATTTTTGTGGATTTGATGGACTATATTGTGGTCTACATATTGGTTTGAGAAACTGGGAGCTTTTTATAGTGTGACCTCTAGCAAAATATATGTAGTTCAAAATAATATTGGATAATTAATTATTACAGTTAGAAGAATAAAAACAACTTTCCTCTAAAAACTAAAAATCAGAATTTATGAAAAGCTTAGTAACCACGGTTTTAACAAAAATTTATCAAATTAAAAAAAAATCGTACGTCAACATTTTATTACTATGAAAAATTTTGTCAAAATAATAAAGAAAATTGTGTAAAAATTTTATTTCTACGGAAAATTTTGTCAAAATTTTATATAAAATTTTGTTAACATTTTATTTCTATATAAAATTTTGTTAACATTTTATTTGTATATAAAATTTTGTTAACATTTTAATTCCATATATAATTTTGTTAACATTTTATTTTTATATAAAATTTATATAAAATTTTATTTCTATAGAAAATTTTGTCAACATTTTATTTTTAAGAAAATTTTATCAAAATTTTATTTCTATAGAAAATTTTGTCAAAATTTTATTTCTATAGAAAATTTTGTCAAAATTTTATTTTTAAGAAAATTTTGTACAAATTTTTAATTTTCCATACAGATTGTCATTCCGTCTGTAACCAGCATGGGCATTTTGATACCCTCCACCATAGGATGGGGGGTATATTATCTCCGTTTGTAACACATCGAAATATTGCTCTAAGACCCCATAAAGTATATATTCTGGGTCGTGGTGAAATTCTGAGTCGATCTGAGCATGTCCGTCCGTCCGTCTGTTGAAATCACGCTAACTTCCGAACGAAACAAGCTATTGACTTGAAACTTGGCACAAGTAGTTGTTATTGACCTAGGTCGGATGGTGTTGCAAATGGGCCACATCGGTCCACTTTTACGTATAGCCCCCATATAAACGAACCTCAAATTTGGCTTGCGGGTCCTCTAAGAGAAGCAAATTTCATCCGATCCGTCTGAAATTTGATACATGGTGTTAGTATATGGCCTCTAACAAGCGTGCAAAAATTGGTCCACATCGGTCAATAATTATATATAGCCCCCATATAAACCTATCCCCCGATTTGGCTTGCGGAGCCTCTAAGAGAAGCAAATTTTATCCGATCAGGCTGAAATTTGGTACATGGTGTTAGTATATGGTCTCTAATTACCATGCAAAAATTGGTCCACATCGGTCCATAATTATATATAGCCCCCATATAAACCGATCACCAGATTTGACCTCCGGAGCCTCTTGGAAGACCAAAATTCATCCGATTCAGTTGAAATTTGGTACGTGGTGCTAATATATGGCCTCGAATACCCATGCAAAAATTAGTCGAAATCGGTCCATATTTATATATAGGCCCCATATAAACCGATCACCAGATTTGAATTCCGGAGCCCCTAGGAAGAGCAAAATTCATCCGATGGTTCATATCAGCCCATAATTATATATAGCCCCCATATAAACCGATCCCCAGATTTGACCTCCGGTGCCTTTTGGAAAAGCAAAATTCATCCGATCTGGTTGAAATTTGGTACATGGTGGTAGTATATGATATTTAACAACCATGCCAAAAGTGGTCCATATCAGTCCATAATCATATATAGCCCCCATATAAACCAATGCCGAGATTTGGTTTTGGAGCCTCTTGGAGGAGCAAATTTCATCCGAGTCAGTTGAAATTTAGTACATTGTGCTAGTATATGGCCGTTAACAACCATGCCTAACTAGGTCCATATCGGTCTCCAATCACACAAAAATTGGTCCATAACAAGTTCATAATTGTATATAGCCCCCATATAAGCGACCCCTATATTTCAATTCTGGCTCTCTACGTATCGTGTAAAAAGTCCATATCGACTTGTAATTATTTGTAGACTTACCTATACATAACATTTTTGTCCAATATATACCACGTATGGACTAACTCACAATTTAGAAAACGATGTTAAGAAGTTTTAAGATACCACAACCCAAGTAATTCGATTTTCGATTGGATGACAGTCTTTCTTAGAAGTTTCTACGGAATCCATGGTGGAGGGTACATAAGATTCGGCCCGACCGAACTTACGGCCGTATATACTTGTTGCAGCTAGATTTAGCACTTATTTTTATACCCTGTGCCACACTTTGTATAAGTTGGCAACACGCAGAAGGAGAAAAGATAGACATATGGTGTCTTTGACAATATTGCTTAGGGCGGTCCCCTAAGTCGATCTTGCCATCTCCTCTGTCTGTGACCAAATTTTTGAGATCAAAGTCTAGGTCGCATTTTTAGTCCAATCGACTTTTGGTACAAGTGTGTATTTTGGATCAGAACCCTATTGATTTGGAAAGAAATCGGTTCAGGTTTAGATATAGCTCCCATATATATCTTTCGCCCGACATGCACTTATATTGCCCCAGAAGCCAGAATTTTGCCTTATGTGCTTTAAATTTTATACAGAGAGTAGAATTAAAGTTCTAGGTACGCATTCCAATTTTCAATCGCTTCAAATTTAGATATATCTCCCATATATATCCTTCGCCCGATTTATACTCATATAACCACAAAAGCCAAAGTTTTGCTCTAATTTATGTGAAACTTCTGTCTGTGACCAAATTTTTGAGATCAAAGTCTAGGTCGCATTTTTAGTCCAATCGACTTTTGGTACAAGTGTGTATTTTGGATCAGAACCCTATTGATTTGGAAAGAAATCGGTTCAGGTTTAGATATAGCTCCCATATATATCTTTCGCCCGACATGCACTTATATTGCCCCAGAAGCCAGAATTTTGCCTTATGTGCTTTAAATTTTATACAGAGAGTAGAATTAAAGTTCTAGGTACGCATTCCAATTTTCAATCGCTTCAAATTTAGATATATCTCCCATATATATCCTTCGCCCGATTTATACTCATATAACCACAAAAGCCAAAGTTTTGCTCTAATTTATGTGAAACTTTGCATAGGGAGTAGAATTAACGTTCTCGATGTGCATGACAAATTTGGTTGAAATCATCGTCCAAAAATAACATTTTGCTCTTGAAACATGTCTGAGGTGATCATATCCCTTCTCTGGGTGTATACCCCGTATGGACTAACTTCCAATTTAGAAGACGATGTTAAGGAGTTTTAAGATACCTTGCCCTCGATAAGTATTACCACAACCCAAGTAATTCGATTGTGGATGACAGTCTTTAGTAGACGTATCTACACTGTTAAAATGATATGTTTTTCATATGTTCCGATATAAACAAAATGTGTATCGTGCAGAATTTTTTAAACACAATATATTTAAGTGCAAAAATGTAATGTTTCTAAACTAGCATCAAATGTTTGGGACACATATGTTAATATGTCAGAATATATTATGTTTGAGACATGAATGTTTCTTAAAAATAATATGGGGAGCCACCGTGGTGCAGTGGTTAGCATGCCCGCCTTGCATACACAAGGTCGTGGGTTCGATTCCTGCTACGACCGAACACCAAAAAATTTTTCAGCGGTGGATTATCCCACCTCAGTAATGCTGGTGACATTTCTGAGGGTTTCAAAACTTCTCTAAGTGGTTTCACTGCAATGTGGAACGCCGTTCGGACTCGGCTATAAAAAGGAGGTCCCTTGTCATTGAGCTTAACATGGAATCGGGCAGCACTCAGTGATAAGAGAGAAGTTCACCACTGTGGTATCACAATGGACTGAATAGTCTAAGTGAGCCTGATACATCGGGCTGCCACATAACCTAACCTAACCTAATATGTGTGAATGGAGTAAACATATATATGTTGTGATATTTTATTCAGAGAGAGAGAGAGAGAGAGGGGACAGAGGACAGTATAGAGAATAGAACGAGAATAGTCTAAGTGAGCCTGAAATATCTTGTTTTTTGGAATTTAAATTAAATTAAATAATTTTCCAAAAAAAAAAAAAAAAAAAAAAAAAACAAGTATATACGGCCGTAAGTTCGGCCAGACCGAATCTTATGTACCCGCCACCATGGATTGCGTGGAAACTTCTACGAAAGACTGTCATCCACAATCGAATTAATTGGGTTGTGGTATCTTAAAACTTCTTAACTTCGTTTTCTAATTTGTGAGTTAGTCCATACGTGGTATATATTAGACAAAAAAGGTATGTATAGGTAAGTCTACAAATAATTACGAATCAATATAGACTTTTGCACGGTACGTAGAGAGCCAGAATTGAAATATGGGGGTCGCTTATATGTGGGCTATATACAATTATGAACTTGAAATAGACCAATTTTTGTGTCTATTTATTTGAGGGCTATATATAACTATAGACCGATATGGACCTAGTTAGGCATGGTTGTTAACGGCCATATACTAGCACAATGTACCAAATATCAACTGACTCGGATGAAATTTGCTAATCCAAGTGGCTCCAACACCAAATCTCAGGAACGGTTTATATGTGGGCTATATATGATTATGGACTGATATGGACCACTTTTGGCATGGTTGTTAAATATCACACCCTCAAAAAAAATCGCTTCTTTAACATATGTTCCAAACATATTTTGCAGGAAGCACATATATTATTGGATACTGCCGAAACATTAATATGTTTGTTTTATGTGAACATATTATATGTTTGGAAGCATATTGAGCCCAAAAATATTATATGCTTGGAAGAATTTTTCCCAAACACGATTGTGCTCATTCCCTAACATACTCGTAATTTTCACTTCCACGAAATATTTTAGTTCTTGGCACCTTTTTCTGTAATACAAATAATGTTGAAGAAATTATTCACTTTTATAAATTTAACCTTTCGCCTGCACGGAGAATCGAACCGAGGACCATACAGTTTGTAAGCCAACACACTATCCAATGGGCTACGTAGCTGTTATAGTCACCAGTAGATAATTATCGTTATTAGTTACATTTATATAGCATAGTTTGCAGCGCCCACGAGCCCATGCAAACATAACATTATTTAACAGAAACATACATTTGTTTGCTACGTAGAGCAGTGGTTAGCATGTCTGCCTTGCATGCAAAGGGTCGTGGGTTCAATCCCTACTCCGACCGAACACTTTTTTTGTTTTTTTTTTTTTTAATTTACACATTTATATTTATACTATATTAAATTTTTATAATGAAACTTCGAAATGTGGGTTATTAAAGATTTATAGTCAGTAACAGTGCATGGTATAAACGAAATTGACTGATTTTTGGATAAAATATTATTTTTTTATTGCAAAAATAATAATTTTGTAACAAAAACTGTTGGAAGGAATTCAAAAACTCTAACAAAAGAAGAACGTGGAGTCGAGTATAAACATACATAAAAAATTTTATAATATAAACATAAATTTATTTAGGCGTGAACACTTTTTTACTAGCATTTAACAACATCGCTCTAAAATGCCTTTTATTTTTCTTTAATAATTCATTTTAAAGAAAATAAACTTTTTAAATTGTTTTAGCTGCAAAACTCGAACTTAATGCCCGCTTTTATATTTGAAGGTGTCCGTCAACTCCTCGTGGACTACTTATTAATAAGGAGGAACTAAACTTTGTTGTTATACATTTTACTTTGTAATTTTTCACTATTTCCTCCTTATTTTATGTTACTGTCCCAACTCTAGAAAGAGTATGGTGCCCTTTTGTTATTTTTATGAAGACCCCTTTTTTCTTTTAACGAAAAATTGTGCCCATAGTGCCAAAATGATAAACAAAACACATGTCCACACATACATAAAATCCTGCTCTCAAGGCGAAAACACAGGCTTTTTTTCAAATGTCTATTATCTTGGTTCCGAATGTCCATTCTCTTTATTCAAATTAAATAATATTTAGACTTAAGCATATCAAATTTTTGGCCTGATCATAAAACAATTTTCCGAAACAATATAAAGGGTGATTTGTTAAGAGCTTGATAACTTTTTTTTTTAAAAAAACGCATAAAATTTGCAAAATCTCATCGGTTCTTTATTTGAAACGTTAGATTGGTCCATGACATTTACTTTTTGAAGATAATTTCATTTAAATGTTGACCGCGGCTGCGTCTTAGGTGGTCCATTCGGAAAGTCCAATTTTGGGCAACTTTTTCGAGCATTTCGGCCGGAATAGCCCGAATTTCTTCGGAAATGTTGTCTTCCAAAGCTGGAATAGTTGCTGGCTTATTTCTGTAGACTTTAGACTTGACGTAGCCCCACAAAAAATAGTCTAAAGGCGTCAAATCGCATGATCTTGGCGGCCAACTTACCGGTCCATTTCTTGAGATGAATTGTTCTCCGAAGTTTTCCCTCAAAATGGCCATAGAATCGCGAGCTGTGTGGCATGTAGCGCCATCTTGTTGAAACCACATGTCAACCAAGTTCAGTTCTTCCATTTTTGGCAACAAAAAGTTTGTTAGCATCGAACGATAGCGATCGCCATTCACCGTAACGTTGCGTCCAACAGCATCTTTGAAAAAATACGGTCCAATGATTCCACCAGCGTACAAACCACACCAAACAGTGCATTTTTCGGGATGCATGGGCAGTTCTTGAACGGCTTCTGGTTGCTCTTCACTCCATCGCTGAACAAAATTTGTCGATAAAAAAGCGGATTGTCTGCCAACTTTTCTAGGGCCCATTCACTGAAAATTCGACGTTGTGGCTCGTTAGTAAGTCTATTCATGATGAAATGTCAAAGCATACTGAGCATCTTTCTCTTTGACACCATGTCTGAAATCCCACGTGATCTGTCAAATACTAATGCATGAAAATCCTAACCTCAAAAGAATCACCCTTTACAAGCGGTTTCGCAGAAATTGTTCTCGTTTGATTCTTTCGCTGTTATGTTGATATCTTTCGTCAACTCTCCCGGTTTCCATCTCTATTTCTTTCTCTATACTCTCTCTGTCGCTTTGAATAAAATATCACAATATATGTATGTTTAGTCGAAATTTGTAAATTTATATATGTTTGCATTCACACATATGATTTTTATGAAACATTCATGCCCCAAACATAATATATTCTAACATATTAACATAGATGTCCCAAACATTTAGTGCTAGTTTAGGAACATTACATGTTTGCACTTAAATATATTGTGTTTCAAAATTGTGCCCGAAACACATTTTGTTTATATCGGAACATATGAAAAACATATTTTTCTAACAGTGCATGTACTAACATCACGTACCAAATTTCAGCCGAATCGGATGAATTTTGCTCTTCCAAGGGGCTCCGGAGGTCAAATCTGGGGATCGGTTTATATGGGGGCTATATATAATTATGGACCGATTTCGACCAATTTTTGCATGGGTGTTTGAGGCCATATATTAACACCACATACCAAATTTCAACCGAATCGGTTGAATTTTGCTCTTCCACGAGGCTCCGGAGGTCAAATCTGGGGATCGGTTTATATAGGGGCTATATATAATTATGGACTGATATGAACCAATTTTTGCATGGTTGTTAGGGACCATATACCAACACCATGTTCCAAATTTCAGCCGCATGAGATGAAATATGCTCCTGTTAGAGGCTCCACAAACCAAATCTGAGGGTCCCTTTTGCCCATTTGCAATACCATCCGACCTACATCAATAACAACTAGTTGTGCCAAGTTGCAAGTCGATAGCTTGTTTCGTTCGGAAGTTAGCGTGATTTCAACAGACGGACGGACATGCTTAGATCGACTCAGAATTTCACCACGACCCAGAATATATATACGTTATGGGGTCTTAGAGCAATGTTTCAATGTGTTACAAACAGAATGACAAAGTTAATATACACCCATCCTATGGTGGAGGGTATAAAAATAAGATTCGCCAATTTTTAGACTATTTAGTCAATATAAGTATATTTACACAATTGAATCAAGCCATTATAGCTAAATAATCATTATGGTAACTTTGTTTTATTTTATTCTTATTACAGAATTTACGGTGATCATTTTATTGCATTAAGTTGACATTTACACAACGTTTATTACACACAGTCAATTTAACCAATATCCCATTATATCGTCTGATGTGAATACAGAAGCCAAAGGCTCAATAACTTCCATATATTTTTATAAGAACAACTTGGTTCAAGTATGCTACTATATATGCAGTTGGGTAAGTAGTGACAACGATTTTTTCCTTTATGATATGTAATGAATCGTATTGTTGTTGTAAAATACTTAATTGGCCTTAGTTTAATTGAATTAATTTTTTTTTTTCGGAAATGTTCTACAGTCCAATGCAATTTTCCTTGTCCACATGGTAGTGGTTCCCAGAAACTACTTTTCCCACTAAATTTTCAGCCAATTGTTTTTTTCATATCCACTTTTACCCACTCTATTGTAGAGTTTACGTACTGCTCACGCATGGACTTTTGCGATAAAATATACATTAAAACATATCAAGCTCAAAGGGTTTAAAGGGGTGTTTTGATAGTTGCCTTCGTTTTGTCATTATATTGTTATAACGACCAAAGAAAGAATAATACTGCAGTGATATCTCGTATATGATCTCTAATTCACATAATGCTCCTGTTCAAGTGGGGTTTTACCACTGAACCCTATCATCGATGTATGGGGTTTGGAGGGACGACAACAATGGTGATAGAACAAAGGTCAATGTTTGAATGAAATGTTTGTGAACCCCTACCATATATATAGCGACAGAGCACCATGGTTGAAGTTAGACGATGGCATACCATTATGAATGACATTTGCCCGTATAGAAGGAGACGTATACTGGAAGGCGTCAAAGGCTATAAAGATAATCTAAGCACTCTAATAATCATCACAAAGGATAGTTTTATTTTCTTTCTTCTGTATGACCAAGATGAAAAATTATGACAATCATGCCAGACAAAGAAACATTTTAGAGTAACTTGTGAATCAAGATTATTGAAGTGATTCAAATTAAATTGAATAAAGAAATTGTTATCTCTTTGTGGAAATTTGAGGTAGAATTCAAAAATATGAAATGTTTTTCAATACATTATTTTGAAAACGTTTTTTACTTGAAAGATAGCATAATTTCTATAGTATCAAGTACGCTTAATTTAAATTTAAAAGAGGATTGTGTCTTAAATGCATCATTACTTCAATACTCCGCTTCTTTGGCTCGGAATCAATACGAAAATTATTAGCGTAACGACAAGATCTTTGGAACCGGGACTGACTGTAGCGGTTGGCTGATATAAATATAAGGCAATATAGTAAATCGCTTTATTTTTGTACCCTCCACCATAGGATGGGGGGTACCTTAACTTTGCATTCCGTTTGTAACACATCGAAATATTGCTCTTAGACCCCATAAAGTATATATTCTGGGTCGTGGTGAAATTCTGGGTCGGTCTAAGCATGTCTGTCCGTCCGTCCGACCATCTGTTGAAATCACGCTAACTTCCGAACGAAACAAGCCTTCGACGTGAAACTTGGCACAAGTAGTTGTTATTAATGTAGGTCGGATGGTATTGAAAATGGGCCATATCGGACCACTTTTACATATAGCCACCGTGGTGCAATGGTTAGCATGCCCGCCTTGCATACACAAGGTCGTGGGTTCGATTCCTGGTTCGACCGAACACCAAAAAGTTTTTCAGCGATGGATTATCCCACCTCAGTAATGCTGGTGACATTTCTGAGGGTTTCAAAGCTTCTCTAAGTGGCTTCACTGGAATGTGGAACGCCGTTCGGACTCGGCTATAAAAAGGAGGTCCCTTGTCATTGAGCTTAACATGGAATCGGGCAGCACTCAGTGATAAGAGAGACTGAATAGTCTAAGTGAGCCTGATACATCGGGCTGCCACATAACCTAACTTAACCTAACCTACGTATAGCCCCCACATAAACCGATCCCCCGATTTGGCTTGCAGAGCCTCTAAGAGAATCAAATTTCATCCGATCCGGCTGAAATTTGGTACATGATGTTAGTATATGGTATCTAATGACCATGCAAAACTTGGTCCATATCGGTCCATAATTATATATAGCCCCCATATAAACCGATCCCCCGATTTGGCTTGCAGAGCCTCTAAGAGAAACAAAATTCATCCGATCCGGTTGAAATTTGGTACATGATGTTAGTATATGGTCTCCAATGACCATGCAAAAATTGGTCCATATCGGTCCATAATTATATATAGCCCCCATATAAACCGATCACCAGATTTGACCTCCGGAGCCTCTTCGAAGACCAAAATGCATCTTATTCAGTTGAAATTTGGTACGTGATGTTAATATATGGCCTCAAACACCCATGCAAAAATTGGTCGATATCGGTCCATAATTATATATAGGCCCCATATAAACCGATCCCCAGATTTGACCTCCGGAAGAGCAAAATTCTTCCCATTCGGTTGAAATTTGGTACGTGATGTTAGTATATGGTATCCAACAACCATGCAGGAATTGGTTCCTGTCAGTCCATAATTATATATAGCTCCCATATAAACCGATCGCCAGATTTGACCTCCGGTGCCTTTTGGAGAAGCAAAATTCATCCGATCTGGTTGAAATTTGGTACGTGGTGGTAGTATATGATATTTGACAACCATGCCAAAAGTGGTCCATATTAGTCCATAATCATTTATAGCCCCCATATAAACCGATCAAGAGATGTGGTACGTGATGTTAATATATGGCCTCAAACAACCATGCAAAAATTGGTCGATATCGGTCCATAATTATATATAGGCCCCATATAAACCGATCCCCAGATTTGACCTCCGGAAGAGCAAAATTCTTCCCAATCTGTTGAAATTTGGTACGTGATGTTAGTATATGGTATCCAACAACCATGCAGGAATTGGTTCCTGTCAGTCCATAATTATATATAGCTCCCATATAAACCGATCGCCAGATTTGACCTCCGGTGCCTTTTGGAGAAGCAAAATTCATCCGATCTGGTTGAAATTTGGTACGTAGTGGTAGTATATGATATTTGACAACCGTGCCAAAAGTGGTCCATATCAGTCCATAATCATTTATAGCCCCCATATAAACCGATCAAGAGATTTGGTTTTGGAGCCTCTTGGAGGAGCAAATTTCATCCGAGTGAGTTGAAATTTGTGGATGACAGTCTTTCGTAGAAGTTTCTACGCAATCCATGGTGGAGGGTACATAAGATTCGGCCTGGCCGAACTTACGGCCGTATATACTTGTTTTGTTTAATATATACCCCATATGGACTAACTTACAATTGAGAAGACGGTGTTAAGAAGTTTTAAGATACCCTGCCATCAGCAAGTGTTACCGCAACCAGATTACTTCGATTGTGGATGACAGTCTTTAGTACAAGTTTCTATGAAATCCATGGTAGAGGGTACATAAGATTCGGCCGTACTTACGGTCGTATATACATGTTCATATAAATATATATATTTTTTTAAATTTGATTGTTCCAAGCAAGAAATGTCGGTAATAATCAGATATTTTTGATCCCTTGAAGGATTGGCCCGATCGCAACAAAACTTTGCGTTTTTCATAGTTTTGATCATCAACAAGGCCCATCAAAGTTTCGCTTTCCTACGATGCCTACTTCTAGTTTTGTTCATTCGATGTGTGGGATCGATGTACTGTGCTTATAAACTGAATATGTTTGGCAGCTGACGTGCGTCAGCTGTTTAATTTTCGTACATTTTCCCATAGAATGGTGATGGGGGAACAATAAGTTTGTCATTGCGTCTGTAACACATTGATTTCCCACTATATAAAGTATATATATATATATATATATATATATATATATATATATATATATATATATATATATATATATATATATATATATATATATATATATATATATATATATATATATATATATATATATATATATATATATATATATATATATATATATATATATATATATATATATATATATATATATATATATATATATATATATATATATATATATATATATATATATATATATATATTCTTGATCAGGGAGAAATTCGAAGATTATATAACGATGTACGTCTGTCTGTCTGGATGCATGTTGTATACATTGTATACAGCCTTCAAAAATGGGATTACCATCCCGAAATTTGGCACAGATCAGTTTTTTATATAAATAAATAAATTTCGAAAATGAGCTATATCAGTTCAGGTTTTCAGGGGTCTTGGACTTCTAGAAGCTGTAGTTTTTATCCGATTTGTCTGAAAT
Source organism: Haematobia irritans (assembly GCF_050003625.1). NCBI lineage: Eukaryota > Metazoa > Arthropoda > Insecta > Diptera > Muscidae > Haematobia > Haematobia irritans. The sequence continues at coordinate 168,330,827 of NC_134397.1, read as the reverse complement.
TAATAATCTAGATGTATTTTAGAACCCCACATACCCATGTCGAATATGATGTGTATCGGTCCATGTTTTGCTATAGCCTCCATATAGACTGACCTCCCGATTAACCTTCTAGGGCTTTTAGATACCGCAATTTCTATCCTATTTGCATGAACTTGGGAATCTAGAAGAACTGTGGGTCACCAAATATATGTTTCGAATATAGGTTGTATGGGTCCATATTTTGGTATAGCCTTCATATATACCGATCTCCCGATTTGACTCCTTGGCCTTCTACACACCGCAATTTTTATCCGATTTGCATGAAATTGGTAATATGGAAGCATTTTACATCCACAAGCAGAAATTCCGTGTGCATCGGTCCTTGTTTTGGTATAGCCCCCATATAGACCAATCTCCCGATATGCCTTCTCGAGCTTCTATCAAACGAAATTTTTATCACATAGTCATGAAATGGGAATTATAGAGATATATTGGGGCCACAAGTAGATGTTCCGAATATAGTGTGTATCGGTCCATGTTTTGGTATAGCCCCCATATGGACCGATCTCCGCACGCAGAGAAGGAATATGATCACCTCAAACATGTTTCAAGAGCAAAATGTTATTTTTGTATGATGACCATGTAACATGTTTGTCACCAAAATTTTATTTTTTCGTCAAATATAACCTGCTTGCCGAAATCAGATACATGATTTCCGAGAAAATAACATGGTTGCGAAAACCATGTTACATGGTCACCACCCAAAAATAACATTTTGCTCTTAAAACATGTTTGAGGTGATCATATTCCTTCTCTGGGTGCATATTTGAGATCGGTCTCAAATCGGTAGAAACCGCAATTTTTATTCGATGTGCATAAATTTCGAAATATAGAGGTATTTTAGGTCCACAAGTTTATGTTCCGAATATGGTGAGTTTCGGTCCATGTTTTGGTATAGTGCCCATATAGGCCGATATTCCGATATGACTTCTTGGGCTTGTATATGCCGTACTTTTTAGACGATTTGCCTGAAATTAGAAATCTAGAGGTATTCTAGATCCACAAAAACCTGTATCGAAATTAGTTTTTATCGGTCCATGCTTTGGTAAAGTCTCAATGTAGACCGAACTCCCGATTTCACTTCTTGAGGAAATGTAAGTCCCACTGGTCATCCAAATTGCCAGAAACTCAAAATACAATTTCCCGATTTTACTCATTCGAATAATTGTGGTGAAATTCTGCAGAATTTAGATTTCAAACCAAGTCGTTATTTTATTGCCTTTTTTCACGCTTACCCGAAAATTTTCTAAAACTCAAGCAAACATTTTTCATATAAATCCAGTATCTGATGTAATTTCTATATATTTTAAATTTAACCTAAATTTAAGCCTTAGATGGTAGGCTGAAATTTAGCTTAGGTTGATATATTTGTTAAAATCCACCTGAATTTCAATACATTTTCAAGTAATCAGCTATGACGTGGGGTTTTCATAGGAAACTACTACGTTTAATTCATGGTGGTGGGTAGTTAATATTCGGCCCGGCCGATCTTACGGCTGTATATACTTGTTTTTTTTGTTTTGATTTTTTTTTCATTTGTAAATCTCGGAACGTATTTTCGGTTGGAAAAAAAGCTCATTGCATTAATCGAATAAACTCTTATCCATACAATCCTCATTACCTCGCCTTTACATTCTGCCAACATTGGTACGTTGTCTACGTCCATGCTATTAAGCATTTACTAATGTACAAATTAATGCAATTAATTCTTGATGGTTTTTAAAACAATTTTTGTTTTACCTCTACGTCCGTAACGTAAATAGTCAGATGAGATTTCCGATTTATTTCATTTATTGCATTCTAAAGTAGATTATAACAGGCTTTTGGTAAACAACGATTAGCACATGTAATCGATGATTGGAATTTTTACATTCCTGCATTCCTTTGTAGCGTTAAGTGATATTTAAGTCTTGTTCAATGGAATGATTGGCATCTATGTAGGCAATACGGGTTAGGGTATTTTTAAACAAATGAGCTAATCCATGTTAAAGTGAACGTATCATGGCTATTAGAACACACTAATTCTTAGGGATGAATTCAATAATTTCCATACTAGTCGGAGAGTAATAATACTGTAAAATAGAAGACAATTGGAATGAACCTAAAATATTACACAGCAAGATATCTAATATTAGGTGTAATGACTGCCATGTAATTATAGGAGAATAGGTATTGTAATGAGAAGCAATAAGTCGACTTTTTTATAATTTTTTGTTCTATTCCAGTTTCCAAAACTCGTCTTTTTGAAATGCTGATTTTATCCAATCGACTAAAAAATATTGAAAAAGTAGACTTTTACGATCATTGAAATGCCGATGCCTGCAAAATCACGCTCACGAAAATAATCAAGATTTAATTCACACTCGTATGTTATCTGAAATTAATTTGGCTCACGAACATATTCTTTTTTTGAACTTTGTTAGCTTTGCTGATTTCCGTTTGGAAAATTCAGTGAGTGTCGTGAATTTGTCGTGAATCGTGCGTGAACGTGAGTCTTTAAAAGTAATTCTTACGTGAGCGTGCGTGAGTACTGGTTTTCATTTCGTGAATGTGCGTGAGTGGGATTGGCTACCACACTATCTTGCGTGAGCGTCCTTGAATAAATATTTTGCTTCGTGAATGTGAGTGAGATTTCAGTCACGCGCACACCTCTGGTATACGGTATCTAACATTCACACTAAAATTGGTTCATATAGGTTAATAATTATATAAAGGGTGATTTGTTAAGAGCTTGATAACTTTTTTTAAAAAAAAAACGCATACAATTTGCAAAATCTCATCGGTTCTTTATTTGAAACGTTAGATTGGTCCATGACATTTACTTTTTGAAGATAATTTCATTTAAATGTTGACCGCGGCTGCGTCTTAGGTGGTCCATTCGTAAAGTCCAATTTTGGGCAACTTTTTCGAGCATTTCGGCCGGAATAGCCCGAATTTCTTCGGAAATGTTGTCTTCCAAAGCTGGAATAGTTGCTGGCTTATTTCTGTAGACTTTAGACTTGACGTAGCCCCACAAAAAATAGTCTAAAGGCGTCAAATCGCATGATCTTGGTGGCCAACTTACCGGTCCATTTCTTGAGATGAATTGTTCTCCGAAGTTTTCCCTCAAAATGGCCATAGAATCGCGAGCTGTGTGGCATGTAGCGCCATCTTGTTGAAACCACATGTCAACCAAGTTCAGTTCTTCCATTTTTGGCAACAAAAAGTTTGTTAGCATCGAATGATAGCGATCGCCATTCACCGTAACGTTGCGTCCAACAGCATCTTTGAAAAAATACGGTCCAATGATTCCACCAGCGTACAAACCACACCAAACAGTGCATTTTTCGGGATGCATGGGCAGTTCTTGAACGGCTTCTGGTTGCTCTTCACTCCAAATGCGGCAATTTTGCTTATTTACGTAGCCATTCAACCAGAAATGAGCCTCATCGCTGAACAAAATTTGTCGATAAAAAAGCGGATTTTCTGCCAACTTTTCTAGGGCCCATTCACTGAAAATTCGACGTTGTGGCTCGTTAGTAAGTCTATTCATGATGAAATGTCAAAGCATACTGAGCATCTTTCTCTTTGACACCATGTCTGAAATCCCACGTGATCTGTCAAATACTAATGCATGAAAATCCTAACCTCAAAAGAATCACCCTTTATAGCCCCCATATAAACCGATCCCCGGATTTGACCTCCGAAGCCTTTTGGTGTTTATATATGACCTCTAACATCCATTCAAAAAGTGGTCCAAATTGGTCCATAGTTATATAGCCCTCATTTAAACCGATCCCCAGATTTGACTTCCGGAGCCTCTTGAAAGAGGTCAAATCTCAACCATCCGGTTGAAATTTCGTACGTGGTGTTGATATATAGCCTCTAATAGCCATGCAAAAATTGGTCCAAGTCCATAAATATATATAGACCCCATATAAAAGGATCCCAAGATTTTAGGCTTGAAATTTGATACGTGGTGTAAGTATATGGTCTCTAAAAAACATGCAGAAATTGCTTCATATTGTGACACCTGTGAATCGTGAACGAAATCTGAAGCAACTCTCGTGAATGGGACTAAAACAAATGAGTCGTGCGTGAGCGTGCGTGAAAATTAAAGTCGGTTCGTGAATGTTTGTGAATAAAATTTCTGCAAAATCACGTTCACCAAAAAAATCAAGTTTTATGTTAGCTGTCGCAGTATATTCTATTCATGAATTTTGTTACCTTTGCTCATTCCCGGTTTGAAAATATCGTGAGTATCGTGAATTTGTTGTGAGTCAGGTGAATTGTCGAGAATCGTTCGTAAGTACTGGTTTCCATTTCGTGAATGTGCGTGAGTGTGAGTGTCTACTACACGTATCGTGCGTGAGCGTGCGTGAATAAACATTTTGCTTCCTGAAAGTGCGTGAGTGTGAGTGAAATTTCATTCACTTGCACACCTTTAGTCTCCATATAAACCGATCCCCATATTTGCCCAGCGGAACCTTTGGGAGGAGCAAATTTCATCGGATTCAGTTGAAATTTTGTGTATGTTATATGGACACTAACAACCGTGTAAAAATTAGTCCATATCGGTCCATAATTATATATAGGCCCCATATAAACCGATCCCGAGATTTTACCTCCGAAGCATCTTGGCCTCTAACATCCATGCAAAAATTGGTCCAAAACGGTCCATAATTATATGTAGCTCCATATAAACGGATTCAAAGATTTTGCTTGCGGAGTCTCTTGGAGAGCCAAACTTGGTTTATATCGATCCAATCATACAAAAATTGGTCCATATCGGTTCATAATTGTATAAAGCCCCCATACAAATCGACCCCCCATACTTCACTTCTGGCTCTCCAATTACCACGCAACAATACCTATCGGTTCACAATTATTTATAGACTCCCCTATACATACCGATCAAGAACTGAATTATATACGTATTTAATCGGCCTTCTTTTTGTCTAATATATACCCCGTATGGACTAACTTATAATTTAGAAGACAAGGTTAAGAAGTTGCAAGATACCTTGCCATCGGTTAGTACTACCATAACTCAAGTAATTCGATTGTAGATGACACTCTTTAGTAGAACTTCCTACGCAATCCATGGTGGAGAGTACTTGTATATAACATACTTGTTTTGTTTCAAATATGTTAAAAAGAGAATAATAATTAATAAAATCGTACAAATTATTAAAATTTTGTCGCAAAAAATGCAATATCCATTGTAGGAAAATTGCGAATTTTTGAAAATTTTTAAAGTCAAACGTTTTAGACAAGCGTTTATGTATCGGTCCAAGTATACACCGTATAACCAATCGGTCCATGGTTTGGTACAGCCGTCCTATAGACCGTTCTTCCGGATTCTCTTCTTGAAGGATAAAAGGTGCACAGGTCATACAAATTTCCCCAAACTAAGAGTAAAATTTGCAATAGTTACTTCTCGTACTCGTTCTACATAATTTATCATTTTCTTGCACACTTATACGAGATGCTTAAGATTTTTGTAATACTCAAACAAAAATTGCTATAAATCCACAATGTGATTTGGTCCACATATGTAGAAATTTTAAATTTAATATCAGGAAGGGTACCATTTGAACCGATCTTCTTGAGGTAGTATGCTTCTTAAAATCCATACATTTTCAACTAACCTTCTATGCACGCACAGAAAAAACATATTTGGACATGGTTGCCGCATCCATTTAATGCTTATTTAGAGTATGTAATTGTCGCGAAAACCATGTATTTTGTCTTTGTAAAAATAATTTTCGAGCGGAGAAAAATATATGTTGGTAATAAGCATTTAAATGGTTCTCAAATGCCGCAAACATGTTCTATTATTTAAATGATAGAATTTGAGACCATTATATGGTCAGGAAAATCATGTATCTGACCATTCAATTTTTTGACTTTTTTGCAGAGAAAAAAATATTTTTATAGTTTGCGCATAGACATGTCTACAACCATTACATGGCCATAAAGACCATGTACATTGTTTTCGTGACCATTTAATTTTTTAATTTTTTTGCAGCGACAAGAATTTTATAAAAACATTGAGCAGGTACACACGATTTTCATTTTGCGCGTCAGTCGTGTGTTGATTGTTTCTTGGAATGGACGGAGAATACGGAATTATTGTGTTTTGTGTTAATTTATTTATTCAGAAATGGCACGTGGTTTTATGTGAATACAAAAAAGGAAAGTGTAATTGAAAAAAATATACCTGGTTTTTGTTCTGCATTTTGATATATGGTATAATTTATTTTTATTTGCAGTTACATGATGTCTGCGTTTGTTCATTTGATGGGCACGAAGTAAATATGGAATGATTACTTATTGTTGAAATTGAACCAAACTAGAGTGTGTAAAAATATGTGAAGTTTGCTTGCACGACATTATAAATACAAATAAACAATGAATTAGTTTATAAATAAATAAAAACAAATAAATAAAGTTGATTTTGTGTTTTCTTTTCTCAAGTGGCGTCCTTTTTTCGACGACGAAAAAAGTTTTTTCATAAAAATCAAAACATTTTAGGTTGTGACCATGTTCTTTTAACTAGAAGAAAAACATTTTTGACGAATAACATAACATTTTAGATCGTGACCATTGTCTTTTAATGGAAACAAAATTCTTTTTATCAATATAATAACATTTTAGATGAGGACAATTGTATTTTTCTTAGAACCATGTTCACTGAGCCAACATGGTTGCAGGTTAAAATGTTACATGGTCGCCGCAAAAATAGCTGCTATCATATTATTTTGCTCTTCGAATATGATTGTGGCAATCATGTTTCTTCTCTGCGTGTGACAAAGAGTTTTCTTAGGAGACTATTGCCTATATTCATAATATTTTACTGACAGCTTATCGAAGGAATTTGTATGGTAACATTAATTTTGAAGTTTACGCTAACTTTTATGAACATGGAGGTGATAGTTAGTTAAGAATCAGCCCGGGTGAACTAAGTGCACATAGACATTTGTTTCGACTATCTCTTAATAGATTAACCAATATCAGCCCAATCGGTCTTAAATTTCTGAAAAATGTGATGAAAATTATTATTATTATTATTTTCGTGAGCGTATTCTTCCGAAAATCGTCGCTCGCTCACACTCTGCCGTTCTCAACAGCGGTTTTATTCTCGCGACTCACGCGTGATACCCGATTTCCAAATATTTTTTTGCGAGTATAACAGGTTGGCTGATAAGTCCCCGGTCTAACAAAGAAAAACACACTTTTTTTTGTCAAAATTCGTTTTTATTATTCAACATAGTTCCCTTCAAGAGCGATACAACGATTATAAGGACCTTCCAATTTTTTGATACCATTTTTGTAGTACTGCTTCGGTTTTGCCTCAAAATAGGCCTCAGTTTTGGCGATCACCTCTTCATTGCAGCCAAATTTTTTTTCCCTGCGAGCATCCTTTTGAGGTCTGAGAACAAGAAAAAGTCGCTGGGACCAGATCTGGAGAATGCGGTGGGTGGGGGAGCAATTCGAAACCGAATTCATGAATTTTTGCCATCGTTCTCAATGACTTGTGGCACGGTGCGTTGTCTTGGTGGAACAACACTTTTTTCTTCTTCATATGGGGCCGTTTTGCCGCGATTTCGACCTTGAAACGCTCCAATAATGCCATATAATAGTCACTGTTGATGGTTTTTCCCTTCTCAAGATAATCGATAAAAATCATTTCATGTGCATCCCAAAAAACAGAGGCCATTACTTTGCCAGCGGACTTTTGAGTCTTTCCATGCTTCGGAGACGGTTTACCGGTCGCTGTCCACTCAGCCGACTGTCGATTGGACTCAGGAGTGTAGTGATGGAGCCATGTTTCATCCACTGTCACATATCGACGGAAAAACTCGGGTGTATTACGAGTTAACAGCTGTTGTTTTTGGTCAAATGTGAGCTCGCGCGGCACCCATTTTGCACAGAGCTTCCGCATATCCAAATATTGATGAATGATATGACCAACAGCGTGTTGGTCATATCATTGATATCTTTAAGGCCTCTGCTATCTCGATCAACTTCATTTTACGGTCATTAAAAATCATTTTGTGGATTTTTTTGATGTTTTCGTCGGTAACCACCTCTTTCTGGCGTCCACTGCGTTCACCGTGCTCATTTCACCACGATTGAATTTTGCATACCAATCAATTATTGTTGATTTCTCTGGGGCAGAGTCCGGAAACTCATTATCAGGTCAAGTTTTTGCTTCCACCCTATTTTTTCCCTTCAGAAAACAGTATTTTATCAAAACACGAGATTCCTGTTTTCCATTTTTTTTTTTCACAATAACAAAAGTTGCTGCACAAAAGACGCTCTATCTAACCAACTATTTGACTGACAGACAAATTTTGACACGAATCGTGTGAAGGTTGGTACTATATAAAAAAAATATGCATTTAATACTAGCAGCGCCTTCTATGTGTCAGACCGAGGACTTATCAGCCAACCAGTTATTTTAGCTCCATAGGGAAATGAATGTTAGTTAATCCAAGCACCAAGCACCCATGTTCTTTCATAAAAAAAATATTATCGCAATTTTTTTGCTATGGAATGACTCAAACTTTAATATAAAAGTGTATCGAATTCAATTAAAATATCAAACAATACCAAATTAATTACAGTTAATATGATTTCAATGTGCGGTAGGTATATCGATTTGCTTTCCCTGCAATTGAATAATGAATACAAACGCGCATACATGCACTGCCCCAGTACTCAATCACAATGCAACCGCAACGACAAATCGGATGCAATAACAACAATATCATCAAGACAAGAATGTAATAACTATTTGTTCAATGTATTGGCCAACATACCATTATCACACAAAGGATGTAGGATATGTAATACATACACCTACACAAATTAACACACATATTTACACACCATCAAACTAAAACATTTCGGTTTGTAAAGCACTGATCAGAGCGTGTACAGTTGAATTAAAGGGGCCTTCATCTCAGTTATTTGCGATCTTGATGATTGAAAGTTCGTTGAGCGTGATGCTATAAAGGGTGACTTTTTAGATATTCCCCCATGTTCTGATATTCGGAATCGCAAATCGCAAGAATTTAGTTTTCTTGTAACGCAAAAATGGAAATACTCTCGAACTCCAATGAAATTTTAGTTTGAACTTCTCGTTAAAGAAAACTTTATTACCAAGATTTAAGTTTGTAAGTTTCAGGGTTAAGAAATTATGGCCAAATTAAAATTTTGCCATTTGCGATTCCGAATTTCGGAACATGGGGGATCATCTTTTTGGCAACACAGCGTGTGTTTCCCTGCACTGAATAAAATAACTTTCCTTAGCACATAAGATACATTTCTCTGATCTAAAGTTTTTTTCTTGACCAAAAGTCGACAAACTTTTCCATAAAGTCATTTTGCTCTTATAGTGAAGTGATTCGACTTCGAAGTGCGTATCCTAAAATGAAAGAAACACTTTATTTTAAAGACTTTCTCATTTGAAATAAAGCATAATTTCTACTTGTAGTTGGGTCCGAGTTTAGAAATGTAAGTAGTTATTAATATGATTTTAAAGCACTCTGATAGTACATGATGAAAAAAACCTGAAAAAAAAATTAATAAATTCTTAGAATCAAGTACGCAAAATTTAAGAGAATTGTTTCTTAAACATTTCCTTACTTCAATTCTCCGCTTCTTTGGCTCGGAATGAATACCCTAATCATTAGTGAAAGACAAAAGCTTTTGAACCGGGAATGATTTTTATACCCTCCACCATAGGATGGGGGGTATATTAACTTTGTCATTCCGTTTGTAACACATCAAAATATTGCTCTAAGACCCCATAAAGTATATATATATATATTCTGGGTCGTGGTGAAATTCTGAGTCGATCTAAGTATTTCCGTCCGTCCGTCAGTCTGTTGAAATCACGCTAACTTCCGAACGAAACAAGCTATCGACTTCAAACTTGGCACAAGTAGTTGTTATTGATGTAGGTCGGATGGTATTGCAAATGGGTATATCGGCCCACTTTTAGGTATAGCCCCCATATAAACCGATCCCCAGATTTAGATTGCGGAGCCTCTAAGAGTAGCATATTTCATCCAATCTTTGTTAAATTTGGTACATTGTGTAAGTATATGGTCTCTAGCAACAATGCATATCGGTCCATAATTATATATAGCCCCCATATAAACCGATCCCCAGATTTGACCTCCGGAGCCTCTTAGAGGAGCTAAATTTGGTACGTGGTGTTAGTATATGGTCTCTAACAACCATGCAAAAATTGGTCCATATCGGTGCATAATTATATATAGCCCCCATATAAACCGATCCCCAGATTTGGTTTACGGATCCTCTAAGAGAAGCAAGTTTCATCCGATACGGCTGAAATTTAGTGCATGGTTTTAGTATATGGTCTCTACCAACCATGCAAAAATTGGTTGGTAGAGACCATATAAACCGATCCCCAGATTTGGTTTACGGATCCTCTAAGAGAAGCAAGTTTCATCCGATACGGCTGAAATTTGGTGCATGGTTTTAGTATATGGTCTCTACCAACCATGCAAAAATTGGTCCATATCGGTCCATAATTATATATAGCCCCCAGATAAACCGATCCTCAGATTTGACCTTCGGAGCCTCTTGCAGGAACAAAATTCATCCGATCCGGTTGAAATTAGGTACGTGGTGTTATAATATGATCTCTAACAACCATACACAAATTGGTCCATATAGGTCCATAAATATATATAGCCCCCATATAAACCGTTCCCCAAATTAGATCTCCGGAGCCTCTTGGAGAAGCAAAATTCATCCAATCCGGTTGAAATTAGGTACGTGGTGTTATAATACGATATCTAACAACCATGCACAAATTGGTCCATATAGGTCCATAATTATATATTATAACCCCCATATAAACTGTTCCCCAAATTAGATCTCCGGAGCCTCTTGCAGGAACAAAATTCATCCGATCCGGTTGAAATTAGGTGCGTGGTGTTATAATATGATCTCTAACAACCATGCAAAAATTGGTCTATATGGGTCCATAATTATACACACAAAAAAAAATTTTCTGATTCAATCACGAAATTAATTGATCCAATTAATTTTTTAATTGAAATGTCTTCAATCACAGAAATGATAATATCAATTAAAAAATTAATTGAAGGTCAATTAAAAAATTAATTGATCCAATTAAAAAATTAATTGATACTATTAATTTTTGTGATTGATTTTTGTTTCAATTAAAAAATTTGTTGATTCAATTAAATTTTTAATTGAATATTTTTTAAAACTCAATTAAAATTTTAATTGGAAAATTTTTCGTGAAATTTTTTTCTGTGTATATAGCCCTTATATAAACCGTTCCCTAAATTAGATCTCCGGAGCCTCTTGGAGAAGCAAAATTCATCCGATCCGGTTGAAATTAGGTACGTAGTGATAGTATATGGTCTCTAACAACCATGCAAGAACTGGTCCACATCGGTCCATAATTATATACAGCCTCCATATAAACCGATCCACAGATTTGTCCTCCGGAGCCTCTTGGAGCAGCAAAATTCATCCGATCCTGTTGAAATTTGGAACGTGGTGTTAGTATATGACCGCTAATAACCATGCCAAAATTTGTCCATATCGGTCTATAGTTACCTAGCAAAAAAAGCGTCGCCAAAAAAGTAATGAAAATGTTCTTTTTGGATCTGGAAGTGGTGCAAAATTGACGCAGAAGCGATGAATTTAACATTGACTTGTCATAGGACGGAAGTCCTCCATTTCAACGGCCGTTGCACTGAATTTGCATCACTTTTTTAGGTGTGATCCGAATTCAATGTTTTGGATGTAAATTAAAAAATTCTGTGATATTTTGTCAATTAAATAATTTTTATAATTTTTTATAATTTTCAATGGATTGTAACGCTTGTCGGAAACGTTTGACCTCAAATATTTTAAAAAATTCAGAATTTTTTCAGATTTGATTTAGCATTTTTTTCGACAAAATTTAAATGATTTGTATCATTTTATGAATTCTAACTCTGTTTTAACCTATTTGAAACAAAACATGTATATACAGCACTAAGTTCGGCCGGGCCGAATCTTAAATACCCACCACCATGAACCAAATATTAGGGATTCCTTTGAAATTTCAGGAGGGCTTGAGGACTTGAGGACACTTCCCGAAGATAAATTTAAAGATTTCACCTATGAGGACTATATCAGATTCTGGATTTATAAGAACCATTTTTGTTTGAGTTTTAATACACCGTAATATATACCACATAGTCCTTACGTGGTATATATTAAACTAAAAAGACCGATTAAATACGTATATAATTTAGTTTAAAGTTTCTATAGAAATAAAATTTTGACATTTTCTATAGAAGTAAAATTTGTAAAAAATATCTATAGAAATAAAATTTGGAAAACATTTTCTATAGAAATAAAATTTTGACAAAATTTTCTATAGAAATAAAATTTTGACAAAATTTTCTATAGAAATAAAATTTTGACAAAATTTTCTATAGAAATAATATTTTGACAAAATTTTCTATAGAAATAAAATTTTGACAAAATTTTCTATAGAAATAAAATTTTGACAAAATTTTCTATAGAAATAAAAATTTGACAAAATTTTCTATAGAAATAAAATGTTGACAAAATTTTCTATAGAAATAACATTTTGACAATGTTTTCTATAAAAATAAAATTTTGGTAGATTATTTTTGGCTCGAGTGGCAACCATGATTATGAACCGATATGGACCAATTTTTGTGTGATGGGGGATCGGCTATATATAACTATAGACCGATACGGACCAATTTTGGCATGGTTATTAGCGGCCTTATACTAACACCACGTTGCAAATTTTAACCGGATCGGATGAATTTTGCTTCTCCAAGAGGCTCCGGAGATCAAATCTAGGGAACGGTTTATATAGGGGCTATATATAATTATGGACCGATATGGAGCAATTCTTGCGTGTTTGTTATAGACCACATTCTAACAACACGTTCCAAATTTCAACCGGATCGGATGAATTTTGTTCCTGCAAGAGTCTCCGGAGGTCAAATCTGGGGATCGGTTTATATGGGGGCTATATATAATTATGGACCGATGTGGACCAATTTCTGCATGGTTGTTAGAGACGATATTCTCACACCATGTACCAAATTTCAGCCCGATCGGATGAAATTTGCTTCTCTTAGAGCAATCGAAAGCCAAATTTGGGGGTCCGTTTATATGGGGGCTATACGTTAAAGTGGACTGATATGGACCAATTTTTGCATGGTTGTTAGAGACCATATACTAACACCATGTACCAAATTTCAGCCGGATCGGATGCAATTTGCTTCTCTTAGAGCAATCGCAAGCCAAATTTGGGGGTCCGTTTAAATGGGGGCTATACGTTAAAGTGGACCGATATGGACCAATTTTTGCATGGTTGTTAGAGACCATATACTAACACTATGTACCAAATTTCAGACGGATCGGGTGAAATTTGCTTCTCTTAGAGCAATCGCAAGCCAAATTTGGGGGTCCGTTTATATGGGGGCTATACGTAAAAGTGAACCGATATGGCCCATTTGCAATACCGTCCGACCTACATCAATACCAACTACTTGTGCCAAGTTTCAAGTCGATAGCTTGTTTCGTTCGGAAGCTAGCGTGATTTCAACAGACGGACATGCTCAGATCGACTCAGAATTTCACCACGACCCAGAATATATATAATTTATGGGGTCTTAGAGCAATATTTCGATGTGTTACAAACGGAATGACAAAGTTAATATACTCCCATCCTATGGTGGAGGGTATAAAAAATTGTATTAAAAGAATTTCCTGGGTAGTTAAAATAAAGAACATCATTTGGAGTGCATCTTCTGGAAGTGCTTTTAGAGTTGTTCCTTTGGAAGAACTTCCAAATTTTTTTGCTGGGTATATATAGTCGATCCCCAATCACACAAAAAATGGTCCATATCGGTTCATAATCATGGTTGCCACTCGAGCCAAAAATAATCTACCAAAATTTTATTTCTATAGAAAATTTTGTCAAAATTTTATTTCTATAGACAATTTTGTCAAAATTTTATTTCTATAAAAAATTTTGTCAACATTTTGATTTCTATAGAAAATGTTGTCAAAATTTTATTTTGTCAAAATTTTATTTCTATAGAAACTTTTGTCAAAATTTTATTTCTATAAAAAATTTTGTCAAACTTATATATTTAATCGGGTTTTTTTAGTTCAATATATACCACGTATGGACCACCTTGCAATTTAGAAGACGGTGTTAGGAAGTTGTAAGATACCTTGCCATCGGCAAGTGTTACCACAACCCAAGTAATTCGGTTGTGGATGACGGTCTTCAGTAGAAGTTTCTACGCAATCCATGGTGGAGGGTACATAAGATTCGGCCTGGCCGAACTAACGGCCGAATATACTTGTTTTCGTTAGTATGTCAAACATCTTGAGTTTGGTTTATAATTTAAATATGAACCGTCTTACAAGCGAACAACGCTTTCAAATTATTGAAGTTTATTAAGAAACATTATCGCCCGCTTCTTCCACACTGAAAAAAAATATTGTCGTGAGGTCAAAGATTTCATGTCTTTAAAATACGAATGCAAATTTTGCTTAGCATAGAAGACGCATTTCTTTAGCGTAAAGAATTTTTCCTTGTCCAAAACTCGATAAACTTTTCAATGAAGTCGTATTATCCTTATAATTAAGTGATTTCACTTAAAAATAGGTATCATAACATGAAATAAACATGTTTCGGCTAAGGTCAACTTGACTTTATTAATTCAGAAAAATTCTTTAAATTTAATGAAATTGCCTTTAAATTTGTTGTCTTTTTGCATCTTGACTACAAAGCAAAAAATCGTTTAAATACATGTTTTTCAACACTTTATTTTAAAGATGTTTTTACTTGAAACATAGCATAATTTCGACTGAACGTCGAGTCCTAATTTGGAAAATAAAGTTGTAGTTAACTCGTTTTTAAAGGAATTTAATAGCATATGAAGAAAAAAAGCTGAAAAAGCGAACAATTAAAATTTGCTTCCTAGAAGCAAGTACACAAAACCCAAATTTAAAAGAGAATTGTGTCTTAAAAGTATTCTTACTCCGCTTCTCCGCTTCTTTGGTTCAGAATCAATACCAAAATTGTTCAAGTAAAGATAAAATCTTTGGAACCGGGCATGCTTTTTTTCAGTACCCACTGCAGCCACTATTCGGGCTATTGTGACTAAATTTCGCACCAAATTTAAATTGTTAGACATAAGACCACCAACACGCTTATGTAGAGTGCAAACTGAAGGATGATCACCATTAACACTGTATCGGCAGTGTTAATGGTGATCAGCAATCATCGATTCGTCTCCGTTCGTAGCAATTGGACCGCTGATACTCAACAACTTTGAAAATTTTACTAAGGGATTTAGATGTGAAGCATTTCAGAATACAGCTGGTGCAAGAACTAAAGCTGAACGATCAACCGCAAAGGAGAGTTTTTGGTGAGTGGGCTCTTGGAAAGTTGACCGAAGATCCACATTTTTATAAAAATGGTGTTCCGCGACGAAACTCAATGGGTACGTAGATAAGCAGAATTGTCGACTTTGGAGTGAAGATCTGCCAGAAGTATTACAAAAGCTACAAATGCACACTGAAAAAAAAACATGCCCCGTTTCAAAGACTTTGTCTTTACATTAATGATTTTGGTATTGATTCCGAGCCAAAGAAGCGAAAGGTTGAATTAAGAATACTATTAAGACAGAATTGTATTTTAAATTTAAGTTTTTCGTACTTGTTTCTAGATAGCAAATTTTAATTTATTAGTTTTTTTCTGTTTTTCTCTCTTTACTTTCTAAAGTAAAACTAAAGTAAAGTAAGTAAAACTTTAAAATAAATTGTTGAAAAAAAACTCCACGTTCTTTTGCTTTGTTGTCAAGATGCAAAATGACAACAAATTTAAATACAATTTCATTAATTTTAAGTATTTGTTCACAATTATTAAAGTAAAGTTGATCTTAAACAAACAAAATTTTCTTTCATTTTAAGATTAAAATTTTTTACGTTGTATCACTTAATTATAAATAAGACAGTGACAAATGTCACACAGCACGCGTAACAGCGGAGTTATTGAGAGGTGAATTTTGTGAACATTTTATTCAATTTTCGGGACCGATCAATTGGCGCACTGAAAAAAAAGTATGTCCGGTTCCAAAGATTTTGTCTTTACTTTAACAATTTTGGTATTGATTCCGAGCCAAAGAAGCGGAGAATTAAGAGAAGTAAGGATACTTTTAAGACACAATTCTCTTTTAAATTTAAGTTTTTTGTACTTGACTCTAGGAAGCAAATTTTAATTTTTCGATTTTCAGCTTTTTATACCCTCCATCATAGGATGGGGGTATATTAACTTTGTCATTCCGTTTGTAACACATCGAAATATTGCTCTAAGACCCCATAAAGTATATATATTCTGGGTCGTGGTGAAATTCTGAGTCGATCTAAGCATGTCCGTCCGTCCGTCCGTCCGTCCGTCCGTCTGTTGAAATCACGCTAACTTCCGAACGAAACAAGCTATCGACTTGAAACTTGGCACAAGTAGTTGTTATCGATGTAGGTCGGATGGTATTGAAAACGGGCCATACCGGTCCACTTTTACGTATAGCCCCCATATAAAGGGTCCCTCAGATTTGGCTTGTGGAGCCTCTAACAGAAGCATATTTCATCCGATCCGGCTGAAATTTGGTACATGGTGTTGGTATATGGTCTCTAACAACCATGCAAAAATTGGTCCATATCGGTCCTTAATTATATATAGCCCCCATATAAACCGATCCCCAGATTTGGCTTGTGGAGCCCCTAAGTGAAGCATATTTCATCCGATCCGGCTGAAATTTGGTACATGGTGTTGGTATATGGTCTCTAACAATCATGCAAAAAGTGGTCCACATCGGTCCATAATTATATATAGCCCCCATATAAACCGATCCCCAGATTTGGCTTGTGGAGCCCCTAAGAGAAGCATATTTCATCCGATCCGGCTGAAATTTGGTACATGGTGTTGGTATATGGTCTCTAACAATCATGCAAAAAGTGGTCCACATCGGTCCATAATTATATATAGCCCCCATATAAACCGATCCCCAGATTTGGCTTGCGGAGCCTCAAAGAGAAGAAAATTTCATCCGATCCGGCTGAAATTTGGTACATGATGTTGGTATATGGTCTCTAACAACCATGCAAAAATTGGTCCATATCGGTCCTTAATCATATATCGCCCCCATATAAACCGATCCCCAGATTTGGCTTGTGGAGCCCCTAAGAGAAGCATATTTCATCCGATCGGGCTGAAATTTGGTACATGGTGTTGGTATATGGTCTCTAACAATCATGCAAAAAGTGGTCCACATCGGTCCATAATTATATATAGACCCCATATGAACCGATCTCCAGATTTGGCTTGCGAAGCCTCAAAGAGAAGCAAATTGCATCCGATCCGGCTGAAATTTGGTACATGGTATTGGTATATGGTCTCTAACAACCGTGCAAAAATTGGTCCACATCGGTTCATAATTATATATAGCCCCCATATAAACCGGTCCCCAGATTTGGCTTGCGAAGTCTCCATGAGAAGCAAATTTCATCCGATCGGCCTGAAATTTGGTACATGGTATTGGTATATGGTCTCTAACAACCATGCAAAAATTGGTTCACATCGGTTCATAATTATATATAGCCCCCATATAAACCGATCCCCAGATTTGGCTTGCGAAGTCTCCAAGAGAAGCAAATTTCATCCAATCCGGTTGTAATTTGGAACATGGTGTTAGTATATGATCTTTAACAACCGTGCCAGAATTGGTCCATATCGGTCCATAACTATATATAGCCCCCATATAAAACATTCTCCAGATTTGACCTCCGGAGCCTCTTGGAGGAACAAAATTCATCCGATCCGGTTCAAATTGTCAAAATTTTATTTCTATAGAAAATTTTGTCAAAATTTTATTTCTAGAGAAAATTTTGTTAAAATTTTATTCGGTTCATAATAACATTTTCATCATTGCCAACATTTTATTTCTATAGAAAATTTTGTCAAAATTTTATTTCTATAGAAAATTTTGTTCAAATTTTATTCGGTTCATAATTATGGTTGCCACTCGAGCCAAAAATAATCTACCATGATTTTATTTCTATAGAAAATTTTGTCAAAAGTTTATTTCTATAGAAAATTTTGTTAAAATTTTATTTCTGTGGAAATTTTTGTCAAAAATTTCTTTCTATAGAACATTTTGTCAAAATTTGTATTTCTATAGAAAATTTTGTGAAAATTTTATTTCTATAGAAAATTTTGTTAAAATTTTATTTCTGTAGATAATTTTGTTAAAATTTTATGTCTACTTTGTCAAACTGAATTGTATACGTATTGGATCGATCTTTTTTTATTAAATATATACCACGTATGGACTTACATTCAATTTAGAAGATGGTGTTAGGAGGTTTTAAGATACCTTGCCATCGGCAAGCGTTACCGCAACTTAAGTAATTCGATTGTGGATGGCAGTGTTTAGATGAAGTTTCTACGCAATCCATGATGGAGGGTACATAAGCTTCGGCCTGGCCGAACTTACGGCCGTATATACTTGTTTTTCTTCATATTCTATCAAAGTCCTTTAAAAACAAGTTAACGACATCTTTATTTTCCAAATTCAGACACGACTTCCAGTAGAAATTATGATATGTTTCAAGTCTTTAAAATAAAGTCTTGAAAAACATGTCATATTTTTTAACGATTTTTTGCTTTTTAGTCAAGATGCAAAAAGACAAAAAATTTAAAGACAATTTCATTAATTTTAAAGAATTTTTCTGAATTATTAAAGTCAAGTTCACTTTAGCCCAAAAAAAAAATCTTTCATATTATTATACCCATTTTTACGTCCAGTTACTTAATTATAAGGACAACACGACTTCACTGCAAAGTTTATTGACTTTTGGACAAGGAAAAAAATTAATATTAGAGAAATGCGTCTTCTACGCTAAGCAAAATTTACATTCGTATTTTAAGGACATGAAATCTTTCGCCTCATGACAATATTTTTTTCAGTGCGGCCTAAATCGTGAGATTTAATTCATTTAGAACTTTTTTTATGCGGCTATTTTAAACTTCATGTCTATACATAAATGATAAATGATGTTGACGAAATAGTACTAAAAATTTACTTTTCGAAGTCAAAAAGTGCTAAAATGACATAATATCAAATTTAAAGACTATTGTAAAAGTATACGTATATTTAAATCTAGACCGATTGGGACAATTTTTTTTTTAATTTTTCTGAAAAAAATATGTTTTTTTGCAAAATTTTATTTTTATAGAAAATGTTGTCAAAATTTTATTTCTGCAGAAAATTTTGTCAAAATTTTATTTCTACGGTATATTTTGTCAAAATTTTTATTTTTGCAGAAAATACTAACAAAAAATTATTTCTATAGAAAGTTTTGTCAAAAATTTATTTCCATAGAACATTTTGTCAAAATTTTATTTCCAAGTATTGTTGTTTTTGATCTCCGCTTAAAACCATGAATTGACTAAACTACAAGTGTAGCTTAACCAACAGAGGAAAAGTATATCTATTTGTGCGAAAATTTTTACAAAATTTGGTAAAAATTTTATATCTGCGAAAATGTTGTCAAAATTTTATTTCTATAGAAAATTTTGTCAAAATTTTATTTCTACAGTATATTTTGTCAAAATTTTTATTTTTACAGATCATACTAAAAAATAAATTATTTCTATAGAAAGTTTTGTCAAAAATTTATTTCCATAGAACATTTTGTCAAAATTTTATTTCTATTATTGTTGTTTTTAATCTCAGCTTAAAACCATGCATTGACTAAACTACAAGTGTAGCTTAACCAACCAGAGGAAAAGTATGCTTGTCAAATTTATTTGGGCAAACCCCTATCGACTGCAAGATGGTTGGATATACAGCTGTTTCGGAATTACCACATTCCTCATCAGCATCCTCTACTTGCAGAAAAACTATCAACCAATTATCAGAATAAATTCGAATAATTCACTCAACCCACACCCAGAGAAGGAATATGATCACCTCAAACATGTTTTAAGAGCAAAATGTTATGTTTGGGTGGTGACCATGTAACATGGTTTTCGCAACCATGTTATTTTCTCGGAAATCATGTATCTGATTTCGGCAAGCACGTTATATTTGACGAGAAAATAACATTTTATTGACAAACATGTTACATGGTCACCATACAAAAATAACATTTTGCTCTTGAAACATGTTTGAGGTGATCATATTCCTTCTCTGCGTGCAAAGTGAACTACACTTGAACCTTCCGAAAAAAGGTTTGATAGTCGGCTACTGCCTAAACAAATTTACAAGCATATCTATTTTCCTTTGCCAAACTCAAATCATCGATTTGAATGTAGTTGGCTGGGTTGGTTTTTGAGCGTGCTTCCACTATCTTCATTCGTTTTGTTTGTTATTGTTGATCTCAGCTTAAAACCATGCATTGACTAAACTACAAGTGTAGCTTATTTCCATAAAAAAATTTGTTAAAATTTTATTTCTATAGAAAAATATAAAAAAAATAGTTCTATAGAAAATTTTATCAAAATTTTATTTTTATAGAAATTTTTTTAACAAATTATATTTCTATAGAAAATTTTTTCGACAATTTATTTCTATAGAAAATTTTGTCAAAAGTTTATTTCAATAGAAAATTTATGCAAAATCTACCAATCTACAAAACAGTATAAAATTTACCAATTTTTGTAGAATTCTACCAACTGTGGCAACCGGCTCAGGGGCCAGCTCTAAGCATAATTGCTAAAGGCACCATGTGTGTTTTTCAACTCCTTCTGGGCGTTTTAAATATATACACTATCTTATAATACTCTGTTCCTCAGTGTTGCGGAAAAATCACATTTAACATTTGCGGACGAATGTGGTATAGACAATATTCTTCTCAAAAATGTTGAGATCCTGTAATAAAAACTAAAACATCCTCATTTCGGAATATGTTTGTTTCTTCAATATCAATTTTTAGAGTTGAGTTGATATCGGAGAAACGTTCACATTTAGGGCAGAATAACTCTATATAGAGTAATTGTGATGAAAAAGTACCAAATGGCTCGCGGTCCTGTCGCGGTACTTTTGGCTGTCGAAATGTATAAAAAACAAGTAAGGAAAGTCTAAAGTCGGGCGGGGCCGACTATATTATACCCTGCACCACTTTGTAGATCTAAATTTTCGATACCATATCACATCCGTCAAATGTGTTGGGGGCTATATATAAATACATACATTTAAATATCACTCGATCTGAACAGAATTTGATAGACTTCTACGAAATCTATAGACTCAAAATTTAAGTCGGCTAATGCACTAGGGTGGAACACAATGATGGCTAAAAAAAATATGGGAAATATTTAAAAGCAGTGGCGATTTTACAAGGAAAATGTTGGTATTTTGACCATTTTTGTCGAAATCAGAAAAACATATCTATGGGAGCTATATCTAAATCTGAACCGATTTTAACCAAATTTGGCACACATAGCTACAAAGCTAATTCTATGCCCTGTGCAAAATTTCAACTAAATCGGAGCAAAAAATTGGCCTCTGTGGTCACATGAGTGTAAATCGGGCGAACGATATATATGGGAGCCATATCTAAATCTGAACCGATTTCAATAAAATTTGGCACACTTGACTATAGTACTAATTGTTGTTCTTGTGGAAAATTTTAAGCAAATTAGGGTAAAACTCTGGCTTCTGGGGCGATATAAGTCCATATCGGGCGAAATATATATATGGGAGCTATATCTAAATCTGAACCGATTTCTTCCAAAATCAATAGGGTTCTGTTCTGAGCCAAAACACACACTTGTGCCAAATTTGAAGTCGATTGGACTAAAACTGCGACCTAGACTTTGATTACAAAAATGTGTTCACGGACAGACGGACATCGCTATATCGACTCAGGAGCCCACCCTGAGCATTTTTGCCAAAGACACCATGTGTCTATCTCAACTCCTTCTGGGTGTTGCAAACATATGCACTAACTTATAATACCCTGTTCCACAGTGTGGCGCAGGGTATAAAAACACAAAAGTGTCAATTTTATCAACCCTGATACGGACAAATCCGCTGCAATTGACGCATTTTAGTACAACATTGAAGCATTTGTTCGTGAGATAGCAAAATTGGACCGTACTATCGTTTCAAATAAAGATTTCATGCATTTTTCTTACTTTTGTGTTTTTAGAGCACAGTGTGAACGTAGTATTCTTCAAAGGTTTCTAAATCCACACATGATTTAGTATGTTTATAAAAAGGCCCTGATAAGTCCGTTATGCAGCATTTTGTTGTTCCCTTATATACATCAAAAAAAAAAAACAAACAAACCACCAGCATTCAGGCTTTACCCCAATAGCCAATAATTATTCTGTTAATTTACTCAGCAAGAGATGTCTACAGCTTTATGGGATATTTTTGTATTAAACCCAGAAACCTTTACATTTTATAATGACGTAGTATTTTAAAATATTACCATAAATTATTCCCTATGGAAATCTTACTAAAATAACAGAAAAAATTAGCTTACAGAAATATTGGGCCTTCAACAATAAAAAAGTGTTACCAAATCAAACGACCCTATTTTTTACGTGAATATTTTGGAAAAAATATATGAAAATAATATAATGTTTAGAATTTACAATTGCTCGAAATTATGTCTGAATGAATTGCATAAATATAACTTGTTGGCAGTTTGGCTCATATCCATAGAATGGTTTTCTTCAGCGCATCCATACTTATTAAGTTCGTCACATAAGAACTTTCAGTTTTTCAGGTTTTGGATATCTTTGATCTGCCAAAAAATGTGCCTACCAGAAATATTGATTTTAGACCCTATAAAATATATACGGATCGACTCGGAATCATCTCCTGAGTCGATGTAGTCCTTGGTGTCCGTCCGTCCGTAACAGCAATATATTTTATAACAGCACATTCATTTACCCAATACGAATTTGGAAATACTACTCCATTAAGATTATTTTTTAAGTGGAAGCTAAACAATAAAATTATTATGGAAGATAACAGATTGGCTGATAAGTCCCCGGTCAAACAAAGAAAAACACATTTTTTTTTGGTCAAAATTCGTTTTTATTATTCAACATAGTTCCCTTCAAGAGCGATACAACGATTACAACGACCTTCCAATTTTTTGATACCATTTTGGTAGTACTCCCTCGGTTTTGCCTCAAAATAGGCCTCAGTTTCGGCGATCACCTCCTCATTGCAGCCAAATTTTTTCCCTGCGAGCATCCTTCTGAAGTATGAGAACAAGAAAAAGTCGCTGGGGCCAGATCTGGAGAATACGGTGGGTGGGGAAGCAATTCGAAGCCCAATTCATGATTTTTTGCCATCGTTGTCAATGACTTGTGGCACGGTGCGTTGTCTTGGTGGAATAACACTTTTTCTTCTTCATATGGGGCCGTTTTGCCGCGATTTCCATGCGCATCCCAAAAAAACAGAGGCCATCACTTTGCCAGCGTACTTTTGAGTCTTTCCACGCTTCGGAGACGGTTCACCGGTCGCTGTCCACTCAGCCGACTGTCGATTGGACTCAGGAGTGTAGTGATGGAGCCATGTTTCATCCATTGTCACATATCGACGGAAAAACTCGGGTGTATTAGGAGTTAACAGCTGTTGTTGTTTTTGGTCAAATGTGAGCTCGCGCGGCACCCATTTTACACAGAGCTTCCGCATATCCAAATATTGATGAATGATATGACCAACACGTTCCTTTGATATCTTTAAGACCTCTGCTATCTCGATCAACTTCATTTTACGGTCATTCAAAATCATTTTGTGGATTTTTTTTGATGTTTTCGTCGGTAACCACCTCTTTCGGGCGTCCACTGCGTTCACCGTCCTCCGTGCTCATTTCATCACGCTTGAATTTTGCATACCAATCAATTATTGTTGATTGCCCTGGGGCAGAGTCCGGAAACTCATTATGAAGCCAAGTTTTTGCTTCCATCGTATTTTTTCCCTTCAGAAAACAGTATTTTATCAAAACACGAAATTCCTTTTTTTCATTTTTTTCACAATAACAAAAGTTGCTTCACAAAAGACGCTCTATCTCACAAACTAATTGACTTACAGACGTCAAATGTAGACACGAATCATTTGAAGGTTGGTACTATATAAAAATAATATGCATTTAATGATAGCGACGCCATCTATGTGTCAGACCGGGGACTTATTAGCCAACCTGTTATAATATAGGTCGATACGGACCAATTTTGGCATGGTTGTTATCGGCCATACACTAGCGAAATGTACCAAATTTCAACCGAATCGGATTAATTTTACTCCTTCAAAAGGCTACGGAGGTCAAATATGGGGATGGGTTTATATGGGGGCTATATATAATCATGAGCCGATATTAACCAATTTTTGCATGGTTGTTACAGACCATATACTAACACCACGTACTAAGTTTCAACCGGATCGGATGAATTTTGCTCCTCCATGAGGTTCCGGAGGTCAAATCTGGAGATCGGTTTATATAAGGGCTATATATAATTATGGACCGATATGGACCAATTCTGGAATGGTTGTTAAGACCATATACTAACACCACGTACCAAATTTCAACCGAATCGGATGAAATATGCTTCTCTTAGGGGCTCCGCAAGCCAAATCTGGGGATCGGTTTATATTGGGGCTATATATAATTATGGACCTATGTGGACCAATTTTTGCATGGTTGTTAGAGACCATATACCAACAACGTGTACCAAATTTCAGCCGGATCGGATGAACACCAATCTGGGGATCGGTTTATATGGGAGCTATATATAATTGTTGACCGATGCATGGTTGCTAGAGACCATATATCAACATCGTGTACCAAATTTCAGCCAGATCGGATGAAATATGCTTCTCTTAGAGGCTTAGCAAGCCAAATCTGGGGGTCCGTTTATATGATCGGATGAAATTTGCTTCTCTTTGAGGCTCCGCAAGCCAAATCTGGGGATCGGTTTATATGGGGGCTATATATAATTGTTGACCGATGCATGGTTGTTAGAGACCATATATCAACATCGTGTACCAAATTTCAGCCAGATCGGATGAAATATGCTTAGCAAGCCAAATCTGGGGGTCCGTTTATATGGGGCTATACGTAAAAGTGAACCGATATGACCCATTTGCAATACCATCCGACCTACATCAATAACAACTACTTGTGCCAAGTTTCAAGTCGATAGCATGTTTCGTTCGGGAGTTAGCGTGATTTCAACAGACGGACGGACATGCTTAGATCGACTCAGAATTTCACCACGACCCAGAATATATATACTTTATACGGAATGGCAAAGTTAATATACCCCCATCCTATGGTGGAGGGTATAAAAAACAAAATCCCGCACAAAAAAATATTTCAATACTTTTACAATTTCGTTTTTTTGGTTTGGTAGCCTAAGATTAATTTGCAATGCCTCTTCATTGTTTTACATGAGCTGAGCCCAAAAAAGGATAAAGTTTTCAATTAATATTCATATTGGGCAGCTGTAAATGTACATGGATTTTTTACAGTTTATAACTACTTTGTAATGATGAACACACACGTGGCTGGCCAACAATGACGATGACCATTCGGGATCCTGTGGTCATAAATATGCACATACTTATAGGCCCCCACAGTGTATGAAAGGCTGGTTGAAAATTCTTGAGTCCAAGCAAGTGTGAAACATTCCATATCCTCGTCATATTTTAATGTTACTCCATGAAGATCGACCGTTACCATCATCAGCCACCACTACCACCACCATTACCACCATGATTGTGGTGAGCTCTATGAACTTTAATGGAAATATTACAAATTCAATTAAAAACTTTTGTAATTGTTAACATGTTTGCCAGACTTGGTTCACATAATTTTGTAGCAATGACCCAAAGCGAAAGTATGGATGCACAAAAAACAGAAAATATTTCCATCCTTGTAGTGGTGTATGGAAAAAAATTGATTGCCACTTTGATGGATGCCCTATGCTTGTTTAACAAGGACCCCAAAATAGTCATTGTCACATGGCAGTTAATCTCATACCATGTGCTGCCACCAGTTGTCCTTTTTAATCCCACATATTGTCCGAAAACCTATAATGGGAGAATGTCAAAATGCCACAGTAGACAACTTCGATTAAATTGGGGATTGTAAAACGCTTTTTGTCTACATCAGCCGAGTGGTTGATTTTGGCTCACATAAAAATCATTAGGAAACAAGTGAGTAAATTAGAAAGTCGGGCGAGGCCGACTATATCATATCCTAACCCACCCCTACTGAATAAGTCAACATTGTTTGTGTACCAATGGTATAGGTTTGGGGAAAACCCGCATTTCCATATAAAGGGTGATTTGTTAAGAGCTTGATAACTTTTTTTTAAAAAAAAACGCATAAAATTTGCAAAATCTCATCGGTTCTTTATTTGAAACGTTAGATTGGTCCATGACATTTACTTTTTGAAGATAATTTCATTTAAATGTTGACCGCGGCTGCGTCTTTGGTGGTCCATTCGGAAAGTCCAATTTTGGGCAACTTTTTCGAGCATTTCGGCCGGAATAGCCCGAATTTCTTCGGAAATGTTGTCTTCCAAAGCTAGAATAGTTGCTGGCTTATTTCTGTAGACTTTAGACTTGACGTAGCCCCACAAAAAATAGTCTAAAGGCGTCAAATCGCATGATCTTGGTGGCCAACTTACCGGTCCATTTCTTGAGATGAATTGTTCTCCGAAGTTTTCCCTCAAAATGGCCATAGAATCGCGAGCTATGTGGCATGTAGCGCCATCTTGTTGAAACCACATGTCAACCAAGTTCAGTTCTTTCATTTTCGGCAACAAAAAGTTTGTTAGCATCGAACGATAGCGATCGCCATTCACCGTAACGTTGCGTCCAACAGCATCTTTGAAAAAATACGGTCCAATGATTCCACCAGCGTACAAACCACACCAAACAGTGCATTTTTCGGGATGCATGGGCAGTTCTTGAACGGCTTCTGGTTGCTCTTCACTCCAAATGCGGCAATTTTGCTTATTTACGTAGCCATTCAACCAGAAATGAGCCTCATCGCTGAACAAAATTTGTCGATAAAAAAGCGGATTTTCTGCCAACTTTTCTAGGGCCCATTCACTGAAAATTCGACGTTGTGGCTCGTTAGTAAGTCTATTCATGATGAAATGTCAAAGCATACTGAGCATCTTTCTCTTTGACACCATGTCTGAAATCCCACGTGATCTGTCAAATACTAATGCATGAAAATCCTAACCTCAAAAGAATCACCCTTTATAAGAACATTAAGGGGTACATGGTTATGGGAGTTTTATCACAATCTGAACATAAATGTTTTATATTAGAAGCTATAATGACTCTGAACTTACAGAGTTAGTATGCCACTAATATTGAGTCCATTATTAAAACAAGTGAGTAAAGTAGAAAGTCGGGTGTGGCCGACAATATCATATCCTAAACCACCCCTACTGATTTAGTAATCATTGTTTGTGGGGTACCAATGGTATAGGTTTGGGGAAAACCCGCATTTCCATATTTAAGAATCTAAATCTGAACCGATTTGGATGATATTTTCCAAATTTGGTTGATACCACAGAAGATTACTTTGTACTAAATTAGATTAAGATCGAGTATTAAATGATGCTATTATGTTCAGAAAAAAAGCTATAAGGGGTAAATTTTTGAAAACGGGCGATACATATATGGGAGGTATATCTAAATCTGAACCGATTTCGATGATATTTTCCAAATTTGGTTGATACCACATAAGGTTACTTTGTGCTAAATTAGAGTAAGATCGGGTATTAAATGATGCTATTATGTTCAGAAATAAAGTTATAAGGGGTATATCTACATCTGAACCGATTTGGATTATATTTTGCAGGTTTTGTTGATATTACGGGAGATTACCTTGTGCTGAATTTGAGTAAGATCGGTGTATAAATGAGGCCACTATGGTCAAAAATAAGTTTATAAGGGACAAATTTTTCAAAATCGGTCGCTACATATATATGGGAACTATTTCTAAATCTGTACCGATTTGGATGATAGTTTGCACATAGAGTCAGCCTTTTAGAAGATTAGAGTAAGCCAAGTTTGAGTAGGAGCGGTTGATATGGTCAAATTTGTGAAAATCGGACGATAGATATATATGGGAGCTATAGCTAAATCTAAACCGATTTCGATGATTTTTTGCACATATAGTAACTGCTATAGAAAACTAGATTTCGCCAACTTGAAGTCAGATTGGTTGATAAATAAGGGACTAATGGTTAACTTTGGGAAAATTGGGTGATACATAAATCTTAACCGATTTCGATGACATTTTGCACACTCAATTGGATTAGTAAATAAACGCAATCTGACCCCATTTATCGAAATCGGACAATACATATATATGAGAGCTATATCTAAATTTGATCCGATTATTTCCAAATTCAATAGCGTTCGTCCCTGTACCAAAAAAACGTATCAAATTCCATCAAAATCGGATAAT
The DNA here is from genome assembly GCF_050003625.1 of Haematobia irritans. Lineage (NCBI taxonomy): Eukaryota > Metazoa > Arthropoda > Insecta > Diptera > Muscidae > Haematobia > Haematobia irritans. Next base: position 168,302,219 of record NC_134397.1, on the reverse strand, counting down.
AATTGCCACCGGAATCCTGCGAACAACAAATACATGGACGGACGGACACCAAGCGCCAGACCGAGTGTCCGTCCGTCCGTCCGTCTGTTGAAATCACGCTAACTTCCGAACGAAACAAGCTATCGACTTGAAACTTGGCACAAGTAGTTGTTATTGATGTAGGTCGGATGGTATTGCAAATGGGCCATATCGGTCCACTTTTACGTATAGCCCCCATATAAACGGACTCCCAAATTTGGCTTGCAGACCCTCTAAGATAAGCAAATTCCATCCGATCTGGCTGAAATTTGGTACATGGTGTAAGTATATGGTCTCTAACAACCATGCAAAAATTGGTTCACATCGGTCTATAATTATATATAGCCCCCATATAAACCGATCCCACGATTTGGCTTGCGGAGCCTCCAAGAGACGTAAATTTCATCCGATCCGGCTGAAATTTGGTACATGGTGTTAGTATATGGTCTCTAACAACCATGCAAAAATTGGTTCATATCGGTCCATAATTATATATAGCCCCCATATAAACCGATCCCCTGATTTGGCTTGCAGACCCTCTAAGAGCAACAATTTTCATCCGATCTGGCTGAAATTTGGTACATGGCGTAAGTATATGGTCTCTAACAACCATGCAAAAATTGGTCCATATCGGTCCATAATTATATATAGCCCCCATATAAACCAATCCCCCGATTTGGCTTGCAGACCCTCTAAGAGCAAAACTTTTTATCCGATCCGGCTGAAATTTGATACATGATGTTAGTATATGGTCTCTAATAACCATGCAAAAATTGGTCCATATCGGTCCTTAATTATATATAGCCCCCATATAAACCGATCCCCCGAATTGGCTTGCGGAGCCTCTAAGAGAAGCAAATTTCATCCGATCCGGCTGAAATATGGTACATGGTGTTAGTATATGGTCCCTAACAATCATGCAAAAATTGGTCCATATCGGTCCATAATTATATATAGCCCCCATATAAACCGATCACCAGATTTGACCTCCGGAGCCTCTTGGAAGACCAAAATTCATCTGATTCAGTTGAAATTTGGTACGTGATGTTAATATATGGCCTCAAACACTCATGCAAAAATTGGTCGATATCGGTCCATAATTATGTATAGGCCCCATATAAACCGATCCCCAGAGTTGACCTCCGGAGCACCTTGGAAGAGCAAAATTCTTCCCATTCGGTTGAAATTTGGTACGTAATGTTAGTATAGAGTATCCAACAACCATGCAGGAATTGGTTCCTCTCAGTCCATAATAATATATAGCTCCCATATAAACCGATCCCCAGATTTGACCTCCGGTGCCTTTTGAAGAAGCAAAATTCATCCGATCTGGTTGAAATTTGGTACGTGGTGGTAGTATATGATATTTAACAACCATGTGAGTTGAAATTTGTGGATGACAGTCTTTCGTAGAAGCTTCCATGGTGGAGGGTACATAAGATTCGGCCTGGCCGAACTTACGGCCGTATATACTTGTTTTTTGTTTCAAATATGTTCAAAACAGAGTAAGAATTAATAAATTGGTAAAAATTTTTAAAATTTTGTCGACATTATATATTCTAGAAAAATTGCGAATTTTTAAAAATTTTTAAAGTCTAACGTTTCATAAAAAATTTATAAATTATTTATTTAGCAAAATATCACAAAATTTTTTAATTCACATTAAAAACACTGAATTCGGATGACACCTTAGAGTGTGATGCAAATTCAGTGCAAGGGCTGTTGAAATGGTGGACATCCGTCATATGACAAGTCCATGTTAAATTCATCGCTTTTTCGCTAATTTTGTACCATTTCCGGATCCAAAAATAACATTTTCACCGCTTTTTTCTGCTGGGTACTAATATCCCAGCAAAAAAGCCTCGCCAAAAAAGCGCAGAAGCGATGAATTTAACATGGGCTTGTCATAGGACGGATGTCCACCATTTCAACAGCCGTTGCACTGAATTTGCAGCACTTCTTAAGGCATGATGCGAATTACCCATAAAAAAAAAAGTGAGAAAAAATTAACACTAATGAACTTCCTGTGCAGTTAAAATAAAGAACATCTGTGGGAGAACTTCTACACCAAAAAAAGTGACCCCACCGTGGAAGAAAATGTAGGTTTATTTTAGAAAGTTTTAACTAAAATAGTTTTCTAATTGCAACATGTTACAAATAAGTTAATAATAAAATTGAAGAAAATTTTTTAAAAATAATTAATTTTTTTCTGTTGTTTAAGAAATTTTCATATGCTGGAAGAAAAAATTGGATTTAAAAATGGGTTAAATGTCTTTAGCGCTGTACGAAGTTCGAGACAGGTAAAATTTTAGTAAAATTTACTCATTTGAGAGACTCAATTTAAGCAAACTTCTGCCATTTTAGGAAAATATGAACTATTCTATTTTTTAGTAAAATTGTGCACTATATTTGTATACAACTTTTTTTCTTATTTTTAGTTCACGTCATTAAAGTTAGCAAAAAATTATTCAAATAAGGCACATTTACTCATATTGAGCAAAATTTATCTAAAATCAACTAATCTTCATGAACTAAAATAAAGTTCAGTTGGCATTAGAGCCCCTTTTTTCTGGGTGTAATGAATTCTAAAAAGTCGATTGCAATTTTTCTTAATCTGGTAGGGATTTTATAAATATTTGAAGCTACTATCCTTCCCAAATTCACCACTATATAAATACTTTTATCATATGTTCCAAATTCACCACTATATAAATACTTTTATCATATGTTCCACATGCTTGACTCACGACAAATCGTCAAATGTTTTCGAACAAACTCCAATATTCATATTTTCCAGATTTGTAAAATTGCTGTCTTTAATTCAAGCAATTTTTGGCGCCCACTGTACTCCCACGGCTGAGAAAATAATCCCAACCATTTGTCAACAAATATTTTGCAGGCTATAAAACATTGTATCTACTCAAAAAGGACAGTGAAGGCCAACACTTGATAATTGGCTCAAGAATCATTTGAAAAATTCCTACTCATGTAATCGCTCCTTTTGAGGGATTTTTGTTTTGACAGCGCATCACCCAAAATTGCTACCAAGAGAAAAAAGCAACGATATCAATTCAAGGGCATTACCTCCTCCTCACCATTGTTATCAGTATTTGGTGGATTTTCAATAGCAGAAATCTTCTTTCATCAATGTTGTGCGATTCTACTTTCCCCCTCATCACTAAAGTGCCTTCATTGTACAATGAATCCCCTCCACATGCTACCACTAACTTTTAAAAGTGGAGGAATTTCTTTCTCCTCGGTTAAACCATAGATAAAAAGTAAGTAAAAGAGAATGACATATGGATAACACAACAATTTTACTCATTCCAGGATCTTTAAATGGTGTGGGTGGAAAAACGCTATTTTTGGAACGGAAATTGCCAAGCAATCGACTGATGTCGTCTATCTTGATAAGTGAATACCATAGACGAGATGAACGACTTTTCGAATGCAATAACAGTAACAATTTAGTTTTCCCAGTGTGACAATTTGTAATTTTATCGTCCATGGAATAGTTAAAATAGACGCATTTAACTGTCGCAATAGCCTTAGCACATGTACACATACCAATGTTGGGTCGCAATGATTCCCTAAGAGGAATGGAGTCATATCAACTAAATATGTTATTTTCAAATAATCGCCTTTAAAAGATTATCAATAATGACGATTATATGTTCTACGTCCGATCCGGCTGAAATATGGTACATGGTGTTGGTATATGGTCTCTAACAACCATGCAAAAATTGGTCCACATCGGTCCATAATTATATATAGCTTGCGGAGTCTCAAAGAGAAGCAAATTTCATCCGATCCAGCTGAAATTTGGTACATGGTGTTGGTATATTGTCTCTAACAATCACGCAAGAATTGGTCCACATCAGCCCATAACTATATATAGCCCCCATATAAACCGATCCCCAGATTTGGCTTGCGAAGCCTCAAAGAAAAACAAGTTTCATCCGATCCGGTTGAAATATGGAACATGGTCTCTAACAACATTGCCAGGACTGGTCCATATCGGTCCATAATTATATATAGCCCCCATATAAACCGTTCTCCAGATTTGACCTCCGTAGCCTCTTGGAGGAGCAAAATTCATCCGGTCCGGCTCAAATTTGGAACGTGGTGTTAGTATATGATATTTAACAACCATACCAATATTGGTCCATATCGGTGTATAGTTAGGTTTGGTTAAAGTGGCAGCCCGATTAAGTTTCAGACTCACTTAGACTATTCAGCCCATTGTTATATATAGCCCATCCCCAATCACACTAAAATTGGTCCATATCGGTTCATAATCGTGGTTGTCATTCGAGCCAAAAATAATCTATCAAAATTTTATTTCTATAGAAAATTTTGTCAAAATTTTATTTCTATAAAAAAATTTTGTCAAAATTTTATTTCTAAAGAAACTTTAGTTAATATTTATTTCTATAGAAAATTTTGTCAAAAATTTATTCCTATAGAAAATTTTGTCAAAATTTTATTTCTATGGAAAATTTTGTCAAACTGAATTATATACGTATTTAATCGGTCTTTTTTAATTAAGTATATACCACGTATGGACTTACTTAAAATTTAGAAGACGGTGTTGAGATACCTTGCCATCGGCAAGCGTTACCGCAACCCAAGTAATTCCATTGTGGATGGCAGTGTTTAGAAGAAGTTTCTACGCAATCCATGGTGGAAGGTACATAGGCCTGGCCGAACTTACGGCCGTATATACTTGTTTTCTCTTTTATGCTGTTTTTTTGCAAGAGGCTCTGACAATCAAATTTGGGGATCGATTTATTTGGGAGCTATAGATAATTATGGACCGATAAGAACAAATTTTTGTGTAAGTTTCAACTAATCAGGATGAAATTTGACCCTCCTAGAGCCTCCGAAATTAAATCTGGGGTGGATTTATATGGAGCCTATACCTACAAATGCTCCGATATAGCCCATTTGATATATCGTGCAACGTACGTCAATACCAACTACATGCAAAAAAATAATTCTTTCCTCCCAAACGAAATTTTAGACAAACAAAGTTCGATTCTCATTTGCTTTTCGTTGAAGGAAGGAAGTGTATTTGGAAGAAAAGTATATACTTTTTGTGATAAACGTTTATTCGTTTCCAGGATGTAAAAACAATTTCATAAAGACTAACTCAAAAAAAAATTTTCTGGCTAATTGCATTTTCCCTCACATCTTTCTCACTTCCACGAAGTTTTTTAGTTATCAGCACCTTTTTCTGTAAAACAAACAATGTAGAAGAAATTATACGATTTTATACATTTTTAATTTTTTTTTACCTTTCGCCTGGACGGAGAATCGAACCGCGAACCATGCAATTTGTAAGCCAACACACTATCCACTGAGCTATGCAGCCGTTATTGTCATCAATAGATGACAATTATATAGCTTGCGGCGCCCACGAGCCGATTAAACAAAGTTTATTTAACAGAAAAATACATTTAGTTGGGCACCGTGGAGCAGTGGTTGCTACGTCCGACATGCATGCCAAGGGTCGTGGGTTCGATCCCTGCTTCGACCAAAGATTTTTTTTTTTACATATGTTCCAGATATGGTTGGAAGATTCCAAAAAAATTTTCAACATTACTTTCTACTATATTAAATTTTTACTATGAATTGTAAAATGTGCCTTATTAAAAACCTAAAGTCAGAAAAGAACAGTGTTAGATATAAACGAAATGGACTGTGTTGTTGGTTCAAAACTAACTTTTTTTATTAAAAAAATAAACATTTTGTAACAAACGAATTTTTTGGTGATAAAAGTGTATACTTTTCGAAGCAATTCAAAATACTCAAACAAAAGAAAAACGTTTTCGATACACGTTTTCCAAACGTTTTTTTTCTTTGCGTGTACTTGTACCAAAATTCCAGTCGATATATGTTTCGTTCGGAAGTTACAACAATTTCAACAGACCGGCAGATCGCCTCACGCCACGACCCAGAATATATATTCATTATGGGGTCTATTTAAGGTCGATATTTAAAAATGGAAAGACAAAGTTATTACACCTCCATCCTATGGAGAAAGATATAAAAAATAATCAGGGCCAACTTTCAGAACAATAGGTCCACTAAGGCTATAGCGTGACTACAACAGAGTGATTGATTTTTCCTTGATTATTATTTACATTATTACATTATTTTATTAATTATATTGTGAAAAATCGATATTTCCATGTGTTGAAATTGGAATGGTGAACTTTTTATACCCCCATGTGCCGACAAAAACAGCACTGTGAATTGACTTCAAATTGCTGGGTCTACGCATTTACATTACTCATAATTCTGATAACAAAGAGACACATTCTAGTCACTCTGGAGTTAGCAAACATGGAAAGTATGTATACGTTGATGTTGCACCAGCAGTCGGGGCAAAAGTTCCCAATTTAGTTGATTTTACTCATCTTGGCCAAACAACAATGACAGCCGTGGTCGATAAAGGGCATAGGTACAGCGCTTATTTTATAATAATGCTAAGAGAGTAAAACTGCAATCAACTACTTGGTCTCTGTGTTCCTCAACTCGAAAACGCTCATAAATGTCCGTAAATATCTAAACAAGATGGTTCAGCAGTTCAAAGGGAAGTACAGAATGCTTGGAGGCATATAAATCCAGATTGCAACTCAAAGTCCAGGTCTGCCAACTGCACGCACAGATCACGAGCAAGAGCATACACACAAACAATTTTTTTTTTAATTCAATCACGAAATTAATTGATCCAATTAATTTTTAATTGAAATGTCTTCAATCACAAAAATAATAGTATCAATTAAAAAATTAATTGAAGGTCAATTAAAAAGTTAATTGATCCAATTAAAAAATTAATTGATATTAGTATTTTGGGATTGATTTTTGTTTCAATTAAAAAATTTGTTGAATCAATTTAATTTTTAATTGAATATTTTTTAAAACTCAATTGAAATTTTAATTGGAAAAATTTTCGTGAAATTTTTTTGTGTGTAATGTTATTTTTGGATCAAATATATGCAGCGTTGCCATAATGAAGTTCTATTTTGGATCCCCATTTTTCCAAAACTCGTGCCAGCCGACGATTCCGCCAATTAAATTAATATAATTTAAAAGATAAAAATTTTCCAAAATTTTGCTTCGATAGACAATTTTCTCAAATTTTTATTTCTGTAGCAAATTTTTTCAAAATTTTATTTCTATCGAAAATTAAAAAAAAAAAAAATTATTTCTATAGAAAATTTTGTCAAAGTTTTATTTATATGGAACATTTTGTCAAAATTTTATTTATATAGAAAGTTTTGTCAAAATTTTATTTCTATTGAAAATTTTGTCAAAATTTTATTTATATTGGAATTTTTTTCAAAATTTTATTTCTTTAGGAAATTTTGTCACACTTTTATTACTTTAGGAAATTTTCTATTTTTATAGAAAATTTTGTTAAAATTTTATTTGTATAGAAAATTTTGTTTCTAGAAAATTTTTTAAAAATTTATTTCTATAAAAATTTTTTTCAAAATTTCATTTCTATGGAAAATTTTGTCAAAATCTTATTTCCAAAGAAAATCTAGCCAACATTTTATTTCTATAGAAAATTTAGCCAACAATTTATTTCTCTATCGCAAAATTTTATAATACAATAATAAAATTTTTTTTTGCAGTTTATTTCCGTACAAAATGTTGGCAAAATGTTATTTCTATAGAAAATTTTGTTAACATTTTATTTCTATAGAAAATTTTGTCAAAATTTTAGTTCTACAAAATTTTTTCAAAATTTTGACAAATTAACGATTTGACGAAAACGGACCAAAATCAACGTTCTATTTGGTCCGACCATCGGACCAAATTTAAAATTCAATAATTTTTTGTACCAATTTTGGTCCGATCGGACCAAAACGGAAACCCTGGATACACGGAACATTTTGTTCCATGCTTGCCGAAATTCGACACGATTTCTGAGATAATATGGATGCGACAAACATGTTACATGTTCACTATAAAAAATTCTTCACCATAATCTTGCTCTTGAAATATGTTCATATTCCTTCTATGGGTGTACTGCGGATTGTACTCATTCCAGGGAATAGCAGACTCCCGGGAATGATGGTTACATTATGGGTTCACATCCCAATGATATACTTTCTGCCAAATACGCTGCACTTTAGTTTTTATATATCTCTTCTATTTTTATACCCACCACCATAGAATGGTGACGGGGGTATAATAAGTTTGTCATTCCGTTTGTAACACATCGAAATATCGATTTCCAACTATATAAAGTATATATATTCTTGATCAGGGAGAAATTCTAAGACGATATAACGATGTCCGTCTGTCTGTCTGTCTGTTGTAATCACGCTACAGTCTTCAATAATGAAGCAATCGTGCTGAAATCGTGCACAAACTCGTCTTTTGTCTGCAGGCAGGTCAAGTTCGAAGACGGGCTATATCGGTGCAGGTTTTGATATAGTCCCCATATAAACCGACCACCCGATTCGGGGTCTTGGGCTTATAGAAATCGTAGTTTTTATCCAATTTGCCTGAAATTTGAAATCTAGAGGTATTTTAGGACCATAAAGAGGTGTGCCAAAAATGGTGGGTATCGGTCCATGTTTTGGTATAGCCCCCATATAGACCGATCTCCCGATTTAATTTCTTGGGCTTATAGAAACCGCAGTTTTTATTCAATTTACCTGAAATTTGAAATCTAGAGGTATTGTAGGACCACAAATACGTGTGCCAAAAATTGTGAGTATCGGTCCATATTTTGGTATAGCACCCATATAGACCGATCTCCCGATTTAGGGTCATGGGCTTATATAAATCGTAGTTTTTATCCAATTTGCCTGAAATTTGAAATCTAGGGGTATTTTAGTACCATAAATAGGTGTGCCAAAAATGGTGAGTATCGGTCTTTGTTTTGGTATGGCCCCCATATAGACCGATCTCCAGATTTTACTTCTTGGGCTTGTAGAAACCGTAGTTTTTATCCAATTTGTCTGAAATTGGAAATCTAGAGGTATTTGAGGATCATAAAGAGGTGTGCCGAAAATGGTGAGTATCGGTCTATATATTGGTAAAGGGTGATTTGTTAAGAGCTTGATAACTTTTTTTTTAAAAAAAACGCATAAAATTTGCAAAATCTCATCGGTTCTTTATTTGAAACGTTAGATTGGTCCATGACATTTACTTTTTGAAGATAATTTCATTTAAATGTTGACCGCGGCTGCGTCTTAGGTGGTCCATTCGGAAAGTCCAATTTTGGGCAACTTTTTCGAGCATTTCGGCCGGAATAGCCCGAATTTCTTCGGAAATGTTGTCTTCCAAAGCTGGAATAGTTGCTGGCTTATTTCTGTAGACTTTAGACTTGACGTAGCCCCACAAAAAATAGTCTAAAGGCGTCAAATCGCATGATCTTGGTGGCCAACTTACCGGTCCATTTCTTGAGATGAATTGTTCTCCGAAGTTTTCCCTCAAAATGGCCATAGAATCGCGAGCTGTGTGGCATGTAGCGCCATCTTGTTGAAACCACATGTCAACCAAGTTCAGTTCTTCCATTTTTGGCAACAAAAAGTTTGTTAGCATCGAACGATAGCGATCGCCATTCACCGTAACGTTGCGTCCAACAGCATCTTTGAAAAAATACGGTCCAATGATTCCACCAGCGTACAAACCACACCAAACAGTGCATTTTTCGGGATGCATGGGCAGTTCTTGAACGGCTTCTGGTTGCTCTTCACTCCAAATGCGGCAATTTTGCTTATTTACGTAGCCATTCAACCAGAAATGAGCCTCATCGCTGAACAAAATTTGTCGATAAAAAAGCGGATTTTCTGCCAACTTTTCTAGGGCCCATTCACTGAAAATTCGACGTTGTGGCAGATCGTATGTCTATTCATGATGAAATGTCAAAGCATACTGAGCATCTTTCTCTTTGACACCATGTCTGAAATCCCACGTGATCTGTCAAATACTAATGCATGAAAATCCTAACCTCAAAAGAATCACCCTTTACAATTACATCTAGGTAGTGCACCATGCATTAATTTCTAAACTTAAGTTTTGTTGTTTTTTTTATACACTCCAATCCTCAGATTCGAGGCTCATTGAAAAACATACCCCAACACACAAAAAAACAATTTTTCTGATTCAATCGCGAAATTAATTGTCATAGTATCAATTACAGTTTTAATTGGACATTAAAACAATACTTGATTAAAAAATTAATTGTTTTTTTTTAGCAAATTTCAATTAATTTTTTAATTGCTTCAATTATAAATTTAATTGATGTTGATTGCTCAATTAATTATACCCTGCGCCACTCTGTGGAACAGGGTTTTATAAGTTAGTGCATATGTTTGCAACACCCAGAAGGAGACGAGATAGACACATGGTGTCTTTGGCAAAAATGGTCAGGGTGGGCTCCTGAGTCGATATAGCCATGTCCGTCTGTCCGTCTGTCCGTGAACACATTTTGTAATCAAAGTCTAGGTCGCAGTTTTAGTCCAATCGACTTCAAATTTGGCACAAGTATGTGTTTTGGCTCAGAATAGATCCCTATTGATTTTGGAAGAAATCGGTTCAGATTTAGATATAGCTCCCATATATATATTTCGCCCGATATGGACTTATATGGCCCCAGAAGCCAGAGTTTTACCCTAATTGGCTTAAAATTTTGCACAAGAAGAACAATTAGTACTATAGTCCAGTGTGCCAAATTTCATTGAAATCGGTTCAGATTTAGATATAGCTCCCGTATATATCTTTCGCCCGATATGCAGTAATACGGTCCCAGAAGCCAGAGTTTTACCCCAATTAGGTTGAAATTTTGCACAGGGAGTAGAACTAGTAGTGTAGTCAAGTGTGCAAAATTTTATTGAAATCGGTTCAGATTTAGATATAGCTCCCATATATAGCTTTCGCCCGATTTACACTCAAATGACCACAGAGGCCAATTTTTGCTCCGATTTAGTTGAAATTTTGCACAGTGAGTATAATTTGCATTGTAGCTATGCGTGCCAAATTTGGTTGAAATCGGTTCAGATTTAGATATATCTCCCATATATAGCTTTCGCCCGATTTACACTCATATGACCACAGAGGCCAATTTTTAACTCCGATTTAGTTGAAAGTTTGCACATAGAGTAGAATTAGCATTGTAGCTATGCGTGCCAAATTTGGTTGAAATCGGTTCAGATTTCGATATAGCTCCCATATATAGCTTTCACCCGATTTACACTCATATGACCACAGAGGCCAATTTTTAACTCCGATTATTTGAAATTTTGCACAGGGAGTGGAATTGTTGCTATGCGTGCCAAATTTGGTTGAAATCGGTTCAGATTTAGATATAGCTCCCATATATATTTTTTTCTGAATTCGACAAAAATGGTCAAAATACCAACATTTTCCTTGTAAAATCGCCACTGCTTAGTCGAAAAGTTGTAAAAATGACTCTAATTTTCCTAAACTTCTAATACATATATATCGAGCGATAAATCATAAATAAACTTTTTCGAAGTTTTCTTAAAATTGCTTCAGATTTAAACGTTTCCCATATTTTTTTACTAACATTGTGTTCCACCCTAATGCATTAGCCGACTTAAATTTTGAGTCTATAGATTTTGTAGAAGTCTATCAAATTCTGTCCAGATCGAGTGACATTTAAATGTATGTATTTGGGACAAACCTTTTTACATAGCCCCCAACACATTTGACGGATGTGATATGGTATCGAAAATTTAGATCTACAAAGTGGTGCAGGGTATAATATATAAGTAAGGAAAGTCTAAAGTCGACCGACTTTAGACTTTCCTTACTTGTTTTTTTAATTAAAAACGTATTTATTTTTAATTACTTCTTAGCTGACTTACTGTTATTAGCTTGGTTAAAAAAAATTTGTTTGATATAAATGTTTAGTTAAAAATTAAAAAAAAAAAAAAAAAACAAGTAAAGAAAGTCTAAAGTCGGGCGGGGCCGACTATATTATACCCTGCACCACTTTGTAGATCTAAATTTTCGATACCATATCACATCCGTTAAATGTGTTGGGGGCTATATATAAAGGTTTGACCCAAATACATACATTTAAATATCACTCGATCTGGACAGAATTTGATAGACTTCTACAAAATATATAGACTCAAAATTTAAGTCGGCTAATGCACTAGGGTGGAACACAATGCTAGTAAAAAAATATGGGAAACGTTTAAATCTGAAGCAATTTTAAGGAAACTTCGAAAAAGTTTATTTATGATTTATCGCTCGATATATATGTATTAGAAGTTTAGGAAAATTAGAGTCATTTTTACAACTTTTCGACTAAGCAGTGGCGATTTTACAAGGAAAATGTTGGTATTTTGTCCATTTTTGTCGAATTCAGAAAAACATATATATGGCACCTATATCTAAATCTGAACCGATTTCAACCAAATTTGGCACGCATAGCTATAATGGTAATTCTACTCCCTGTGCAAAATTTCAAATAAATCGGAGTTAAAAATTGGCCTCTGTGGTCATATGAGTGTAAATCGGGCGAAAGCTATATACGGAAGCTATATCTAAATCTGAACCTATTTCAATAAAATTTTGCACACTTGACTATACTACTAATTTTACTCCTAATGCAAAATTTCAACCAAATTGGGGTAAAACTCTGGCTTCTAGGACCGTATTACTCCATATCGGGCGAAAGATATATATGGGAGCTATATCTAAATCTGAACCGATTTCTTCCAAAATCAATAGTGATCTATTCTGAGCCAAAACACATACTTGTGCCAAATTTGAAGTCGATTGGACTAAAACTTGACTTTGATTACAAAAATGTGTTCACGGACAGACGGACATGGCTATATCGACTCAGGAGCCCACTCTGAGCATTTTTGCCAAAGACACCATGTGTCTGTTTCGTCTCCTTCTGGGTGTTTCAAACATATGCACTAACTTATAATACCCTGTTCCACAGTGTGGCGCAGGGTATAAAAATCACTTTTTTATACCCTCCACCATAGGATTAACTTTGTCATTCCGTCCGTCCGTCTTTTGAAATCACGCTAACTTCCGAACGAAACAAGCTATCGACGTGAAACTTGGCACATGTAGTTGTTACTGATGTAGGTCGGATGGTATTGCCAATGGCCATATCGGACCACTTTTACGCATAGCCCCCATATAAATCGACGCTCAGATTTGGCTGGCAGAGCCTCTTGGGGGAGCAAAATTCATCCGATCCGGTTGAATTTTTCTCCCCCAAGAGGTACCATTGGTACATGGTGTTAGTATGCGGTCTCCTACAACCATGCAAAAATTGGTCCAAATCGGTCCATAATTATATATAGCCCCCATATAAACCGATTCCCAAGATTTGGTTTGCGGAGCCTCTAAGAGAAGCAAATTTCATCCGATCCGGCTGAAATTTGGTACATGGTGTAGGTAAATGGTCTCTAACAAACATGCAAAAATTGGTCCACATCGGTCCATAATTATATATAGCCCCCATATAAACCGATCCCCAGATTTGTCCTCCGGAGCCTTTTGTAGGAGCAAATTTCCTCCGATCCGGTTGAACTTTGGTACGTGGTGTTAGTATATGGCCGCTAATAATCATACCAAAATTGGTCCATATCGGTCTATGGTTATATATAGCCGATCCTCAATCACACAAAAATTGGTCCATATCGGTTCATAATCATGGTTGCCACTCGAGCCAAAAATAATCTACCAAAATTTTATTTCTATGGAAAATTTTGTCAAAATTTTATTTCTATAGAAAATTTTGTCAAAATTTTATTTCTATAGAAAATTTTGTGAAAATTTTATTTTCATAGAAAATTTTGTCAAAATTTTATTTCTATAGAAAATTTTGTAAAAATTTTATTTCTATAGAAATTTCTATTTTAGTATAGCCCCCATAGGAACGATCTCCCGAGTTAACTCCTTGGGTTTTTAGAAAGCGTAGTTTTTATTTGATTTGCCTGAAATTGTAAATATTCTGGTATTTTAGGCGCACAAAAACGTGTATCGGATTAAGTTTTTATCTATATGGAGGCATTTGGTAATGTCTCCATATAGACCGACTTCACTTCTTGAGGGTGTGGAAGGCGCACTGATCATGAAAATTGCTTCAAACTAAATGTAAAATTTTCAGATTTTACTTCTACAGATTTAAGATTTCAAATCAAGACGTTATTTTATAATTTTCTTGCACACTTACAAGAGATGTTAATGATTCCTCTAAAACTCAAACAAAAATGGTTCTTATAAATCCAGAATCTGATATAGTCCTCATAGGTGAAATCTTTAAATTTATCTCCGGGAAGTGTCCTCAAGTCCTCAAGCCCTCCTGAAATTTCAAAGGAAACCCTAATATTTGGTTCATTGTGGTGGGTATTTAATATTCGGCCGGGCCGAACTTAGTGTTGTATATACTTGTTACATTTAAATTTTGTGTATAGCCACTAGATATTATTTTTATACCGTCCACCATAGGATGGGGGTATATTAACTTTGTCATTCCGTTTGTAACACATCGAAATATTGCTCTAAGACCCCATAAAGTATATATATTTATTCTGGGTCGTGGTGAAATTCTGAGTCGATCTGAGCATGTCCGTCCGTCTGTTGAAATCACGCTAACTTCCGAACGAAACAAGTTATCGACTTGAAACTTGGCACAAGTAGTTGTTATTGATGTAGGTCGGATGGTATTGCAAATAGGCCATATTGGTCCACTTTTACGTATAGCCTCCATATAAACGGACCCCCCAATTTGGCTTGCGATGCCTTTAAGAGAAGCAAATTTCATCCGATCCGGCTGAAATTTGGTAAATGGTGTTAGTATATGCTCTCTAACAACCATGCAAAAATTGGTCCACATCGGTCCATAATTATATATAGCCCCCATATAAACCGATCCCCCGATTTGGCTTGCGAGTCCAAATCCGGTCCGGTTGAAATTTGGTACATGGTGTTAGTATATGGTCTCTAACGACCTTGCAAAAATTGGTCCATATCGGTCCATAATTATATATAGCCCCCATATAAACCGATCCCCCGATTTGGCTTGCGAGGCCTCTAAGAGAAGCAAATTTCATCCGATCCGACTGAAATTTGGTACATGGTGTTAGTATATGCTCTCTAACAACCATGCAAAAATTGGTCCACATCGGTCCATAATTATATATAGCCCCCATATAAACCGATCCCCCGATTTGGCTTGCGAGGCCAAATCCGGTCCGGTTGAAATTTGGTACATGGTGTTAGTATATGGTCTCTAACGACCTTGCAAAAATTGGTCCATATCGGTCCATAATTATATATAGCCCCCATATAAACCGATCCCCCGATTTGGTTTGCGAGGCCTCTAAGAGAAGCAAATTTCATCCGATCCGGCTGAAATTTGGTACATGGTGTTAGTATATGGTCTCTAACGACCATGCAAAAATTGGTCCATATCGGTCCATAATTATATATAGCCCCCATATAAACCGATCACCAAATTTGACCTCCGAAGCCTCTTGGAAGACCAAAGTTGATCTGATTCAGTTGATATTTGGTACGTAGTGTTAATATATGGCCTCAAATACCCATGCAAAAATTGGTCGAAATCGGTCCATAATTATATATAGGCCCCATATAAACCGATCCCCAGATTTGACCTCCGGAGCCCCTTGGAAGAGCAAAATTCATCCGATTCAGTTGAAATTTGGTACGTGATGTTAGTAGGTTCATATCAGTCCATAATTAATTATATATAGCACCTATATAAACCGATCTCCAGACTTGATCTCCTGTGCCTTTTGGAGAAGCAAAATTCATCCGATCTGATTGAAATTTGGTACGCGGTGGTAGTATATGATATTTAACAACAATGCCAAAAGTGGTCCATATCAGTCCATATTTATATATAGCACCCATATAAACCGATCCCCAGATTTGACCTCCTGTGCCTTTTGGAGAAGCAAAATTCATCCGATCTGATTGAAATTTGGTACGCGTTGGTAGTATATGATATTTAACAACCATGCCAAAAGTGGTCCATATCAGTCCATAATCATATATAGCCCCCATATAAACCGATCCCGAGATTTGGTTTTGGAGTTTCTTGGAGGAACAAATTTCATCCGAGTTGAAATTCGGTACATTGTGCTAGAATAACATATGGCCGTGAACAACCATGCCTAACTAGGTCCATATCGGTCTATAGTTATATATAGCCGTCAGATAAATCGATCCCCAATCACACAAAAATTGGTCCATATCAAGTTCATAATTCTATATAGCCCCCATAAAACGACCCCCATATTTCAATTTCCATGTCGATTCGTAATTATTTGTTCGTAATATTTTGTAGACTTACCTATACATAAATTTTTTGTCTAATATATACCACGTATGGATATATGATAAGAAGTTTTAAGATACCACAACCCAAGTAATTCGATTGTGGATGACAGTCTTTCGTAGAAGTTTCTACGCAATCCATGGTGGAGGGTACATAAGATTCGGCCTGGCCGAACTTACGGCCTTATATACCTGTTTCATTTTAAAATTTTAATACCGTACATCATAGTGGAAAAATTTCATGCTTGTGCAACAAAACATGGAAAAAAACGAAATAAATGAAATGAAGAGAAAACAAACAATTTTTTGAAGATAAGGATTCACTGAATTGCAAATAAATCTAAATTTGCGAAAACAACGTAAACTATCATATTTTCTTGCACTTATGAACTATATGAAAAAAGTGCTAAGGAATTTAAAAGTTGTAACTACCTAAAGTTTGTGTATAAGCATGTAGTTATATGACTAAGATATCCACTTACTTTCATGGTAAACATTTACGGCAACATGAAATTACTTGGCTTAAAGGTAAATCGAGTGGAAACCGCTAACACAATACAAACAAGAGGAGCTCCAAAATTTATTATACCAGTGTTGCGTAGATTACAGCAAGTCTCGAATTTTTATACATTTTAAAGGTAGAGGTTCGGCTAAATTGAAAAATTTTACAACTACTAATACATATACATATATGTGATATAGCGTTCGGATTTATTAGTACATATCATATATCTCAGCATAGTGAATAACCTAGGTTATATCGAAATTGCGCCATCTATATTTGAATATAATAATCTTTAATGTGTAGTTATCTACCTCATTAGAAACGAATGTCAAAATAGTGTGTAAGAATGAATTGTAAAGAAAGGAATAAATAAAATGCACTCACTTCTATCTTGACACCGAAGTAGACTACATTTCAATATATGAAAATGTATTTTTTTGTTCCGGATAAATCGGTTCAAGCTTGACTAAACCGATATACTTGGAACTTTCAGAGAACGTAGAGGGTAATCATGTGGTATAAATAATAAATGGTACATTTTTATCTCTAGTCAGTGAAGGGGACCTCTCTCACAACTTTTTGTAAAATTTGGATAAAAGTTGTACGATCTGCTTGAAATTGTCAAGGAAGGTAGTAGGTGGCATCTGAACAAAGATCAACTACTCCATTTTCCATATTAGGTCGAAAGGGGATCTCCCCTCTGCCTGAATTTTTGAAAGCACAGTGAAAAAACTAAATTTCTACGATTAACTTTAAATTTGGAGAGGACATAGTTAGGGGGAGGTTATGCAATGTATATGGTGTACCTAATATTTTGATAGTTGGGAGGCGGACGAACTTTTTACAAATTGTTCTAGATCTGCTTGAAATTTTCAGTGAAGGTTGGGGGTGGCGTGTAGTTCGCTACCTTACTTTTCGATATTTTGACTTCCTCTCTAACCGAAATTTTTAAAGTACAGTGAAACTTCTCCGGTATGTTTGAAATTTGCAGAAGACGTGTGGGTTCAAAGTTAATATGCGAACCTAATTTTTTATACCCTCTACAATAGGATGATGTCATTCCGTTTGCTACATATCGAAATACTGGTCTAAGACCCAATAAAGTCGATCTAGCGATGTGCGTCCGTCCGTCCGTACGCTGAAATCACGCTAACTTCTGAACGAAATAAGCTATTGACTTGAAACTTGGCACAAGTAGTTGTTATTGATGTAGGCCAGATGGTATTTCAAATATACCATATCAGGCCACTTTTACGTATAGCCCCCATGTAAACGGATCTCCAAATTTGGCTTGCGGAGCTTCGTTGTGAAGCAAATTTCATCCAATCCGGTTAAATTTGGTCCGTGGTGTTTACATATTGCCTCTAACACCCACGCAAAAATTGTTGCATATCCGACATAATTATATATAGCCCCATATAAACCGATCCTCAGATTTTGCTTGCAGAGCTTCTTAGAGAAGCAAATTTCATCCGACCCGGCTGCAATTTGGTACGTAGTGTAAGTATATGGTCTCTAACAACCATGCGAGAATTGGTCCATATCGGTTCATAATTATATATAGCCTCTATATAAACCGATCCCCAGGTTTTGCTAGCGGATCCTTTTGGATGAGCAAATTTAGGTTTGATGTGGTATAGTGGCAGTCCAATATTTCAGGCTCACTTCGACTATTCAGTCCATTATTGTACCACAGTGGTGAACTTCTCTCTTATCACTGAGTGCTGCCCGATTCTATGTTAAGCTCAATGAAAGGGACCTCCCTTTTATAGTTGAGTCCGAACGGCGTTCCACACTGTGGTGAAACCACTTAGAGAGGCTTTGAAATACTCAAAAATGTCACCAGCATTACTGAGGTGCGATAATCCACCGCTGAAAAACTTGTTGGTGTTTGGCCGAAACTGGGACCCACGACCCTGTGTGCGTGGCAGACATGCTAACCATTGCACCACGGTGGCTCCTTAGCATATTTCATTTGATCGAGTTTGAATTTGGAACGTGGTTTAATTATATGGCTACTAAAAAACCAGGCAAAGATTGTCCATATCGGTCCATAATTATATATATCATCCATATTAACCGATACCCAGATTTGATATGATGTCTAACATTGGTCCATATCGGCCCATAATTATATATAGCACCAATATAAACCGATACCCAGATTTGACCCCAGAGCCTCTTCCAGGAACAAATTTCATCCGATTGTGTGGAAATTCGGTACAAAGCCCCCATATAAAGCATCCCCATAGTTTACTTCTGGCTCTCTAATTACCGCGCAAAAGTTCATATCGGTTTGTAATTATCAATAAACTCCCCTATCAAGCTATATATAACTATAGATCGATATGGACCAATTTTTGAATGACTGTTACGGCCATATACTAGCGCAATGTACCAAATTTCAACCGAATGGGATGAATTTTGCAATGAATATTTTTAAGTGCAAGCTTATAATGTTCATAAACTAGCATAACATGTTTGGGACATATATGTTAATATGCTAGAACATATTATGTTTGGGACATAAAATGTTTGTAAATATAATATGCTTAGATGCAAACATATATTAATTTGGAAATAGCCCGTAAACATATATGTGTTTAGAATGAGAGGCCTAGAGAGTATGCTGCAAGTAAAATATGGAACTCAAATTTTTTAACACAATATTTTTATGTGCAAGCATATAGTGTTCATACACTAGCATAACAAGTTTGGGACATATATGCTAATATGCTAGAACATATTATGTTTGGGACATAAAATGATTGTAAATATAATATGCTTAAATGCAAACATATATTACTTTGGAAATAGCCTGGCAAACAATATTTTGTTTGGACCAATCCTGAAAATATATATGCTTGAAGCAAAATGTGTTTGGGGTGTATGTTACAGAAGCGATTTTTTTGAGGTGCATATTCTAACCACGTACCAAATTTTAACCGGATCGGATGAATTTTGCTCCTCCAAGAGGCTCCGCAGGTCATATCTGGTGATAGGTTTATAAGGGGGCTATTTATAATTATAGACCGATATCGACCAATTTTTGCATGGTTGTTAGAGACCATATACTAACAACACGTATCAAATTTCATCCGGATCGAATAAATTTTCCTCCTCCAAGAGGCTCCGCAAGCCAAATCTAGGTGTCGGTTTAAATGGGGGCCATACGTAAAAGTGATCCCGTATGGCCCATTTGTAATAAGTCGATATCTTGTTTCCTTCGGAAGTTAGGATTTCAACAGACGGACGAACGGATATGCTTGGATCGACTCAGAATTTCACCACGACCCTTAATATATATACTTTATGGGGTCTTAAAGTCATATTTCGATGTGTTACAAACGGAATGACAAAGTTAATATACCCCCCATCCTATGGTGGAGGGTATAAAAATTAAAAAAAAGGAAATTATTGAAAAAACAACTAAGGAGAGTCTAAAGTCGGGCGGGGCCGACTATATTATACCCTGCACCACTTTGTAGATCTAAATACCATATCACATCCGTCAAATGTGTTGGGTTTGTCCCAAATACATACATTTAAATATCACTCGATTTGGACAGAATTTGATAGACTTTTACAAAATCTATAGACTCAAAATTTAAGTTGGCTAATGCACTAGGGTGGAACACAATGTTAGTTAAAAACAAGTATATACAGCACTAAGTTCGGCCGGGCCGAATCTTAAATACCCACCACCATGAACCAAATATTAGGGTTTCCTTTGAAATTTCAGGAGGGCTTGAGGACTTGAGGACACTTCCCGAAGATAAATTTAAAGATTTCACCTATAAGGACTATATCAGATTCTGGATTTATAGAGGAATCATTAACATATCTTGTAAGTGTGCAAGAAAATTGTAAAATAACGTCTTGATTTGAAATCTTAAATCTGTAGAAGTAAAATCAGAAAATTTTACATTGCGTTTCAAGCAATTTTCATGATCAGTGCGCCTTCGACACCCTCAAGAAGTGAAGTCGGTCTATATGGAGGCATTACCAAATGCCTCCATATAGATAAAAACTTAATCCGATACACGTTTTTGTGAGCCTAAAATACCAGAATATTTACAATTTCAGGCAAATCAAATAAAAACTACGCTTTCTAGAAACCCAAGGAGTTAAATCGGGAGATCGTTCCTATACTAAAATATGGACCGATACTCACCGTTTTCGGCACACCTCTTTATGACCCCAAAATACCTCTAGATTTCCAATTTCAGGAAAATAGGATAAAAACTTCGGATTCTAGAAACCCAAGAAGTAAAATCGGGAAATCGGTCTATATGGGGGCTATACCAAAATATGGACCGATACTCACCATTTTCGACACACTTCTTTATGGTCCTAAAATACCTCTAGATTTCCAATTTCAGACAAATTGGATAAAAACTACGGTTTCTATAAGCCCAAGACCCCAAATCGCTAGGTCGTTTTATATGGGGACCATACCAAAACATAGACCGATACTCACAATTTTTGGCACACGTATTTGTGGTCCTACAATACCTCTAGATTTCCAATTTCAGGTAAATTGAATATAAACTGCGGTTTCTATAAGCCCAAGAAGTAAAATCGGGAGATCGGTCTATATGGGGGCTATATCAAAACATGGACCGATACTCACCATTTTTGGCACACCTCTTTATGGTCATAAAATACCTCTAGATTTCAAATTTCAGGCAAATTGGATAAAAACTACGATTTCTATAAGCCCAAGACCCCAAATCGGGAGGTCGATTTATATGGGGACTATATCAAAACCTGGACCGATATAGCCCATCTTCGAACTTGACCTGCCTGCAGACAAAAGACGAGTTTGTGCAAAATTTCAGCACGATTGCTTCATTATTGAAGACTGTAGCGTGATTACAACAGACAGACAGACAGACAGACGGACAGACGGACAGACGGACATCGTTATATCGTCTTAGAATTTCTCCCTGATCAAGAATATATATACTTTATATAGTCGGAAATCGATATTTCGATGTGTTACAAACGGAATGACAAACTTATTATACCCCCGTCACCATTCTATGGTGGTGGGTATAAAAATATGGGAAACGTTTAAATCTGAAGCAATTTTAAGGAAACTTCGAAAAAGTTTATTTATGATTTATCGCTCGATATATATGTATTAGAAGTTTAGGAAAATTAGAGTCATTTTTACAACTTTTCGACTAAGCAGTGGCGATTTTACAAGGAAAATGTTGGTATTTTGACCATTTTTGTCGAAATCAAAAAAACATATATATGGGAGCTATATCTAAATCTGATCCGATTTCTACCAAATTTGGCACGCATAGATACAATGCTAATTCTACTCCCTGTGCAAAATTTCAACTAAATCGGAACAAAAAATTGGCCTCTGTGGTCATATGAGTGTAACCCTTAGCATTTTTGCCAAAGACACCATGTGTCTATCTCGTCTCCTTCTGGGTGTTGCAAACCTATGCACTAACTTATAATACCCTGTTCCACAGTGTGGCGCAGGGTATAAAACATGTGTTTTAATTTCATCATTGGGATGAACTTCCAAGGCACAACTACTAAAGGAATGCCACGAATCCTAAAACGAAGTACTTCCGTCCTATGACAAGCCCGTGTAAAATTCATCTGTAGATGATCCAAGTTAGCACTACAACCGGATCACAAATTGAGGATCCAAAGTACTTTTTTGATGTGTAATTAATTAAAATTAATGTAACATTCTCCTTCGATTTTGTATAAATTACATTGCACAATTTTCACATATTTTCATTGTGGTTAGTTGTTTTGATTGTATCAACACGTTATCAGATTTCTGTCGAAATATATCTATGACACAGGAAGTTTGCAGAGTTATACAATTTATTTTTGCTTTAAATTATGACAAGTTCCCTGGAGGTATAGTTTTATGTCAATTCTTATCATGGAATAGTTGGCCAAATGTATTTCGAATAAACATTGGAAATGCTCGGTTGTTTCTCTTCTTAACTAAGGTGGAAATCCCCACAAAATTTGTTTGGGTAATAAAAAACGTTATTTCTTTTTACCTTTGCAATAACAACAAGGACGACCAACAGTCATAGAGTCAGCAAAACCATCAAAAAAACAACAACGACCGCATACCACTCAAACTGCGATTATTTTCAACTAACTGCACTTTTATGCAACTTATATATACGATATTTTCGTGTATGGAGATGTGCGTCAAAGAAGCAAAAAAAAAAAACAAGAACACTATAAGCACAACCAAGGCCGTAGCCAGGATTTTAATTCGGGGGGGGTTCAACTTTAAAAAAAAATATTCATATAATCTCAGGTGTAGAAAATTTTATTTATGCATAGGTATGTATACAATATTTTTATACCCACCACCATAGAATGGTGACGGGGGTATAATAAGTTTGTCATTCCGTTTGTAACACATCGAAATATCGATTTCCGACTATATAATATATATATATATTCTTGATCAGGGAGAAATTCTAAGACGATATAACGATGTCCGTCTGTCTGTCGGTCTGCCTGTCTGTTGTAATCACGCTACAGTCTTCAATAATGAAGCAATCGTACTGAAATTTTGCACAAACTCGTCTTTTGTCTGCAGGCAGGTCAAGTTCGAAGATGGGCTATATCGGTCCAGGTTTTGATATAGTCCCCATATAAACCGACCTGCCGATTTGGGGTCTTGGGCTTATAGAAATCGTAGTTTTTATCCAATTTGCCTGAAATTTGAAACCTAGAGGTATTTTATGACCATAAAGAGGTGTGCCAAAAATGGTGAGTATCGATCCATATTTTGGTATAGCCGCCATATAGACCGATCTCCCGATTTTACTTCTTGGTATTATAGAAACCGCAGTTTTTATTCAATTTACCTGAAATTGGAAATCTAGAGGTATTGTAGGACCACAAATACGTGTGCCAAAAATTGTGAGTATCGGTCCATGTTTTGGTATGGTCCCCATATAAAACGACCTCCCGAATTGGGGTCTTGGGCTTATAGAAACCGTAGTCTTTATCCAATTTGTCTGAAATTGGAAATCTAGAGGTATTATAGGACCATAAAGAGGTGTGCCCAAAATGGTGAGTATCGGTCCATATTTTGGTATAGCCCCCATATAGACCGATTTCAAGATTTTACTTATTGGGCTTCTAGAATCCAAAGTTTTTATCCTATTTGCCTGAAATTGGAAATCTAGAGGTATTTTCGGGTCATAAAGAGGTGTGCCGAAAACGGTGAGTATCGGTCCATATTTTAGTATAGCCCCCATAAGAACGATCTCCCGATTTAACTCCTAGGGTTTCTAGAAACCGTAGTTTTTATCTGATTTGCCTGAAATTGTAAATATTCTGGTATTTTAGGCTCACAAAAACGTGTATCGGATTAAGTTTTTATCGATCCATTTGGTAATGCCTCCATATAGACCGACTTCACTTCTTGAGGATGTAGAAGGCGCACTGATCATGAAAATTGCTTGAAACTCAATGTAAAATTTCCAGATTTTACTTCTACAGATTTAAGATTTCAAATCAAGACTTTATTTTATAATTTTCTTGCATACTTACAAGAGATGTTAATGATCCCTCTAAAGTGGTTCAAAAATGGTTCTTATAAATCCAGAATCTGATATAGTCCTCATAGGTGAAATCTTTAAATTTATCTTCAGGAATATCCTCAAGTCCTCAAGCCCTCCTGAAATTTCAAAGGAAACCCTAATATTTGGTTCATGGTGGTGGGTATTTAAGATTCGGCCCGGCCGAACTTAGTGCTGCATATACTTGTTGTAATATTAAATTGAACCGACGGGCTTTTTGACTTCTTCAGTCGGCACATTTATTCGGCGATGAACCGACATTAATGCCAATCCTTTGAGTCTACTCTCGCTAGTCGAATTTCTAAGATACGTCTTTAATCTCTTCATTGTTGAAAATGAACGTTCGGATGAGCACGTAGTAACTGCAGGGATAGAAAATGCAGTACTATAGTACTTTTTTCAAACCTCTTTCACCCCGGTCAGTACCGTAGTACCACCGCGAATGATTTAGTACCTTTTGTGTAGACATTTTTGAGTCGATATCAGATTTATGGTACAATAGCTTTGACAAAATATTTTAATATTTTGAGAAAGTCTTTATCAACCTTATTTGCTAATAGTCTTTTACAAATATGGCAAAAAAGACATGTTCATGTGGGAAGAAAATCTCGATTTTGTAAAAGACATAGTCAAAAACAGGATTTTATTGAACTTCAAGAATGTTTTAGTCGAAAAAAGAATGCGATTCTATATTATCGATTTTTTATTTCGGTATAGAATTTTTGCAAAATTTTATTTTTATAGAAAATTTTGTTAAAATTTTATTTCAATTGAAAATTTTGTAAAAATTTTATTTCTATTGGAAATTTTTGCAAAATTTTATTTCTATAGAAAAAATTTTGCAAAATTTTTTTTTCTATAGAATTTTTTTGCAAAATTATTTCGGCATAAGCCGGCTATCATACAAAACCTTTTTTCGGAGGGTTCAAGTGTGGTTCATTGTTGGGTTTAATGAACTGCCTGAATTTATTCTGATAATTGGTTGATAGTTTTGCTGCAAATAGGGGATGCTGATAAGGAATGTGGTAATTCCGAAACCATCCAACCATCTTGCAGTCTATAGGTCTTTGCCCAAATAAATTTGACAAACATTCTTTTCCTCTGTTGGTTAAGCTACACTTGTAGTTTAGTCAATGTATGGTTTTAAGCTGCAACAAAAAAACAACAATGCTTAAAGATCAAAACCAACAATAACAAAACAAAACGAATGGAAAATTTTATTTCTATAGAAAATTTTTGCAAAATTTTATTTATATAGAAAATTTTGTCAAAATTTTATTTTCTTTAAAATTCAGTCTCTTGACAATAATATTCAAGTGAAATTTTTGTTGAAATTTAGTAACAAGTACCTTTCCGATCAAAAAATACCTTTTTTGTACTTTCTTAAAAATTGTATTTTCCATCCCTGAGTAACTGGCAAAGTGACCAAAATTTTTAAAATATGCACGTTTGGAAATATCTCTTTATTGCCTCCATCGCTAAATTAGGCAGGTTCTTTTCGCATTTCATTTCCATTTCATTTATACACGTGCGTTTGGCTGTTTCGTTGTTGTTCTATGGTCAAACAAAGCGAGTCATGTTCACAAAAAGAACAACAAACACACATAAAAAGCAGAAATACATTTTCCAAAAATGAAATTTGTGGTGCGAGAACAAAAACAATTTGTTTTTTTCGACCGTCGTTTGACGGACTTTTCAACTAGTATTCTATGATTTGTGCAAGTTTTATAGGTAAGCGTTTTTCAAAATAAAACCTCCAGCTTTTCTTCAACATCTTCGATAAGATTTTTCTATGCAGCTACAAATATATATTTATTTATATAAAAATATTCATTCATTTCGGGGGGGGTTTGATCCCCCTCATCCCCCCCCCTGAATACGGCCTTGAGCACAACAACAAATAAATAAATGCTTGTATATAGCCGGATGTAAACGAGGTTGGAAAAAATTGGCGGTTTAACAAATATTTATACAGAAATTACATCAGCGGACTCCAAAAGCGAGATATAAAATGTTTGCGGCGCCGATGTTGATCAGAAATGTCCATAATCTTATAGCTTGATGGGAGATTATTCCAAAGTTAATTTCGTACACAGATATTGTCGACATTTTATCATGATTGGACTCGTATATTTGTATTAACCACCTGTTAAAACGGGAGCATCGACGGGTTTTACAAAAATAGCAAGAAATCAATACCGGTCATTTATTCTGTTCAAGTTTTTTCGTGTTTAAAGTACAGTTTAAGTTCAATCGTCCTCCAACTTGACATGGTCATTCTTACTATGGGTTATTTCGTTTGAAATTTCGTTGAAATCACGCTAACTTCCGAACGAAACAAGCTGTCAACTTCAAACTTGGCACAAGTAGGTGTTATTGATGTAGGTCGGATGGTATTGCAAATGGGCCATATCGGTCCACTTTTACGTATAGCCCCCATATAAACGGACCACCAGATTTGGCTTGCGGAGCCTATAAGAGTAGCATATTTCATCCGATCAGGCTGAAATTTGGTACATGGTGTAAGTATATGGTCTCTAACTACCATGCAAAAATTGGTCCATATCGGGCCATAATTATATATAGCCCTCATATAAACCGATCCCCAGATTTGACCTACGGAGCCTCTTAGAGGAGCAAAATTCATCCGATCCGGTTGAAATTTGGTACGTGGTGTTAGTATATGGTCTCTAACAACCATGCAAAAATTGGTCCATATCGGTCCATAATTATTATAGCCCCCATATAACCGACCGCCATCCGATCTGGCTAAAATTTTGTACATGGTGTTAGGTTATGTTAGGTTAGGTGGCAGCCCGATGTATGTTATCATGCTCACTTAGACTATTCAGTCCATTGTGATACCACATTGGTGAGCTTCTCTCTTGTCACTGAGTGCTGCCCGATTCAATGTTAAGCTCAATGACAAGGGACCTCCTTTTTATAGCCGAGTCCGAACGGCATTCCACATTGCAGTGAAAGCACTTAGAGAAGCTTTGAAACCCTCAGAAATGTCACCAACATTACTGAGGTGGGATAATCCACGGCTGAAAAACGTTTTGGTGTTCGGTCGAAGCAGAAATCGAACCCACGACTTTGTGTATGCAAGGCGGGCATGCTAACCATTGCACCACATGGTGTTAGTATATGGTATCTAATGACCATGCAAAAATTGGTCCACATCTGTCCATAATTATATATAGCCCCCATATAAACCGATCCCCCGATTTGGCTTGCGGAGCCTCTAAGAGAATCAAATTTCATACGATCTTTTTGAAATTTGGTACGTGGTGTTAGTATATGTACGATACTTAACAACCATGCCAAAACTAGTCCATATCAGTCCATAATCGTATATAAAGGGTGATACGGTCAAAATTTGGTCAAGGGAAAACGCGTGTAAATCGGTGAAATCGTTTATTTAAAAAATCAAATTAAATTTCTTTTTCAAGTTCAATTAGTATAAAATTCAGGAAAAATATTCAGTTAGGCTTTCGCTTTTCCAAATCCAAATTGCCGTGCCTCACGCTTGACACCTGCCATCAGATTTTGTACAGCCACCTTGTCCACCATCTTCGCCGCAGAAAGCCAGTTTGCCTTGAACTGCTGCTCGTCCTTAGCAGTTTTTTTGGTCTTCTTTAGGTTCCGCTTGACAATAGCCCAGTATTTCTCAATTGCGTGTTGGGAGGGTTCTTGTCCTTGGGAACAACCTGCACGTTGTTGGCGGCGTACCACTCCATGGCATTTTTACCGTAATGGCAAGATGCCAAATCCGGCCAAACCGGTACGGAACAACCGTGTTTCTTCAGGAAAGGCAGCAGACGTTTATTCAAACACTCTTTCACGTAAATTTCTTGTTTGACAGTCCCGGAAACTATGAAAATGCTGCTTTTCAAGCCACAGGTACAGATGGCTTGCCAAACCAGATATTTCTTTGCGAACTTTGACAGTTTTATGTGCTTGAAAATATCTGCTACCTTTCCCCTTCCTTTTGCCGTATAAAACTCCTGTCCCGGAAGCTGCTTGTAGTCGGCTTTGACGTAGGTTTCGTCGTCCATTACCACGCAGTCAAACTTCGTCAGCATCGTCGTGTACAGCCTCCGGGATCGCGCTTTGGCCGTCGTATTTTGTTTATCATCGCGATTTGGAGTCACTACCTTCTTGTAAGTCGATAGTCCGGCTCGTTTTTTGGCTCGATGCACGGTTGTAGACGGTACACCCAGCTTATTTGCGGCATCTCGGAGAGTGAGGTTAGGGTTTCGCTTGAAACTACCGGCAACTCTCTTTGTCGTCTCAGCGGCTTCCGGTTTTCGATTTCCCCCCGATCCAGACTTCATGGCTGTCGACAAACGTTCCCCAAACACTTTAATTACATTTGTAACGGTTGATTTGGCAACTTTTAGCGATTTTGCCAGCTTTGCGTGCGAGTAGCTCGGATTTTCGCAATGCGCGAGCAAAATTTTGATACGCTGCTCTTCTTGCTTGGACGGCATTTTGACTACTGAAGAGTGAATTCCAAAATCAAAATAGGAGCAACATTCTACACACACACACCTTCAAAATGAGGGGTGTTCAGGTTTTTTAAATGCAAAATTGAAAGAAATACGTCAAGTTTATATTGACGAAATTTTGACCGTATCACCCTTTAGCCACCATATAAACCGATCCCGAGATTTTGTTTTGGAGCCTCTTGGAGGAGCAAATTTCATCCGAGTCAGTTGAAATTTGGTACATTGTGCTAGTATATGGCCGTTAACAACCATGCCTAAGTAGGTCCATATCGGTCTTCAGATATATATAGCCCTCAGATAAATCGATCCCCAATCACACAAAAATTGGTCTATATCAAGTTCATAATTCTATATAGCCCCCATATAAGCGATTCTGGCTTTCTACGTACCGTGCAAAAGTCCATATCGATTCGTACTTATTTGTAGACTTACCTATTCAAAACTTTTTTGTTTAATATATACCACGTATGGACTAACTCACAATTTAGAAAACGATGTTAAGAAGTTTTAAGATACCACAACCCAAATAATTCGATTGTGGATGACAGTCTTTCGTAGAAGTTTCTACGCAATCCATGGTGGAGGGTATATAAGATTCGGCCTGGCCGAACTTACGGCCGTATATACTTGTTGATTGCTTCATTCTCTGACAGCCACAATCTATTCAGCTTGGTTTAGTTATTCGTATGTTGTTAGATAGATTTGATTCTAAACTTTGCTTTAAGTCTCATATTGATTATGTTTTACCTCAAGCGTACAAAGCTTTGGCATTTATTAAACGACATTCATCTCAGTTCCTTGACCCTTATGTGCGTAAAACATTATATATATCTTTTGTTCGCTCGAAACTGGAGTACGCTAATCTCGTTTGGAGACCTTCTTCTATTTCCTTGGTAAACAGAGTTGAGAGGGTGCAACAAAAATTTATAAAGTTTGCCTTGTCTTCGTTGCATTTTGAACAGCCTATTCCTTCATATGATTCACGTTGTAAATTAAATAAACTTCCAACTTTACTAAGTCGTAGTAAATTGCAGTCTATTATGTTCTTATATAAAATTATTTGTGGATTTTTTGATTGTTCTAATCTTTTAGAATTAATTTTCTTTAATGTGCCTCCAACAAGGTTAAGAGCACGTGAGATTTTTTATATTCCTTTACATAGGACTAATTATGCTATGAATGAGACATTATTGCGGTGTCTTCGAGAATTCAATTCAATATCTGAAATATATAATTTAGATTTCTCACTCAGTGAAACTGAATTTAAGCATATTTTAGAAATAATTTATTATTAAGCGGTAGTCTGTAAGGATTTATATCCATAGACTTAAATAAATAAATAAATAAATAGAGAAAAAAGCTACTATACCACATTACCAGCCTGTACCACATTTGCTGCACTCACCCTATAATATATGGGGCCGTAGACCAATATTTCGATGTGTTACAAACGGAATGATAAAGTTAATATACCGCCATCCTATGGTGGAGGGTATAAAAATTTTGAAACAAAGATTATTAACTTTTGTTGAAATTTGTCCTTATTGTATTAGATCAATATTTTTTTTTTTCAATTAAGGAATTTTGTAGAAGTTTCTTTTTTTAATCGGTTTAGATTTCAATATATGTATATGGCACTATAAGCTGGTGTATAGCTTCCAACAAATTTGAAAGTGCCATAGGGTATAATATAGAGGTCCCTGACTTTAGACTTTTTTTACTTGTTTTAAACAGACATGTATTTATTAGTCAAAACATTGGTTTTTATATCGCAAAAACAAAATAAATGGAAAATTCAGTAAAAGATACCTCGAGTCCTTATGTGAACCCTACCTCGTTCTCTTGTGCACTGGTTTGTTGATTTTTTTTATATTTTGCCCCGCTTGGCTTATTCTTGGTTTGCAGTCATGAAAGTATTACAACGGCTTAGCGCATACATAACTGCTACAAAAGTGTTGAGAAATGTTGCTGCGATAAAAATTGCAATTTTATGCTGATGTTTGATTATACACAAATATTACAATATACGATGGCTATACTCACAAAATAAGGTTTTTCCCCCCACGATAGTGGAGAACAAGAACGATGTCCTGCGCCGCCAGCCGCCACCACCAATTGCACACACTACTAGCGTAACAAGAAAGTTACTCGAAATTTTCGAAAGTAGTTGTAGATTACATGGACAGCCGTGTGTATTGGTGTTGAGAACTGCACAGCCTTCTTCCCCACAACTGGCAGTCGGCGGTGGAATTGGTGCTGTTTTGTTATTTCCTGCAATTCACTTCCTCGGATTTTCACTGTTTATTTGTGAAAATGGGGATAAACATAAAAGCTCATGTTTTTTCCTTAAATATTTACTTTTCCCCCTTCTGCCGCTCCATCAACCCTATAAATATTTATAAAAAATAAGGACATTTTTTCGGTTCATATAAACATATTATATTTGTTTAAATATGAGAATGCACAAATCCTAAAGGATAATTCCCTGATCTGTTGTCACTGTTTTTTTATGTCGTTGTAAACATCTTTATTGTACAAGAAGAAATTGCTATTTTTTTTTTTTTTTTGATTTGGTGACCATTTTGATGAGATTGCCAATTTATTTTAATTGGTTATATTTATTATAATTTATTTGTGTTAGGTTTAATGTGGCTACTTATTGTTACCGATACACCTCCACTTTGACCGTGGAGGTGCTTAAGTTTTGTTGGGCAATTGAAGGTGGCCACAAGAATTCGAGATTAAGTGGAATAAATCCGTCAGCTGTAAGATGAGCGAAAAGAAATGATGAAAACTGTGCCTTCCATACCCTTAAGAAGTCAAATCGGAAGATCGGTCTATACACTGAAAAAGTAAGAGCAGAGTTAAGTTCGGTCCAGCCGAAGCTTAAATACCCACCACCATGGAATTGCAGAGAAATTCTATTAACATTGAGTTTTTTTTTTTATTATTGCCGGCCGAAAAATTGGTTCAGAGTACGAATGACTTCCATAAGCTATGATAATGAATGCTTCTTTAAATTTGCGCACAGTGTCCTTTTGCAAAATTGCTTCCGCTGCCATTAAAGGGTGATACGGTCAAAATTTGGTCAAGGGAAAACGCGTGTAAATCGGTGAAATCGTTTATTTAAAAAATCAAATTAAATTTCTTTTTCAAGTTCAATTAGTATAAAATTCAGGAAAAATATTCAGTTAGGCTTTCGCTTTTCCAAATCCGAATTGCCGGGCCTCATGCTTGACACCTGCCATCAGATTTTGTACAGCCACCTTGTCCACCTTCTTCGCCGCAGAAAGCCAGTTTGCCTTGAACTGCTGCTCGTCCTTAGCAGTTTTTTGGTCTTCTTTAGGTTCCGCTTGACAATAGCCCACTATTTCTCAATTGGGCGGAGCTCTGGCGTGTTGGGAGGGTTCTTGTCCTTGGGAACCACCTGCACGTTGTTGGCGGCGTACCACTCCATGGCCTTTTAATGGCAAGATGCCAAATCCGGCCAAAACAGAACAACCGTGTTTCTTCAGGAAAGGCAGCGGATGTTTATTCAAGCACTCTTTCACGTAAATTTCTTGGTTGACAGTCCCGGAAGCTATGAAAATGCTGCATTTCAAGCCACAGGTACAGATGGCTTGCCATCCAGATATTTCTTTGCGAACTTTGACAGTTTTATGGGCATGAAAATATCTGCTACCTTTCCCCTTCCTTTTGCCGTATAAAACTCCTGTCCCGGAAGCTGCCTGTAGTCGGCTTTGACGTAGGTTTCGTCGTCCATTACCACGCAGTCAAACTTCGTCAGCATCGTCGTGTACAGCCTCGGGGATCGCGCTTTGGCCGTCGTATTTTGTTTATCATCGCGGTTTGGAGTCACTACCTTCTTGTAAGTCGATAATCCGGCTCGTTTTTTGGCTCGATGCACGGTTGTAGACGATACACCCAGCTTATTTGCGGCATCTCGGAGAGAGAGGTTAGGGTTTCGCTTGAAACTACCGGCAACTCTCTTTGTCGTCTCAGCGGCTTCCGGTTTTCGATTTCCCCCCGATCCAGACTTCCTGGCTGTCGACAAACGTTCCCCAAACACTTTAATTACAATTGTAACGGTTGATTTGGCAACTTTTAGCGATTTTGCCAGCTTTGCGTGCGAGTAGCTTGGATTTTCGCGCTGTGCGAGTAAAATTTTGATACGCTGCTCTTCTTGCTTGGACGGCATTTTGACAACTGAAGAGTGAATTCCAAAATCAAAATAGGAGCAACATTCTACACACACACACCTTTAAAGTGAAGTCAAGTTTATATTGACCAAATTTTTACCGTATCACCCTTTAGCCTTTCATTTTCGACGTAATACAACATTTTTTCCTCGAGTTTTGAATATTGCGAGCTGAATATAGTCGTGAAAACAGGGTGGAATTAGATCATTCAAAGTACTCCTCTGAGAATGTCAATGTTTCCACAAAGCAAAGTATATCATATTTGATCTGTGGCAACATCAAGATGATGGGCTTGTAAACTTTGGATGTTTTGGTAAAACAGTTTTATTTCATCATCAACATTTGTATTGTGGTTTAAAGAGGTCACCTTTGTTGTCCGCAATCTATCGAGCTCAATTTTGACTGGATCCGTGTCGGAAAATGGTCTGGTCAGCATTTATGCTCAGCAGAAGTCAAATCGGGAGCTATATGGGGGCTATACCAAAACATGGACTTATATATACCAAATTAAGCACAACTTTTAACTGACTTAAAGTTCCTCTAGATTTCAAATTTCAAGCCAATCGGATGAAAATTGTGGCTTCCATGCCCTCAAAAAGTCAAATCGGGGGCTCAGTATATATGGGACTTATATATACCAAATTAAGCACAACTTTTAACTGACTTAAAGTTCCTCTAGATTTCAAATTTCAAGCCAATCGGATGAAAATTGTGGCTTCCATGCCCTCAAAAAGTCAAATCGGGGGCTCAGTATATATGGGGGTTAAAACGAAGCATCGACCGATATATACAGTATGTCAAGAAAGTCTTTTGACATTGCCAAATATTTAAAATTCCAGAAATAATTGAAGTAAAAATCGAGTTGTTAATTCGTTTTGAGAAAAATAAAATATGTATACTTTGCAAAATACATAATAAAATATTTTTTAAAATTAAATTATATTTAATTTTGGAATAAAACATAATTTTTATCCTATTGTCAAAACACTTTCTTGACATACTGTACCAAACTTGGCGCAGCTCTTTTTAAACCTAAAATACCTCTGGTTTTAAATCTTCATCCAAATTGATTGAAAATTGTGCCTTCTAAATATGCCCTCAATAAGTCAAATCGGGAGATCGCTGTATATGGGGGCTATATCAAACCAAGGACCGATATATACCAAATTTAGCACAACTCTAATATGACTTAAAGTACCTCTAGATTTCAAATGTCAAATCGGATTAAAATTGTGCCTTCTCGGTCTATACTCCGCTATACCAAAACATGGAGCGATATGTAGCACAACTCTTAATTGACTTGAATTACCTCTAGATTTCAAATTTCAAGCATGCCCACAATTAGTCAAATCGAGCGTTCGGTTTATATGGGGGCTATTTCAAAACATGGACCATATCGGCCCATCTTCGAACTTAGCCTGCTTGGAGCCAAAAAACGAGTTTGTGCAAAACTTCCCAACGAAACAAGCTATCGACTTGAAACTTCGCATAGGTAGTAGTTATTGATGTCGGTCGGATGGTATTGCAATTGTATATAACATAGCCCCCATATAAACCGATCCCCAGATTTCACCTCCGGAGCTTCGTGGAGGAGCAAATTTCATCCTATTCGCTTGAAATTTGGTAAGTGGTATAAGTATATAGTCTCTAACATCCATGCAAGAATTGTTCCACATCGGTCCATAATTATATATAGACCCCATATGAACCGATCCCCAGATTTGACCACCGGAGCCTCTTGGTGTTAGTATAAGGCCGCTTATAACCATGCCATAATTGGTCCATATCGGTCTATAGTTATATATAGCCGATACCAATCGCACAAAAATTGGTCTATAACGGTTCATAATCATGGTTGCCACTCGAGCCAAAAATAATCTACCAAAATTTTATTGTTGTTGTTTTTTATTTCAGCTTAAAACCATACATTGAATAACTACAAGAGTAGCTTAACCAACAGAGGAAAAGATGATTTGACAGTGGCATAGGAAAAGAGATATGTTTGTTTCGAATTTATTTCGGCATAAGCCGGCTATCAATGTAAAACCTTTTTTCGGAGGGTTCAAGTGTGGTTTTTGTTGGGTTTAATAAACTGCCTGAATTTATTCTGATAATTGGTTGATAGTTTTGCTGCAAGTAGAGGATGCTGATGAGGAATGTGGTAATTCCGAAACGTGCGTCCATCCAACCATCTTGCAGTCTATAGGGCTTTGCCCAAATAAATTTGACAAACATTCTTTTCCTCTGTTGGTTAAGCTACTCTTGTAGTTTAGTCAATGTATGGTTTTAAGCTGAAATAAAAAACAACAACAATGCTTAAAGAACAAAACCAACAATAACAAAACAAAACAAATGGAAAATTTTATTTTTATAGAAAACATTGTCAAAATGTTATTTCTATAGAAAAATTTGGCAAAATTTTATTTCTATAGAAAATTTTGTCAAAATTTTATTTCTATAGAAAATTTTGTCAAAATTTTATTTCTATAGAAAATTTTGTCAAAATTTTGTTTCTATAGAAAATTATGTCAAAGTTTTATTTCTATAGAAAAATTTTTCCAAATTTTATTTCTATAGAAAATTTTTTTCAAATTTTACTTCTATAGAAAATCTTGTCAAAATTTTATTTTGTCAAAATTTTATTTCTATAGAAACTTTAAACTTAATTATATACGTATTTAATCGGCCTTTTTTAGTGTAATATATACCACGTATGTACTATGTGGTATATATTACCTATAAGATACCTTGCCATCGGCAAGTGTTACCGCAACCCAAGTAATTCGATTGTGGATGACAGTCTTCAGTAAAAGTTTCTACGCAATCCTTGGTGGAGGGTACTTAAGCCGAACTTACGGTCGTATATACTTGGTTTGTCTAATATATACCACGTATGGACTAACTTACAATTTAGAAGACAATGTTGAAAAGTTTTATGATACCTCGCCATCGGTAAGTATTATCACAAATCTATTAATTCGATTGTTGATGACAGTCTTTCGTTGAAATTTCTACGCAATCCATGGTGGAAGGTACATAAGATTCGGCCTGGTCTAACTTACGGCCGTATATACTTGTTTATGTTAATATAACTGTTAATTTAAAGAGTTCTTTAAATTAAAAATTGTTGTTTTTTGTTTTAAGGAAAATTCCGTAACCTAAAAGTTAGGTCTTCTATATTGGGGCAATATTTTTTCTGTGTAGATTACGAGTACAGATAGAATATCTAGTGAAGTAAGCTTTGTGTCCTTGTATCAAGAACGCAAAACAAAAATTTTAAAGTTAGTTGTGTCTTAAAAGTATCCCTCACTACTTTGGCTCGATATCAATACCAAAATAATTTAAATAAATTCGAAATCTTTGGAACTGGTTAAGCTATTTTCTACTCATGATCCATGAAACCACAAATTTAAGCCAATATTAAGCAATTAACTAATGTACGAAAAAGTAAAATTGTTTTGCTAATTGCAAATTTATACCACAATACAATTAAGTTGAATTGTTAATGACATCGAACCGCCAAACCAACTTCTCCCCTTTTGTTATGAATAAGAAAAATCCTAAAACAAAAAGAACTCCATTAATCAAAGACTTGTGTATTGTATGGCACAGTTTGAGTTGCAAACAATACCGCGACGAAGTCAGGCATATTCCCGTGAGATACTAAATATTTAATAACGGTTAAGTAGATTAAAAATTATAACCATTAAATAATTTTTCTTTATACAAAACGTTTCCTTGTTTAACCACAAACAAATCACCAACTCGCAAATGTAGAACAACAAATAGAGGAAAACATAATGCAAAGTTCATGAGTAATCCTCCATTTACTTAAGGTTAAAGTGGCTACAATAAAAACCCTGTTGTTTCGTTGTCTTTTGTAATATTCCATGATTATGTTTCCACCATAATCTACTTTGTTACTTAGCAAGCAGCTCAATGGTGGAGAAAAGTCGATAAATTGTGAAAAATTATCAAGAAACGATAAAATTCTATTCCACCATAATTTAGTTTATATCTCCTATATATGAGTCTCCACTTTGTTCTGCCATTTCGAATGAAGTTAACAACGACAGAGTAAAAACGAGTCCTGACAACAAATTTACTGTGGACTTCAATGTGAAGTTATAGTGGCTGTGAGTGTAATACTCTACAAAGCGCGAATACTTTACAAGGTATGAAGCAAGAATTGGTTACAATAGGGAGAGAGTGGTATAAAGCATTGTTTTCTATTTCAATGAAGTTATTTATTTGCACGATATGATAGTAAAGAACTGGATTCAGTATTACAATCTCTATACAAGAAAGGAATGAGTTGGGTAAAGAAGTAAGTCAGTAACTTTTAAGGAAAGCAAATGAAAGTCATGGTGTCTCACTAAAGGATTCTGGTTCAATCCCAGGTGTCAGAGTATTTCAGCATTCTACAACATCTCTATGAGAGTAATCTCACAATGTGGATATAACAGAAGTCTCATCTGGTAGTTCTCCGTTCAATCGTAATTCTAATTATTTGAAGTTTGGCAATTATGAATATACCTCCGTCCATATACACCTGACATACCAATCCAATCCGAGGCAAAAGGAAATTAAACTTTTTGAAAACGGGTATAGTAGACGTTTTCCTTTTGTTCCATTTTTTATAGCCATCGCCTGAGGGGGTATAATATGATTGTCATTCCATTTGAAAAACATCGAAATATTGATTTCCGACTATATAAAGAATATATTCTTAATAAGGGAGAAATTCTACGACGCTATAACGATGTACGGCTGTCTGTCTGTCTGTTTTAATCACGCTACAGATCTCACTGATGAAGCTATCATTCTGAAATTTTGCCTGTGAAGATGGGCTATATCGGCCCATATTTCTATATAGCACCCCATATAAACCGATCCAATTTTCATTTTTCCAATTTTCATGAAATTGACAATCTTTGGAATTTTAGGTCCATAGAGGGCTGTCCTAAATTTGGTACATATAAGTCCATGTTTTAATGAAGCACCAAAATAGACCGATCTCCCGATTTCAATCTAAATAATATACGCGTACAATTTTTATACCCACCACGATAGAATAGTAATGGGGGCATAAAAAGTTTGTCAATCCGTTTGTAACACATCGAAATATCGATTTCCTACTATATAAATTATTCTAAGACGTTTTAACCATGTCCGTCTCTCTGGCTTTCTGTCTATTGTAAACACGCTAAAGTCTTCAATAATGAAGCTATCGTGCTGAAATTTTACACAAACTCGTCGGCAGGCAGGTCAAGTTCGTCGGCAGGCAGGTCAAGTTCGAAGATGAGCTATATATGTCCTATATAAACCCATCTCCCGATTTGGGGTCTTGGGCTTATGAAACCGTAGTTTTTATCTAATTTGCCTGATTTTTAAAATCTCGAAGTATCTTAAGACCATAAAAAGGTTTGACGAAATGGTGAGTATCGGTCCACGTTTTGACATAGCCCCCATATAGACTGATCTACCGACTTTCCTTCTTGGGCTACCAGGAACCGTAGTTTTTATCCAATTTGCTTGAAATAGAAAATCTGGATGTTTTTTAGGACTATAAATAGGTATGTTGAATATGTTGTGTATCGGTACAGGTTTTGATATAGCCCCCTTATAAACCGGCCCTCCTATTTGGGGTTTATATTCTAGACTCTCCATATAGACTGATTTCACTTCTTGATAAAATAAAAGGCGCACTGATCATGAAAATTTCTTGAAACTGAATGTACAGATTTGATACAGATTTTAGATCAATGCGTTATTTAATCATGTCCTTGCACACTTACACGAGATGGTTATTATTCCTCTAAAACTCAAGCAACAATGGTTCTTATACATCTCATCAGAATCTGATCTAGGTAGGATCTTTAAATATATCTTCGGGAAGCGTACTGTTTGAAATGATCTGCTTGGGAGAATATCTGTCATAAAACCCCCTGAAATTCTATATAACATATATATTGAAGTTCACCACTGTGGTATCACAATGGACTGAATAGTCTAAGTGAGCTTGATACATCGGGCTTCCACCTAACCTAACCTAAACTAACCCATATTTAACAATTATTAAGTTACATAATTATTTCCAAAAAGATGCGATTGGGAACCACTGTGGGATCTCCTGTTTTGACTTTTTGAGGGCGTGAAAGCCGCAATTTTGCTTGAAGTCCAGAAGTATTTTAAGTAACTTCCGAACACAACAAGTTACCGACTTAAAACTTACCAGAAGTAAGTGATGTAGATCGGATGGTATTGCAAATGGGTCGTATCGTAGGGTACATATGATTCGGCCTTACCGAAGGTTCGCTCGTATATACTTATTGTAATAAAGGTTCCACATAGAAAAAACTTTCGATTTGGCTTCTTGAGGCAATAGAAGCTATACCAAATATGGACTATATCGATCAATTTTTATACACTAAACCACATAGTGGTCAGTGTACAATAACTTTGTTCGATATAAGTTCGTTATATACCAATCTTCCTTTTCGACTTCATGAATAGCTTTTTATACCCTCCACCTTAGGATAGGGGGTATATTAACTTTGTCATTACATTTGTTTATTGAAATATAGTTCTAAGACCCCATTGAAATAAGACACATTGAAATATAGCTCTAAGACCCCGATCTAAGCATGTCCGTCCGTCTGTTGAAATCACGCTAACTTCCGAACGAAACAAGCTACCGACTTGAAACTTGGCACAAGTAGTTTTTATTGATGTAGGTCGGAGATCAAATGGGCCATATCGGTCCACTTTTACGTAAACCCCCCATATAAACGGACCCCCAGATTTGGCTTGCGTAGCCTCTAAGAGTAGTGGTGTAAGTATATGGTATCTAGCAACAAGTGGTCCACATCGGTCCATAATTATATATAGCCCCCGTATAAACCGATCCTAAGATTTGGTTTGCGAATTCTCTAAGAGAAGCAAATTTCATCCGATCCGGCTGAAATTTGGTACATGTTATTACTATATGGTCTCTTATGACCATGAAAAAATTGGTCCATAACGGTCCATAATCATATATACCCCTCATACAAACCGATCCCCAGATTTGTCCTCTGGAGTCTCTTGGAGGAGCAAAATTCATCCGATTCGGGTGAAATTTGGTACGTGGTGTGAGTATATGGTCTCTAGAAATCATGCAAAAATTGGTCCATATCGCTCCATAATCATATATAGCCCCCATATAAACCGATTCCCAGATTTGGCTTGCGGAGCCTCTAAGAGTAGCAAATTTCATCCGATCTGGCTGAAATTTGGTACATGGCGTAAGTATATGGTCTCTAGTAACCTTGCAAAAATTGGTCTACATCGGTCAATAATTATATGTAGCCCCTATATAAACCGATCCCCCGATTTGGATTGCGGAGCCTCTAAGAGAAGCAAATTTCATCCGATCCGGCTGAAATTTGGTACGTGGTGTTAATATATGGTCTTTAATGACCATGCCAAAATTGGTCCACATCGGTGCATAATTATATATAGCCCCCATATAAACCGAAACCCTAGATTTGACCTCCGGAGCCTTTTGGAAGAGCAAAATTCATCCGATTCGGTTGAAATTTGGTACGTGATGTTAGTATATGGCCGCTACTAACCATACAAAAATTGGTCCATATCTGTCCATAGAATTTTTTTTCTATAGAAAATTTTATAAATTTTATTTCTATATAAAATTTTGTCAGAATTTTATTTCTATAGAAAATTTTGTCAAATTTTATTTCTATAGAAAATTTTGGCAAAGTTTTATTTCTATAGAAAATGTTGTCAAAATGTTAATTTTATAAAGAATGTTGTCAAGATTTGAATTCTATCGAAAATTTTGTTTCTGTAGAAGTTTAGGTTAGGTGGCAGCCCGATGTATCAGGCTCAATTAGACTATTCAGTCCATTGTGATACCACATTGGTGAACTTCTCTCTTATCACTGAGTGCTGCTCGATTCCATGTTAAGCTCAATGACAATGGACCTCCTTTGTATAGCCGAGTCCGAATGGTGTTCCACATTGCAGTGAAACCACTTAGAGAAGTTTGAATCTCTCAGAAATGTCACCAGCATAACTGAGGTGGGATAATCCACCGCTGAAAAACTTTTTGGTGTTCGGTCGAAGCAGGAATAGAACCCACTACCTTGTGTATGTTTCTATAGAAAATTTTGTCCAAATGTTATTTCTGTATAAAATGTTGTCAAAATTGTATTTTGTCAAAATTTTATTTGTATAGAAAATGTTGGCAAAATTTTATTTCTACAGAAAATGTTGGCAAAATTTTATTTCTATAGAAAATTTTGTCAAACTTAATTATATACGTATTTAATCGGGCTTTTTAGTTCAATATATACCACGTTTGGACTACCTTGCAATTTAAAAGACGGTGTTAGGAAGTTTTAAGATACCATGCAATCGGCAAGTGTTACCGCAACCCAAGTAATTCGATTGTGGATGACTGTCTTCAGTAGAAGTTTCTACGCAATCCATGGTGGAGGGTACATAAGCTTCGGCCTGGCCGAACGTACGGCCTTATACACTTGTTGTATTTGACATGCCCGCAATTAATTTTGGACACATAAAATACACTAAATATTAAATTAAATCAATCTATCTATTAACACTCCACTGTATAAGTCTACAATAACTTGAGCTGTTCATATGAAAGGTTATATCTTCATTGAATTTTCCCGAATGCTCTGATTTTAATGATTAAAATTCCTTGACATTCTG
The DNA here is from genome assembly GCF_050003625.1 of Haematobia irritans. NCBI lineage: Eukaryota > Metazoa > Arthropoda > Insecta > Diptera > Muscidae > Haematobia > Haematobia irritans. The sequence continues at coordinate 168,260,329 of NC_134397.1, read as the reverse complement.
TACGTAAACTTTATCAGATTAAATATTCGTACAAAAATCCCTAAGTTTCTACAATTTACTACATACCCTATATTAACCAAATTATCAAAAGTCCTGAAACTGTACTATATGACAATCCATGACGAGGTGATGCTTTATAAAAAAGTGATTGTATGCGTTCCATGGTGGGGTTAAAATTCGGCCTATCCGTACTTTTGGCCGTATATACCCAGAAAAAAAGCATCACTAAGAAGTAGTGAAAATATTCTTTTTGGATCCGGAAGTGCACAGAAGCGATGAATTTAACATGGCCTTGTCATAGGACGGATCTCCACCACAGCCGTTGCATTGAATTTGCATCATTTCTTAAGGTCTGATGCGAATTCAGTGTTTTGGATATAAATTAAAAAAAATTGTGATATATTGCCAAATAAATATTTTTAATAACTTTTTATGAATTTTAATGCATTCTAACGCTTATCTGAAACGTTTGACCTAAAAATATTTTCAAAAATTCGCAATTTTAAATAATAAATAATTTGTACAATTTTATTTAAATATAATATTAGAAGGAAAACCAGTAAGGAAAGTCTAAAGTCGGGCGGGGCCGACTATATTATACCCTGCACCACTTTGTAGATCTAAATTTTCGATACCATATCACATCCGTCAAATGTGTTGGGGGCTATATATAAAGGTTTGTCCCAAATACATACATTTAAATATCACTCGATCTGGAAGAATTTGATAGACTTCTACAAAATCTATAGACTCAAAATTTAAGTCGGCTAATGCACTAGGGTGGAACACAATGTTAGTAAAAAAAAATATGGGAAACGTTTAAATCTGAAGCAATTTTAAGGAAACTTAGAAAAAGTTTATTTATGATTTATCGCTCGATATATATGTATTAGAAGTTTAGGAAAATTAGAGTCATTTTTACAACTTTTCGACTAAACAGTGGCGATTTTACAAGGAAAATGTTGGTATTTTGACCATTTTTGTCGAAATCAGAAAAACATATATATGGGAGATATATCCAAATCTTAACCGATTTCAACCAAATTTGGCACGCATAGTAACAATGCTAATTCTACTCCCTGTGCAAAATTTCAACTAAATCGGTGTTAAAAATTGGCCTCTGTGGTCATATGAGTGTAAATCGGACGAAAGCTTTATATGGGAGATATATCTAAATCTGAACCGATTTCAAGCAAATTTGGCACGCATAGTTACAACGCTAATTCTACTCCCTTTGCAAAATTTCAACTAAATCGGAGCAAAAAATTGGCCTCTGTGGGCAAATGAGTGTAAATCGGGCGAAAGCTATATATGGGAGCTATATCTAAATCTGAACCGATTTTGCTGATATTTTACAAGTTTTTCGAGACTCATAAAATATTCGGATGTACGGAATTTGAGGAAGATCGGTTGATATACACGCCAATTATGACCAGATCGGTGAAAAATATATATGGCAGCTATATCTAAATCTGAACCGATTTTTTCCAAAATCAATAGGGATCGTCTTTGAGCCGAAACAGGACCCTATACCAAATTTTAGGACAATCGGACTAAAACTGCGAGCTGTACTTTGCACACAAAAATACATCAACAGGCAGACAGACAGACAGACAGACAGACGGACAGACAGACGGACAGATAGACGGACATCGCTAAATCGACTCAGAATTTAATTCTAAGCCGATCCGTATACTAAAAGGTTGGTCTATGATTACTCCTTCTTGGCGTTACATACAAATGCACAAACTTATTATACCCTGTACCACAGTAGTGTTGAAGGGTATAATTAGCATTGGCTACAGAGGCTATCAGCTAATGTACCATTTTATTAATTCTTACACTGTTTTCAACCAAAATTACCCATTAACGATATGAAAACAGCGAGTTATAAAAATGGAATTAAAAGATCTACCTGGGTAGGACATTTTTGGATATTCTTTCAAAGTTGTGCCTTTAGAACAACTTTGAATTTTTTTGCTGGTTACTTGTTCATTAATCAACAAGTATACACAGCAGTAAATTCGGCCGGGCCCACCGGCCCCCACCACAATGAATCAAATATTACAGTTTCCTTTGAAATTTCAGGAAACATCTAGATTTCCAATTTCAGGCAAGTTGCATAAAAACTACGGTTTCTATAAGCCCAAGACCTCAAATCGGGAGGTCGGTTTGTATGAGGACTATATAAAACCTGGACCGATTAGCCCATTTTCGAACTTGACCTACCTGCAGACAAAAGATGAGTTTGTGCAAAATTTCAGCACGATTGCTTCATTATTGAAGACAGTAGCGGGATTACAACAGACAGACAGACAGACGACAGACAAGGTTATATCGTCTTCGAATTTCTCCCTGATCAAGAATATATATTCTTTATATAGTCGGAAGTCGATATTTCGATGTGTTACAAACGGAATGATACCAGTCTATGGTGGTGGGTATAAAAATGATTCAATTTTTCATTTTATTAATGTATTTTAATTTACGTTAACTTTTAGACCATAATCCAGTATAATGCAAAACACATAAACTGGAATGGAATTCAATGACCTAGCAATAGTACGAGCTCAATTTATCTCAGAGACAAATATTAATTTAGACATTCGTAACATTTGAATGGTATTTATACTAAATGGCAATTGTCCAAAAATTACTTAATAAATATTCCCTGTAGAATATTTTGCAAATTTTTCCTTAATGAACTTAAATATTCCTAAGGTTCTCCAATTGAAATCACACTTCAGGGTATACCAAAGTAGATAAAGTGAAAAACAAGTATTACATGCTACTGCTAAACTAATTCGAATTTAGTTAATTTAATTTATGTTGCAAACATGTTATAAATAATAAATAAATTTATGACAATAAATGCCTCGAACCATTATGATTAAATTTGTGGTGAGAGGATATGGTGGCTGCTGTGTGTAATGAACAAATACCAACTTGCTGCATGACTAAATGTCTGGCTAGAGGATGGCTTGTTAAAGTTTGGACATGTTTGGCAAAATATTCCAACTGCCCGCCAGACACCAGCATTACAAGTATGCGGTATGAAAAATATTAATCATTTTCACACTTTAGTGAATATTTCGTTGAACAAAATTGTAGTCGAGATCTGCATATAAATTAGATAGTCACAGATCAAGTAATAAGTCTTGAAATGGACGACATTTTTACAGTAAAACATTTTTTGTGGAATATTTTCTTGTTTATAGCTTTAAATTTGCCTTACAGGAAAGGCAAATATTGAACATTTCTTAGAACATTAGTGGTGGTAAACGAAGGTGGCCTGAAAAGTGAAAAATATGTCAAATATAATATATACACTATGTGCGATAAGCTTGCTCCAACTTTATGAAACCGTGTGACAGTCCCACATCGGGCGTTGAACCCACGCTGTATACTAGATATTCAAAAAAGACTTTACATATCGTTGAAGTCGTCTATATCCATTGCTATCAAACACATTGTGTCATACCATATGATATTGGACTCGCGACATTTTAAGCTTAATTTTTATCCGAAAAAATAGAAAAAAAAAACAAATATATACGGCCGTAAGTTCGGCAAGGCCGAATCTTACGTACCCTCCACTATGGATTGCGTAGAAACTTCTATGAAAGACTAACATCCACAATCGAATTACTTGGGTTGTGGTATCTTAAAACTTCTTAATATCGTTTTCTAAATTGTGAGTTAGTCCATACGTGGTATACATTAGACAAAAAAGTTATGGACTTTTTACACGATACGTAGAGAGCCAGAATTGAAATATGTGGGGTCGATTATATGGGGGCTATATACAATTATGAACTTGATATGGACCAATTTTTGTGTGATTGGGGATCGATTTATCTGAGGACTATATATAACTATAGACCGATATGGACCTAGTTAGTCATGGTTGTTAACGGCCATATACTAGCACAATATACCAAATTTCAACTGACTCGGATGAAATTTGCTCCTCCAAGAGGCTCCAAAAGCAAATCTCGGGATCGGTTTATATGGGAGCTATATATAATTATGGACTGATATGAACCAATTCCCGCATGGTTGTTGGATACCATATACTAACATCACGTACCAAATTTCACCCGAATCGGATGAATTTTGCTCTTCCAAAGGGCTCCGGAGGTCAATTCTGGGTATAGGTTTTTATGTGGGCTATATATAATGATGGACCGATGTGGACCAATTTTTGCATGGTTGTTAAAGACCATATACTAACACCATGGACCGAATTTCAGCCAGATCGGATGAAATTTGCTTCTGTTAGAGGCTCCGCAACCCAAATCGGGGGATCGGTTTATATGGGAGCTATATATAATTATGGACTGATATGAACCAATTCCTGCATGGTTGTTGGATACCATTTATTAACACCACGTACCAAATATCAACTGAATCAGATGAATTTTGGTCTTCCAAGAGACTTCGGAGGTCAAATCTGGTGATCGGTTGTATGGGGGCTATATATAATTATGGACCGATGTGGACCAATTTTTGCATGGTTGTTAAAGACCATATACTAACACCATGTACCAAATTTCAGCTAGATCGGATGAAATTTGCTTCTCTTAGAGGCTCCACAAATCAAATCTGGTGATCGGTTTATATGGGGGCTATATATAATTATGGACCGATGTGGACCAATTTGTCCACGGTTGTTAAAGAGAATATACCAACCCCATGTACCAAATTTCAGCCGGATCGGATGAAATTTGCTTTTCGTAGAAGCTCCGCAAGCCAAATCGGGGGATCGGTTTATAAGGGGGCTATATATAATTATGGACCGATGTGGACCAATTTGTCCACGGTTGTTAAAGAGAATATACCAACACCATGTACCAAATTTCAGCCGGATCGGATGAAATTTGCTTTTCGTAGAAGCTCCGCAAGCCAAATCGGGGGATCGGTTTATAAGGGGGCTATATATAACTATAGACCGATATGGACCTAGTTAGTCATGGTTGTTAACGGCCATATACTAGCACAATATACCAAATTTCAACTGACTCGGATGAAATTTGCTCCTCCAAGAGGCTCCAAAAGCAAATCTCGGGATCGGTTTATATGGGAGCTATATATAATTATGGACTGATATGAACCAATTCCCGCATGGTTGTTGGATACCATATACTAACATCACGTACCAAATTTCAACCGAATCGGATGAATTTTGCTCTTCCAAGGGGCTCCGGAGGTCAACTCTGGAGATCGGTTTATATGGGGGCTATATATAATTATGGACCGATTGCGACCACTTTTTGCATTGGTGTTTGAGGTCATATATTAACACTACGTACCAAATTTCAACAGTATCAAATGAATTTTGGTCTTCCAAGTGGCTCCGGAGGTCAAATCTGGTGATCGGTTTATATGGGGGCTGTATATATTTATGGACCGATGTGGACCAATTTTTGCATGGTTGTTAGAGACCATATATTAACACCATGTACCAAATTTCAGCCGGATCGGATGAAATTTGCTTGCTTTGCTTTCGGGCTGCCACCTAACCTAACTTAACCTAGATTTGAGCAATGTGTACCGAATTTGATCAACTTATATTTAGGCAAAGTCCTCCTCAAAGTCTAGAGATTTTTTAAGAAGTCTAAAAAATTGTTCAAATTGGTGCAAATTGAAATAAAATGTGGGAAAATATATAAAATATATATAATTCTCAACAAATTTGAAGGCTTTGAGATGGTATCGCAAATATTGATTTGTAATGTGGTGCAAGGAATAATATAGTCGGTCCGCCCGACTTTATACTTTCCTTACTTTTTATAGATTTCCAATTTCAGGCAAATTGGATAAAAACTACGGATTCTAGAAGCCGAAGAAGTAAAATCGGGAGATCTGTCTATATGGGGGCTATATCAAAACATGGACCGATACTCACCATTTTCCCCCAAAATCGGGAGGTCGGTTTATATGGGAACTATATGAAAACGTGGACCGATATAGCCAATCTATGAACTTGACCTGCCTGCAAACAAAAGAATAATCTGTGCCAAATTTCAGGACGATAGCGTCATTATTGAAGGCTGTAGCGTGATTACAACAGACAGACGGACATGCTTAACATATATCGTCTTAGAATTTCTCCCTGATCAAGAATATATGTACTTTATATAGTCGGAAATCGATATTTCGATGTGTTACAAACGGAATGACAAACTTATTATACCCCCGTCACCATTCTATGGTGGTGGGTATAAAAAATGCTCACAAAATACGATCCCTTCCATCCCAATAAACGTCTTCTGAATATTTAAATTAAATAAATTTACATAAAAAACAAGTAAGGAAAGTCTAAAGTCGGGCGGGGCCGACTATATTATACCCTGCACCACTTTGTAGATATAAATTTTCGATACCATATCACATCCGTCAAATGTGTTGGGGTCTATATATAAAGGTTTGTCCCAAATACATACATTTAAATATCACTCGATCTGCACAGAATCGCATAGACTTCTACAAAATCTATAGACTCAAAATTTAAGTCGGCTAACGCACTAGGGTGGAACACAATGTTAGTAAAACAATATGGAAAACATTTAAATCTGAAGCAATTTTAAGGAAACTTTCCGAAGCTGTACTGATTTATCGCTCGATATATATGTATTAGAAGTTTAGGAAAATTAGAATCATTTTTACAACTTTTCGTCTAAGCAGTGGCGATTTTACAAGGAAAAAAAAAAAAAAAAAATATATATATATATATATATATATATATATATATATATATATATATATATATATATATATATATATATATATATATATATATATATATATATATATATATATATATATATATATATATATATATATATATATATATATATATATATATATATATATATATATATATATATATATATATATATATATATATATATATATATATATATATATATATATATATAGCTCCCATATAATCTAAATCTGAACCGATTTCAACCAAATTTGGCACGCATAGCTAAAGGGTGATTTGTTAAGAGCTTGATAACTTTTTTTTTTTTAAAAACGCATAAAATTTGCAAAATCTCATCGGTTCTTTATTTGAAACGTTAGATTGGTCCATGACATTTACTTTTTGAAGATAATTTCATTTAAATGTTGACCGCGGCTGCGTCTTAGGTGGTCCATTCGGAAAGTCCAATTTTGGGCAACTTTTTCGAGCATTTCGGCCGGAATAGCCCGAATTTCTTCGGAAATGTTGTCTTCCAAAGCTGGAATAGTTGCTGGCTTATTTCTGTAGACTTTAGACTTGACGTAGCCCCACAAAAAATAGTCTAAAGGCGTCAAATCGCATGATCTTGGTGGCCAACTTACCGGTCCATTTCTTGAGATGAATTGTTCTCCGAAGTTTTCCCTCAAAATGGCCATAGAATCGCGAGCTGTGTGGCATGTAGCGCCATCTTGTTGAAACCACATGGCAACCAAGTTCAGTTCTTCCATTTTTGGCAACAAAAAGTTTGTTAGCATCGAACGATAGCGATCGCCATTCACCGTAACGTTGCGTCCAACAGCATCTTTGAAAAAATACGGTCCAATGATTCCACCAGCGTACAAACCACACCAAACAGTGCATTTTTCGGGATGCATGGGCAGTTCTTGAACGGCTTCTGGTTGCTCTTCACTCCAAATGCGGCAATTTTGCTTATTTACGTAGCCATTCAACCAGAAATGAGCCTCATCGCTGAACAAAATTTGTCGATAAAAAAGCGGATTTTCTGCCAACTTTTCTAGGGCCCATTCACTGAAAATTCGACGTTGTGGCTCGTTAGTAAGTCTATTCATGATGAAATGTCAAAGCATACTGAGCATCTTTCTCTTTGACACCATGTCTGAAATCCCACGTGATCTGTCAAATACTAATGCATGAAAATCCTAACCTCAAAAGAATCACCCTTTATAATGCTAATTCTACTCCCTGTGCAAAATTTCAACTAAATCGGAGCAAAAAATTTGTTTCTGTCTTCATATGAGTGTAAATCGGGCGAAAGCTATATATGGGAGCTATATCTAAATCTAAACCGATTTCAACCAAATTTGGCACGCATAGCTACAATGCTAATTCTATTCCCTGTGCAACATTTCAATTAAATCGGAGTTAAAGATTGGCCACTGTGGTCATATGAGTGTAAATCGGGCGAACGATATATATGGGAGCTATATCTAAATCTGAACCGATTTCAATAAAATTTGACACACTTGACTCTTTACTAATTGTACTCCTAGTGCAAAATTCCAACCAAATTGGCGGAAAACTCTGGCTTCTGGGACCGTATTAGTCCATATCGAGCGAAAGATATATATGGGAGCTATATCTAAATCTGAACCGATTTCAATAAAATTTGGCACACTTTACTATAGTACTAATTGTACTTCTTGTGCAAAATTAGGCAAATTAGGGTAAACCTCTGGCTTCTGGGGCCATATAAGTCCATATCGGGCGAAATATATATATGGGAGCTATATCTAAATCTGAACCGATTTCTTCCAAAATCAATAGGGTTTTATTCTGAGCCAAAACACATACCTGTGCCAAATTTGAAGTCGATTGGACTAAAACTGCGCCCTAGACTTTGATTACAAAAATGTGTTCACGGACAGACGGATAGACGGCTATATCGGCTCAGGAGCTCACCCTGAACATTTTTGCCAAAGACACCATGTGTCTATCTCGTCTCCTTCTGGGTGTTGCAAACATATGCCTGTTCCACAGTGTGGCGCAGAGTATAATAATAATTAAAATTGGACCAACAATACATAATTTCGTTCATTTAGACATTGGAAATGTTGGCTCAAGTTTTCGTTAATTTTCCGAAGCTTTTTCCATCAGTGCTCGGTTATGTTGATAGGACGGGCCAGGGAGAAATCTCGTTTTTGTCCCAACATAAAAACACACCACAGCATTTAGTCCTTCCATTTGCTTACCAAAATTTAGTGCACCGTAATTCTATACTAAAATCCTTTAAACCCCAAATCTTTAAACGGTTCAATATATTTGTAGCGACCAATGTTGCTTTATATGTTTGTACGTCAGAGTGTGTAAGCTTTTCTCGTAGACATTACTGGAGCTATAAAAATAACCATTTCTTCCAAACGAATGCCATTTTTAATAGCCACACCAGAGACCTTATGAAGATAAATGAATACAGATTACAATGAGATTAATGGCAGTAACTAATGTGGTTAAATATTTGGTATAATGTCTGTCTATACCATGGCACCGCAATCGTCAGAGTAAACTTAAATCTTTAATCAATAAATGGAACACCATATATTATTGGTGTGGCGGGAACAGGACAATTGAGATATTAAATCATAGCATTTTTCGTAAAATTTAAAACTTTAAGATGCTATAGGAAACTCAATTAGCTCATATCATTGAAGCATTATTTAATTCATTAACGCTTTCTGGTTTTCTATGCCAAATGTTTTAGATTTTGAAGCCCCTTTTATAGCAAACTCTATACTCTCCACCATAGGATGGTGCCACATAGATCAATAATTATATGTGTCAAAATTTTATTTCTATAGAAAATTTTGTCAAAATTTTATTCCTATAGAAAATTTTGTAAAAATTTTATTTCTATAGAAAATTGTGTCAAATGTTTTTTTATATAGAAAATTTTGTCAAAATTTTATTTCTATAGAAAATTTTGTCAAACTCAATTATATATGTATTTAATCGGCCTTTTTTTGTTTAATATATAACCCGTATGGACTAACTTACAATTGAGAAGATGGTGTTAAGAAGTTTTAAGATACCTTGTCAAGTGTTACCGCAACTCAAGTAATACAATTGTGGATGACAGTCTTTAGTACAAGTTTGTATGCAATCCATGGTGGAGGGTACATAAGATTCGGCCTGGCCGAACTTACGGCCGTATATATTTGTTTAGGTTGAAGTAAAAAATTGGAGTTTAAAATGGCAACAATGTCTAAAAAGCCATACAAAATTCACGATGTTTAGATAAGAATAGAACCATCTTAATTTGGAAGAAACCATCTTAATTTGGAAGAAATTTGGAAGAAACCGAGATGCACGTATATTTGGCACAACAGTGAGTACAATTGATAGTAACAGGTTTGCTGATAAGTCCCCGGTCTAACACATAGATGACGTCGTTAGTATTAAATGCATATTACTTTTATATAGTACCAACCTTCAAATGATTCGTGTCAACATTTGACGTCTGTAAGTCAATTAGTTTGTGAGATAGAGTGTCTTTTGTGAAGCCACCTTTGTTCTTGTAAAAAAAAAAATGGAAAAAAAGGAATTTCGTGTTTTGATAAAATACTGTTTGCTGAAGGGAAAAAATACGGTGGAAGCAAAAACTTGGCTTGATAATGAGTTTCCGGACTCTGCCCCAGGGAAATCAACAATAATTGATTAGTATTCAAAATTCAAGCGTGGTGAAATGAGTAGGACGGTGAACGCACTGGACGCCCGAAAGAGGTGGTTACCGACGAAAACATCAAAAAATCCACAAAATGATTTTGATTGACCGTAAATTGAAGTTGATCGAGATAGCAGAGGCCTTAAAGATATCAAAGGAATGTGGTGGTCATATCATTCATTAATATTTGGATATGTGGAAGCTGTGTGAAAAATGGGTGCCGCGCGAGATCACATGTGACCAAAAACAACAACGTGTTGATGATTCTGAGCGGTGTTTGCAGCTGTTAACTCGTAATACACCCGAGTTTTTCCGTCGATATGTGACAATGGATGAAATATGGCTCCATCACTACACTCCTGAGTCCAATCGACAGTCGGCTGAGTGGACAGCGACCGGTGAACCGTCTCCGAAGCGTGGAAAGACTCAAAAGCCCGCTGGCAAAGCAATGGCCTCTGTTTTTTGGTTTGCGCATGGAATAATTTTTATCGATTATCTTGAGAAGGGAAAAAACATCAACAGTGACTATTATATGGCGTTATTGGAGCGTTTGAAGGTCAAAATCGCGGCAAAACGGCCCCATATGAAGAAGAAAAAAGTGTTGTTCCACCAAGACAACGCACTGTGCCACAAGTCAATGAGAACGATGGCAAAAATTCATGAATTGGGCTTCGAATTGCTTCCCCACCCACCGCATTCTCCAGATCTGGCCCCCAGCGACTTTTTCTTGTTCTCAGACCTTAAAAGGATGCTCGCAGGGAAAAAATTTGGCTGATCGCCAAATTTTGTTTCGTAGTAGCAAATAGAAAGTATTATATATTTACTCTTAAAGAAACTACTTTACATTAAAAGGGAATTTCGTTTGTCTAAAATTTAGTTCCGTATTTTTTCTTTGTGTGCAGAGTAGAGTTAACATATTACCTAAAAAGTAGAGTAGAGTTAACATTCTAGCAAAAAAATGTTAACATAAATTTTTTCAATTATATTTTTAATTGAGTTTTAAAAAATATTCAATTTAAATTTAATTTTTTAATTGAAACAAAAATCAATCACAAGCATTAATAGCATCAATTAAATTTTTAATTGGATCAATTAATTTCTTAATAGACTTTCAATAAACATTTAATTGATACTATCATTTTTGTAATTGAAGACATTTCAATTAAAAATTTATTAATTTCGCGATTGAAGGCAAAAAAATATTTTTCGCACGATATTCACTTAATTGTACCAAGAGCCAGAGTTTGGCCTTGATTGGTTTAAAATTTTGACCAAAAACCAACAATTCATCAGTAATCATGGCGAGATCAAGCCCATTTCCTTGTAAAATAACCAGTGCTAAGGCGAACCAGTAATAACAAGTATAAACGGCCGTAAGTTCGGCCAGGCCGAATCTTATGTACCCTCCACCATGGATTGCGTAAAAACTTCTACGAAAGACTGTCATCCACAATCGAATTACTTGGGTTGTGGTATCTTAACTCGTTTTCTAAATTGTGAGTTAGTCCATACGTGATATATATTAGACAAAAAAGGTATGTGTAGGTAAGTCTACAAATAATTACGAATCGATATGGACTTTTGCACGGTACGTAGGGAGCCAGAATTGAAATATGGGGGTCGCTTATATGGGGCAATATATAATTATGGACTGATATGAACCAATTCCTGCATGGTTGTTGCATACCATATACTAACATCACGTACCAAATTTCAACCGAATCGGATGAATTTGCTCTTCCAAGGGGCTCCGGAGGTCAAATCTGGGGATCGGTTTATATGGGGGCTATATATAATTATGGACCGATTTCGACCAATTTTTGCATGGCCATTAGAGACCATATACTAACACCATGTACCAAATTTCAGCCGGATCGGATGAAATTTGCTACTCTTAAAGGCTCTGCAAGCCAAATCGCAGGATCGGTTTATATGGGGGCTATATATAATTATGGACCGATGTGGACCAATTTTTTCATGGTTGTTAGAGAGCATATACTAACACCATGTACCAAATTTCAGCCGGATCGGATGAAATTTGCTTCTCTTAGAGACTCCGAAAGCCAAATCGGGGGATCGGTTTATATGGGGGCTATATATAATTATTGACCGATGCGGACCAATTTTTGCACGGTTGTTAGAGACCATATACTAACAACATGTACCAATTTTCAGCCGGATCGATTGAAATTTGCTTCTCTTAGAGGGTCTGCAAGCCAAATGTGGGGGTCCTTTTATATGGGGGCTATACGTAAAAGTTTACCGATTTGGCCCATTTGCAATACTTCCGACCTTCGTCAATAACAACTACTTGTGCCAAGTTTCAAGTCGATAGCTTGTTTCGTTCGGAAGTTAGCGTGATTTCAACAGTCGGACGGACGGACGGACATGCTCAGATCGACTCAGAATTTCACCACGACCCAGAATATATTTATATACTTTATGGGGTCTTAGAGCAATATTTCGATGTGTTACAAACGGAATGGCAAAGTTAATATACCCCCTATCCTATGGTGGAGGGTATAAAAAATGCGTTTTTGATAACATTACATGGAAATTGGAGATAGTGGAATAATAAACTAATATTTCAGGGTCAGTCGATGCTGTTGATTTTTAATAAATATATTCAATATATTAATAAAACATGTCTTTTATTGAAAAAAAAATATTTCCTATATAAATTAATAAAATTGTATTTAAAAACGAAAACAAGCAGTTCTAATTTTGAAGGAAAAAGGTTTACCACAAATATGTAAGATTTGCCCAAATGAATGAAAAAAGTTCAATAAAATGATTCCATATATGAATTCAATTCAGTTATTTTTTTTCATTCTTAAGTATAGTGGTACATAAATATCGGAAAATGTTAACTAATATATGGAATACATTCTACCTAATTTTTACGAAAATCACATCGTTCAAACAAATAAAAATGTCTTTGGCGCTATACGAAGTTCAACTTTCTTCACAATGAGTTCTTTTTAACTCATAGAACGCGTCACTTTTTTTCTGGGTGTGATCACCTCCTGAAGAGAAATGTGATTTTTGGACGGCGAACATGTACCATTTTTGTCGCAACCATGTTATTTGCTCGCACTCAAAAAAAAAAAAGTGAACTCTCTATTTCACTAAAGCCAATTTAACTATATTTTAGTTCATGAACTTATTATATTTCGAGAAAGTTTCATTTACTCTAATAATTTTTGGCGTACGTTAGTTAAATGAACTAAAAGACGGGCAGAAATTATACACAAATTAAGCATAGAGATTTACTAAATTCGTATTTCTTACAAAATAGTTAACCATTTCTTCAAATTTGTAAATTTTACTACAAAAGCGTCCATTATGAACTTCGTATGTCACTAAAGACATTCTTGCAATTTTGAACTCCAATGTTGTCCTTCAAACTACAAAATTTTCTTTAAAAATTGAAAAAAGTTATTTATGTCAAATAAATTTTCTTGAATTTGTCGAAAAATGTTTACTTATTTTTGTGATGCCAGCGCTTGTAATGCTCGTACTGTTTAGAAAAAAATTTCTAAAAATATTCAAAATTTTCTAAAATTAATCAAAAGCTTTTTTCCTGGTGAGTTCACTGTTTTTGCAGTGCGGGCATTATGTATATGTTTTCAACAAACATGGAAAAAATGTTCCATGTTTCCCATGCAAAAAATAACATTTTGTTCTAGGATGTGATCATATTCCTTCTCTGTGTATACATTCTGCTCAGTCCCAGGGCATTAGTCGGTTTAAATTTTAAATCTTGAGATTTTGCAGAAGTTAAAAATTATTTTCCCAAATCGGTTCAGATTTAAATATATCCCATATTCATATTTAGTGTAATGTTATCTTTTGTGTATTGCGCCCAGCACATTTGAAGTATTTGAAGGAAATGGTATGAAAAATGTAGATCTGCAAAGTGGTTGAGAGTATGATATAGCCGGCCCCTTCCAATTAACTGGTTTTATCTAACATATGGAAGGCAGTGTTAATAAATAAAACTCTACCTTCAATCGGCAAATGTTACCATAACCCAAGTAATTGGATTGTGTATGACAGTTTTTAGTAGAATTTTTGACGCAACTTATGATACTTCTGTACAAAGGATTCGGCCTGGGCGAACTTTATTTTCGTTAAGGACAACTAGCCAAAGGTTAATGCAATTCATTAATATCCATCAGCTAGATATACAAAACAATTGTTTCATTATATTTGCTGGGACTCTTCAACTGACAATGCCATGTCTTTTCTCTCATGATATGGCAACGAATAAAATGTTAACATATTTATTTAATTAAGACCACAACGAATAAAACGTTAACCTATTTATTTAATTAAGACCACCTATTTTCGATAAAAATTATTTCACAAATTTTCATCAGCTCTTCGAGAATAGTCAAAGGTTTCTATGTCTAAGAAAAGTTTTTACTAAGTTTTCCTGATATCATATCAAACTGTCGGAAACTTTTCTTCGACATACTTTTCGTATAGGATTGTTTGTGAGGTGTTCTTAAGGCAGAGAAGAAATCGAAAAATCTTCAAGAAGGGAGGCAAAAGTTAAATTGATTTCCATTGTTCCATTCACAAGTATTGACGAACAGTCAACAAATGTGAAATTGCTGTGGTAAGACTTAGGTGATTTTTGGTCAAGTGCCAAATTCTATTGTGATACCATCTTCCCATAAAATATATTAAAGAAAGCTATGATTGTATGGAAAGAGAAGGATTCAATTGAAGAGTTTTTAATATCTTGTAAATAAACATCAAGGAAATCATGCCTACGCTATTTCATTATTTCACCATGAAAGATGATTAAGGTGAAAGCTATTCGATAATAACCACAAAGTAGTTAAAAATACGATAAACAAGTGAGTAAAATAGAAAGTCGGGCGGGGCCGACTATATCATACCCTAAACCACCCCTACTGAATTAGTAAACATTGTTTGTGCGGTACCAATGGTATAGGTTTTGGGAAACCCCGCATTTCCATATTTAAGAATGGGGAATGGGAGTTTAATCACAATCTGAACAGAAATGTCTGATTTTAGGAGCAATAGTTGATTCCAAACCTACAGAGTTAGTTTGCCACTAATATTGAGTCCATTATTAAATAAATAAAAGTATTATGGCCAAAATTTGGGAAAATGGATCGATACATATATATGGGAGCTATATCTAAATCTGAACCGATTTGGATGATATTTTCCAAATTTGGTTGATACCACAGAAGGTTACTTTGTGCTAAACTAGAGTGAGATCGGGTATTAAATAAGGCTATTATGTTCAGAAATAAAATTATAAGGCGTAAAGTTTTAAAAAACGGGCTATACATATATGGGAGCTATATCTAAATCTGAACCGATTTGGATTATATTTTGCAGGTTTTGTTGATATTCAGGAGATTATCTTGTGCTAAATTTTTGAGTAAGATCGGTTAATAAATGAGGCCACTATGGTCAAAAATAATGTTATAAGGGGCAAATTTTTCAAAATCGGTCGCTACATGTAAAGGGTGATTCTTTTGAGGTTAGGATTTTCATGCATTAGTATTTGACAGATCACGTGGGATTTCAGACATGGTGTCAAAGAGAAAGATGCTCAGTATGCTTTGACATTTCATCATGAATAGACTTACTAACGAGCAACGCTTGCAAATCATTGAATTTTATTACCAAAATCAGTGGCAGAAAATCCGCTTTTTTATCGACAAATTTTGTTCAGCGATGAGGCTCATTTCTGGTTGAATGGCTACGTAAATAAGCAAAATTGCCGCATTTGGAGTGAAGAGCAACCAGAAGCCGTTCAAGAACTGCCCATGCATCCCGAAAAATGCACTGTTTGGTGTGGTTTGTACGCTGGTGGAATCATTGGACCGTATTTTTTCAAAGATGCTGTTGGACGCAACGTTACGGTGAATGGCGATCGCTATCGTTCGATGCTAACAAACTTTTTGTTGCCAAAAATGGAAGAACTGAACTTGGTTGACATGTGGTTTCAACAAGATGGCGCTACATGCCACACAGCTCGCGATTCTATGGCCATTTTGAGGGAAAACTTCGGAGAACAATTCATCTCAAGAAATGGACCGGTAAGTTGGCCACCAAGATCATGCGATTTGACGCCTTTAGACTATTTTTTGTGGGGCTACGTCAAGTCTAAAGTCTACAGAAATAAGCCAGCAACTATTCCAGCTTTGGAAGACAACATTTCCGAATAAATTCGGGCTATTCCGGCCGAAATGCTCGAAAAAGTTGCCCAAAATTGGACTTTCCGAATGGACCACCTAAGACGCAGCCGCGGTCAACATTTAAATGAAATTATCTTCAAAAAGTAAATGTCATGGACCAATCTAACGTTTCAAATAAAGAACCGATGAGATTTTGCAAATTTTATGCGTTTTTTAAAAAAAAAAAGTTATCAAGCTCTTAACAAATCACCCTTTATATGGGAGCTATATCTAAATCTGAACCGATTTGGATGATATTGTGCACATAGAGTCAGTCTTTTAGAAGATTAGAGTAAGCCAAGTTTGAGTAGTATCAGTTGATAAATAAGGGGTTTATGGCCAAATTTGTGAAAATCGGGCGATACATATATATGGGAGCTATAGCTAAATCTGAACCGATTTCGATGATTTTTTGCACATATAGTAGGTTAGGTTAGGTTGCAGCCCGATATATCAGGCTCACTTAGACTATTCAGTCCATTGTCATACCACAGTGGTGAACTTCTCTCTTATCACTGCTGCCCGATTCCATGTAAAGCTCAATGACAACGGACCTCCTTTTTATAGCCAAGTCCGAACGGCGTCCCACATTGCAGTGAAACCACTTAGAGAAGCTTTGAAACACTCAGAAATGTCACCAGCATTACTTAAGTGGGATAAACCACCGCTGAAAAATTTTTTGGTGTTCGGTCGAAGCAGGAATCGAACCCACGACCTTGTGTAGGCAAGGCGGGCATGCTAACCATTGCACCACGGTGGCTCCCGCACATGTAGTAAGTGCTACAAAAACTAGATTTGGCTAACTTGAAGTCAGATCGGTTGATAAATAAGGGACTTATGGCCAAATTTGGGAAAATCGGGTGATACATATATATGGGAGCTTTATCTAAATCTGAACCGATTTCGATGACATTTTGCACTTTTAAAGGGTGGTCAATTGGATTACTTTGAGGCAAATTTGACTCCGATCGGCTAGTAAATAAACGCATTTATCGAAATCGAACGATACATATATATGGGAGCAATATATAAATTTAATCCGATTTTTTCCATATTCAATAGCGTTCGTCTCTGTACCAAAAAACCGCCACATACAAAATTTCATCAAAATCGGTTACTAATTGCGACCGGAATCCTGCGAACAACAAATACATGGACGGACGGACGGACACTAAGCGCTAGATCGACTCGGCAGATGATTCTGAGTCGATTGGTATATATTTTATGGGGTCTAAAATCAATATTTCTGGTAGGCACATTTTTTGGCAGATCAAAGTTATTATACCCAGACCACTATGTGGTTTAGGGTATAAAAAGTAACAGATAATAAAGTCGTTGATTTCGATAATGTTGAAAATCATGTGCACCTCACCATGAATTTGAAGTTGTTTTTGCAATAGGTCCTAATTTCAGGCTCATTTAGACTATTAGGCATTGTCTATTGTCAACGGCCATATAAAGGTTGGTTAAAATTTCAAGGGCCGATGTTGATTTTGAATAAAACACAAACTATTTAGGAAATTATTGTAATTTTATTTTATTATGATATATTGGTATTACTCAATTATGTATGGAACAAAATATCGGCCAAATGGGCGCCGCGACCTCGGTGCCACACCTCCATCCGATGGTCCAAATTTTCGATGACGCTGAGGCATAATGGAGGTTATATGCCGTTAATGTGCCGAATTATCTCATCCTTTAGCTCTTCAACGGTGTCAAATCACATGATCTTGGCGGCCAATTGACATCGCCATTACGTGAGATAACACGGCCATTGAATTTATTGCTCAAAAGAACCATTGTTTCGTTAGCTGTGTGGCAAGTGGCACCGTCCTGCTGAAACCACATATCGTCCACATCCATATGTTCCAATTCGGGCCATAAAAAGTTCGTTATCATCTCACGATAGCGAACACCATTCACAGTAACTGCCTTACCGGCCTCACTTTGGAAAAAAATACGGCCCGATGATGCCGCGGTCATTGTGGGTCATTGATTTTTCGCCAATCACTCTTGGATTCTCATTCGCCCAAATGCGACAATTCTGTTTATTGACGAATCCACTGAGGTGAAAATGTGCCTCATCACTGAAGATGATTTTCTTCGAAAATTGATTATCCACTATTGCCATTTCTTGGAACCATTTAACACGTTGTTGGATTGTGTATCTCTCCATGGTTCAAATTGAGTAAGTCTGAAATAGAGAAATGTCAAATAAAATTCGGAAAAAACTTGGCGTTTAGGTGTGGTTTACATTCACCATCGGTCCTTACAATTTAACCACCCTTTACTAGCAAAATGTAGCAAATTTCAACTGACTCGGATGAAATTTGTTTCTCCCAGAGGCTCCAAAACCAAATCTCTGGATCGGTTTATATCAACAAATTTCAACTGAATCAGATGAATTTTGCTCATCCATGAGGTTCCGGAGGTCAAATCTGGGGATCGGTTTATATGGGGGCTATATATAATTATGGACCGATATGGACCAATTTTTGCATGGTTGCTAGAGACCATATACTAACACCATGTACCAAATTTTAGCCGGATCGGATGATATTTGCTTCTCTCAGAGGATTCGCAAGCCAAATCTGGGGGTCCGTTTATATGGGGGCTATACGTAAAAGTGGACCGATATGGCCCATTTGCAATACCATCCGACCTACATCAATAACAACTACTTGTGCCAAGTTTCAAGTCGATAGCTTGTTTCGGTCGGAAGTTAGCGTGATTTCAACAGACGGGCGGACATGCTTAGATCGACTCAGAATTTCACCACGACCCAGAATATATATACTTTATGGGGTCTGAAAGCAATATTTCGATGTGTTACAAACGGAATGATAAATTTAATATTCCCCCCATGCTATGGCGGAGGATATAAAAATATATTTATACAAAAATGTGTGCCGAAAAAAACAAACTAAAAACGATGTACAGTAATCCCTCGATTTACGTCGTGATTGGTTCCGAAATTTGACGACGTTAATCGAAACGACGTAAACCGAATTTGCAATTGCTCATACTTACTCCTAAGTTCATTTATGTATGTATGTGCGTGTACATAATAAAAAACTTCAAAAATGAAGGTAATTCAGTAAATTCGGTAAGAATTTCAAAAAAAAAAACAAGTATATACGGCCGTAAGTTCGGCCAGGCCGAAGCTTATGTACCCTCCATCATGGATTGCGTAGAAACTTCATCTAAACACTGCCATCCACAATCGAATTACTTAAGTTGCGGTAAAGCTTGCCGATGGCAAGGTATCTTAAAACCTTCTAACACCATCTTCTAAATTGTATGTAAGTCCATACGTGGTATATATTAAATCAAAAAAGATCGATCCAATACGTATATAATTCAGTTTGACAAAGTAGACATAAAATTTTGACAAAATTTTCTACAGAAATAAAATTTTAACAAAATTTTCTATAGAAACAAAATTTTCACAAAATTTTCTATAGAAATAAAAATTTTGACAAAAATTTCTATAGAAAGAAATTTTTGACAAAAATATCTACAGAAATAAAATTTTGACAAAATTTTCTATAGAAATAAAATTTTGGTAGATTATTTTTGGCTCTAGTGGCAACCATAATTATGAACCGATATCGACCAATTTTAGTGTGATTAGACCAATTTTGGTATGGTTGTTACCGACCATATACTAACACCACGTGCCTAATTTGAACCGGATTGGATGAAATTTGCTTCTCTTAGAGACTCCGCAAATCAAATCTGGGAATCGGTTTATATGGGGGCTATATATAATTATGAACCGATGTGGACCAATTTTTGTATGGTTGTTAGAGACCATATACCAATACCATGTACCAAATTTCAGCCAGATCGGATGAAATATGCTTCTCTTAGATGTTCCACAAGCCAAATCTGGGGATCGGTTTATATGGGGGCTATATATAATTAAGGGGCGATATGGACCAATTTTTGCATGGTACCAAATTTCAGCCGGATCGGATGAAATTTTCTTCTCTTTGAGGCTCCGCAAGCCAAATCTGGGGATCGGTTTATATGGGGGCTATATATAATTATGGACCGATGTGAACCAATTTTTGCATGGTTGTTAGAGACCATATACCAACACCATGTACCAAATTTCAGCCGGATGGGATGAAATTTGCTTCTCTTTGAGGCTCCGCAACCCAAATCTTGGGAACGGTTTATATGGGCGCCATATATAATTATGGACCGATGTGGACCAATTTTTGTATGGTTGTTAGAGACCATATACCAATACCATGTACCAAATTTCAGCCGGATCGGATGCAATTTTTGCATGGTTGTTAGAGACCATATACCAACATCATGTACCAAATTTCAGCCGGATCGGATGAAATTTTCTTCTCTTTGAGGCTCCGCAAGCCAAATCTGGGGATCGGTTTATATGGGGGCTATATATAATTATGGACCGATGTGAACCAATTTGTGCATGGTTGTTAGAGACCATATACCAACACCATGTACCAAATTTCAGCCGGATGGGATGAAATTTGCTTCTCTTTTAGGCTCCGCAAGCCAAATCTGGAGATCGGTTTATATGGGGGCTATATATAATTATGGACCGATGTGGACCAATTTTTGGATGGTTGTTAGAGACCATATACCAACACCATATACCAAATTTCAGCCGGATCGGATGAAATATGCTTCTGTTATAGGCTCCACAAGCCAAATCTGAGGGTCCCTATACGTAAAAGTGGACCGATATGGCCCATTTTCAATACCATCCGACCTACATCGATAACAACTACTTGTGCCAAGTTTCAAGTCGATAGCTTGTTTCGTTCGGAAGTTAGCGTGATTTCAACAGACGGACGGACGGACGGACATGCTTAGATCGACTCAGAATTTCACCCAGAATATATATACTTTATGGGGTCTTAGAGCAATATTTCGATGTGTTACAAACGGAATGACAAACTTAATATACCCCCATCCTATGATGGAGGGTATAAAAAAATGTTTCGATGTCATCATCGTTGATATTTATTTTACTTATGGAAGGCGTTTCCGATAAAGTGGGCAAAAAATCGACGACGTAAATCGAATGGCGACGTAAATCGAAGTTTGATGGAACAAAAAATCTGACGACGTAAATCGAAACAACGTAAATACTTGACCAGCGTTCTTGATTTTTTCATTCATAATAATATAGAACATCTCAAGAAGTAGTTAGAATGTCGTGCCGTTATGTCATATTAGGTTCATATAACAAACATTGGAAAAGACGTTTGCATCGTATTCAATGGCGTTTGTGACTGAGTGTCCTAAGTAGAGGTGTGCGCTTGACACGATATTCTTGTGACACGCGTGATTCAAGCATGCATTACGTGAGTCGTGAACAAAATCCAAAGCAACTCTCGTGAATGTGCGTGAATGGGACTAAAATAAATATGTCGTGTGTGAGAAATAAAATCGATTCGTGAATGTGCGTGAATAAAATTCTGCGAAATCACGCTCACGAAAAAATCAAGATTTAGTTCATACCTGTATATTAACTGAAATTAATTCGGACTGGCCGAAATTACGGCCGCATATACTTGTTGCAATTTAATATGGTGAACTATTTTCAAGTTATTCCAATAAATGTAGCGGAAGTACCTTAATTTTGAACATAACGGTATATCTCGAAAAGTCGAGCTGATAGAAAAAACCAAGTGCAGATTTGGATTCAGCGTCCCAAATAACCTTAAATATAATATTCAGATCTTAATCAACAGATTCATTCAATAGTTATTGTAAGCTGGTCTCACCAATATTGTACACTGGCCCCTCTAATCGTCATGTGACCAATCTCACGATAGGTCACATGACGATCTTGCAATATTAGTTGGCGTACAGCATCAATGGTTTCCGTAACAATAAGTGATTTTGAACGACCTTCACGAAATTCGTCTTGAAGTGAACAAGGAACGTTTGAGTTAACCATACTATCGAATAGTGGTGGTCTTTAGCGAAGCTTCATCGCTAAAAATTATATTATCGTTAAAAATTGATTAAAGATGCACTGTTGTTGAGTTAATTCTCGTCGGAAAAAAGTAATCGCTCGAAAATGGTCCTGATTTAATTAAATTATTTGAACGAGATTTACATTTCAAGTTTCTGTTAACAAAATACCACGAGCGCTATGCTCGTATATCAAAATATTCTGAGTACGTAAAACCTCAAAAATCGCAAGCTTTACGATAGAGCCAGCGTCAGTTAACAGATGCAGGTTGCCCAATCCCGCCAAATAAAAGGTAACCCTCGTACTAACGGGTTTTTCCTAAATGCATAAAGATCTGAGAAAATGCATATACTTACGAGTTTAGTCTGAAGATCAATATGGGGACTTTTTTACATATTAATGAAACCTATAGATAAACAAAAACTTTGTCTTCTATTGGTGTCAATGGGAAATATTTTTTTCATATCGAAAAAATTACCAACATCGTACTGGTCTAAGTGGTCTAGGATTTTTCATTGATATTCTACCAACATCTTATGAAAATCCGAAAAATCTCTACCATACGAGAGTCGAACAGATAATTTGTTCAGTAAATAATATGGAGTCTAACATATACATCTTGAAGCTGATTAACGTTATTATACCCTGACCACAAGTTATTTTAGTCCATACGATTTTTAGATTGGGATTTTGAAGTTTTTAAAGTTTTTTTTTTGTTATTTTCAAGTCAATATAAATAACAATGAAATGAAAAATTGACTTTCACCTCAATCAATGTTCTTAGACTTAAAATATTTCATAATGTTCTGGATGTTGGTAAATTAACTTGCCCTTGGCACAAAGGATTTCCGTATAACTTTTTGTTTAGCTATCGCCACCTCATTCAAAAACTTCTGGTTGCATAAATAAACCTCCGGCTTTTAGATTTACTTGAAAACAACCCTTGGCAAAAGTATTGAGCAATGTTCTACCCAATAAATACGCTTCAATTATCGTATATACAATTTCTTGTGAAAATTCAATAGCGTTAAAGACAAACTTTTTTCAAAGTAAGCAAAACACTTTGAAAGTAACTTCATCATCAAACAAAGTAGATTGTTGAAAATATGTTTTGCATCTTATGTAATATTAGCTAAGATACGTTAGTATCAGAAATACATGAACCAAGATGAAACTTTTTAAAACCTTTTAAATTTTATTAATATTTAAGGGGATATTTTACGTTACGCTATGGCAATGGGAGTATAATAGGTTTGCCATTGAGTTTATAATCCACGATGGGTAGAATTATTATCACGAAGTTTGATGCCTATTTGCTTCTGCCGCTATGTTGGATTTTTTTTTATATGAATCGATCTACCGATTGTCTCGACTAGATATTGACGGGGAACTCCTCTAACACTGAAAAAAAAACTAAAATTCTCAAGTTTTCTTTAAATTTACAAAGGTAGTGAGAGAAGGTTATGAAATCAATGTGGTGTACCTGTTGTTTGGGTATTTGGATGGGGAGGGAACCTTATCCTTGCACCACACTTGAAGGAAAGTTTCTAGATTTTCTTGGAATGGTTAAGGTTAAGAATGCTATTCACTTCGGTGTTTGTCGATATTTTATGGGGGAAAGTGAAGTCCATTTAAAACAATAGAGCAACATTTAACCTTCTCCGCTCTACTTGAAATTTGCAGGGAACGTGGGAGGGAGTGATTAAATTAATACAGGGTATATGGTTTTTCGATAACTGGTTGGGAAAGGGGAATAGTGAATTAAACGATTTACTACTTGAAATTTGCAGGGAACGTGGGAGGGAGTGATTAAATTAATACAGGGTATATGGTTTTTCGATAACTGGTTGGGAAAGGGGAATATTGAATTAAACGACTTACTTGGAATTTATAGGGACCGTTAGGTAGTTTGTGAATATAATATAGTATTTTCCGATATCTGGTCGGAGTGGAGCAAAGGTGGGGAGAGGTTGACTTTTGGCCGATTTTTTTAAAATTGAAAGTGGAGGGATCCAATATGCCCGAAATTGGAAATATATTGGTATTTTAAACTCACGGAAACTAGTATCGGAGTTAGTTTTTATACCTACCACCATAGAATGGTGACGGGGCTATAATAAGTTTGCAATTCCGTTTGTAACACATCGAAATATCGATTGCCGACTATATAAAGTATATATATATTCTTGATCAGGGAGAAATTCCAAGACGATATAACCATGTCCGTCTGTCTGTCTGGCTGCCTGTCTGTTGTAATCACGCTACAGTCTTCAATAATGAAGCAATCGTGCTGAAATTTTGCACAAACTGGTCTTTTGTCTGCAGGCAGGTCAAGTTCGAAGATGGTTCGGTTCAGTTTTTGATATAGTCCCCATATAAACCGACCTCCCGATTTGGGGTACTGGGCTTATAGAAATCGTAGTTTTTATCCAATTTGCCTGACATTGGAAATCTAGAGGCATTTTATGACCATAAAGAGGTGTGCTAAAAATGGTGAGTATCGGTCCATGTTTTGGTATAGCCCCCATATAGACCGATCTCCCGATTTTACTTCTTGGGCTTCTATAATCCGTAGTTTTTATCCAATTTGCCTGAAATTGGAAATGTAGAGGTATTTTAGGTCTATAAAGAGGTGCGCTGAAAATGGTGAGTATCGGTCTATGGTTTGGTATAGCCCCCATATAGACCGATTTTACTTCGTGGTATTATAGAAACTGTAGTTTTTATCCAATTTGCCTGAAATTAGAAATCTGGAGGTATTTTTGGACCATAAAGAGGTGTGTTGAAAAATGGCGAGTATTTACTTCTTGGATTTATAGAAACTGTAGTTTTTATCCAATTTGCGTGAAATTGGAAAGCTAGAGGTATTTTCGGACCATAAAGAGGTGTGCCAAAAATTGTGAGTATCGGTCCATGTTTTGGTATAGCCCCTATATAGACCGATCTCATGGTTTTACTTCTTGGGCTTCTTGGAAATATAGAGATATTTTAGGACCGTAGTGATTTGTGCCAAAAATGGTGAGCATCGGTCCATGTTTTGGTATGGTCCCCATATGAACCGACCTCCTGATTTTGGTTCTTGGGCTTATAGAAACCGTTGCTTTTATCCAATCTGCCTGAAATTGGCAATCTAGGAGTATTTTTTGTATAGCCCAAAACATGGACCGGTCCATCTTTACGTGCACACTTACAAGAGATGTTAATGAAAAAATGGTTCTTATAAATCAAGAATCTGATAAAGTCTTCATATGTAAAATCTTTAAATTTATCTGTACTGGTTGAACTGCTCTGCTTGATCTGTCCTAATATTTGATACATGGTGGTGGTGGGCCCGGCCGAATTTACTGCTAAATATTTTACAGCAGTAGGTTCGGCCGGGTACAGTTCGGCCGTTACAGTGTATATTCTTGTTATTGGTCCATTTGTTAAGGCCCCTATATAGATCGATTTCACTTCTTGAGGGTATAAAAGGCGCACTGATCATGAAAATTGATGACAGAGCAGTTCAACTAGTACACTTCATCGGGAAGTGTACTAGTTGAACTGCTCTGTCATCAAAGACCCCTGAAATTTCAATAGAAAATGGTACAAAAGATTCGACATCCGTTCTCGCGAAATCCCAGCAAAAAAAAAATTGAAAGTTGTTCAAAAGCCACAAAATTAAAAGCACTTCCAAGAATGTCCTCCAAAAGATGTTCTTTATTTTAACTACAAAGGAAGCCTAAATGTGTATAACTCGCTTTACTCATTTTTTAACTTTTTTGTCTCAAATATGTTAAAAACAGATTACGAATTAATAAAATGATACAACTTATGAAAAATTTGTCGAAAAAAATGCTACATCTAATCTATAATATTTTCAAATTTTTGAAAATATTTGATGTCAAATGTTTCAGACAAGTATTGAAAATCAAACAATTATAAAAATTATTTATTTGGGAAAATATTAAAAAATTTTTTAATTCACATTCAAAACACTGAATACGAATCACACCTTAAGAAGTTATGCAAATTCAGTACAACGGCTAATGAAATTGTAGACATCCGTCCTATGACAAGTCCATGTTAAATTCATCGCTTCTGCGCCAATTTTGCACCACTTCCGGATCGACAAAGAACATTTTCACTTTTTTGGCGACGGTTTTTTTTCCTGAGATGTTGAACTGACGAGTAAGTTTTCTGCCATTGGAGTTCTCTAACGATAGCCACTAGTGGTTTTAGAGCTAACTATAAAGCAATCACACAAACGAATCAACACGAGTAACTTTATTTCTGAATGTAATAGATCAAAATGCTTTTGTAAGCTTTAAACAATAAAATGAACGGACATTGGAATAAATATATATGCTGTAAGACAAGCGGTATAAAAATGATAGCAACCTGAAGTTTGTTGTATTAAATCGATACCTCAATTCCAAAGTCTAAAAAGTGAATTTTACAGGAAACAAGTTCAAAGTTTTTTTTTGGAATTTTTTAAAAACCCGTGTAAGATTTAAATACATTTTTTTCGGTCTTAAAATCATGTTTATTGTAGATTTTTTCAGTATGTACGAATTCAAAATAGTGATAATAGAACATGGCTAAAAATGACTCAGGCCACTTTAAACCGAACAAAGGTTTTTGCCCTTTTTGGATTGGACATTTTTTAAACTTTAGTTACAGGCTATGTACAATATAAACCATAACTTTTGGTAGAAGTGTCCAATAGATTCGAACTGTCGACAGGATGCAATTCACATCAATCCGAATAAAAAACAACCAACTCCATCAAAAACAAGTAAGGAAAGTCTAAAGTCGGGCGGGGCCGACTATATTATACCCTGCACCACTTTGTAGATCTAAATTTTGATACCATATCACATCCGTCAAATGTGTTGGGGCTATATATAAAGGTTTGTCCCCAATACATACATTTAAATATCACTCGATCTGGACAGAATTTGATAGACTTCTACAAAATCTATAGACTCAAAATTTAAGTTGGCTAATGCACACAATTTTAGTAAAAAAATATGGGAAACATTTAAATCTGAAGCAATTTTAAGGAAACTTCGCAAAAGTTTATTTATGATTTATCGCTCGATACATATGTATTAGAAGTTTAGGAAAATTAGACTCATTTTTACAACTTTTCGACTAAGCAGTGGCGATTTTACAAGGAAAATGTTGGTCGAAATCAGAAAAACATATATATGGGAGCTAAATCTAAATCTGAACCGATGTCAAACAAATTTGGCACGCATAGCTACAATGCTAATTCTACTCCCTGTGCAAAATTTCAACTAAATCGGTGTTAAAAATTGGCCTCTGTGGTCATATGAGTGTAAATCGGGCGAAAGCTATATATGGGAGATATATCTAAATCTGAACCGATTTCAACCAAATTTGGCACGTATAGCTACAATGCTAATTCTACTCCCTGTGCAAAATTTCAACTAAATCGGAGTTAAAAATTGGCCTCTGTGGTCATATGAGTGTAAATCGAGCGAAAGCTATATATGGGAGCTATATCTAAATCTTAACCGATTTCAACCAAATTTGACATGGATAGCTACAATGCTAATTCTACTCCCTGTGCAAAATTTCAACTAAATCGGAGCAAAAAATTGGCCTCTGTGGGCAAATGAGTGTAAATCGGGCGAAAGCTATATATGGGAGCTATATCGAAATCTGAACCGATTCGGCTGATATTTTGCAAGTTTTGCGAGACTCATAAAATATTCGGATGTACGGAATTTGAGGAAGATCGGTTGATATACACGCCAATTATGACCAGATCGGTAAAAAATATATATGGCAGCTATATCTAAATCTGAACCGATTTTTTCCAAAATCAATAGGGATCGTCTATGAGCCGAAACAGGACCCTATACCAAATTTTAGGACAATCGGACTAAAACTGCGTGCTGTACTTTGCACACAAAAATACATCAACAGACCGACAGACAGACAGACAGACGGACAGACAGACGGACATCGCTAAATCGACTCAGAATTAAATTCTAAGACGATCGGTATACTAAACGATGGGTCTCAGACTTTTCCTTCTTGGCGTTACATACAAATGCACAAACTTATTATACCCTGTACCACAGTAGTGGTGAAGGGTATAAATATGTGAAACATTTAAATCTGAAGCAATTTTAAGGAAACTTCGCAAAAGTTTATTTATGATTTATCGCTCGATATATATGTATTAGAAGTTTAGGAAAATTGGGGTCATTTTTACAACTTTTGGACTAAGCAGTGGGGATTTGACAAGGAAAATGTTGGTATTTTGACAATTTTTGTCGAAATCAGAAAAACATATATATGGGAGCTATATCTAAATCTGAACCGATGTCAACCAAATTTGGCACGTATAGTTACAATGCTAATTCAACTCCCTGTGCAAAATTTCAACTAAATCGGAGTTAAAAATTGGCCTCTGTGGTCATATGAGTGTAAATCGGGCGAAAGCTATATATGGGAGATATATCCAAATCTGAACCGATTTCAACCAAATTTAGCACGCATAGTTACAATGCTAATTCTACTCCCTATGCAAAATTTCAACTAAATCGGAGAAAAAATTGGCCTCTGTGGGCAAATGAGTGTACATCGGGCGAAAGCTATATATGGGAGCTATATCTAAATCTGAACCGATTTGGATGATATTTTGCAAGTTTTTCGAGACTCATATAATATTCTGATGTACGGAATTTGAGGAAGATCGGTTGATATACACGCCAATTATGACCAAATCGGTGAAAAATATATATGGCAGCTATATATAAATCTGAACAGATTTTTTTCCAAAATCAATAGGGATCGTCTTTGAGCCGAAACAGGACCCTATACCAATTTTTAGGACAATCGGACTAAAACTGCGAGCTGTACTTTGCTCACAAAAATACACCAACAGACAGACAGACAGATAGACAGGCAGACAGACAGACAGACGGACATCGCTAAATCGACTCAGAATTTAATTCTTAGACGATCGGTATACTAAACGAAGGGGTCCGACTTTTCCTTCTTGGCGTTACATACAAATGCACAAACTTATTATACCCTGTACCACAGTAGTGGTGAAGGTTATAAAAAATACTAAGTCGACATAGCGTACTCTGGAATGAGGGCATCGACATATAAGCCACCATCTACGCCAAAATTCTTAGGATCTGGTTGAGCTTCGTTTTTTGAGCTATATTAATCTTTGCGATTTTCTGAAAATCATTTTGTTTTCTTTTAAACTCACATTTTTGCATCAATATTTTTCTCCCAATTTCAGTAGAAACTTATCGATGTTATAAAATTAATGTAATACTCTAATAAAACACATTGAGAAAGCAAAAATGCTGCCCTCCATTGTATAAAATTTCTATAAATCTTAACAACACCACAAATCAACAAATAATCACCTTCCTCCACATTTCATGTTTGTCTTTTCTTTTATTTTTTGTAGTTTAATACCTGCCGTGAGATTTTCTCCTCGTAGCTATTGAATAGCAGATGATGGCTACAACTTCAGGGAACTCCCACTTGTTTGGCATTCAATAAGGACAACGATCCATAGAGGCAAGACTGCCCAGCAATTCAAAATAGGAGAGCAACTTCAACTTGATTTATGATTTAACCACAAGGCAACAATTCATACTAAATATATTGGGCATTTAACAGGCGAGTTTGGCGTTGAGCATGCGCTCTAACTTCAAGAACAGCGATCGGCAAATCGACCACATGTATAGCCGAATAAGCCACATGCGAAATTTACCACAACATCTCACCATAAAAGCAGCCATAAGACATAAAGTTTTCAAATTTGTAAGTGTTTTTTAACTTGTAAATCATTTTCATGAATTTGAAGGTAGTGTAGCCATTTATTGATGCATTTTAGTAAAGTGGAAATTAAACATGGAAAATTTAAAACTAGTACATGACTATGTTTGCCATAAATATGATTTTTATTTTTCAAATTGAAGGAAAGCTGGATGCATATGCAAACAATTAAAATCAAGTCTGTTATAAAAAATGTTATACAAGAAGTATGTTTTCAAAACATTGAACCTAATTTGTTAACGAACTATGTAGGATAGCTGACACGATTGCAAAAGTGCATGACTAATCGTAATTTTAGAAACAATCTCAGCAAAAAGGCGTACTCTAAAAAGTGTTTCGGATTAAAATTGAGTATCCTAAGAAAATTTAGATTTCTTAGGTATACTTTAGTACTTCTGAAAAACGCTTTTTTATACCCACCACCATAGAATGGTGACGGGGGTATAATAAGTTTGTCATTCCGTTTGTAACACATGGAAATATCGATTTCCGACTATATAAAGTATATATATTCTTGATCAGGGAGAAATTCTGTTGTAATCACGCTACGGTCTTCAATAATAAAGCAATCGTGCTGAAATTTTGCACAAACTCGTCTTTTGTCTGCATGCAGGTCAAGTTCGAAGATGGGCTATATCGGTCCAGGTTTTGATATAGTCCCCATATAAAACGACCTCCCGATTTGGGGTCTTGGGCGTATAGAAACCGTATCCAATTTGTCTGAAATTGGAAATCTAGAAGTATTTTAGGACCATAAAGAGGTGTGCCAAAAATAGTGAGTATCGGTCCATGTTTTGGTATAGCCCCCATATAGACCAATCTCCCGATTGTACTTCTTGGGCTTATAGAACCGCATTGGAAATCTAGAGGTATTGTAGGACCACAAATACGTGTGCCAAAAATTGTGAGTATCGGCCCATGTTTTGGTATGGTCCCCATATAAAACGACCTCCCTATTTGGGGTCTTGGGCTTATAGAAACCGTAGTTTTTATCCAATTTGTCTGAAATTGGGAATCTAGAGGTATTTTAGGACCATAAAGAGGTGTGCCGAAAATGGTGAGCATCGGACCCTATTTTGGTATAGCCCCGATATAGACCGATTTCCAAATTTTACTTCTTGGGCTTCTAGAATCCGAAGTTTTTATCCTATTTGTTTTAGTTAAATGTGGTATCACAATGGATTTTGCTTAAAACTTAGGTTAATTTTGACTTGTAGTCAAGCCTGAATTTGAGAATTAAACAAGTATATACGGCCGTAAATTCGGCCAGGCCGCTTCAGCTGGAATGAAGCGAGCGGCTGCTGCGTTGATGATGTCCCGGAACACCCTCTGGGCAACATGAACATGAGAGGGGGACGAGAGCTCACTGAAGCGGCGATCTATATATTCTCTGAAGCCTTCCCAGTTGGCTTTCTTTTGGTTTATGAACGTCCGGCGTTCAGAGGTTATGAAATCGGAGGGTCGGTTAATGGTGAGAATTATGGGGAGGTGGTCTGAACCCAATGAAATGACGGGTTGCCAGGAAACGTCATTTATCAGACCAGGCGATGCTAAGGATAAATCTTGCGAACTGCTGCAATCACCAATAATTATCGTGGGGGCCTCTTCGTTCACCGTGCAAAATGTGGAGTCAGCTATCTGCTCTGCCAAAGCTATGCCTCTCTGGTCATTACCCGGGAGAGAATGCCAAAGTTCGTGGTGGGCATTAAGCCTCCTAGAACCAATCGGTTATGCCCGCACAACAGCCACTCAATGTTTGGGCTATAACCTGGAGCACAGCTACCAACCGGCGGTATATACACATTGTAAAGCTCTATCTCGGCAGCCCCAGACTTGACTGCTACCCCCATATATTCCATGTAGGGGTCACTAGTGTGTAGCACAAGCGGGATAGGCCTAACATATACTGCACGGAACGGTGTAATATGAAAGCCAGGCCTTAC
Source organism: Haematobia irritans (assembly GCF_050003625.1). Classification (NCBI taxonomy): domain Eukaryota; kingdom Metazoa; phylum Arthropoda; class Insecta; order Diptera; family Muscidae; genus Haematobia; species Haematobia irritans. The sequence continues at coordinate 168,227,940 of NC_134397.1, read as the reverse complement.
GCAGCACATTGTACCCATCACAATGGTGCAAGCTACAGGTCTCATTTAGCTTTGTCTCTTGGATCGCTGCGACCCTGATCCTCTTCATAAAGTCTACTATTTCGATAATCGTACCTCGGAGCCCATTGCAATTAAATTGCAAAAATGATGCACTTTCCGGAACTGGTAGAACAATATTCGGTGTTAGATGCTGCGGCGGAGAATATTGTTGTGCGGGAGATGTCGGGGGGGTCGCATAGTCTGATGACCCACTGCTGCTATCAGTATGACTATACTCCCGTAGCGATGTTAGGCCGGAACAATTCCTGAAGTGCACCCATTCCAAGCACCGGTTACACCTCACCGAAACCGAACGATGGTGAATTTGGTTTCGGCATACCGAACAGTGGTCCGGGGCTCTGCTCTACCCCGGCTCGGACCAAAAGCAAACGGAGAAGGTTCCCCGGGATGCACCTCCTCCAACACAAAAAGACGGACGAAACAACACTTACACTGATGCGACAGCCGCTGGCCGATGAGTTGGACCCATCGGGTCAATCCGGTACAGAGAACCCGCCGCCGTGGGTTTGACTTTTTTATGTATTTTCATTTACTGAATTCGAACATAAAGGTTAATTTTTTACGGAACAGTTTTTGAGATATCTTTATCGGTATAAACTAATGTAACTGGCGTGATTATGAGACGACCTTCTTCAAATTTCATACCTTTAAATTTTTTTGTCAGTCTCGTAAAACGTTAACAATATCAGTCAAATTTATACCTTTTGCTCGATATGTACTTACATGGCCCCAGAGCTTTCCATGATTTGTTTCAAATTTTTTACCAGCAGTACATATGTTAGTTCCGTCAACTGCGCCAAATTTGGATGCAATCGGTTCAAGTTATAGGTGCCAACATTTTGATCCAATTTATGTGAAATTTTGCAGAGAAAGTAGTATTGAAATTTTAACTAGGTATGGCAAATTAAACTCATATGACTACCGGATGGCAAATTTTCATTCCAATTTCAAATTTTGCACGGTTTGACAAACACCCAGTTTTAAGGAGATTATACTTCAATTGATTTATATAGGGAATATAAAGAAAATTCTATTTAAGTGCGTTAAATTTGATCCAAAACGATTCAGATAAGGTAAAGCCCCAGAATACGCATATTATACACACAATTTAGGGAGAGTGATTCCCAATATTGTAGACATATCCCACTCATTGAAATGACAGATTTTACATATAATCGGTTATTTTTTAGATAGGGCTTCGACTTGGGTAAGTGTCGCCTAATCTGGCAAATTTTTTTCCAAACCCCCTAATTGACCATTTGTCTGGGCGATATCCGACAATATCATTGTAAAATTGCCGCTTCTATGTTCCAAAAAAAAAATGTAAAATGTCTCAAATTTACCTACTCTCTAATACATATGTATCGCCCGATGAATTATAAATGCGATTTTTCGTAATTGAATGATAACTTCTTAACTTAACTTCGTAACACACATTATTAAAAGCGCAGAAGAATTTGAGAACGTAAAAGTACAAACAAAGGACACAATTTTTTATTTAAACAGAATAGTTTAAAGTAAACTTACTTTCCCTATATACATAAATTATTTTCATAAACTGTCAATAAATTCATTTGTATATAATGTTTAAATAAAATTTGGGATTTTTTGTTTCTTTTTCGATGCTTCAATATACACATTCTCTATGTTTTCGACTTACATCTTGGTTGGGATGTACACTAACGCAGAAAGCGAAGAAACTTATTTAAAATTTTGGATAGATGGCGCCATTTGGCCTAGCAATGGTTAAGGATCTCCTTTTTTGTTTCTTCAGAATTAAAGGGTATATTTTTTTGGATTGATTGTGCAAAAATGTGCTTGTTAGATATGTTAACCTCAAGGCCCATACCAAATAAACCAAACGACTAAATAATATTTAGTGAATCTAACATGTTGGCTGATAAGTCCCCGGTCTAACAAAGAAAAACACATTTTTTGTCAAAATTTGTTTTTATTATTCAACATAGTTCCCTTCAAGAGCGATACAACGATTATAACGACCTTCCAATTTTTGATACCATTTTGGTAGTACTCCTTCGGTTTTGTCTCAAAATGGGCCTCAGTTTCGGCGATCACCTCTTCATTGCAGCCAAATTTTTTCCCTGCGAGCATCCTTTTGAGGTCTGAGAACAAGAAAAAGTCGCTGGGGGCCAGATCTGGAGAATACGGTGGGTGGGGAAGCAATACAATTCATGAATTTTTGCCATCGTTCTCAATGACTTGTGGCACGGTGCGTTGTCTTGGTGGAACAACACTTTTTATACCCTTCACCACTACTGTGGTACAGGGTATAATAAGTTTGTGCATTTGTATGTAACGCCAAAAAGGAAAAGTCTGAGACCCATCGTTTAGTATACCGATCGTCTTAGAATTAAATTCTGAGTCGATTTAGCGATGTCCGTCTGTCTGTCCGTCTGTCTGTCTGTCTGTCCGTCTGTCTGTCTGTTGGTGTATTTTTGTGTGCAAAGTACAGCTCGCAGTTTTAGTCCGATTGTCCTAAAATTTGGTATAGGGTCCTGTTTCGGCTCATAGACGATCCCTGTTGATTTTGGAAAAAATCGGTTCAATTTAGATATAGCTGCCATATATATTTTTCACCGATCTGGTCATAATTGGCGTGTATATCAACCGATCTTCCTCAAATTCCGTACATCCGAATATTTTATGAGTCTCGAAAAACTTGCAAAATATCAGCCAAATCGGTTCAGATTTAGATATAGCTCCCATATATAGCTTTCGCCCGATTTACACTCATTTGCCCACAGAGGCCAATTTTTTGCTCCGATTTAGTTGAAATTTTGCACAGGGAGTAGAATTGGCATTGTAGCTATGCGTGTCAAATTTGGTTGAAATCGGTTCAGATTTAGATATAGCTCCCATATATAGCTTTCGCCCGATTTACACTCATATGACCACAGAGGCCAATTTTTTGCTCGGATTTAGTTGAAATTTTGCACAGGGAGTACAATTAGCATTGTAACTATGCGTGCCAAATTTGGTTGACATCGGTTCAGATTTAGATATAGCTCCCATATATATGTTTTTCTGATTTCGACAAAAATGGTCAAAATACCAACATTTTCCTTGTTAAATCGCCACTGCTTAGTCGAAAAGTTGTAAAAATTACTCTAATTTTCCTAAACTTCTAATACATATATATCGAGCGATAAATCATAAATAAACTTTTGCGAAGTTTCCTTAAAATTGCTTCAGATTTAAATGTTTCCCATATTTTTTTACTAAAATTGTGTTCCACCCTAGTGCATTAGCCAACTTAAATTTTGAGTCTATAGATTTTGTAAAAGTCTATCAAATTCTGTCCAGATCGAGAGATATTAAAATGTATGTATTTGGGACAAACCTTTTATATAGCCCCCAACACATTTGACGGATGTGATATGGTATCGAAAATTTAGATCTACAAATATAGTCGGCCCCGCCCCACTTTAGACTTTCCAAATGCTCCAATAACGCCATATAATGGTTTTTCCCTTCTCAAGATAGTCGATAAAAATTATTCCATGCGCTTCCCAAAACACAGAGGCCATTACTTTGCCAGCGGACTTTTGCGTCTTTCCACGCTTCGGAGACGGTTCACCGGTCGCTGTCCACTCAGCCGACTGTCGATTGGACTCAGGAGTGTAGTAATGGAGCCATGTTTCATCCATTGTCCAATATCGACGGAAAAACTTGGGAGTATTACGAGTTAACAGCTGCAAACACCGCTCAGAATCATCAACACGTTGTTGTTTTTGGTCAAATGTGAGCTCGCGCGGCACCTATTTTGCACAGAGCTTCCGCATATCCAAATATTGATGACTGATATGACCATCGCGTTCCTTTGATATCTTTAAGGCCTCTGCTATCTCGATCAACTTCATTTTACGGTAATTCAAAATCATTTTGTGGATTTTTTTGATGTTTTCGTCGGTAACCACGTCTTTCGGGCGTCCACTGCGTTCACCGTCCTCCGTGCTCATTTCACCACGCTTGAATTTTGCATACCAATCAATTATTGTTGATTTCCCTGGGTCAGAGTCCGGAAACTCATTATCAAGCCAAGTTTTTGCTTCCACCGTATTTTTCTCTTCAGAAAACAGTATTTTATCAAAACACGAAATTCCTTTTTTTTTCCATTTTTTCACAATAACAAAAGTTGCTTCACAAAAGACGATCTATCTCACAAACTAATTGACTTACAGACGTCAAATTTTGACACGAATCATTTGAAGGTTGGTACTATATAAAAATAATTTGCATTTAATACTAGCGACGCCATTTATGTCAGGCCGGGGACTTATCAGCCAACCTGATAAATGTTGGTGTTTTTCTGTTAGTTAGTCAATTTTTACAAACTGAATCTCAAATGCATCCCCGGACTCAGGAGTTTAAAAAAGATGAAATACGGACCCAGGAGTTTGAAGAAGTCAAACTGGCGATGGGTCTATATGGTGGCCATACCGATATCAAGCGGTCATCTGAAGTTTGCGTAATTTCAACAGACAGACGGACAGAAAATGCTATGGGGTCTGAAACTAATATTTCGATGTATTACAGACAGATTGACAAAGTTAGTATGCACCCACCCTATAGGGGAATGAATAACACAATAATACCCTCAGAGAAGGAATGTGGTCACCTAAAACGTGTTTCAAGAGTATACACTGAAAAAAATTATGTTCGGTTCAAAAGTTTTTATCTTTAATCTATTGATTTTGGTATTGATTCCGAGCCAATAAAGCGAAAAATTGAAGTAAGGGTACTTTTAAAACAGAAATCTATTTTAGATTTAAGTTTTGCGTACTTGATTCCAGGAAAGAGATTTTATTTCATTCAGCTTTTTTTCTTCATGTGCTATTAAAGTCCTTTAAAAATGTGTTAACGACTTAATTTAAATTTCCAAATACAGACTCGACTTCAAATTAAAGCGTCTATGTTTCCAGTAAAAACGTCTATGAGATAAAGTATTGAAACTATTTCCTATTTTTGAACGTTTTTTTGCTTTGTAGTAAAGGCACAGAAAGTCAACAATCTTAAAGACGATTTCATTAATGTTAAAATGTTTTTTTCTGAATTATTAAAGTCAAGTTGACCTTAGTTCAACAAAATTTTCTTTCATACAAAAATACCCAGTCTGAAGTCGAACCACTTGACTCTAAAGAGAAAACGGCTTAATTGAAAAGTTTATCGATTTTTGGATAAGGAAGAAAACATAACAATGCGTCTTTTATGCAAAGCAATATACGAATGCGAATTGCTCAGCATTCGAATTCGTATTTTGCGACATCCTACAAATATCGCTTTTGTTTCCTACAAGCGCTTTCGCGATACACCCTTTTAGGACTGGATAAACCTCATGTCTTAAGGCATGAGGTTTATCCGGTCCTAAAAACTACTCACTATGCTCTTAACTTACAAAGTTTTTTCGCTCTAAAAAGAAACCCCTTTTAAAAGTTATTCGCTTTCCAGTATCTTCTGCATTATCTTGCTGTGCATTGTATTCATCTGCAGGCATTGTGAACAGTTGCACTTACACTTGGTCAGGAGGTGGAAACATTTTGATTCGATTCGCTCTCTGTGTTCGAACATTTAATATAATCGAAGACTAGAAGTGGGCGTACCAGTTACAATCAAATGAAAATTATTTATCGCTATTATTGTTGCGCACAACATTTGCTTCAAACATGCATATGATAATTGCACATGGTCAGAGTAATATGATATGTCTGCACGGGGTTAACAGAAATTTATTGATTTCCAGCAGTCTATAGACACTAAGCCCAATGTGAATAAATTACCTTAAGAGGAATAATTGGTGAGTGCTGTTAAAAAAATATATGTATGTAAAAAAAGCTGATTGTTGTACATCGAAATAAATAGGAAATATTTTATTGTGAGCTTAGGCACAACTAAAAACGTCAGCAATTGAGTTAAGTACGGTGGCGCTAAGAATAGTACCTCCTCGAGGAGTTATCCTCATTAAAATAGAATACCTTTGCACATAAAAAAACAAAGGAAACACAACTGCGGTTTTGGCGGCCCATCAGATGGCATATATCTGGGAGTATTATCTGATTTTTAATATTGAACCAGTACATAAAATATCGTAAAACATGCCTTGTAATATATTCTTCCAAACACATTCTGCTTCAAGCATATATTTTTTCTCGATTGATTCAAACTAAATATTGTTTGTATTGTTCAAACATATTATGCTTCACCTTAGACATACACTGATAGAAACAACATTTAATTAAATTTTCTTTGCGTGTATATATTTTTAAGACGCCAATTGGTTACTTCCATTTTTAGACCCTCCACCATAGGATGGGGGGTATATTAACTTTGTGGAGGGTACGATTGTGATAAAATTTAGCACACATTGCTAAAATGTTAATGGAATTCTCAGTACAAAACTTCAATATTTTCGAAATAAAACATTGGCCTCCGTGGTCATATGAATCTAAATCGGGCGAAAGATATATATGGGAGTTATATCTAAATTTTATATTAAAATTTCTATAGAAATAAAATTTTAACAAAATTTTGTACAGAAATAAACTTAAAAAAAATTATATAGATACAAAAATAAGGAAAAATTTTGTATAGGAAGAATATTTTGTAAAAAAAAAAATAAAGATAAAAGAGGAAAGAATATGAAATTTTGCGATGAAGAAACAAAATGACAAAATCTTCTATAGAGATGAAATTTTGACAAAATTTTTTATAGAACGAAATTTTGAAACATTTTTCTATAGAAATAAAATTTGGAGAAAATGTTCTAATGAATTAAAATTTTAACAAAGTTTTTACAGAAAAAAAATCTACAGAAATAAAATTTTGACGAAATTTTCTATAACAATATTTTTGAAAAGCTTTTAATAGAAATAAAAGTTTGTCAAATATATATAGAATATAAAAAAATATTGAAAAAATTATTTATAGAAATAAAATTTGAAATAAAATTTTGTCACAATTTCCTATATAAATAAAATTTTGACGAAATTTTCTATAGAAATTAAATTTTGACAAAATTTTCTTTAAAAAAAAGTTTTACACAATTTTCTATGGAAATAAATAGAAAAAAAAATTGAATAGAAATAAAAATATGACAAAATTCTCTATCGAAGTAAAATTTTGGGAAAATTCTAAGTTTTAAATGATATTAATTTAATTTGGAAAAACGGTCCCCTGGTACGAATTTTGGTTCAATTTTGGAAAAATGATGGTCCAAATAAAAATTCATTACGGCAACGCTGTTCACGACTCACGTTTCTAACACATCCAAATATCGATTTCCGACCATATAAAGTATATATATTCTTGAACGAGGATAAATTCTAAACCGATATAACCATGTCCGTCTGTCTGTCGTAATCACGCTACAGCTAACAATAATGGTGCTATCATCCTGAAATTTGCCACAGTTTCGTTTTTGTTTGCAGGCAGGTAAAGTTCGAAGATGGGCTATATCGGTCCAGGTTTTGATATAGTACCCATATTTTCAACCCGATTTGCCCCAAATTTTAAATCTATAGCTATTTTATGACCGCAAATAGGTGTGCCAAAAATGGGGCATCTCGGTCAATGTTTTGGTATAGTCCCCATATTGACCGATCTCCCGATTTTATTTCTTGGGTTTTTAGAAACTGTATTTTCTATCCGATTTGCCTTAAATTGGATATTTCTATGGTTTGCTATACCGCCCCCAGTATAGACCGATCTCCGATCTTTTAGTTCTTGAGCTTCTAGAAACCGTAGTTTTTATCAGACTTGACTGAAATTTGATTCATGGTTTTATTTTTTAATGCTTTATATACTTGTTTTTAAATAGTATTACTATCTTTAAACTATCTTTAAAAATCAATTTAAATATTTATACCCTGCTCCACACTGTGGAACAGGGTATTATAAGTTAGTACATATGTTTGCAACACCCAGAAGGAGACGAGATAGACACATGGTGTCTTTGGCAAAAATGCTCAGGGTGGGCTCCTGCGTCGATATAGCCATGTCCGTCTGTCCGTGAACACATTTTTGTAATCAAAGTCTAGGTCGCAGTTTTAGTCCAATCGACTTTGGCACAAGTATGTGTTTTGGCTCAGAATAGATCCCTATTGATTTTGGAACAAATCGGTTCAGATTTAGATATAGCTCCCATATATATATTTCGCCCGATATGGACTTATATGGCCCCAGAAGCCAGAGTTTTACCCTAATTTACTTAAAATTTTGCACAAGAAGAACAATTAGTACTATAGTCAAGTGTGCCAAATTTTATTGAAATCGGTTCAGATTTAGATATAGCTCCCATATATATCTTTCGCCCGATATAGACTAATACGGTCCCAGAAGCCAGAGTTTTACCCCAATTTGGTTGACATTTTGCACAGGGAGTAGAATTAGCATTGTACAAGAAGAACAATTAGTACTATAGTCAAGTGTGCAAAATTTTATTGAAATCGGTTCAGATTTAGATATAGCTCCCATATATAGCTTTCGCCCGATTTACACTCATATGACCACAGAGGCTAATTTTTTGCTCCGATTTAGTTGAAATTTTGCACAGGGAGTAGAATTAGCATTGTTGCTATGTGTGCCAAATTTGGTTGAAATCGGTTCAAATTTAGATATAGACTGTTAAATCGCCACTGCTTAGTCGAAAAGTTGTAAAAATGACTCTAATTTTCCTAAACTTCTAATTCAATTATATATCGAGCGATAAATCATAAATAAACTTTTGCGAAGTTTCCTTAAAATTGCTTCAGATTTAAATGTTTCCCATATTTTTTCCCATATTGTGTTCCACCCTAGTGCATTAGCCAACTTAAATTTTGAGTCTATAGATTTTGTAAAAGTCTATCAAATTCTGTCCAAATCGAGTGAAATGTAAATGTATGTATTTGGGACAAACCTTTATATATAGCACCCAACACATTTGACGGATGTGATATGGTATCGAAAATTTAGATCTACAAAGTGGTGCAGGGTATAATATAGTCGGCTCCGACCGACTTTAGACTTTCTTTACTTGTTTTATTTTACCAAATGCTTATGAAAGTTTACTTTTCAATGTTTCGTTCAATTTAAAGAATTTTTCTACATAAGGAAAGTGTCTGACAATATATCGCACAAAAAAAACCCAGCATATATATATAAAAATTGTGAAAATTGAAAACAATTCGGGGTCGAATATATCATAGTTAACCACTTTAAAATATAGTTAACCACTTTAAAATAATTTTCCAAACAAATACGGATAAATTCAGAAAAACACAATGTTACCACAATCGCGAGTAAATCAAATGTTCATACATACAATAATTATTGGTTCATATATGCAAAGTTGCAGCTGTTTGAATACAACCGCAAATACATACCTGTTCAAATTAAATAATGGGAAACACACACACATATGCAAATATTGAAGTTTTAATGGCAAATGAGTGTATGTATATATGCCAGCATGACTAAGAGTGTGAGTGTATACAACAAATGTATAAAAGTATTTTTTTCAAATCTACGAAAGATTAAATTTATTTAATAAAAACCACATAAATAAACTTACAAAACAAAGTACGAAGGTGTTTGCAAGTAAACATATCCTTCCACATAAAATACAAAACGGATTATTTGTCCTCTGTTGACTTCAACCCATAGATTTTGATCTTCGTTTTAAGTTTGTGCCATTGCTTCCCAGTCATGATGAAGATGCAACATCTTCAACAAAAACATTGGCTTATATCGAAGCTTTTTTATGAAGTTCTCAAAATGCATTTCCCTGTAATTAAAGTACCTTCACTTTAGCAAAATTGGTATTTAGTACAGTCAAAACAAAATTTACTTGAATTCAAAGATTTTGACCTTCGCTTAAGGATTCTGGTATTGATTCCGAACAAAAGATGCCGTTTCTTTAAAATAAAATTAAGGTATCTATCAAAAATAAATGCCCGTAAAAAAATTATACCTCAAAGCCAAAAAAAATGTTTTCTTAATTAAAAATTAAACTAAAGATGCAAAATCCTCAAAATTAGCATTAACCAATTCAATATCTTAGTAAATTGAAAGACGATACCTTTAAATAGAAAAATTTCGTTTTTCTTTCAATATCAACCTGAACTTGATTGCAATACATACAACCAGAGAAGGAATATGATCACCTCAAACATGTGTAAAGAGAAAGAAAATGTGATTTGGATGGTGACCATGTACATGTTTGGTTGCGTCTAACATTTAATATGGTCACCATCCAAAAATATTATTTTCAAGGGAATTATGTACCTATAGGTCACCATACAATAAAAACATTTTGTTCTTGATTCAGCACTTGAAGTAATAAAATTCCTTCTCTGGGTGTACAGCCACATTGTAGACTGTTCTGCCGATTTGACTTCTGGGTCAGAATTGGGGATTTTCCCCCCAAATTGGGGATTTTTTTTCGTGAATGGGGACGAAATTTCTGAGTTGGGGACATGGTGAGGAATTTCCATAAATTTGGGGATTTTTGTGGGTATTTTTTCGAGAAATCGTTTTAATCTTTTTTAAAAAAATTTTGTTTCTATAGGAAATTTTGTCAAAATTTATTTTTATAGAAAATTTTGCCAAAATGTTATTTCTATAGAAAGTTTTATCAAAATTTTATTCCTATAGACAATTTTGTCAAAATTTTATTTCTATAGAAAATTTTGTCTAAATTTTATTTCTGTAGAACTTTTTGTCAGAATTTTATTTCTTTAGAAAATTTTGTCAAAATTTTATTTCTGTAGAAAATTTTGCCAGAATTTTATTTCTTTAGAAAATGTTGTCAAAATTTTATTTCTATAGAAAATTTTGTCAAAATTTTATTTCTATAGAAAATTTTGCCAAGATTTTATTTCTATAGAAAACTTTGTCAAAATTTTATTTCTATAGAAAATTTTGTCAAAATTTTATTTCTATGGAAAACTTTGTCAAAATTTTATTTCTATACAAAATTTTGTCAAAACTTTATTTCTATAGAAAATTTTGTCAAAATTTTATTTCTATAGAAAATTTTGTCAAAATTTTATTTTTATAGAAAATTTTGTCCAAATTTTATTTCTATAGAAAATTTTGTCCAAATTTTATTTCTATAGAAAATTTTGTCAAAATTTTATTTCTATAGAAAACTTTGTCAAAATTTTATTTCTATAGAAAATTTTGTCAAAATTTTATTTCTATAGAAAATTTTGTCAAAATTTTATTTCTATAGAAAACTTTGTCAAAATTTTATTTCTATAGAAAATTTTGTCAAAATTTTCGTTCTATAGAAAATTTGGCCAACGTTTTATTTCAATAGAAAATTTTTTCAATTTCAATGTATTTCTATAGAAAATTTTGTCAAAATTTTATTTTTATAGAAAATTGTGTCAAATTTTTTTTCTATAGAAAATTTTGCAAAATTTTATTTCAATAGAAAATGTTGTCCAAATTTTATTTCTATAGAAAATTTTGTCAAAATTTTATTTCTATAGAAAATTTTGTCAAAGTTTTATTTCTATAGAAAACTTTGTCAAAATTTTCGTTCTATAGAAAATTTGGCCATCATATTATTTCAATAGAAAATTTTTTCAATTTAAATTTATTTCTATAGAAAATTTGGCCAAAATGTGTTCTTATAGAAAATTTTACAAAATTTTATTTTTATAGAAAATTTTGTCAAATTTTTTTCTGTAGAAAATTTTGCAAAATTTTATTTCAATAGAAAATTTTGTCAAAATTTTCTATAGAAAATTTTGTCAAAATTTTATTTCTATAGAAAATTTTGTCAAAATTGTATTTCTGTTAACAATTTTTTTAAAATTTTATTTCTATAGAAACTTTTGTCAAAACTGTATTTCTATAGAAAATTTTGTTAACAAATTTAACAAATTTTTATTTCTATAGAAAATTTTGTGAAAATTTTATTTCTATAGAAAATTGTGTTAAAATTTTATTTCTCAATCGAAAAATCTACAAAGTTCTACCAACGTTGGCAACGTGTCTACCACCCAATTTTACTACTTGAACATTTAAAAGTAAATTTTCGTTCCTATAGAAAATAGAAATATTTCTATAGAAAATTTTGTCAAAATTTTATTTCTATAGAAAATTTTGTCAAAATTTTATTTTTATAGAAAATTTTGTCAAATTTTTTTCTATAGAAAATTTTGCAAAATTTTATTTCAATAGAAAATTTTGTCAAAAAAATTTATTTCTATAGAATAGTTTGTCAAAATTTTACTTTTATCGAAAACTTTGTCAAAATTTTATTTCTATAAAAAATTTTGTCAAAATTTTATTTCTATAAAAAAAATTGTCAAAACTTTATTTCTATAAAAAATTTTGTCAAAATTTTATTTCTATAAAAAATTTTGTCAAAACTTTATTTCTATAGAAAATTTTGTCAAAATTTTATTTCTATAGAAAATTTTGTCAAAATTTTATTTCTATAGAAAATTTTGTCAAAATTTTCGTTCTAGAGGAAATTTGGCCAACATTTTATTTCAATAGAAAATTTTTTCAATTTCAATTTAGTTCTATAGAAAATTTGGCCAAAATGTATTTCTATCGAAAATTTTGTCAAAATTTTATTTCTATAAAAAATTTTGTCAAAATTTTATTTGAATAGAAAATTTTGTCAAAATTTTATTTCTGTAGAAAACTTTGTCCAAATTTTATTTCTATAGAAAATTTTGTCAAAATTTTATTTCTGTAGAAAATTTTGTCAAAATTTTATTTCTATAGAAAGTTTTGTCAAAATTTTATTTTTATAGAAAATTTTGTCCAAATTTTATTTCTATAGAAAATTTTGTCAAAATTTTATTTCTATAGAAAATTTTTTCAAAATTTTATTTCTATAGAAAACTTTGTCAAAATTTTCGTTCTATAGAAAACTTGGCCAACATTTTATTTCAATAGAAATTTTTTTCAATTTCAATTTATTTCTATAAAAATTTGGCCAAAATGTATTTCTATAGAAAATTTTGTAAAAATTTTATTTTTATAGAAAATTTTGTCAAATTTTTTTCTATAGAAAATTTTGCAAAATTGTATTTCAATAGAAAATTTTGTCAAAATTTTATTTCTATAGAAAATTTTGTCAAAATTTTATTTCTATGGAAAATTTTGTCAAAATTTTATTTCTATAGAAATTTTTTTCAAAATTTTATTTCTATAGAAAATTTTGTTAAGATTATATTTCTCAATCGAAAAATCTACAAAGTTCTACCAACTTTGGCAACGTGTCTATCACCCAATTTTACTACTTGAACATTTAAAACATGTATAGAAAATTTTCTCAAAATGTTTTTTCGATATAGAAAATTTTTGTCAGAAGTTTATGTCTATAGAAAATGTAGTACCTCTTTGCAAAATCTACCAAAACGTCAAAACTTCTACCAATCTACAAAACAATAAAAAAAGGTTCAATTTCTGGTAGAATTCTATCAACTTTGGCCACACAATTTTACTACTTGAATATTTAAAATATGTTTTTTTTTTCAAAAAAAAAAAAACTTGTTTTGGGGATTTTTGTGAGGAATTTACATTTAAATTGGGGATTTTGGGGAGGGAAATATCATAATTTGGGGACAAGAGCCAGAAAAATACTGGCAACACTGTTCTGGGTCTTCTAGACGCCTTCTGATTTACCTTAAATTGGAAATATAAAGGTATGTGACTTCCACAAAAATGTCGAATTTGGTTTATATCGGTCTATATTTTGGTATAGCCATAAAACCTAATTTCCCGGATTGACGTCTTGATAATATAGACAATGAAATTTTATTCGATTTGCCTGAAAATGCAAATCTAGATTTTGGGTCCACAGATATATGTGACGAATATGGTGTGTATCAGTCCATTTTATGGTTTAGCCCCTATATACACCTGTCTGCTAAACTTTTGGGCGTAGACAGACAGCAATCTTTCTCCCACTTTCTTAAAATTTGGCATTTAAATGTATTTGAGTTGAGCAAAGATCTTTTTTGGTATAGCCATATAGATCCATCTCCTATATTGTCTTTTTCAGCATATTGAAACCGTAATTTTATCCGATTTGTCTAAAATCGGAAATCTGGGAATAGTTGGGCCCATATAGACGTGTGCCGTAAGAGGTATGTTCGGTATAGCCCCATATAGAATAATTTATTTATTTATTTATTTATTAAATTTAACTTAGCTTATATAAATATAAGGCAAGTATAAAGAAAAAAAGAAATAGCATTAGCTACAAAGGCTATCAGCTAAACATTTGATAAAATATAAAGGGAAACAGTGAAAATTTGATTTTACATATTATATAATTGTGTTGGTACGAGAAATGAAATTATATACTCTATGTTATCTAAAGAAGGTATTTTTAAAATGTTAATTCCTTTATGTTGGAGCACCATTTTGTCTTGATATGTAAGAAAGCAGCACGTTTCAAGAAGATGTTTAATGGAGGTTGTATTTTTACATCTGCAGCATTCATTCTTTGTATTTTCGTTGAGTAGGTGCTGATGGGTGCTAATTGTGTGACCCATTCGTAGGCGAGAGAATATACGGATTTTCTTTTTGTCTGCATTTGTTGGATATTGAGGCGCGGCATAAGCCGGGTTAATATATGTATAGTGCTCGTGGTGGTAGTTTCTGAGATTAGACAATGTATTTTGTTTATGTGTTGTGATGATACATTTTTTAATGTCTTCTTTTTCGATCAATGTGTCAGTTAATATTGGTGAGGAACAAGCGAGTTTAGCCGCGGAGTCAGCAAGTATGTTTCCGTGTATGCCGGCATGTCCTGGTATCCAGAAGATTTTTAATTTGTTCTTGTTACAAGTTATGATGTCACGAATTTTATTTATACAGTTCCAACTTGAGTTGCATATATTTAAGACGCTTTTCAGGACCGACAAACTATCTGTGCATATGATAGTTTTTTTCTTTGATTTAGTTGCCAACTCTAGTGCATGTAATATTCCTGCAGCTTCTGCAGTAAAAATAGAGGCATGATTTGTTAGAAGTTTTGTCCCTAAAGTTTTACCTCGTTTATCAACTATGGCATACGCAGTATTATTTGAATCCTTGGATGCGTCAGTAAACCATATTTCCCAATCATCATGTTCGGCAGTAAAGATGTTGAAATGTTGTATATAAATTTCATTAGATGTGTTATCCTTACCAAAGGATGATAAGGAAGTATCGCAATTATTACTCGGAAACAACCAAGAGGGACGAGTGATGTTAATTTTTGGAATCTTTTGCCTGAGTTCGATGGGGTTTTTATGGAAACAGTCATATAAAACTGAAGGAATTTTCGGAGTTCTTTTGGCTGATATAATTTTTGATAAATCAAGGTCGACAATAGAATCACTAAGCGATAACACTTTAGGTACTAATCTGTTTTTTATTTCCGAGAATCTTTCTTCAATAGATGGAAGGCCAGATTCAATAAGCAAAGTTTTTATTGGCGTGGTTCTATAGGCATATGTGCTGGCCCTTATGCAATCATGGTAAACTGAATTAATAATTTGTAGTGTAGTTTTAGGGCTGTTACCAAACAGATATAGTCCATAATCAATCTTACTCAAGACTAAGGTTTTCACGAGATGGATCAATGTGTTTATATGCGCAAAACTTTTGTAGGACAAATATTTAATGATATGTGAGCGACGAACTAGGTCATTCTTCAATTTTTGGATATGCTGTTTCCAACGATATTTTTTATCGAAGATTATACCTAAGATTTTTAAAGATGGTACTAGCGGTATAACAATGTCATTGATTGTGATCTCGCTGGGAGAACAGTTTTGTTTTCTACATATATGAAGAATGGAGGACTTACTTAGGGATATTTTAGCACCAGAAATTTTTGTCCAATTGTTGATAGCATGAGTAATTTCCTTGAAGATCTCGCTGGTTTTGTTATTGTCAGAGTTCATACTAAGCACGAATAAGTCGTCGGCGTAGAGGCAATGATAAAGCCTTGGTATTCTTGAAATAATTTCACTAATTTTATTAAAAGCGATTTGAAAAAGAACCACTGATAATGGTGAACCTTGGGGTATGCCGTTACTTAACGGATAGTTATCAGATAAAATATTGTTAACACGTACTCTGAAACTGCGTCCGGTAAGGAAAGATTTTATGAAGTTGAGTATTTTTGAGCCTATGCCCCAATCTTGTAGGGCTTCAAGAATTACATGCGATCCTATGCGATCAAAAGCCTTTTCGAAGTCAATAGCTAAGATCGATACATGATTTCTGGCTGATAACGCTTTGGTAGCGTAGTAGTCAATATGGAGTAAAGCATCTGTACAGCCAAGGCTGGATTTGAACGCCACCTGATTTTTGGCAATTAATTTTTTTACTTTCAGAAACCAAGATAAACGGTTTGCGATTATACGATCCATAAGTTTAGAAATGCAAGAAAGTAATGAAATTGGTCTATAGGCCGAGTATAACGATTTGTTTTTGTTTGGCTTAGGTATTGATACAACAATTGCCGATTTCCAGGAATGTGGAATGTTTCCAGTATCAAGTATCGTGTTAAATAAATTCAGCAGTTGTTCCATACTTGGGTTGGATAAGTTTTTAATCATGGAATACGAAATAGAATCATGGCCAGGTGTGTTACCCTTGACTTTTTTCAGAGCCAGAGATAATTCAGGCATAGATATATCTTTATCAATAATTGCCGCAGGTTTGTTTTTCGGTCTCTCGCAGAAGTTGTTTAGAAATCTTGATTTAGCAGCGCGAAATTCGGAAGAAAAATTGGCATCTAGTGCCTCATCTGCCCATCTTGAACCAAAATAATTTGCAATATCAGCTGCGTTAGTTAAAATCCCATTCTCTGTTTCGATAGCTGTTATTAAGTTGTTCGTATTTTTTCCAGAGAATTTATTGATTTTGGCCCAGATGGTGGATAATGGGGAATCTCTGTTTATATTTCCTGTGTAATTGTAGAAACAAGTAATTTTAGCTTTTCTACTCTCATACCTGAATTTTGCATTTGCTTTCTTGAAAGCTATAAGGTTGTCTATCGAAGGTCTGTTTCGAAAAGATCGATATGTTGCTATTTTCCGTTTTCTTAGTGCAGCTAAATCTTTGGACCACCATGGAACAAAGCGTTTGTCACTAGTAACTTTCGTGGGAATGTAACGGTTAGCAGCTTTCCGTATTGCTTTGGTGATAACAGCATTTGTTTTGTTAGTATTATTATTAAATATTTTGTTATCTAATTCCGAATCAATCTGACTTTGAAAATTCGCCCAGTTTGCTTTTCCGTAATTGAATCTATGGAGTTTTTTATATGCAGGTTGTAGATGAAAGGTCAATTTTGTAATTATTGGGAAATGATCGCTATTGTGAAGGTCTTCGAGTGTCTGACAAGTAATATTGGGAAGAAGCTGAGGTGAGCAACAGGCAATGTCAATGCACGAGAGGGTGTTAAACATTGACAGATGTGTGGGTTTGCCGTCATTTAGTATACAAAGGTTATGTAAGTTTAAAGCATTTTCCAGCAATTTTCCACGTTGGTTTGTTTTGGTTGAGCCCCACAGGGTGTTCCAGGCGTTTACATCTCCCATAAATAAAACAGGAGAGTTTATATTATCAAAAAGAGCATTTATGTCTTCAGTGACAAAAGTTTCGTTTGGGTGTATGTAAATGGAAATAATAGTAACTTTTATTTGTAGTGTAAGTTCAACTACTATGTTAAGCAACTTGGATGAGTTGAAGATACGTCTATGGGAAATATTATTTTTTACTAATACAGCGATACCTCCTTTAGCGTAATTGCTAAACGGATTGTTTGAGGAATAAATTGCATATGAATTTGGAGCGATCGGGTGCTGACTGGAAGGTATATGCGTTTCTTGCAATGAAATAAAATTTGGTGACTGGTCTTTAATTAAGAGTTGAAGATCTATATAATTATTAATTAGACCTTTAATGTTCCATTGGATTATGTTGCAACTTGACATTAGTATCGTAGAAACAAAATTGTATGTCTAAAATTTATTATCTATTGTTCTGGTATTTGAGTATCTTCGTCAATCGCGTTTCTTCTTCTTGTAATTCTTGCTGGAGTACATTTTGGATGATTATCTTTAAGTTCGTTGTTGGTATTATTTGAGATACATTGTGGTGTATTTATTTTATTTTCCTTTATTTCTGAAATTTTTTTATGAAATTTTGTAATTATGTTTTCTCTTTCAATTACTCTCTTCAGAGTTATCTGACAAGTCAGCTGTTGTAATGTGAATGTGAGAATTATCTAAGTTGATAGGTTTCTCATTACTGGGGGTTTGTTGATTATATTGTTGTGTTGATTTATGTGGTGAAACTTGTGAACCGTTAACGGAGGATTGAGTATTGTTGTTAATGTGTTTTAAAGTTTTAAGTCTTTTTTTGCGTTCTTCGATTGCAGTTTCTAATGTTTCTATTGGTATTTCTTCTGTGTTTGTTTTTGGTGTTTTTTGTAATGCTTCTTTGAAAGAACATTTGTTTTTAATTTTGCACTTCAATACTTCTTTCCTTTGCTGGATTTCGGGGCATTTTTTGTTGTTTGCGCGGTGTGCATGGCCGCAATTGATGCATTGAATTTTGGTACAAGGTGTTGGATCGTGTATTGTGCAAGAGCAAACTTCACACATTTCAGAATTCTTGCAAAGTTTTTTCGTGTGTCCCAATTTGAAGCATTTTTTGCATTGAATAGGGTTAGGAACATATTCAATTACATGGCAATTTATGATTCCGATGTCGACGGTTTTGGGCAACTCGTACATGTTGAAACTAAGAATGTGTAGAGGGGTTTTTATAACTTGTCCGTCTCTGAACGTAGTAATTTTTTGGCAACCAACGACACCTTCAGATTTCATTCCTTTTAAGATTTCTTCTTCAGTGCGGTCTGTGAGTAAATCGCTTATGACAAGGCCTTTTACAGTATTAAGGCTGGGGTGAAGAGAGCATTCTATAGGGCAAATACCTGGGAGATGCGTGGCTTTAAGAAAACGGTTTGCTTGTAATTCGTTTTTTGTTAAAAACAATAAGTTACCGTCTCTTGTGAATATCGTTTTTAATGTTGGTTCAGATGATATCCCTTGTATAGCTTTGGAGACCAAGAAAATATTGAAAGATTTAATCGGTCTATCAGCTATTGTACTTTTCATGACAACGTATTTTGGACATGGTTGTTTTTTTTTGCTGTTTTGTGATGAGAGGAGGATATTCCAATGAATTACCTAATGAAAAAGTTGTGTTTGTTTTATGTTTTTTGCGTTTTGGGGATGATCCTTGGTCGAGGATATCGTAATAATTTCCTCCTGGCGAGGGCGCCATAGATAAGCTACCTTTAAGCACTCCAACTATGTAGTATTACTTAGCAGTCGAATAAAATGCAAAGTGTAATATAAAGCAGCGAAAGAAAAATAGAGAATATACGAGAGCACAACTGTTCACTATGAGTGTTGAGAGTTGAATGTAGAATAATTTATTGAGCATCCACTCATCGCCATTTTAACCGAGCCAGTAGAAAGCGCAGAGCTCATTCAAATTGCCCGAACAAGAAATAAAATTTTCTGATTTTAACTTCTCGTGCTCATTCGAGTAATGTGGATAAAAATCTTCTTCTATGAAATGACTCCGGATTTTCACTAAGACGAGAAGTTTATGATTCCTTTAAACCTTTTTATAGATCCAGAATCTTATGTAATCTTCAAGTGAACTTTAATTTAAACTTCTGAAACCGTATCATTTGTACCAATCTTTTAAAGGGACTATTTAATCAAATTCACTCGAAGTAAGTAACCCGCTGCGAAGAGTGGTTTTCTAGGCTGATTATTACATTTGATTTTTGGTGGTGGCTATTTAAGGAACGATTATCGCTGTCAGATTGATAACGCCGGTTCTTCGTTTGATACTATTCCCATCGATCTATTATAAAGGATATTCAGAAACAAATCCTCATGTTACATGTCCATGATATAGGTTTTATAAATTTCGACAAATTCTTAATTCATTGTTAGCCTTTTTTGCATTCTACATAGCTATTCATTATTGTAAGTTTGGTTGAGTTCACACGCATACATGGTAGTAGGGAATAAAATCTAACTGTGCAAAAGAAAAGAATGTGTTTGCGGTCATTAATCAAGTTGGTGCGGTTATCAAAACTGAAGACAGTAGCAAATTGTAGAGAACAATTTAAACATGTTGTAAATGCACATTTAACTTTAAATAAATTTAAATGAAAATTTAATTACAAATAACACGCGATTTGCGAATGTTACTAAAGAATTGCAACTTAAAGCAATAGCATAGGGGAGCAACAACAACTACAGTGTCAGCAATTACATATGCAATCATCGGTAATACCCACTTCAGCTAAGAACACTCCCTCTTTTTCAAAAGGTGAACAATTTAAAAACTAACAACCATCGGCCAGTCATCTAACACCTATCGGGAGGAGTAGTTTTCTTGAATTTAAAAACCATATGGGATTATAAATGACACAAAAAAATATTTGACGTTTTCAAAAAAAAAGGAATTAAAAACAAGTATAAACGGCCGTAAGTTCGGCCAGGCCGAAACTTATGTACCCTCCACCATGGATTGCATTGAAACTTGTACTAAAGACTGCCATCCACAATCGAATTACTTGGGTTGCGGTAACACTTGCCGATGGCAAAGTTTCTTAAAACTTCTTAACACCGTCTACTCAATTGTAAGTTAGTCCATATGGAGTATATATTAAACAAAAAAGGTCGATTAAATACTATATAATTCAGTTTGACAAAATTTTCTATAGAAATAAAATGTTGACAAAATTTTCTATAGAAATAAAATGTTGACAAAATTTTCTATAGAAATAAAATTTTTACATAATTTTTCTATAGAAATAAAATTTTGACAAAAATTTCTATAGTAATAAAATTTTGACAAAATTTTCTATAGAAATAAAATTTTAACAAAATTCTCTATCGAAATAAAATGTTGACAAAATTTTCTATAGCAATAAAATTTTGACAAAATTTTCTATAGAAATAAAATTTTGCTAGAATACTTTTGAGGATCGGCTATATATAACTATAGACGGATATGGACCAATTTTGGCATGGTTGTTAGCGGTCATATACTGAACAATGTACAAAATTTCACCGCGTACCAAATCTTAACCGGATCCGATGAATTTTGGTCCTCTAAGAGCTCCGGAGGTCAAATATGGGGATTGGTTTAAATGGGGGTTATATAATTAAGACCGGCATGGACCAATTTTTGCATAGTTCTTAGAGACCATATACTAACACCACGCACCAAATTTCAACCGGATTGGGTGAATTTTGCTCTTCCAAGGGGATCCGGAGGTCAAATCTGGGGATCGGTTTATATGGGGGCTATATATAATTATGGACTGATATAAACCAATTCATGCATGGTAGTTGGATACCATCAGGTACCAAATTTCAACCGAATCCGATGAATTTTGCTCTTCCAAGGGGCTCCGAAGGTCAAATCTGGGGATCATTTTATATGGGGGCTATATATAATTATGGACCGATTTCGACCAATTTTTGCATGGTTGTTGGAGACCATATACTCACACCATGTACCAAATTTCAGCCGGATCGGATGAAATTTGCTTCTCTTAGAGGCCTCGCAAGCCAAATGTAGGGACCGGTTTATATGGGGGCTATATATAATTATGGACCGATGTGGACCAATTTTTGCATGGTTGTTAGAGACTATATACTAACACCATGTACCAAATTTCAGCCGGATAGGATGAAATTTGCTTCTCTTAGAGGCCCCGCAAGCCAAATCGGGGGATCGGTTTATACGGGGGCTATATATAATTATGGACCGATATGGACCAATTTTTGCATGGTTGTTAGAGACCATATACTAACACCATGTTCCAAATTTGAACCAGATCGGATGAATTTTGCTCCTCCAAGAGGCTCCGGAGGTCAAATATGGAGAACGGTTTATATGGGGGCTATATATAATTATGGACCTATATGGACCAATTCTGGCACGGTTATTAGAGACCATATACTAACACCATGTTCCAAATTTCAACCGGATTGGATGAAATTTGCTTCTCTTAGAGACTCCGCAAATCAAATCTGGGAATCGGTTTATATGGGGGCTATATATAATTATGAACCGATGTGGACCAATTTTTGCATGGTTGTTAGAGACCATATACCAACATCATGTACCAAATTTCAGGCGGATCGGATGAAATTTGTTTCTCTTTGAGGCTCTGCAAGCCAAATCTGGAGTTCGGTTTATATGGGGGCTATATATAATTATGAACCGATGTGGACCAATTTTTGCATTGGTTGTTAGAGACCATATACCAACAACATGTACCAAATTTCAGGCGGGTCGGATGAAATTTGTTTCTCTTTGAGGCTCCGCAAGCCAAATCTGGGGTTTGGTTATATGGAGGCTATATAAAATTATGGACCGAGAGCATATACCAACACCATGTACCAATTTTCACCCGGATCGGTTGAAATTTGCTTCTCTTTGAGACTCCGCAAGACAAATCTGGGGATCGGGTTATATATAATATGGGGGTTATATATTATTATCGACTGATGTGAACCAATTTGTGCTGATGTGAGACCATATACCACCACCATGTACCAAATTTCAGCCGGATCGGATGAAATATGCTTCCGTTAGAGGCTCCGCAAGCAACATCTGAGGGTCCGTTTATATGGTAGCTATAGGTAAAAGTGGACCGATATGGCCCATTTGCAATACCGTCCGGCCTACAATAAATAACAACTACTTGGGCCAAGTTTCAAGTCGATAGCTTGTTTCGTTCGGAAGTTAGCGTGATTTCAACAGACGGACGGACGGACGGACATGCTTAGATCGACTCAGAATTTCACCACGACCTATAATATATATATATATATATATTTTATGGGGTCTGAGAGCAATATTTCGATGTGTTACAAACGGAATGACAAAGTTAATATACCCCCCATCCTATGGTGGAGGGTATAAAAACTGAATTTATAGTAAATCAACATTTTCACAATACAATAGTTCATTCTTACCATTTTTTGGAATCGTACGAAAATTTTCTTTTGCTTTAGTTCATATTGAACTTATTTATTTTATGATTGCTAGAATTTATAGGCAGGCTTTCAAAGTTATGAGTTTATGTAAATAAAAGATTATTTAATTCATATTTTTATCTTACGTTTCAATGGGGTTTTCAATATACGAAAAGGACAATATTTTTATAACCTAAACCACATAGTGGTCAGGGTATAATAAGTTTGATCGGCCAAAAAATGTGCCTACCAGAAATATTGATTTTAGACCCCATAAAATATATACCGATCGACTCAGAATCACCTCCTGGGTCGATCTAGCGGTTGGTGTCCGTCCGTCCGTCCGTCCGTCCATGTATTTGTTGTTCACAGGTTTCCGGTCGCAATAATTAACCTATTTTGATGAAATTTGGTACAGGGAGTTTTTTGGGCACAAGGACGAACGCTATTGAATTTGGAAGAAATCGGATAAAATTTAGATATAGGTCCCATATATATGTATCGCCCGATTTCGACAAATGGGGTCACGTTGCGCGTTTTTTCAAACGGATCGTCACCAAATTTGGCAAAAGGTAATCTTTTACATCGTCCTTCAAGTCTGCAAAATTTCATCCAAATCGGTTCAGATTTAGATATAGCTCTCATATATATGTATCGCCCGATTTTCCCAAATTTGGCCACAAAACCTGTATTTATCAACCGATCTTACTCAAACTTGGCTAAATATAATCTTCTGTAGCACTAACTATATGTAAAAACAAGTATATACGGCCGTAAGTTCGGCCAGGCCGAAGCTTATGTACCCTCCATCATGGATTGCGTAGAAACTTCTTCTAAACACTGTCATCCACAATCGAATTACTTAAGTTGCGGTAACGCTTGCCGATGCCAAGGTATCTTAAAACCTCCTAACACCACCTTCTAAATTGTATGTAAGTCCATACGTGGTATATATTAAATCAAAAAAGATCGATCCAATACGTATAAAATTCAGTTTGAAATAAAATTTTAACAAAATTTTCTATAGAAATAAAATTTTCACAAAATTTTCTACAGAAATAAAAATTTTGACAAAATTTTCTATAAAAATAAACTTTTGAAAAAAAAAAAAATATTGTATAGAAATAAAATCTTGGTAGATTATTTTTGGCTCGAGTGGCAACCATGATTATGAACCGAATAAAATTTGAACAAAATTTTCTATAGATATGAAATTTTGAAAATCTTTCTCAAAATTTTGACAAAATTTTCTATAGAAATAAAATTTTGGTTGATTATTTTTGGCTCTAGTGGCAACCATGATTATGAACCGATATGGACCAATTTTTGTGTGATTGGACCAATTTTGGTATGGTTATTAGCGACCATATACTAACACCACGATCCTAATTTGAACCGGATCGGATGAATTTTGCTCCTCCAAGAGGCTCCGGAGGTCAAATCTGGAGAACGTTTTATATGGGGGCTATATATAATTATGGACCGATATGGACCAATTCTGGCACGGTTGTTAAAGATCATATACTAACACCATGTTCAAAATTACAACCGGATTGGATGAAATTTGCTTCTCTTGGAGACTTCGCAAGCCAACTCTGGGGATCGGCTTATATGGGGGCTATATATAATTATGAACCGATGTGGACCAATTTTTGCATGGTTGTTAGAGACCATATAACAATATCATGTACCAAATTTCAGGCGGATCGGATGCAATTTGCTTCTCTTTGAAGCTCCGCAACCCAAATCTGGGGATCGGTTTATATGGGCGCTATATATAATTATGAACCGATGTGGACCAATATTTGCACGGTTGTTAGAGACCATATACCAATACCAAGTACCAAATTTCAGCCGGATCGGATGCAATTTGCTTCTCTTTGAGGCTCCGCAAGCCAAATCTGGGGATCGGTTTATATGGGGGCTATATATAATTTAGGACCGATGTGGACCAATTTTTGAATGATTGTTAGAGACCATATACCAACACCATGTAACAAATTTCAGCCGGATCGGATGAAATATGCTTCTCTTAGAGGCTCCACAAGCCAAATCTGGGGATCGGTTTATATGGGGGCTATATATAATTAAGGACCGATATGGACCAATTTTTGCATGGTTGTTAGAAACCATATACCAACATCATGTCCCAAATTTCAGCCGGATCGGATGAAATTTGCTTCTCTTTGAGGCTCCGCAAGCCAAACCTGGGGATCGGTTTATATGGGGGCTATATATAATTATGGACCGATGTTGATCAATTTTTGCATGATTGTTAGAGACCATATACCAACATCATGTACCAAATTTCAGCCGGATCGGATGAAATATGCTTCTCTTAGAGGCTCCACAAGCCAAATCTGGGGATCGGTTTATATGGGGGCTATATATAATTACGAACCGATGTGGACCAATTTTTGCATGATTGTTAGAGACCATATACCAAATTTCAGCCGGATCGGATGAAATATGGTTCTGTAAGAGGCTCCACAAGCCAAATCTGAGGGTCCCTTTATATGGGGGCTATACGTAAAAGTGGACCGATATGGCCCATTTTTAATACCATCCGACCTACATCGATAACAACTACTTGTGCCAAGTTTCAAGTCGATAGCTTGTTTCGTTCGGAAGTTAGCGTGATTTCAACAGACGGACGGACGGACATGCTTAGATCGACTCAGAATTTCACCACGACCCAGAATATATATACTTTATGGGGTCTTAGAGCAATATTTCGATGTGTTACAAACGGAATGACAAAGTTAATATACCCCCATCCTATGATGGAGGGTATAAAAATCATCGAAATCGGTTCAGATTTAGCTATAGCTCCCATATATATGTACCGCCCGATTTTTCTAAATTTGGCCATAAAACCCTTATTTATTAACCGATCTTACCCAAATTTGGCTAAATGCAGTCTTCTTAGCACTAGCTATATATGCAAAAAATCATCGCAATAGGTTCAGATTTATATATAGCTCCCATATATATGTATAGCCCGATTATCCTAAATTTGGCCATAGAACCCTTATTTATTAACCGATCTTACTAAAAGTTGGCTAGATCCAGTCCTCTATAGTACTAACTATATGTGCAAAATTTCATCGAAATCGGTTCAGATGTATCACCCGATTTTGAAAAATTCGCCACTAATAACCTTATGTTTGACCATACAGGCCTCATTTCTTAACTGATCTTACTCAAATCTTGCTCAAGGTAACCTTTTGTGGTATTAATGAAACCCGAAAAATATTATGCAAATTGGTTCAGATTTAGATATAGCTTCCATATATATGCATCGCTCAATTTTCCCAAATTTGGCCATAGTACTCTTATTTATTAACCAATGTTACTCAAATTTCAAATTTTAATATACTAGCCGATCGTACTTATACGTACTTGTAGCTCTTACACAAGAATATTGCTCGATTTTTAAAATTTTGTATTTATTACCTACACTAATTTAACGATTTTCTCTTTTTTAGTAATGGGCTCAATATTAGTGGCATACTAACTCCGTAGGTGCAATATCAACACAGCCAGTGTAGCTAGAAGTAGGGGAAATTCCCTATATGTAGGGTTTTTCTAATATTTAGCGTCTTGTAGGGACGTAGGGCCACAATGTAGGACATTTTCACTCAACACAATTTGTAATAATTTTTACATTTTGGTAGCTCTAGAGGAGGAAATTAGAAGCCGGCAAGGCTTGATTTTTAACAATGTGTGGTAAACTTTATTCCTGTAGAGAATTTTGTCAACATTTTATTTCTATAGAACATTTTGTCAAAATTGTACTTCTATAGAAATTCTTTTCAAAATATTATTTCAATAAACAATTTTCTCAAAATTTTATTTCTATAGAATTTATTGTTAAAATTTTATTTCTATAGAAAAATTTCTCATAGAAACTTTTTCCAAAATTTTATTTTTATATAGACTTAACAAAAAAGATTACTAATTTGGGTAGAATTCTACCAACTGTGGCAACCGTGGTGGTAATACAAATTTACATTCTAAGTTATGTACGTTGCATATTCATGTTTTAAGATAATAAAGTATTTAGAACCATTTTTGTTTTGTACAATTTTTTAAATTTAACGAAAAATATAGTAGGGAAAATTGTTTGGAAATGTATGGGAAAGTAGGGAACTTTTTTTGTCCTTGTAGGGTAAACCGAACATTTTCCGTGGCAACATTGACTATGAGCTATAGTAAGATTGACACAAAGCACCCATAAACATGTACCCCTTAATTTTCTTAAATATGCAACTGCGGTTTATCTCCCAGACCTATATGCTACCCCACAAATGCTTATGATTACTAATTCTGTAATGGTGGTTTAGGATATGATATAGTCGGCCCCGCCCGACTTTCTACTTTACTTACTTGTTACTCTTTACTTATGATTGAACCCTCATTTTCTGTGGAAAACTTACAATTTAATCTTTCGTCATGTTGTATAAATTATTATTCTAAGTATAACGTCACTACACAGAAAAAAAATTCACGAAAATTTTTTCAATTAAAATTTTAATTGAGTTTTAAAAAATATTCAATTAAAAATTTAATTGATTCAACAAATTTTTTAATTGAAACAAAAATCAATCACAAAAATTAATAGTATCAATTAATTTTTTATTTGGATCAATTAATTTTTTAATTGGCCTTCAATTAATTTTTTAATTGATACTATCATTTCTGTAATTGAAGACATTTCAATTAAAAAATTAATTGAATCAATTAATTTCGTGACTGAATCAGAAAATTTTTTTTGTGTGTTCTACAGCACATTGAACTTATGTTTACGGTCGTAGAATTCTATACCCACGTTTAGTTTATAAAATGTTTGAGACATACTTAAAAAAAGTACAATTGCATTAAGTTGTGGAAAATTTCGGAAAAATAATAAAATTTTACTACAAACAAATCATTTTTTTTTTGCAATAATAATAAGTTAGATTCAGCGTTAGTTTAAATACGGAATTTTATTTCCGTATATGGAAATACCCATATGAAAAAAGAAGTTTCACTTTGTGTTATAGCGTATAGTATAATCCAAATATTTAAATTTATTTCAATCGTAAATAGGGTCTAAGAGAGTAAGTATGCGTGAGCGCCTGTGTGTGTGTTTAAAATGTGAGAAAATTATTTCAAGTATTGTAATTTAAATACACGAATACTTTGAATTATTCACCTCCAGTGGTATAAAATGCGAACAAATGTGAAACAACGAGTTATAATACATACGAGTCAAAAATACAATATATGAAATGTTAGGAAAGTGTGTGTACGTGAAACAAATAAAAATGTTCTAGTATTTAAAGGTATTTGTTAAATTAAAATTTACTGCTTTTTATGTGAGCTCAACATCAGGATAACAACAGTGGAGTAAACGGCGAACAGATGGATGAAATGAAAGTGGCACAGTGCTCTGGTTTAGGGCAATATTTATTTAAAGCTTAAAACTACCCAGCGGAAAATATTGCACCCCCGATGGTATAGTGTAAGGGAAACTATTATGACATTAGCTTACACAGTTGCTTGCATGATTCTTGTGGGTGATGTCCCACTAAAATGCGATACAATTACACTCATAGAAAAAATCATGCACGGTGTGCTCAATTCAAAGTGAATCAACACACATGTGGCGTCAAACTGAGAACAGGCGGTGTCAATCTGACAACGATAAAATGACACCATGCGTTGTCAAAACAACAACCAGCGTTCATGATCTGAAAACGTTATGGTTACGACTTTATAAACAAAACTCGAACCTGTGTTTTCTGCACCATACGCGTTAACAGTCGCCTTAGCACATTGTACTACCAAGGGAGTTGCCATAATAACATCTGACGATTATTTTAAGACTTTTCATGGCCAAAGAAAAACGAATGCAGTTCATGAAATCGTGGACGAAATTGTGAACATTCCGTTTTGATTATTTGTGAACGTTTCCATTTCATTTTGTCACCGTCCGTTCACGACTATGGAACGTATTTTTTTCTATTAGTGTACTATTAACATACACAACTTCCAATAGGAAGAAATATGGATGCAAAACAGATACTTTTTTCCTTACGTTAAAACTATATTTCATATATACATATATTTATTGCACTAAAGTAAGTTAAAATCCTATTTTGTCGTATAATTTTTTAAAGAAAATTGCTTTCTAATTTAAGATATTTTCATAAATACTAAAAAATGTTGTATTGCTTCCTACGCATGAAAAATTTTCTGCTGGGCATTTGTGCTAGGATAAGAAGTTTCCGAACCACCCTCGTATTGCACAAAAGTAAGTTAAAATCCTATTTTGTCGTATAATTTTTTAAAAAAATTTCTTTCCAATTTAAGATATTTTCATACATACTAAAAAAATTTGAGAAATTTTCTGCTGGGCATCTGCGCAATATAAGATTTAAGGTTTATGATCAGCATCACTTCTTAAGATGTGATCTGATTTCAGTGTTTTAGATGTGAATTAAATTTTGTGATTTTTTATCAAATAAATTATTTTTAATTTTTTATGATTTTTATAATTATAAGTTAGTGCATATATTATAATTATAATTTTGTATGTAACGCTGAGAAGTAGTAGTCATAGACCCATCTTTTAGGCTTAGAATTAAATTCTGAGTCGATTTAGCGATGTCCGTCTGTCTGTTGATGTATTTTTGTGTGCAAAGTCCAGCTCGCAGTTTAACTCCGATCGTCCTCAATTTTGTCATATGGTCCTTTTTCGGCTCAAAGACGATCCCTATTGATTTTGGAAAAAATATAGCTCTCATATATAGCTTTCGCCTCAGAGGCCAATCTTTTGTTTCGATTTACGTGAAATTTTTCACAGGGAGTAGAATTAGCATTGTAACTATGCGTGTCAAATTTGGTTGAAATCGGTTCAGATTTGGATATATCTCCCATATATAGCTTTCGCCCGATTTACACTCATATGACCACAGAGGCCAATTTTTAACTTCGATTTAGTTGAAATTCTGCACAGGGAGTATAATTAGCATTGTAGCTATGCGTGCCAAATTTGGTTGACATCGGTTCAGATTTAGATATAGCTCCCATATATATGTTTTTCTGATTTCGACAAAAATGGTCAAAATACCAACATTTTCCTTGTTAAATCGCCACTGCTTAGTCGAAAAGTTGTAAAAATGACTCTAATTGTCCTAAACTTTACAAAGTGGTGCAGGGTATAATATAGTCTTGTTTTTTACTAAAATTGTCGCCCGTCCCGGTCATTAACAAATTTAAATTTTGAGTCTAGACATTTTGTGTAGAAAAAAATTTTCCACATAGGTTCTTTGATATAATACCGATACAAAGCTACGCCATAAGATATCAAATTATCGAATGTGTTATTACGGAACACTGTGCCAATGGTTTGGTAATGTATTTCAGTTAGAAATTTCGTTACTCCAGCACTCAACACGACTGCAATAACTACCGGTTGTATACAATTAAATTGTTCTAGTTTGCGGCTATTTTTATTGTGATAGAATAGCTGGTGAAATGTAGCTATGAACAGACTGATTGGTATTTCAAAAGTTGCTACCATTGCTGAACAAATATGTCGAGTGTATCATCGGAAACATAATTGAAATTGATTCTAGATACTCTGCACTGTAAAAAAAAACTGCGCAATGAATGTTCTGTGTAATGCGATGGCAAGCATATATAATATGAATTAGGTTTAAGAGAAACATATGTGTGGACCAGCATTACCGTTGGACTTCTACACGCAGAGAAGGAATATGATCACCTCAAACATGTTTCAAGAGCAAAATGTTATTTTTATATGGTAACCATGTAACATGTTTGTCACTAAAATGTTATTTTCTCGTCAAATATAACCTGCTTGCCGAAGTCGGATACATGGTCACCACCCAAAAATAACATTTTGCTCTTAAAACATGTTTGAGGTGATCATATTCCTTCTCTGGGTGTACACTCGATTATTTGTTAAAGGATTAATAACATTCGTAATCTCAACTCATGTTTAAACCAGTAGGAAAGTCTAAAGTCGGGCGGGGCCGACTATATTATACCCTGCACCACTTTGTAGATCTAAATTTTCGATACCATATCACATCCGTCAAATGTGTTGGGGGCTACATATAAAGGTTTGTCGCAAATACATACATTTAAATATCACTCGATCTGGAAGAATTTGATAGACTTCTACAAAATCTATAGACTCAAAATTTAAGTCGGCTAATGCACTAGGGTGGAACACAATGTTAGTAAAAAATATGGGAAACGTTTAAATCTGAAGCAATTTTAAGGAAACTTCGAAAAAGTTTATTTGACAAAGTAGACATAAAATTTTGACAAAATTTTCTACAGAAATAAAATTTTAACAAAATTTTCCATAGAAATAAAATTTAACAAAATTTTCTACAGAAATAAAAATTTTGACAAAATTTTCTATAGAAAGAAAATTTTGACAAAAAATTCTACAGAAAGAAAATTTTAACAAAATTTTCTATAGAAATAAACTTTTGACAAAATTTTTAATAGAAATAAAATCTTGGTAGATTATTTTTTGCTCGAGTGGCAACCATGATTATGAACCGAATAAAATTTGAACAAAATTTTCTATAGAAATAAAATTTTGACAAAATTTTCTATAGAAATAAAATTTTGACAATGATGAAAATTTTATTATGAACCGATTAAAATTGTAACAAAATTTTCTCTAGAAATAAAATTTTGACAAAATGTTCTATAGAAATAAAATTTTGACAAAATTTTCCATATAAATAAAATTTTGGTAGATTATTTTTGGCTCTAGTGGCAACCATGATTATGAACCGATATGGACCAATTTTTGTGTGATTGGACCAATTTTTCTATGGTTGTTAGCGACCATATACTAACACCACGTTCCTAATTTGAACCGGATCGGATGAATTTCGCTCCTCCAAGAGGCTCCGGAACCAAATCTGGAGAATGTTTTATATGGGGGCTATATATAATTATGGACCGATATGGACCAATTCTGGCACGGTTGTTAAAGATCACATACTAACACCATGTTCCAAATTACAACCGGATTGGATGAAATTTGCTTCTCTTGGAGACTTCCCAAGCCAAATCTGGGGATCGGTTTATATGGGCGCCATATTAAAGATCACATGCTAACACCATGTTCCAAATTACAACCGGATTGGATGAAATTTGTTTCTCTTGGAGACTTCCCAAGCCAAATCTGGGGATCGGTTTATATGGGCGCCATATATAATTATGGACCGATGTGGACCAATTTTTGCACGGTTGTTAGAGACCATATACCAATACCATGTACCAAATTTCAGCCGGATCGGATGCAATTTGCTCCTCTTTGAAGCTTCGCCAGCCAAATCTGGAGATCGGTTTATATGGGGTCTATATATAATTATGAACCGATGTGGGCCAATTTTTGCATGGTTGTTAGAGACCATATACAAACACCATGTACCAAATTTCAGCCGGATCGGATGGAATATGCTTCTCTTAGAGGATCCACAAGCCAAATCTGGGGATCGGTTTATATGGGGGCTATATATAATTAAGGACCGATATGGACCAATTTTTGCATGGTTGTTAGAGACCATATACCAACATCATGTACCAAATTTCAGCCGGATAGGATGAAATTTTCTTCTCTTTGAGGCTCCGCAAGCCAAATCTGGGGATCGGTTTATATGGGGGCTCTATTTCTATCGTTCAACTCTATTGTAGAAAATGTTTAACAAGGAAAATAATTTAAACCTCTCGTGGAGCTATGATTGTTTGCGAGTTTAAGAGACACAATTCAATATTGAAAAAAAAAAAAAATAATATTCAATCCAAAAATAAACAAGTATATAGGGCCGTAAGTTCGGCCAGGCCGAAGCTTATGTACCCTCCATCATGGATTACGTAGAAACTTCTTCTAAACACTGCCATCCACAATCGAATTACTTCAGTTGCGGTAACGCTTGTCGATGGCAAGGTATCTTAAAACCTCCTAACACCAACTTCTAAATTGTATGTAAGTCCATACGTGGTATATATTAAATCAAAAAAGATCGATCCAATACGTATATAATTCAGTTTGACAAAGTAGACATAAAATTTTGACAAAATTTTCTACAGAAATAAAATTTTAACAAAATTTTCTATAGAAATAAACTTTTGACAAAATTTTCTATAGAAATAAAATCTTGGTAGATTATTTTTGGCTCGAGTGGCAACCATGATTATGAACCGAATAAAATTTTAACAAAATTTTCTATAGAAATAAAATTTTGACAAAATTTTCTATAGAAATAAAATTTTGACAACGATGAAAATTTTATTATGAACCGAATAAAATTTTAACAAAATTTTCTCTAGAAATAAAATTTTGACAAAATTTTCTATAGAAATAAAATTTTGGTAGATTATTTTTGGCTCTAGTGGCAACCATGATTATGAACCGATATGGACCAATTTTTGTGTGATTGGACTAATTTTGGTATGGTTGTTAGCGACCATATACTAACACCACGTTCATAATTTTAACCGGATCGGATGAATTTTGCTCCTCCAAGAGGCTCCGGAGGTCAAATCTGGGGATCGGTTTATATGGGGGCTATATATAATTATGGACCGATATGGGCCAATTCTGGCACGGTTGTTAAAGATCATATACTAACACCATGTTTCAAATTACAACCGGATTGGATGAAATTTGCTTCTCTTGGAGACTTCGCAAGCCAAATCTGGGGATCGGTTTATATGGGGGCTATATATAATTATGAACCGATGTGGACCAATTTTTGCAAGGTTGTTAGAGACCATATACCAATATCATGTACCAAATTTCAGGCGGATCGGATGAAATTTGCTTCTCTTTGAGGCTCCGCACCCCAAATCTGGGGATCGGTTTATATGGGCGCTATATATAATTATGGACCGATGTGGACCAATTTTTGCACGGTTGTTAGAGACCATATACCAATAGCATGTACCAAATTTCTGCCGGATCGGATGCAATTTGCTCCTCTTTGAGGCTTCACAAGCCAAATCTGGGGATCGGTGTATATGGGGTCTATATATAATTATGGACCGATGTAGACCAATTTTTGCATGGTTGTTAGAGACCATATACCAACATCATGTACCAAATTTCAGCCGAATCGGATGAAATTTGCTTCTCTTTGAGGCTCCGCAAGCCAAATCTGGGGATCGGTTTATATGGGGGCTATGTATAATTATGGACCGATGTGGACCAATTTTTGCATGATTGTTAGAGACCATATATCAACACCATGTACCAAATTTCAGCCGGAACGGATGAAATATGCTTCTCTTAGAGGCTCCACAAGACAAATCTGGGGATCGGTTTATATGGGGGCTATATATAATTAAGGACCGATATGGACCAATTTTTGCATGGTTGTTAGAGACCATATACCAACATCATGTACCAAATTTCAGCCGGATCGGATGAAATTTTCTTCTCTTTGAGGCTCCGCAAACCACATCTGGGGATCGGTTTATATGGGGGCTATATATAATTATGGACCGATGTGAACCAATTTTTGCATGGTTGTTAGAGACCATATACCAACACTATGTACTAAATTTCAGCCGGATCGGATGAAATTTGCTTCTCTTTTAGGCTCCGCAAGCAAAATCTGGGGATCGGTTTATATGGGGGCTATATATAATTATGGACCGATGTGGACTAATTTTTGCATGGTTGTTAGAGACCATATACCAACACCATATACCAAATTTCAGCCGGATCGGATGAAATATGCTTCTGTTAGAGGCTCCACAAGCCAAATCTGAGGGTCCCTTTATATGGGGGCTATACGTAAAAGTGGACCGATATGGCCCATTTTCAATACCATCCGACCTACATCGATAACAACTACTTGTGCCCAGTTTCAAGTCGATAGCTTGTTTCGTTCGGAAGTTAGCGTGATTTCAACAGACGGACGGACGGACGGACATGCTTAGATCGACTCAGAATTTCACCACGACCCAGAATATATATACTTTATGGGGTCTTAGAGCAATATTTCGATGTGTTACAAACGGAATGACATAGTTAATATACCCCCATCCTATGATGGAGGGTATAAAAACAAGTAAGTAAAGTAGAAAGTCGGGCGTTGCCGACTATATCATACCCTAAACCACCATTAAAGAATTAGTAATCATAAGCATTTGTGGGGTAACATATAGGTCTGGGAGATAATCCGCAGTTGCATATTTAAGAAAATTAAGGGGTACATGTCTATGGGGGCTTTGTGTCGATCTGACTATAGCTCATAGTCAATGTTGCCACGGCAAATGTTAGGTTTACCCTACAAGGACAAAAAAAGTTCCCTACTTTCCCATACATTCCCAAACAATTTTCCCTACTATATTTTTCGTTAAATTTAAAAAAATTTTATGGTTCTAAGTACTTTATTATCTTAGAACATGAATATGCAACGTATATAACTTAGAATATAAATTTGTATTACCATCACGGTTGCCACAGTTGGTAGAATTCTACCCAAATTAGTAATCTTTTTTGTTAAATCTCTATAAAAATAAAATTTTGGAAAAGGTTTCTATAAACAAATTTTTGTGAGAAATTTTTCTATAGAAATAAAATTTTGACAATAAATTCTATAGAAATAAAATTTTGACAAAATTTTCTATAGAAATAAAATTTTGAAAAAATTTTCTATAGAAATAGAATTTTGACCAAATTTTCTATAGTAATAAAATTTTGACAAAATTTTCTATAGAAATAAAATGTTGACAACATTTACTAAGAAATAAAATTTTGACAAAATTTTCTATAGAATTAAAATTTTGACAAAATTTTCTATAGAAATAAAATTTTGGTAGATTATTTTTGGCGATATCGACCAATTTTTGCATGGCTGTTAGCGGCCATATACTAGCGCAGTGTACCAAATTTCAACCGAATCGGATGCAGTTTGCTACTCCAAGAGGTTCCGGAGGTCAAATCTGAGGATCGATTTATATGGGGGCTATATATAATTATTGACCGATATGGACCAATTTTTGCATGGTTGTTAGGGACCAAATACTAATACCACGTACCAAATTTCAACCGGATCGGATGAATTTTGCTCATCCAAGAGGCTCCGGAGGTCAAATATGGGGATCGGTTTATATGGGGGCTATATATAATTATGGAGCGATATGGACCAATTTTTGCATGGTTGTTAGGGACCAAATACTAACACCATGTACCAAATTTCAACCGGATCGGATGAATTTTGCTCATCCAAGAGGCTCCGGAGGTCAAATATGGGGATCGGTTTATATGGGGGCTATATATAATTATTGACCGATATGGACCAATTTTTGCATGGTTGTTAGGGACCAAATACTAATACCACGTACCAAATTTCAACCGGATCGGATGAATTTTGCTCATCCAAGAGGCTCCGGAGGTCAAATATGGGGATCGGTTTATATGGGGGCTATATATAATTATGGACCAATGTGGACCAATTTTTGGCTGTTAGAGACCATATACGTACAACACTTACCATATTTCAACCGGATCGGATGAATTTTGCGCCTCCAAGAAGATGCTCAAGCCAAATCTAGGCGTCGGTTTATATGGGGGATATGCGTTAAAGTGGTCCGATATGGTCCATTTGCAATGCCATCCGACCCACATAACAGTAACAACTACGTATGGAATGTTTCAAGTCGATAGCTTGTTTCGTTCGGAAGTTAGCGTGATTTAAACAGACGGACGGATATGCTTGGATCAACCCAGAATTTCACCACGACCCAGAATATATATATACTTTATGGGGTATTAGAGCAATATTTCGATGTGTTATCAAAGGAATGAAAAGTAAATCATATCCTATGGTGGAGGGTATAAAAATATTAAAAGTTGCACATAGTGAATGAAAAGGTGTCACAAAATTGTAAAAAGTATCACATTTAATGGCATAGAAAAAAGTGACACAAAAGTATAACCGCTTGAAATATGTGACAAATTTGCCACCAACTCTAGCTCCTATACACCGTATTTTTATATCCGATTTCAGATCCACAAATAGATGTGCCGAATATGGTGTGTACCG
This sequence comes from Haematobia irritans, assembly GCF_050003625.1. NCBI lineage: Eukaryota > Metazoa > Arthropoda > Insecta > Diptera > Muscidae > Haematobia > Haematobia irritans. Next base: position 168,190,727 of record NC_134397.1, on the reverse strand, counting down.
GCCCACGTTTTTGGTATTTCACTATATAGATCGATATGACAATTTGATTTCTTGGGTTTCTAGAAACGGCAATTTTTATCGGATTTCGCTGAAATAGGAAATCTAGATTTGATGCAAGGTGGTGGGCATTTTAGATACGGCCATGCCGAATATTAAGGCATTATTTACTTGATTTACCTTTAAAATTAAATATTTGATCATCACGCGTAATTTGTGTTTTACACAAATTGCCCTGTTAAAAAAAGTTCATGATGCGACAGCTGCTAAATATACACATATGTCTAATGAAGGTTATGACCAAAACAAGTAAGTAAAGTAGAAAGTCGGGCGGGGCCGACTATATCATACCCTAAACCACCATTACAGAATTAGTAATCATAAGCATTTGTGGGGTAACATATAGGTCTGGGAGATAAACCGCAGTTGCATATTTAAGAAAATTAAGGGGTACATGTCTATGGGTGCTTTGTGTCAATCTGACTATAGCTCATAGTCAATGCTGCCGCGGAAAATGTTCGGTTTACCCTACAAGGACAAAAAAAAGTTCCCTACTTTCCCATACATTCCCAAACAATTTTCCCTACTATATTTTTCGTTAAATTTAAAAAAATTTTATGGTTCTAAGTATTTTATTATCTTAGAACATGAATATGCAACGTATATAACTTAGAATATAAATTTGTATTACCATCACGGTTGCCACAGTTGGTAGAATTCTACCCAAATTAGTAATCTTTTTTGTTAAATCTCTATAAAAATAAAATTTTGGAAAAAGTTTCTATAAACAAAATTTTGTGAGAAATTTTTCTATAGAAATAAAATTTTGACAATGAATTCTATAGAAATAAAATTTTGAGAAAATATTCCACAGAAATAAAATTTTGATAATAATTTTTATAGAAATAATATTTTGAAAAAAAAAAATTCTATAGAAATACAATTTTGACAAAATGTTCTATAGAAATAAAATGTTGACAAAATTCTCTACAGGAATAAAGTTTACCACACATTGTTAAAGATCAAGCCTTGCCGGCTTCTAATATCCTCCTCTAGAGCCACCAAAATGTAAAAATTATTACAAAATGTGTTGAGTGAAAATGTCCTACATTGTGGCCCTACGTCCCTACAAGACGCTATATATTAGAAAAAACCCACTAACTAACCACTAATATTGAGCCCATTATTAAAAAAGAGAAAATCGTTAAATTAGTGTGGGTAATAAATACAAATTTGTAAAATTCGAGCAATATTCTTATGTAAGAGCTACAAGTACGTATAAGTGCGATCGGCTAGTACATCAAAATTTGAAATTTGGGTAACATTGGTTAATAAATAAGAGTACTATTGCCAAATTTGGGAAAATCGAGCGATGCCTATATATGGAAGCTATATCTAAATCTGAACCAATTTGCATAATATTTTACGGGTTTGATTAATACCACAAAAGGTTACCATGTGCAAGATTTGAGTAAGATCAGTTAAGAAATGAGGCCTGTATGGTCAAAAATAAGGTTATTAGGGGCGAATTTTTCAAAATCGGGTGATACATATATGGGAGCTATATCTACATCTGAACCGATTTCGATGAAATTTTGCACATATAGTTAGTACTATAGAGGACTGGATCTAGCCAACTTTTAGTAAGATCGGTTAATAAATAAGGGTTCTATGGCCAAATTTGGGAAAATCGGGCTATACCTATATATGGGAGCTATATCTAAATCTGAACCGATTTCGATGATTTTTTGCACATATAGTTAGTGCTATAGAAGATTATATTTAGCCAACTTTGAGTAAGATCGGTTGATAAATAAAGGTTTTGTGGCCAAATTTGGGAAAATCGGGCGATACATATATATGAGAGCTATATCTAAATCTGAACCGATTTGGATGAAATTTTGCAGACAAGGGCGATGGTAAATATTACCTTTTGCCAAATTTGGTGACGATCCGTTTGAAAAAACGCGCAACGTGACCCCATTTGTCGAAATCGGGCGATACATACATATGGGAGCTATATCTAAATTTGATCCGATTTCTTCCAAATTCAATAGCGTTCGTCCTTGTGCCCAAAAAACTCCCTGTACCAAATTTCATCAAAATCGGTTAATAATTGCGGGCGGAATCATGTGAACAACAAATACATGGACAGACGGACGGACGGACACCAAGCGCTAGATCGACTCAGGAGGTGATTCTGAGTCGATCGGTATATATTTTATGGGGTCTAAAATCAATATTTCTGGTAGGCACATTTTTTGGCCGATCAAACTTATACCCTGACCACTATGTGGTTTAGGGTATAAATACACGGATTTTTACAGTACTAGCGCTATCTAGATGTCAGGCCGTAGCTTTTCAAATCGTTGTTGTATATAGTTTTAAATGAAACCGTTTACAATTCAAATTAAACTTATTTCAAACCAAAACACAATTTTTCAAACGAAACCCTTTACAAATAAAACGAAACCTTTTTCATATCAAATGAAACCTTTATAAATAAATTGAAACTTTTTTCAATTTAAATAAAAGCTTGAAGAATTTAGTCACAATCGATTCCGAATTTTCGAGTTTTGTTCAACGTTCTATTTAATATTTATTTATTTTAACCATGTACATACGTCTCGCTAAAATATAAATTAAAATGTTTCACATTGTTATTCCAAATGAGAGCAATATTTCAAATAACATCGCAATGTTAAAATTCCGTTGCTTTCAAAACATTGTTAATGGCCAAAGACAACAATTGATATTCACTAGAATATGCTCCCAAATATTTTCATAGCTAATTAAATATTTTCGCATGTCTTCTTTAGAATTTTGCCAATTGAAAATAATAGGCCGCAATTATATTAAATTGAATTAGGGTGATTGCGTGTAATCGACAATCGTATGAGTGGAAATAAAATTTAAGAACCTGGGTTTTCATTCGATTTTAATCAATTCCGAAACTAAACTGGATATGGGAAATCATTTTTTATGCACTGAAAAAAAATATTGTCGTGAGGTCAAAGATTTCATGTCTTTAAAATACGAATGCAAATTTTGCTTAGCATAGAATATAAAGCTTTTTCCCTTGTCCAACAGTCGACAAACTTTTCAATGAAGTCGTATAGTACTTATAATTAAGTGATTTGACGTAAAACTGGGTATCATAACATGAAAGAAAAAACATTTTGGCCTTAGGTCAACTTAACTGTAATAATTCAGAAGAATTCTTTAAAATTAATTAAATTGTCTTTAAATTTGTTGTCTATTTGCATCTTGACTACAAAGCAAAAAATCATTCAAATATAGGACATGTTTTTCAACACTTTATTTTAAAAAGGTTTTTACTTGATACATAGAATAATTTCTACAGGAAGTAGAGGCTAAATTTGGAAAAAGTTATCATTAACTCGTTCTTAACCCTTTCGACCCCGAATTTTTATAAGTATCGCTAATTTTTTTTTTACTTTTAATCATGTTGAAGTCATTTAAGAAGCATCTAGCCAAAATTTCGGGTCGCCACGCCCATTCGTTTAGGCGGTAGAGAATGTTGCCTGTGGGCAACTTTGGGCAATTGTGACTACAAACTATTTTGTTTTGTAATGATAGACGTATTACGTTTTATTGGATTTTTGTTAAGTTTTTTGTTATTTTACAGTAAATATATACTTAGATGCGCGCGTGAGTGGAATTTCAATCACGCTCAAACACATTCACGAAGAAATATTTGTACTCACGCATGACATGTGGGTAGGAATTCACGGTCACGAAATGAATTTGTTCGTGATTGCGACTTTTTGTGTCTGTTTTACCGTGAGTGCGAATTTTGTCGTAAATATGAATTTTATTGTTAACGTGAATTTTATCTTGAGCGTGAGTTGGATCGTAAGCGTGGGTTGGATCGTGAAAGTAAATTTTTATCGGGAGCGTGATTTCGGAGAAAGTTTACTAACTCACAATCACGAACACAATTTGATTTTTACTCACGCTCACGCGCCACACATTTTTCTTTAATCCCGTTCACGCACATACACGAGGTTTCGTTTAAATTTCATTCACGAGATTTCGTTTAAATTTCATTCACGGCTTCGCGTGACTCACGAATATGTTTTGTTTTTAACCCATGTCAATTTAACTGGCGGTGTAAAAAACCAAAGTATTATAAAGCGTCAATATTCGTGCTAATCTACTAGTATGTTGCCAAGAAGTGGCTTCCTCCCTTTTTACGATTCCTTCCAAATTCCCCACTGCACTGCAGATATGTTTTCCACATCATCGCCGCATTTCTCGTCACTGGGACATCCCAATTGAAGTTCAAAAATTTTTCAAAATCAAAACCTTTTTTCTCCAGGTCTTATGTTCAAAAATATGTAATTTTACTACCACAATTGCCCAAAGTTGCCCACAGGCAACTTTTCAATTTAAAAAATTTCCCATCTGTTGTTTTTTTTTTTTTGCAATTCTAAGATTTGACTTCCAGAAATATTTTATTTGAAATGTACTACAATAGATTTAATAAAAACTTTCAACATTTTAGTTGTAATTTTTGAAAAAAGTCACATGTTTAAAAACCTCTTTTTAAATTCGCAAATATTTTTTTCTTGAGGTACGTGCGTATTAATGAAAAATTTTTTGCTTATTGACAACCAAATTAGCTGATTTTTCATTAAACTTGAAGAAAACACTTGTAGCTTTCGATACCGTTACAGTTTTATGAACAAAAACAAAAACAACGCTGACAGTGAGTCTCAAAACACAAAAAGTTGCCCACAGGCAACTTTAGGGTCGAAAGGGTTAAAGGACTTTGAAGAAAAAACGCTGAAAAAAACGAAAAATTAAAATTTGCTTCTAGAAGCAAGTACACTAAACCCAAATTTAAAAGAGAATTGTGTCTTAAAAGTATCCTACTTGTATTCCAAATAACAGGTTGGCTGATAAGTCCCCGGTCTGACACATAGATGGCGTCACTAGTTTAATCGCGTATTATTTTTATAAAGTACCAACCTTCAAATGATTCGTGTCAAAATTTTACGTCTGTAAGTCAATTAGTTTGTGATGTAGAGCGTCTTTTGTGAAGTAACTTTTGTTATTGTGAAAAAAAAAATGGAAAAAAGGAATTTCGTGTTTTGATAAAATACTGTTTTCTGAAGGGAAAAAATACGGTGGAAGCAAAAACTTGGCTTGAGTTTCCGGACTCTGCCCCAGGGAAATCAACAATAATTGATTGGTATGCAAAATTCAAGCGTGGTGAAATGAGCACGGAGGACGGTGAACGCAGTGGACGCCCGAAAGAGGTGGTTACCGACGAAAACATCAAAAAATCCACAAAATGATTTTAAATGACCGTAAAATTAAGTTGATCGAGATAGCAGAGGCCTTAAATATATCAAAGGAACGTGTTGGTCATATCATTCATCAATATTTGGATATGCGGAAGCTCTGTGCAAAATGGGTGCCGCGCGAGCTCACATTTGACCAAAAACAACAACGTATTGATGATTCTGAGCGGTGTTTGCAGCTGTTAACTCGTAATACACCCGAGTTTTTCCGTCGATATGTGACAATGGATGAAACATGGCTCCATCACTACACTCCTGAGTCCAATCGACAGTCGGCTGAGAGGACAGCGACCGGTGAACCGTCTCCGAAGCGTGGAAAGACTCAAAAGTCCGCTGGCAAAGTAATGGCCTCTGTTTTTTGGAATGCGCATGGAATAATTTTTATCGATTATCTTGAGAAAGGAGCGTTTGAAGGTCGAAATCGCGACAAAACGGCCCCATTGAAGCAGAAAAAAGTGTTGTTCCACCAAGACAACGCACCGTGCCACAAGTCATTGAAAACGATGGCAAAAATTCATGAATTGGGCTTCGAATTGCTTCCCCACCCACCGTATTCTCCAGATCTGGCCCCCAGCGACTTTTGCTTGTTCTCAAAAGACCTCAAAAGGATGCTCGCAGGGAAACCATTTGGCTGCAATGAAGAGGTGATCGCCGAAACTGAGGACTATTTTGACGCAAAACCGAAGGAGTACTACCAAAATGGTATCAAAAAATTCGAAGGTCGTTATAATCGTTGTATCGCTCTTGAAGGGAACTATGTTGAATAATAAAAACAAAATTTGAAAATGTGTTTTTCTTTGTTAGACCGGGTACTTATCAGCCAACCTGTTATAGATCTAGGTGAAATATTGTATTTAATCTGACTTATATATCTAATATAGACCACATATGGACTAACCTCCCAGCGGAAAAAAATTGAAAGTTCTTCTAAAAGCACGTCCAAAAAATGCCCCAAAGATGTTCTTTATTTTAACTACACAGGAAGTTCTTTTAATTCAATATTTTATAACTCCCTTTTTTCATATTTTAATTGGGTAATTTAAACTTTTTTTGTTTCAAATAGATTAAAAACAGCGTAAGAATTAATAAAATGGGACAAATTATTAAAATCTTGCCGATAAAAATGCTTAATCCATTCTAGAAAATTACGATTTTTTTAAATATTTGAAGTCAAAGCGTTAGAATGCATTAAAAATCATAAAAAAAATTATAAAAATTATTTATTTGGGAAAATATCCCAAAATGTTCTAATTAACATCCAAGGCACTGAATTCAGATCACACCCTAAAAAGCGATTCAAATTCAGTGCAACTGCTGTAGAAATGGTGGACACCGGTCCTATGACAAGCCCGTGTTAAATTCATCGCTTCTGCGCCAATTTTTCACCCCTTCCGGATCCAAAAAAGAACATTTTCTCTACTATTTTGGCGACGCTTTTTTGCGGGTTACAATGTTGAGAAGTAAAACAGTACCTCACCATCGACAACTGCCACCAGAACCCCAGGCATTAGTAGAATTTTGTTCGCAATCCTAGGTTAGGTTAGGTGGCAGCCCGAAGTATCAGGCTCACTTAGACTATTCAGTCCATTGTGATACCACATTGGTGAACTTCTGTCTTACCACTGAGTGTTGCCCGATTCCATGTTAAGCTCAATGACAAGGGATCTCCGTTTTATAGCCGAGTCCGAACGGCGTTCCACATTGCAGTGAAACCACTTAGAGAAGCCTTGAAACCCTCAGAAATGTCACCAGCATTACTGAGGTGGGATAAGCCACCGCTGAAAAACTTTTCGAGGTTCGGTCGAAGCAGGTCGAAGCCCGCCTTGTGTATGCAAGGCCGTACTTTACCTGTTAACCTGTTAGCAAATGATTTTATCTAAATTTTGCCAATGATAATTAATTCTACATAAAAAATCGATTGCATAAAATTTTGGAACAGTAAGGCATTATTTTTGAAAGGAAAACGCTCTCTTCATTAGCCCACCATCTCAATGTCTTGCGAAAGGAACCCTACAGACTTGCATTTAGCAAAGCATTTTTATGTTCGTTATGTTGTTCTAATTCACACTCATTTGTTCTTACATAATCTTAGTTACATTCGCATGATGCATTTGGACTTAAGTGGCATATTTCACATATATATTTTTTTTTGTTGAATCGTATTAAGAATGCGATTTTCATTTGAAAGAAAACAAAGCGTTACATTTTTAATTGCTGGAACGTGCCATAAGTACATATTTCATAGCCACTATAGAAGAGATCTCATATGTGGCAGGTTGCTTTTAATGAGAAGTGCAATAAATGATATGAACAGACATTTATACACAAAAACCCCAATAACTAAATGCACCCATACCACCTCATAACCGAAATACTCTTAACAATAAACGAAAAAAGTCACGTTCCTTTCCCTAAAAGTATGTAATAATAATTTCTTTTGATGAATCGCTGACTAGCTGACTGTATACTGCATCCGAAGTCAATCATACGGAAGCAAGGAAGGATGATGGGTTTCCTTCAATGGCGCTTGTCTGTAGATGCGGTTTTTTTAGATGAGTATATGCATGCCACCAGCAGATGTATCAGCAGACAAACCAAGAACTTATATGAAATTCGCAATATTAATTTTGTGGGGTTAATGCATATTATTTGAATGAATTTATTTCGATTAATAAGGATTTTAATGATATCTAAGAGGAGAAGAAAATCAAGAAAAGTGAAATTGAAACCAAGGGATTACAAAACGTGTTATTTTGTAATACCCCTTGAATGTTAATATGAACACTAGCTACACTTGTAGTTTTGTCAACGCATGGTTTAAAACAATAATAATGATTGAAGAAATTTGTGATAAAATATTATTCAATTAAAACTTTAAATATTAACACGTATGTACAGCACTAAGTTCGGCCGGGCCGAATCTTAAATACCCACCACCATGAACCAAATATTAGGGTTTCCTTTGAAATTTCAGGAGGGCTCGAGGACACTTCCCGAAGATAAATTTAAACATTTCACCTATGAAGGCTATATCAGATTCTGGATTTATAAGAACCATTTATGTTTTAGAGGAATCATTAACATCCCTTGTAAGTGTGCAAGAAAATTATAAAATATCGTCTTGATTTGAAATCTTAAATCTGTAAAAGTAAAATCTGGAAATTTTACATTGAGTTTCAAGCAATTTTCATGATCAGTGCGCCTTCTACACCCTCAAGAAGTGAAGTCGGTCTATATGGAGGCATTACCAAATGGACCGATAAAAACTTAATCCGATACACGTTTTTGTGAGCCTAAAATACCAGAATATTTACAATTTCAGGCAAACTCCTTGGGTTTCTAGAAACCCAACCCGGGAGATCGTTCTTATGGGGGCTATACTAAAATATGGATCGATACTCACCGTTTTCGGTACACCTGTTTATGACCCGAAAATACTTCTAGATTTCCAATTTCAGGTAAATAGGATAAAAACTTCGGATTCTAGAAGCCCAAGAAGTAAAATCGGTCTATATGGGGGCTATACCAAAACATGGTCCGATACTCACCATTTTCAGCACACCTCTTTATGGTCCTAAAATACCTCTAGATTTCCAATTTCAGACAAATTGGATAAAAACAACGGTTTCTATAAGCCAAAGACCCCAAATCGGGAGGTCGTTTTATATGGGGACCATACCAAAACATGGACCGATACTCAAAATTTTTGGCACACGTATTTGTGGTCCTGCAATACTTCTAGATTTCCAATTTCAGGTAAATTGAATAAAAACTGCGGTTTATATAAGCCCAAGAAGTAAAATCGGGAGATCGGTCTATATGGGGGCTATACCAAAACATGGACCGATACTCACCATTTTTGGCACACCTCTTTATGGTCATAAAATACCTCTAGATTTCAAATTTCAGGCAGGTTTATCCTAATTTTTATACCCTCCACCATAGGCTGGGGATATATTAACTTTGTCATTCCGTTTGTAACACATCGAAATATTGCTCTAAGACCCCATAAAGTATATATTTTGGGTCGTGGTGAAATTCTGAGTCGATCTAACTTCCGAATGAAACAAACTATCGACTTGAAACTTGGCACATGTAGTTGTTATTGATGTAGGTCGGATGGTATTACAGATGGGCCATATCGGTACACTTTACGTATAGCCCCCATATAAACGGACCCCCAAATTTGGCTTGGAGATCCTCTAATAGAAGCAAATTTCATCCGATCCGGCTGGAATTTGGTACATGGTATCAGCATATGATCTCTAACAACCATGCAAAAAGTGGTCCACATCGGTCCATAATTATATATAGCCCCCATATAAACCGATCCCCCGATTTGGGTTGCGGAGACTCTAGGAGAAGCAAATTTCATCCGATCCGGCTGAAATTTGGTAAATAGTGTTAGTATATGGTATCTAATGACCATGCAAAATTAATCCACATCGGTCCATAATTATATATAGTCCCCATATAAACCAATCCCGAGATTTGGTTTAGGAGCCACTTGGAGGAGCAAATTTCATCCGAGTCAGTTGAAATTTGGTACATTGTGCTAGTATATGGCCGTTAACAACCATGCCTAACTAGGTCCATATCGGTCTATAGTTATATATAGCCCTCAGATAAATCGATCCCCAATCACACAAAAATTGGTCCATATCAAGTTCATAATTGTATGTAGCCCCCATATAAGCGAACCCCATATTTCAATTCTGTCTCTCTACGTACCGTGCAAAACTCCCTATCGATTCGTAATTATTTGTAGACTTACCTATACATACCTTTTGTGTCTAATATATACCACGTATGGACTAACTCACAATTTAGAAAACGATGTTAAGAAGTTTAAGATAACACAACCCAAGTAATTCGATTGTGGATGACAGTCTTTCGCAGAAGTTTCTACGCAATCCATGGTGGAGGGTACATAAGATTCGGCCTGGCCGAACTTCAGGCAGCCCGATTTTCAGGCTCACTTAGACTATTCTGTCCATTGTGATAATGGACAGAACCTAAATAGCGTCCCCTTGTAAATTTTTCAATGTTTATTACCAATTCCATTGGATGCCAATGGGGGTATTATAAGTTTGTCATACACAAAGTATATATATTCTTGATCATGGAGAAATTCTAAGACCACTTAACCATTAATTTAATAAACGGACATCTGTCTCTATTAATAATGAAGTTATCGTGCTGACATTTTGCACACGCTAGTGTTTTGTCTGCAGGTAGGTCAAATTTGAAGATGGATAGCCCATCCCATGCTTCGATATAGCCCCCAGATGTGATCCCCGTTGTGCATATGCCGTGTCTGCCTTGCATACGATTGGATTTTCAATAGAATTTTCCGCAGAGGAACTTTCCCTATCGTTTTCCTAAATCCACTTTGTTTTGCTGTCAATATTAAACTGGTTATCATCCTTCAATAAAGAGAGGACCCATAAAGTTTTTGAAATTTTGTATTGATCAGAAAAGACTGTCCATGCACGGGCGCCACGTGTTTTATACAGAATGTTAATATTGAATAACACAGGTTGCTTTCTTAAAAGCCATCATAAAACTTATTTAGTTACTCTATTCACCTAAAACACAATACACATGAACTTTATACTAGAGGTGAGCGCGTGACACGAAATTGTCGTGACACGCGTGATTCACGCAAGATAACGTAAGTCGTGAATAAAATCAGAAGCAACTCTCGTGAATGTGCGTGAATGGGACTAAAATAAATATGTCGTGCGTGAGCGTGCGTGAGTAATAAAATCGGTTCATGAATGTGCATGAATACAATTTCTGCAAAATCACGCTCACGATAAAAATCAAGATTTAATTCTTACTTATGTTAAATGAAATTGATTTAGTTGTCGAACTATATTTATACCCTTCACCACTACTGTGGCACAGGGTATAATAAGTTTGTGCATTTGTATGTAACGACAAGAAGGAAAAGTCTAATTCTAAGACCGATCGTCTTAGAATTAAATTCTGAGTCGATTTAGCGATGTCCGTCTGTCTGTCTGTCTGTCTGTCTGTCCGTCTGTCTGTCTGTTGGTGTATATTTGTGTGCAAAGTACAGCTCGCAGTTTTCGTCCGATTGTCCTAAAATTTGGTATAGGGTCCTGTTTCGGCTCAAAGACGATCCCTATTGATTTTGGAAAAAATCGGTTCAGATTTATATATAGCTGCCATATATATTTTTCACCGATCTGGTCATAATTGGCGTGTGTATCAACCGATCTTCCTCAAATTCCGTACATCCGAATATTTTATGAGTCTCGAAAAACTTCCAAAATATCAGCCAAAACGGTTCAGATTTAGATATAGCTCCCATATATAGCTTTCGCCCGATTTACACTCATTTGCCCACAGAGGCCAATTTTCTGCTCCGATTTAGTTGAAATTTTGCACAGGGAGTAGAATTAGCATTATAGCTATGCGTATCAAATTTGGTTGAAATCGGTTCAGATTTAGATATAGCTCCCATATATATCTTTCGCCCGATATGAACTAATACGGTCCCAGAAGCCAGAGTTTTACCCCAATTAGCATTGTAGCTATGTGTGCCAAATTTGGTTGAAATCGGTTCAGATTTAGATATATCTCCCATATATAGCTTTCGCCCGATTTACACTCAAATGACCACAGAGGCCAACTTTTTGCTCCGAATTCGTTGAAATTTTACACAGGAAGTAAAATTAGTATTTTAGCTATGTGTGCCAAATTTGGTTGAAATCGGTCCAGATTTAGATATATCTCCCATATATAGCTTTCGCCCGATATACACTCATATGACCACAGAGGCCAATCTTTTACTCCGATTTAATTGAAATTTTGCACATGGAGTAGAATTAGAATTGTAGCTATGCGTGCCAAATTTGGCAGAGGAACTTTCCCTATCGTTTTCCTAAATCCACTTTATTTTGCTGTCAATATTAAACTGGTTATCATCCTTCATTAAAGAGAGGACCCATAAAGTTTTTGAAATTTTGTATTGATCAGAAAAGACTGTCCATGCACGGGCGCCACGTGTTTTATACAGAATGTTAATATTGAATAACACAGGTTGCTTTCTTAAAAGCCATCATAAAACTTATTTAGTTACTCTATTCACCTAAAACACAATACACATGCACTTTATACTAGAGGTGTGTGCGTGACACGAAATTGTCGTGACACGCGTGATTCACGCAAGTTAACGTGAGGCGTGAATATAATCAGAAGCAACTCTCGTGAATGTGCGTGAATGGGACTAAAATAAATATGTCGTGCATGAGCGTGCGTGAGTACTAAAATCGGTTCATGAATGTGCGTGAATACAATTTCTGCAAAATCACGCTCACGATAAAAATCAAGATTTAATTCTTACTTATGTTAAATGAAATTGATTTAGTTGTCGAACTATACCCTTCACCACTACTGTGGCACAGGGTATAATAAGTTTGTGCATTTGTATGTAACGACAAGAAGGAAAAGTCTAATTCTAAGACCGATCGTCTTAGAATTAAATTCTGAGTCGATTTAGCGATGTCCGTCTGTCTGTCTGTCTGTCTGTCTGTCTGTCCGTCTGTCTGTCTGTTGGTGTATTTTTGTGTGCAAAGTACAGCTCGCAGTTTTAGTCCGATTGTCCTAAAATTTGGTATAGGGTCCTGTTTCGGCTCAAAGACGATCCCTATTGATTTTGGAAAAAATCGGTTCAGATTTATATATAGCTGCCATATATATTTTTCACCGATCTGGTCATAATTGGCGTGTGTATCAACCGATCTTCCTCAAATTCCGTACATCCGAATATCTTATGAGTCTCGAAAAACTTCCAAAATATCAGCCAAATCGGTTCAGATTTAGATATAGCTCCCATATATAGCTTTCGCCCGATTTACACTCATTTGCCCACAGAGGCCAATTTTCTGCTCCGATTTAGCTGAAATTTTGCACAGGGAGTAGAATTAGCATTATAGCTATGCGTATCAAATTTGGTTGAAATCGGTTCAGATTTAGATATAGCTCCCATATATATCTTTCGCCCGATATGAACTAATACGGTCCCAGAAGCCAGAGTTTTACCCCAATTAGCATTGTAGCTATGTGTGCCAAATTTGGTTGAAATCGGTTCAGATTTAGATATATCTCCCATATATAGCTTTCGCCCGATTTACACTCAAATGACCACAGAGGCCAACTTTTTGCTCCGAATTCGTTGAAATTTTACACAGGAAGTAAAATTAGTATTTTAGCTATGTGTGCCAAATTTGGTTGAAATCGGTCCAGATTTAGATATATCTCCCATATATAGCTTTCGCCCGATTTACACTCATATGACCACAGAGGCCAATTTTTTGCTCCGATTTAGTTGAAATTTTGCATAGGGAGTAGAATTAGCATTGTAACTATGCGTGCCAAATTTGGTTGACATCGGTTCAGATTTAGATATAGCTCCCATATATATGTTTTTCTGATTTCGACAAAAATGGTCAAAATACCAACATTTTCCTTGTAAAATCGCCACTGCTTAGTCGAAAAGTTGTAAAAATGACTCTAATTTTCCTAAACTTCTAATACATATATATCGAGCGATAAATCATAAAAAACTTTTTCGAAGTTTCCTTAAAATTGCTTCAGATTTAAACGTTTCCCTTATTTTTTTACTAACATTTTGTTCCACCCTAGTGCATTAGCCGACTTAAATTTTGAGTCTATAGATTTTGTAGAAGTCTATCAAATTCTTCCAGATCGAGTGATATTTAAATGTATGTATTTGGGACAAACCTTTATATATAGCCCCCAACACATTTGACGGATGTGATATGGTATCGAAAATTTAGATCTACAAAGTGGTGCAGGGTATAATATAGTCGGCCCCGCCCGACTTTAGACTTTCCTTACTGGTTTTTTACTAAAATTGTGTTCCACTCTAGTGCATTAGCCAACTTAAATTTTGAGTCTATAGATTTTGTAGAAGTCTATCAAATTCTTCCAGATCGAGTGATATTTAAATGTATGTATTTGGGACAAACCTTTATATATAGCCCCCAACACATTTGACGGATGTGATATGGTATCGAAAATTTAGATCTACAAAGTGGTGCAGGGTATAATATAGTCGGCCCCGCCCGACTTTAGACTTTCCTTACTTGTTTATATATAAATTTTGTTACCCTTGCTCATTCCCGGTTGGAAAATGTCGTGAGTCTCGTGAATTTGTCGTGAGTCACGTGAATTGTCGTGAATCGTGCGTGAGCGTGAGTCTGTAATGGTAGTTCGTTGCGTGAGCGTGCGTGAGTACTGCTTTTCATCTCGTGAATGTGCGTGAGTTTGAGAGGCTATGACACTTATCGTGCGTGAGCGTGCGTGAATAAATATTTGACTTCGTGAATGTGAGTGAAATTTCACTCACGCGCACACCTCTACTTTATGCGACGTGTATTGATGGTGGCCGTGTTGAATGAACACGAGACAGGAGCAGCTACAAAAGAGACTCCCTCTGTCGACCTCGCATAGGTAGCAGCAGTTGTGGAGTTGCAAACATGTACACAGATAGCAGTAAAAACGGAAAGTGAATAATTCAGGTGGGTTAAAAACGAGCATTGCGACGTTTGTTCTCATAACCGAACCCCCAAATTTGTTCTTAGTCAAAATATTAGACGAATTTAAATTTAATTATGTTAGATTGCTAAATATTTGATTGCCATTTTCAAATTTTCAAAAATTATTTAGAGTAGATTTTATGTAGAGGGTACATCGAAAAAAATATTTAGTTTCAATTACGAAATATTTTCAATCACAGAAATGAGAGTATCAATCACCAAAGTCAATTAAAAAATTTTATTTAAAGATTAGTTGAATCAATTAAATTTTTAATGTAATATTTTTTGAAATGCAATTGCAAATTCTAAATGGCAAAAATTAGGTGGTAGTTTTTTCTGTGCATATGAAATCAGATCCCCCGATACATATTAGTTATACTTTTTCTTGTAACTGTAAGCCAATATCTCCCATATAAATAGCGATTCACCTTAATATAACCACGCTTTTAACATTCGAAGAGAATAGGAAAATCCTTTTGGAAAATAACGGATATTAAATGGTCCGTAGAGTGCGTCTTTATGGCAAAATAGGAAAATCTGTGTGCGGTTTCATTAATTTGGATGTGTATGTGTGTTTGTGCCTGTGTCTATGCAAGAGACCGAAACGGACAAAACCAACAAAAACAAATTCAAAAAGGACTAACATCAACTAACTAACTGTAGACTTTACTTTTGTGGTCAACTGTCATTGATAAATTTCACCTGCCATAGAAGTGCTTTCCCGCAAATTTATAAACAAAACTTAACTCCAAGCGAATGCATTACTTCAATGAAATGAGAGCATATGAATTCTCCCTGCCGTTTAATGTGTACAGAAGTTCACCGCAGGTGTTTGGCATGCATATCAGAATGTAAATATCCTATTTGGTTTGGAAGGATGTTGTGTACAACTTCCGATTAATGTCAAAGCAAAACCCCCAAACATGTATTACAAAGGACTCACGACTAAGTCGATTATGATTCCAATGAAAGGGTGGAACTAAGAAACGAAAATAGTTGGAGAAAAGCCACAACTTTTTCTTATTTATTGTGATGGCTAACGTTGTAATGGAATAGGAAAATTCAAACTAAATCAAATAAAAAGTTCCATGTACTATAAAATATTATATTATTTCGGTTATTATTAAATCTGATTTAAAGCGGGCTTTCAAAGTCTTTGAATATGCAAATTGGAGATAGATATTTAATATTTATAACTGCCGTTTCTTTGGGGATTTCCAATCTCTTCGAGTATGATTTTTTTTTATTGAAATCTGGCAACACTAATATAAACAGAGGGACATGCAATTACATCTACGTAGTGCACCATGCATTAACTTCTAAACTTAAGTTTTGTTTTTTTTTAATACACTCCAATCCCCAGATTCGAGGCTCATTGAAAAACATACTCCAACACAAAAAAAAAAAACAATTTTTCTGATTCAATCGCGAAATTAATTGTCATAGTATCAATTACAGTTTTAATTGGACATTAAAACAATACTTGATTAAAACATTAATTGTTTTTTTTTAGCAAATTTCAATTAATTTTTTAATTGCTTCAATTATAAATTTAATTGATGTTGATTGCTCAATTAATTTTTTAATTAAAAACGTATTTATTTTTAATTACTTTCTTAGCTGAATTACTGTTATTACTGTGGTTAAAAAAAATTTGTTTGATATAAATGTTTAGTAAAAAAATTAAAAAAAAAAAAAAAACAAGTAAAGAAAGTCTAAAGTCGGGCGGAGCCGACTATATTATACCCTGCACCACTTTGTAGATCTAAATTTTCGATACCATATCACATCCGTTAAATGTGTTGGGGGCTATATATAAAGGTTTGTCCCAAATACATACATTTAAATATCACTCGATCTGGAGAGAATTTGATAGACTTCTACAAAATATATAGACTCAAAATTTAAGTCGGCTAATGCACTAGGGTGGAACACAATGTTAGTAAAAAACAAGTAAGGAAAGTCTAAAGTCGGGCGGGACCGACTATATTATACCTTGCACCACTTTGTAGATCTAAATTTTCGCTACACATATCACATCCGTCAAATGTGTTGGGGGTTATATATAAAGGTTTGTCCCAAATACATACATTTAAATATCACTCGATATGGACAGAATTTGATAGACTTCTACAAAATCTATGGACTCTAAATTTAAGTCGTTTAATGCACTAGGGTGGAACACAATGTTAGTAAAAACATATGGAAAACATTTAAATCTGAAGCAATTTTAAGGAAACTTCGCAAAAGTTTATTTATGATGTATCGCTCAATATATATGTATTAGAAGTTTAGGAAAATTAGAGTCATTTTTACAACTTTTCGACTAAGCAGTGGCGATTTTACAAGGAAAATATTGGTATTCTGTCGAAATCATAAAAACATATATGTGGGAGCTATATTTAAATCTGAACCGATTTCAACCAAATTGGGCACGCATAGCTACAATGCTAATTCTACTCCCTGTGCAAAATTTCAACTAAATCGGAGTAAAAAATTTGCCTCTGTGGTCATATATTCAACCAAATTTGGCACGCATAGTAATAATGCTAATTCGACTCCCTGTGCAAAATTTCAACTAAATCGGAGTTAAAAATTGGCCTCTGTGGTCATATGAGTGTAAATCGGGCGAAAGCTATGTATGGGAGATATATCTAAATCTGAACCGATTTCAACCAAATTTGGCACACATAGCTACAATGCTAATTCTAGTCCCTGTGCAAAATTTCAACCAAAATGGGGTAAAACTCTGGCTTCTGGGACCGTATTAGTCCATATCGGGCGAAAGATATATATGGGAGCTATATCTAAATCTGAACCGATTTCTTCCAAAATCAATAGGTATCTATTCTGAGCCAAAACGCATACTTGTGCCAAATTTGAAGTCGATTGGACTAAAACTGCGACCTAGACTTTGATTACAAAAATGTGTTCACGGACAGACGGACATCGCTACATCGACTCAAGAGCCCACCCTGAGCATATTTGCCAAAGACACCATGTGTCTATCTCGTCTCCTTCTGGGTGTTGCAAACATACGCACTAACTTATAATACCCTGTTCCACAGTGTGGAGCAGGGTATAAATATGGGAAACGTTTAAATCTGAAGCAATTTTAAGAAAACTTAGAAAAAGTTTATTTATGATTTATCGCTCGATATATATGTATTAGACGTTTAGGAAAATTAGAGTCAGTTTTACAACTTTTCGACTAAGCAGTGGCGATTTTACAAGGAAAATGTTGATATTTTGACCATTTTCGTCGAAATCAGAAAAACATATATATATGGGAGCTATATCTAAATCTGAACCGATTTCAACCAAATTTGGCACGCATAGCTACAATGCTAATTCTACTCCCTGTGCAAAATTTCAGCTAAATCGGAGTTAAAAATTGGCCTCTGTGGTCATATGTGTGTAAATCGGGTGAAAGCTATATATGGGAGCTATATCTAAATCTGAACCGATTTCAACCAAATTTGGTACGCATAGCAACAATGCTAATTCTACTCCCTGTGCAAAATTTCAACTAAATCGGAGTTAAAAATTGGCTTCTGTGGTCATATGAGTGTAAATCGGGCGAAAGCTATATATGGAAGCTATACCTAAATCTCAACCGATTTCAATAAAATTTGGCACACTTGACTACACTACTAATTGTGCTCCTAACGCAAAATTTCAACCAAATTGGGGTAAAACTCTGGCTTCTAGGACCGTATTACTCCATATCGGGCGAAAGATATATATGGGAGCTATATCTTAATCTGAACCGATTTCTTCCAAAATCAATAGGTATCTATTCTGAGCCAAAACGCATACTTGTGCTAAATTTGAAGTCGATTGGACTAAAACTGCGACCTAGACTTTGATTACAAAAATGTGTTCACGGACAGACGGACATCGCTATATCGACTCAAGAGCCCACCCTGAGCATTTTTGCCAAAGACACCATGTATCTATCTCGTCTCCTTCTGGGTGTTGCAAACATATGCACTAACTTATAATACCCTGTTCCACAGTGTGGAGCAGGGTATAAAAATCACTTTTTTATACCCTCCACCATAGGATTAACTTTGCCATTCCGACCGTCCGTCTGTTGAAACTTGGCACATGTAGTTGTTACTGATGTAGGTCGGATGGTATTGTCAATGGCCATATCGGACCACTTTTACGCATAGCCCCCATATAAACCGACGCTCAGATTTGGCTTGCAGAGCCTCTTGGGGGAGCAAAATTCATCCGATCCGGTTGAATTTTTCTCCCCCAAGAGGTACCATTGGTACATGGTGTTAGTATGCGGTCTCCTACAACCACGCAAAAATTGGTCCAAATCGGTCCATAATTATATATAGCCCCAATATAAACCGATCCCAAGATTTGGTTTGCGGAGCTCCTTAGAGAAGCAAATTTCATCCGATCCGGCTGAAATTTGGTACATGGTGTAGGTAAATGGTCTCTAACAAACATGCAAAAATTGGTCCATATCTGTCCATAATTATATATAGCCCCATACAAACCGACCCCCAGATTTGTCCTCCGGAGCCTTTTGTAGGAGCAAAATTCCTGCGATCCGGTTGAACTTTGGTACGTGGTGTTAGTATATGGCCGCTAATAAACATACCAAAATTGGTCCATATCGGTCTATAGTTATATATAGCCGATCCTCAATCACACAAAAATTGGTCCATATCGGTTCATAATCATGGTTGCCACTGGAGCCAAAAATTATCTACCAAAATTTTATTTCTATAGAAAATTTTGTCAAAATTTTATTTCTTTAGAAAATGTTGTCCAAATTTTACTTCTATAGAAAATGTTGTCAAAATTTCATTTTGTCAAAATGTTATTTCTATAGAAACTTTTGTCAAAATTTTATTTCTGTAAAAAATGTTGTCAAACTTAATTATATACGTATTTTATCGGTCTTTTTTTAGTTTAATATATACCACCTATGGACTACCTTGCAATTTAGAAGACGTTGTTAGGAAATTTTAAGATACCTTGCCATCGGCAAGTGTTACCGCAACCCAAGTAATTCGATTGTGGATGACAGTTTTGAGTAGAAGTTTCTACGCAATCCAATTGGCGCCTTAAAAATGTATGTACACAAAGAAGATTTCATAACATTTTTTTCTACCTAAAGTGAAACATAATATGTTTGATCAATACAAACAATATTTTCTTTGGACCACTCCTGAAAATAAATATGCTTGAAACAAAATGTGCTTGGGCCCTATGTTGCAGACGCGATTTTTTGAGGGTGTGGTGTAGGATACATAAGATTCGGCCTGGCCGAACTTACGGCCGTATATACTTGTTGGTATTGTTTCGAAGCTGAAGAAGAGGAGAATTGAAGTAAGGATACATTTAAGACACAATTCTCTTTTAAATTTGTATAAGTTTGACCTCAGTCAAACGAATGTTTCTTTCATGTAAGATATTCGATTTCACTAAAAAGTTTATCGACTTTTTGACAAGAGGAATGCGCACGAAAAATTCACATTCCTATTATAAGGACATGACAACTTTTGGATCATGCTAATATTTTTTCCGTGCATTCATCCAACTCAGTCCGCGTTGCCTCTATTGACTTTGCGTTCCCTTCCCTATTTGTCCTAGCTCTTATAGTCAGATAATTTGCCTTTACGTTTCCTCTTATTCTGGCATGTCCCGGCACCCATATGATGCGGATTCTACGGTATTTCGAGTATCATATTTGTTGAACGTGCTCTTACATGCCAATGCGGTTCACGATCGACCATTTATGTTTGCTATTGCCTTCATTGACCTCCGGAAATGTTTACGTTTTGTGGCTTCGTGTTATTCCCGAAGCCGAGGTAACACGGCTTCTTAGCAGTTAATTATAGCCTACTAAACCTATGGCCCAAATCTATTCATGCAGGATTTAAGTTATAAATAACAATTGCATCGAATTGGATGTCCACAAAATGTCTTTCAAAATCAATTAACTTAGAGTTGAGTTTTCTTGCAGAGTAAACAAACCTTCAATTCTTATTCTTCTCTCATATGTCCCCCGTTAAATCATTTGCTCAGTAAATAATAGTTATTTGACCCATTTTCAGTACAAAAACAATTATCAATTGAATTTCCTTTGCTGTTTGATAATTTCCAATTACATTCGAAATTATTTCAAAACTAATTTTCAAACTTTGTACTCTAATGTACTCTACTGCCATGGAAGTAAATATTTAAACAACCTTTCAACAGAAGTCATCACATTTATCCTTTTATTCATTCATTCACTCATTTAGACCCATTCTCCTTCAATGAGGTGCTGAGGCTAAATTAATTGCCGCCAAACAAATGCATTTAATTATGTATTTTGTTTGTTTCTGACAAGTGTTGAATGGGCCATCAATACTTAAGAATGGATTCAATTGTCAGATGCTGACATCGTCATTTTGTGGGCAATTCCATTTACCCTCCCATCTCTCCCTCATTTCATATCGATAGGGGTAAACAATTGAAGCTATTACAAAGCCACAAATAAAGCTAAAGGAAATCCAAAGCCAGTGGCGATATCAAAATGGCCTTGGGTGTTAATAAAAATGCGTGCTAAAAATAATTATAATTAGAGCGCACATCAATCTGACTACTATTAGCCGAAAAGAGAAATTAAATTCTTTATTTCTTTATTTTTCTTATCAAGTTTTTTTTTCTAGGGACTTAGTGAGACCATAGAAGTCGAACGGAGCTGTGGTTGGTATTAAGTTGAATTGTATTGTCCTAAAGAAAATACCCCCTATTACAAAATGTAAATTCGCTTTTTTGAAATTTCATTATTTTTAAAATTTTTGACAAATTATATAAAAATGCTAATGCGTGATTATAATAGACCCATAGGTCTCATTACAACAGAAAATGGCCATGTCGCCATGTCATATGGCGTAGAACAAGTACATACGAGCGTAAATTCGGCCAGATCGAATTTTACGTACCGTCAACCATGAATTGCATACAAAGTTATACCAAAGACTGTCATCAACAATAGAATATAAAATTATTTGGGTTGTGAACCAATTTCGCACAGTAGTGGGCGGCGGATGAAATTTGCTCTTCCAAGAGGCTCAAATCTCGAGATCCGTTTATATGGGGCTCCTTATAATAATGCACCTATGTAGATAACACAAGGGAACAAAATTGAACTTTTTTGTGTTGATTTGAAATTTATAGCAAATTTTTTACTAATTTGAGGTCGCTGAATCCAAATCTGCACTATCAGCTCTACTTTTCGAGATATACCGTTATGTTCAAAATTAAGGGACTTCGACTACATATTTTGGAATAACTTGAAAACGGTTCACGATATTAAATTTAAAAAATCCGAAACTCCCAAGTAATATTCTTTTTAAACCAAGTGCAGATTTGGATTCAGCGCCCCAAGTAACTCTAAAAGCAAGTATATACGGCCGTAAGTTCGGCCAGGCCGAATCTTATGTACCCTCCACCATGGATTCCGTAGAAACTTCTACGAAAGACTGTCATCTACGAAAGACAAATTACTTGGGTTGTGGTAATGTGTTACTTACCGATGGTAAGGTACCTTAAAACTTCTTTACGTCGTCTTATAAATTGAAAGTTATTCCATACGTGGTATATATTAGACAAAAAAGGTATATATACCTACAAATAATTACGAATCGATATGGACTTTTGCACGGTACTTAGAGAGCCAGAATAAAAATATGGAGGTCGCTTATATGGGGGCTATATACAATTATGAACATGATATGGGACAATTTTTGTGTGTTTGGGGATCGATTTATCTGAGGGTTATGTTAGGTTAGGTTAAAGTGGCAGCCCGATTAAGATTCAGGCTCATTTAGACTATTCAGTCCATTGTGATACCACATTAAATAAAAGTACCTATTACATATGGGCACTTCTAGTTTTAACCGCTGAATTTTCTCGATTATTTTTCTTCGCTGAACCAACTAGATTGTTCCAAAAACATTAGCAGACTGCTTAAGTTAACGTTTTCCAGATCCGCCAGTAATCTGAAGTTATATGCTCCTAAAAGTTGCTTGCGCTTTACACAAAATGCAGGACACTCACACAAGAGGTGTTTAATTGATTCTTTTTCCTCCGCATCATGACAGTTCATGCAGTAGTCATTATACTTCGCTCCAATAGTTTTTGCAAAATCGCCTATCAGGCAGCGACTCGTTATAGCAGATATCAGGAGTGATATCTGACGTCTCGAGAACATTAGCATATCTAGTGCGCGGTTTAAGTTGAAATGGGGCCATATTTGCTTGGTGTCTTTACAACCCTTGCAATTCTCCCATCGAACATTTGCCATTATAACAGCCTTCTCACGCAGTATGAGCTTGAAGGTAGCCAGGGGCATACCAACAGATTCCAGTTCCCCTGGAATATGTAAGGTAGTCCCTAGCCTTGCTATGTTCCTATGGCCAGGCACCCATATTAGGTGAATATTGTACTGCTCAGCCATCTCATTGAGAGATTTGCGGCAGTCGATGGCCGTTTTCGAGTTGAGGAACACAGATTCCAAGGATTTTATTGCAGGTTGACTGTCTGAGTATATACTATAATGCCCACATTTTTTGGAACATTACTTCTCAGCCAATTCGCCACATCTCTTATGCTAATATTTCAGCCTGAAAAACACTACAGTGATTAGGTAATCTTTTCGCTATTCGAAGTTCCAGATCCTTAGAATATACTCCGAACCCCACTTGTCCATCCAATTTGGAGCCATCAGTGTAGAAATCTTTATATTCTTTATTCCCCGGGGTCTGTATGCACCACGCCTCACTGTTGGGGATTAGAGTCTCAAACTTTTTGTCGAAAAGTGGACTCGCCAAAGTGTAATCCACTACGTTAGGCACATCTGGCATTATTTTGAGGACCGAACTGTGACCGTAACTTTTTTCCGACCACAGCGATAGCTCGCGCAACCGCACAGCCGTTGTTGCAGTGGACTGTTTGGTCAAAATGTCTAAAGGCAATATATGCAATATGACATTAAGGGAACTTGTTCCTGTCTTGCTGAATGCGCCTGAAATACACAAACACGCCATACGCTGAACTTTGTCTAACCTTGTTGGCTGGTGAAGTGCCGGCCACCAGACTACAAAACCATATAGCATTATAGATCTAACCACTGCCGTGTATAGCCAATGCACAATTTATGGTTTTAGTCCCCACCTTTTTATACCCTCCACCATAGGATGGGGGTATATTAACTTTGTCATTCCGTTTGTAACACATCGAAATATTGCTCTAAGACCCCATAAAGTATATATATTCTGGGTCGTGGTGAAATTCTGAGTCGATCTAAGCATGTCCGTCCGTCCGTCCGTCTGTCCGGCTGTCCGTCCGTCTGTGGAAATCACGCTAACTTCCGAACGAAACTAGCTATCGACTTGAAACTTGGCACAAGTAGTTGTTATTGATGTAGGTCGGATGGTATTGAAAATGGGCCATATCGGCCCACGTTTACGTATAGCCCCCATATAAACCGATCCCCAAATTTGGCTTGCGGAGCCTTCCGGAGCAGCAAAATTCATCCGATCCGGTTGAAATTTGGTACGTGGTCTAAGTATACGGTCTCTAACAACCATGCAAAAATTGGTCCATATCGGTCCATAATTATATATAGCCCCCATATAAACCGATCCCCAGATTTGACCTCCGGAGCCTCTTGGAGGGGCAAAATTCATCCGATCCGGTTGAAATTTGGTACCTGATGTTAGTATATGGTCTCTAACAACCATGCAAAAACTGGTCCATATCGGTCCATAATTATATATAGCTCCCATATAAACCGATCCCCAGATTTGACCTCCGCAGCCTCTTGGATGAGCAAAATTCATCCGATCCAATTGAAATTTAGTGCGTGGTGTTAGTATATGGTCTCTAACAACCATGCAAAAATTGGTCCATGTCGGTCCATAATTATATATAGCTCCCATATAAACCGATCCCCAGATTTGACCTCCGGAGCCTCTTGGAGGAGCAAAAGTCATCCGATGCGGTTGAAATTTGGTACATTTGGTTAGTATATGGCCTCTAACAACCATGTAAAAATTGTCAAATTTTATTACTATAGAAAGTTTTGTCAAAATTTCATTTCTATAGAAAGTTTTGTAAAAAGTTTATTTCTATAGCAATGTTTGTCAACATTTTATTTCCATAGAAAATTTTGTCAAAATTTTATTTCTATAGAAAATTTTGTAAAAAATTTATTTCTGTAGAAAATTTTGTCAACATTTTATTTCTATAGACAATTTTGTCAACATTTTATTTCTATAGAACATTTTGTCAACATTTTATTTCTATAGAAAATTTTGTCAACATTTTATTTCTATAGAAAATTTTGTCAAAATTTTATTGCTATAGAAAATTTTGTCGACATTTTACTTCCATAGAAAATTTTGTCAACATTTTATTTCTATAGAAAATTTTGTCAAGTTTTTATTTCTATAGAAAATTTTGTCAAAATTTTATTTCTATAGAAAATTTTGTCAAACTGAATTATATACGTATTTAATCGGCCTTTTTTTTTTGTTTAATATATACCCCTTATGGACTAACTTACAATTTAGAAGACAGTGTTAAAAAGTTTTACGATACCTTGCCATCGGCAAGTGTTATCGCAACCCAAGTAATTCGATTGTGGATGACAGCCTTTAGTAGAAGTTCCTACGCAATCCATGGTGGAGGGTACATAAGATTCGGCCTGGCCGAACTTACGGCCGTATATACTTGTTCCTATTGCCTTTTGCACGAGTACAAAGCTACAGTTGCTTTTCTGAGGGCTATATATAACTATGTCCATTAGTTAGGCATGGTTGTTAACGGCCATATACTAGCACAATGTACCAAATTTCAACTGACTCGGATGAAATTTGCTCCTCCAAGAGGCTCCAAAACCAAATATCGGGATCGGTTTATACGGGGGATATATATGTTTATGGACCGATATGAACCACTTTTGGCATGGTTGTTAAATACGATAGAGTGTTACTATTTCAACCAGATCGGATGAATTTTGTTTCTCCAAAAGGCACCGGAAGTCAAATCTGGGGATCAGTTTATATGGGGGCTATATATAATTATGGACTGATATGGACCAATTCCTGCATGGTTGTTGGAGACCATATACTAACATCACTTACCAAATTTCAACCGTATCGGATGAATTTTGCTTCTCTTAGAGGCTCCGCAAGCCAAATCTGGGTATCGGTTTTGTATGAGGGCTATATATAATTTTGGAGCCATGTGGGCCAATTTTTGCATGGTTGTGAGAGACCATATACTAACACCATGTACCAAATTTCAACCGGATCGGATGAATCTTGCTCCTCCAAGAGGCTCCACAAGCCAAATCTGAAGGTCGGTTTGTATGGTGGCTATACGTAAAAGTGTTCCGATATGGTCCATTTACAATACCATCTGACCTACATCAATAACAGCTACTTGTGCCAAGATTCAATTCGATAGCTTATTTCGTTCGGAAGTTAGCGTGATTTCAACAGACGGACGAACATGCTTAGATCGACTCAGAATTTCACCACGATCCAGAACATATATACTTTATGGGGTCTTAGAGCAATATTTCGATGTGTTACAAACGGAATGACAATGTTATTAAACCTCCATCCTATGGTGGAGCGTATAAAAATGTTATTACATAAACAAGGGTTATGGACCGATATGGACCAAAAGCATATACTAACATCGCGCACCAAATTTCAACTAGATCGGATGAAATCTGCTCTTTCCGAAGGCTCCGGAAGTCGTAATTGAAAACCGTTTATATGTAGGCTATACCTAAACGTTGCCCTATATGGCCCATTTACAATACTATCCGACCTACATCAATAGCAACGATAGAGTGTTTCATGAAATCTGCTCTTCCCGAACGCTCCGGAAGTCATATTGGAGAACCGTTTATATGGAGGCTATAACTAAATGTTGCCCAATTCAACAGACGGACGGGCGGTTGGACGGACATCGCTATATCGACCCGTAAGGTCTGAGACCAATATTTCGATGTGTTACATACAGAATGATAAAGTTTGTATACCACCCATTTTATCGTGGAGGGTATACGTTAGGTATGAAAAGAGGATTCAGGTTGGCCTGTCTTATGTCGGTTGACATACACCTAAGCCAGTATTCGGCTTGTTGTGTGCTTTAAATTCTTCTTTTCATCCAGAAACTTTGTATCTCCAACGAATTCGCAAATTTGTATGCAGTCGCTGTTTTCCAGCTGGACCACGTTCCGAATCAACTCTTCATCAATATGGTTAACTCTTTGACTTGTGAAGACAGGGTAGTGACCAAGGTATTGGATTCAGGTATTGGTTATTATAGTGCTGCTCCTATTCGACGCAGATGGGCTCTCAATTCGAGGTGGCCGTTGTCGACCTTCCAACCGTTGCATTGGAACATATCGCATCATTCATCCAACTCGCCCCGCATTGCCTCTATGGGCTTTGGTTTCTCAAAGTTCACTTTTCTAGCTCTTATCGCCAGTTCATTTGCATTTATGTTTCGTCTTATTTCGGTATGTCCCGTCACCCATATGATGCGAGTCCTGAAGTATTTCGAGTATTCGTGCAACATGTTTTTGCATTCCAACACAGTTCGCGATCTAACTGTAATGTCTAATATTGCCTTCATTGCCCACTGGCAATCTGTGAAAATGTTCCCGTTTTGTGAGCTCGTATTATTTGCGAACAGTTTAATACATTCCGTTATGGCATGGTTTTTTCTGCCTGCAGGATTATGCTGTGGTAAAGCATCTCACGTACAAATAAATGTCAGTTTGAAAATCCAAGTTATAACAGATTCTATAAAATCAAAAAAAAACTTTTTATACCCTCCACCTTGAAACTTGGCACAAGTAGTTGTTATTGATGTAGGTCGGATGGTATTGCAAATGGGCCATATCGGTTCACTTTTACGTATAGCCCCCATATAAACGGGCTCCCAAATTTGGCTTGAGGAGCCTCTAAGAGAAGCAAATTCATCCGATCCGGCTGAAATACCCTTCACCACTACTGTGGTACAGGATATAATAAGTTTGTGCATTTGTATGTAACGCCAAGAGGGAAAAGTCTGAGACCCATAGTTTAGTATACCGATCGTCTTAGAATTAAATTCTGAGTCGATTTAGCGATGTGTGTCTGTCTGTCTGTCTGTTGGTGTATTTGTGTGTGCAAAGTACAGCTCGCAGTTTTAGTCCGATTGTCCTAAAATTTGGTATAGCGTCCTGTTTCGGCTCAAAGACGATCCCTGTTGATTTTGGAAAAAATCGGCTCAGATTTAGATATAGCTGCCATATATATATATATATATATATATATATATATATATATATATATATATATATATATATATATATATATATATATATATATATATATATATATATATATATATATATATATATATATATATATATATATATATATATATATATATATATATATATTTTTTTTTTTTTTTTTTTTTTTCCCCCGATCTGGTCATAATTGGCGTGTATATCAACCGATCTTCCTCAAATTCCGTACATTCGAATATTTGATGAGTCGCAAAAACTGGCAAAATATCAGCCAAATCGGTTCAGATTTAGATATAGCTCCCATATATAGCCTTCGCCCGATTTACGTTCATTTGCCTACAGACGCCAATTTTTTGCTCCGATTTACTTGAAATTTTGCACAGGGAGTAGAATTAGCATTGTAACTATGCGTGCCAAATTTGGTTGAAATCGGTTCAGTTTTAGATATAGCTCCCACATATATCTTTCGCCCGATATGCACTTATATGGATCCAGAAGCCAGAGTTTTATACCGATTTGCTTGAAATTTTTCACGAGGAGTACAATTGGTAGTACAGTCGAGTGTGCAAAATTTGATTGAAATCGGTTCAGATTTAGATATAGCTCCCAAATATATATTTTTCCCGATATGGACTTATATGGCCCCAGAAGCCAGAGTTTAGGCACAATTTGGTTGAAATTTTGCACATGGAGTACAATTAGTAGTGTAGTCAAGTTTGCTAAATTTTATTGAAATCGGTTCAGATTTAGATATAGCTCCCATATATATCTTTCGACCGATATTGACTAATATGGTCCTAGAAGCCAGAGTTTTGGCCAAATTTGGTTGAAATTTTGCACTAGAAGTACAATTAGTAGTGAAGTCATGTGTGTCAAATTTGGTTGAAATCGGTTCAGAGTTAGATATAGCTCCCATATATATCTTTCGCCCGATATGGACTAATATGGTCCTAGAATCCAGAGGTTTGGCCCAATTTGATTGAAATTTTGCACTAGGAGTACAACTAGTAGTGTAGTCAAGTGTGCCAAATTTGATTGAAATCGGTTCAGATTTAGATATAGCTCCCATATATAGCTTTCGCCCGATTTACACTCATATGACCACAGAGGCCAATTTTTAACTCCGATTTAGTTGAAATTTTGCACAGGGAGTACAATAAGCATTGTTGCTATGCGTGCCAAATTTGGTTGAAATCGGTTCAGATTTAGGTATAGCTCCCATATATATGTTTTTTCTGATTTCGACAAAAATGGTCAAAATACGAACATTTCCCTTTTAAAAACGCCTCTGCTTAGTCGAAAAGTTGTAAAAATTACTCTAATTTTCCTCTACTTCTAATACATATATATCGAGCGATAAATCATAAATAAAAGTTTGTGAAGTTTCTTTAAAATTGCTTCATATTTAAATCTTTCCCATATTTGTTTACTATCATTGTGTTCTAACCTAGTGCATTAGCCGACTTAAATTTTGAGTCTATAGAATTTGTAGAAGTCTATCAAATTCTGTCCAGATCGAGTGATATCTAAATGTATGTATTTGGGACAAACCTCTATATATTCAGCACCCAACACATTTGACGGATGTGATTTGGTATCGAAAATTTAGATCTACAAAGTGGTGCAGGGTATAAAATAGTCGGCCCCGCCAGACTTTAGACTTTCCTTACTTGTTTTGTTTTATATATACCCCGTATGGACTAACTTACAATTTAGAAGACCGTGTTAAGAAGTTTTAAGATACCTTGCCATCGGCAAGTGTTACCGCAACCCAAATAATTCGATTGTGGATGACAGTCTTTAGAACAAGTTTCTATGTAATCCATGGTGGAGGGTACATAAGATTCGGCCTGGCCGAACTCACGGCCGTGTATACTTGTTGTTTTGCTAAGAAATTTTTGACTTTATTAAGGAAAATTCGCCTTACATCAAAGACATTGCTACGTTCGCGGTAAGAAGCAGATTTTGTTGATTCGTTTCTTCCATTTAATAAAAGCTAAGATTATGAACTTTATTTTGATTAAAATTTGTTCTTAAAATTGTTGAATTTGCGTGTGCTTTAATTTAAATAGCCTTAATCATTAATACTAGTCAATATTATTTTCTGTGTATCCTATATTCGACTCGGCCTTACTTCAAAGGCCTTTATTTTTTTATGATTCCCCATGTCTGTCTTATAAAGTTCAAGCTCTTTTGTACTGTTGCTGACACTGAATGCCTTTTGTTTGTTGCACGAACGAAGGAATAGAAGAACAAGGGCGAGATATTGATAGAAGGAGTAAAGTTAATAATATTCATTCAATATTCATTTGTGCATAACAAAAGGATTCCTTATGAATTATTGAGAGAGATTCTGTGAAAGAAGGAAATAAATGAATTCATTCGTTTCTATAGCATATTTGCAAAAGATATTGAAAATCACATTGACATTTCTTGATTTTATTTTAATTATGCATTCAATAGGTTTTTGATTTCGTATCATTTAAGATAGCAAAGTCATTGATGGTAAGGGTAGTTGACTTTTGATTATTTAAAATATGTTATATTATTCACTGAATGTTATCCTTTATGTATGGAGTATAACGCTTAACTGTCATGTACGGGAATTATGTTTTGAAAGTTTGACCTTTATTTTTTGTGGAAATTTTTAAGTGATCCTTTTAAAAAGAAGGCAGGACAAAATAGTTACAGCCTGTTTCTGTATGTTGAACGAGCTCTATCGATCGACTGAAATGCACAGGAACAGCTGAATTTTGGTTATAAATTCAGCTGTTTGTCTCCATTGCAGTCGATCGATAAAGTTCGTTCGACATATAGAAACAGCCTGTTAACTTAGTTTTTCCATTCTTCGAAATATCGATTTAACTCCAAGAAACAGCAGTCTGAGACCCAACGTTTAGTATACCGATCGTCTTAGAATTAAATTCTGAGTCGATTTAAGTCTAATCATTCTCAAATTTGGCATGGCTTCTTACCTCGGTTCATAGACAATGATTTTGAAAAAAAAAACAAGTATATACGGCCGTAAGTTCGGCCAGGCCGAAACTTATGTACCCTTCACCATGGATTGCGTAGAAACTTCTACTAAAGACTGTCATCCACAATCGAATTACTTGTGTTGCGGTATTTTTTCCCTTCAGAAAACAATATTTTATCAAAACACGAAATTCCCTTTTTTCCATTTTTTCCCCAATAACAAAAGTTGCTTCACAAAAGACGCTCTATCTCACAAACTAATTGACTTACAGACGTCAAATTTTGACACGAATCATTTGAAGGTTGGTACTATATAACAATACTATGCATTTAATACCAGCGACGCCATCTATGTGTCAGACCGGGGACTTACCAGCCAACCTGTTATGATACCCATTTTTAAGTGAAATCACTTAATTATAAGGACAATATGACTTCATTGAAAAGTTTATCGACTTTTGGACAAGGAAAAAACTTTATATTACAGGAAAGCGTCGTCTATGCTAAGCAAAATTTGCGTTCGTATTTTAAAGACATGAAATCGTTGACCTCACGACAATATTTTTTTCAGTGTGTATATGTAATTTTGTCTGCAAAGTACAACTCGCAGTTTAAGTCCGATCGTCCTCAAATTTGGCACAGAGTTTTACTTTGGCTCAAAGACAATCGCTATTGATTTTGAAAAAAAAAAACAAGTATGTAGGGCCGTAAGTTCGGCCAGGCCGAATTTTATGTACCCTCCGCCATGGATT